>NC_065451.1:25912338-26553171 GCF_917563875.1 Diabrotica virgifera virgifera | reverse complement strand
TGAAAATGAAATATTTAATAACATTTTATCTAGAAATGGGAACTATAAAACCATCCGAAACCTTCAAATACTTGGGAGTCCAAATATCATCAAAAGCATGCAGTAATGAAGAAATACATTCCAGGATTGGCCAAAAGCAAGATCAGCCACCAGGCAGCTACAACCACTATTGTGGAATAACACAATAATAAAGAGAATAACCTGTGGGAGTTTTTTGTCAGTTCTTCTATCAGGCGCGGCCCCCTGCGAATGGGGGATGCTTTCTGGGTATTCGTAGCGCCAATTCGTAGCGCCAGAGAGTAGCAGGGATACTTGCCGTGGAACAAAAACTGACACCTGGCAGTAGGTAAAAAATGCACACCCATGAGAATGGAGAATAATAATTTATGTTTAGGATCGCTGCCTGGGGATCGCCAGGGCACGTCTGGAGCCGGCGTTGGACGTGACAGCATGCGGGACGTCGGTGGCAGGGTGTTAAGGAGGCGGGCCCTGTCATACAATCAGCTACAGCCCAACCACAAACACAACCACAAGCGAGCCAAACAACAACAAGAGCTCCACCCGCCGAAGGTGCTGCGCTGGATCATCAGCCGGCGCTCACTCAAGCGGGACGACCGAGGCAGCGCATGAAATAGACTGTGTCCATTAATGAAAACATTTTGCGCTTCTACTACAAGGTGACAAACCTCGGTCAAGAAAAAATCGGCTACCGACAACAGCTGTATGCCGAATTTTGCAGGACGTACCCAGATATTCAAGTATCGGAGCAACGAGTATCAGACCAATACCGGGTAATTATAAGAAACAACCTTATCCCAGAGACTAGACGCAATACCATCAGAAGCGAAGTCGAACGGGAGATTCATACCGATGTAGTAATTGAAGATCAAGTCCCTGTTGAAGGTCATGAGCAGATTCCTGAGCTTGCCATACAAGAAACTCAACCTTACAATACAGAGCAGGAAAACAACGAGTTACGTGATAACCTAGTAAGCGAAATGGCATGTGCAGTACAGGAGTTTAATGGAACAAACCCACTTAGAAGACCATCGCTACCACGAATAAACTCTTGTAAGGAACTAGCGGCGCTGTTACAAATTGTGAACACTGAAGTCCTACCAGTGGTGTCATGGCAAAATTAGCAGTGCAGGAACACAGTGCCGGAACGCAATGCCAATTTTTGTTTACAAAACCTAAATTCTCTATTTATTTCTTTTTTCTTTTCTTAACCAGTGCCGGAACGGCGTTCCCGCACCATGACACCCCTAAGTCCTACCCAATTATGTCGTAGAAGCCCACACATTAGAATATTTGCACATGCTAATCTACTGTGCAGCAACAGCAATTGCTAATGTAATGGGCGTTAAGATAAAAACACGACGTGGTACTAACAACGGAAGGACTGGTAACAGAATTGCACCCTGGGGAAAAATACTGCTCGGAAAGATTGAATTACTGCGTAGGGATATTGGTCAAGTCACAGAATATATACGAGGTGTAAGAAGTAGAAAAGTTATCAGGAGAGCTGAAGAAATAATACTGAGTACTGCAAGACACTCAAGATATGATCCAGAAAACAACACAGCCCAACAGTGCGTGGATACAATAAAACAAAAACTCTCCGTTTATTCAGGACGACTAAGAAGGTACAAAGTGAGTAACAACCGAAAATTCGATAATGCCCTTTTTGAGACTGCTGAGAAGGCCTTTTATCGAAGATTCAATTCCACCGTAGAAAATCTTGATAAGTCTTATCCAAGCCAAGAAGAAATTCATGAGTTTTGGGGAAATCAACTTTCCAGACCAGCTGCTCTTAACAACAATGCTGGCTGGATAGAAGATACGTCACAGAAGTGCCAATACTACACTATTACTCTCTACGAACCCTTCACCACGGAAGAAGTCTCAAATATCATCAATGAGCTTCATAACTGGAAATCTTCTGGACCAGACGGAGTTCAAAACTTCTGGCTTAAGAAGTTTTGGAGTGTTCATGATTGCTTATCAACACTAACTAATAATGTTATTTCTAATCCGCAGGAAACACCATTATTTCTAACTCAGGGAACCACTTATTTAATAGCGAAGGATCAAAATAACACTCAAGATCCAGCCAAATACCGCCCAATTACTTGTCATCCAACTTTGTATAAATTGGTCACATCCTTTGTAGCTTGTCATATCTACCAACACTGTGCACTGAACAATATCATAGAGCCTCAACAGAAAGGATGCACCAAGGGCTCCATGAGTTGCAAAGAACAACTTATCATCGACTCAGTCATTTCTAATCAAGCATATTCCAAAAAGAGGGACCTATTTACTGCCTTCATTGATTAAAAGAAGGCATTTGATTCAGTGCCGCATGAATGGATTATAGATATATTGAGAATATATAAAGTCGATGATAATATAGTGACCTTTTTACAGCATATAATGACAAAGTGGAAGAGTAGAATTCACCTTCAAATACCTGGTGAAAATAACATCGAAACTGAAAATATCGCAATCAGCCGGGGCCTTTTCCAAGGAGATTCGTTAAGTCCACTGTGGTTCTGTCTAGCTATGAACTCACTGTCTCAGCTATTGAACTCCACTGACGCAGGTTTTAGCATCAAAAATAACAACAATGTGGTGGCGAAGCTTAATCATCTGTTGTATATGGATGATTTGAAATTAATGGCTTCCACTCGAAACCAACTAGATGAGATGCTAAGAACTGTAGAATCCTTTTCAAATGACAAAAGTATGCACTTCGGACTAGACAATTGCAGTGTTTTAAATATAGTCAAAGGAAAAGTACAGCCCGGAGGATTCGATATGCAAAATGGCCAGAACATTGAGGCCATGGGTGAAAACGATATGTATAAATATCTTGGAGTAAAGCAAGCGCGGAAAATTGACCATAAGTAAATGAAAACTGAGATAACGGCGGAGTTTATACGAAGGGTAAAACAGCTGCTTCGTTCACACCTTAACAGTACAAATTTGTTTAAGGCACTAAACACCTACGCATGTTCCGCGCTTAGCTATTCGTTTGGTATTGTTAAGTAGACAAAAACGGACGTAGAGAATCTTCAACGAACACACCTCACAAAGGCACAAAAACACCATCCTAAAAGTGCAGTAGAAAGAACAACATTACCACGGAATCCAGGAGGAAGAGGACTTATGGATATAGGTGAGCAATTAGATAAACAAATTGCTAATTTAAGAAATTATTTTCAGTTGCAAGCTGAGACATCTACTCTACGAGATGACACAACACCGATCAAACTGAGGGAACCAGAAATGCGTAAACCACCTCACTAAAGACGAAAAAATGCGCACCTGGATGGGTAAACCTCTGCACGGGCGACATCCCAATGAGTCAGCCAAGACTATGTCGACAATACAGCGTCGAACTATTGGTTGACATCAGGAAAGATGTTCTCTGAAACGGAGGGTTCATTACTGGCCATTCAGGATCAGGTTATACCAACCAGAAATTACCTGAAATATATCATCAACGACCCCCAGGTTCAAAACGACAGATGCTGATATGGATGTCAAGCCCAAGAAACCATCCAACATCTTACAGGGGGCTGCCAGGCATTTGCTGCAACTGAATATAAGGAACGGCATGACGCAGTGGGAAAAATCCTTCATCAAGAGATAGCTATTAAGCTGGGACTTCTCCAAACGGACCATCTCCCGTATTATCAATACGTCCCTGAGAGTATGCTTGAGGATGGCAACTACAAGCTATACTGGGACCGCACTGTGCTCACAGACCAAACAGTGGCACATAATAGACCAGATCTCGTACTAGTTAATAAATTAACAAGACAAACTACACTAATTGATGTGTCGATGCCCAACAACAATAATCTACGTAGTAAATTTACTGAAAAGATCACCAAGTACAGAGATCTGGAAATTCAAATAGGAAGGCAATGGAGAATGTAAAGTACCCAGATGATACCGATTATTATGTCTACTACTGGAGTCATTCCGAAGACCCTCCTCGAAAACATTAAAAAGCTGGGTCTGAATAAACATCTTTATAAGACCATGCAGAAAGCGGTACTACTCGCAACGGCCAGAAGTGTACGAAAATTTTTGGGAGATACACCTGCATTCCAAGTCACCTAGGGCTCGATAACACGAAAAGAGTCCCACCAGAGCTCAATCCTTTTGATACCGTAGGTATCTGGGATGAGTCAATTTTCCCCTTAGAGGGAGTGTGAGCCGTATGGCTAAATCTGAAGAGAATAAAATGAAGAATTTATAAAACAATAATAGAAGGTATTCAGTTGTTCGGCGCCGAAGTTGGAGAAATAAATCAAAAAACAAATGAACAATTTAGGCCATGAAAATGAACTATTGAAGACAATATTTGGCGACTCACTAGACTTGATAGAGTGAGAAACAAAGATATGAGGAGAGAAATGGAAATTGATCTAGACATAATAGACACAATCAAAGCTAAAAGACAACTGGTATGCACACCTGCACAGAATGCCTGAACATCTATCCTTGGATATAAGCCTTCCCCTCCTTCTTCCATGCCTCTCTATCTTGGGTAATTTGGATCCATTTTGACCCAGTGTGTTTCTTCAGGTGTTCTGATCATCGCATCTGTGGCCTTCCCCTTTTTCGTTTGTGGTTTCAAGGTCTCCAATGTCCATTATTGTCTTAGTCCATCTTTCATCCTTCTGCCGTAGGGTGTGTCCGGTGAACTACCATTTAAGCTTTGCTACTTGGGTTGAGACATCCTTCACTTTTGTTTTGTTGCGGATTCATTCGTTTCTTTTCCTGTTTGATAGTTTAATTTTCAACATTTTGTCTTTCCATATAGCTTTGTCTGAAAATAGATAGCCAGAAATACTAGAAAAATGGACTCCGTACACTAGAAGAAAACGAGGTAGACCAAAACGGTCCTGAAGAAAAGATGTCGAAGGTGCAATGACCACCAGAGATCTAAAAACTGAAGACTTCTTCTACAGAAAACGCTGTAGAAGACTCACTTCTACATTGTAACAGAAAATTTTTAAAATATTTTATTTTGTCTTAATATTGCTTGATCTTAATAACAAGGAGACCTGCAGAATTAAGAGAAATCTTCAATAAACTAGAAAGAACAGCCGAGGAATATGGTTTACAAATAAACGAAGACAAAACGACAAAATGAAATATGTGGTGATGAAGGGAAATGAAAATCATCTGAGACAGTCCTTTAAGATACGAAGCCCAAGTAAAGAATATAACTTCGAAATTGTCGGTCAATTCGATTACTTGGGAGTAACACTAACAAATAGGAACGAAGAGAACCAAGAAATCGGAAAAAGAATGGCGAAAGGTAGTAAGAGTGCTGGGAGTCTAACTAAGATACTGAGGTCGAAGATAATATGCAGAAAAGCAACAAAAACGAATATATACAACAGTTATCCGACCTACGGTACTCTAGGCTAGCGAGACCTGGACATTAAATAAAGACATGAAAGTTAAATCAGATAGATGGGAACGAAAGATCCTTATAAGGATATATGGAGGTCTAAAAGAGGGGAATATCTGGCGAAGAAGAACGAATGAAGAAATAATGCAAATATATGGACAACCAAAAATAACAACACTCGCCCAAATTCAAAGATTAAGATGGCTCGGGCATAAATCAAGAATGAAAGAAGGAAGAGTTCCCAATGAATTAATAAACACGGAGGCTGGTACAAAAAGAAAAAGAGGACGCCCCCGAAGAAGATAGCTGGAGTCAACAAAAGAAGATCTGAAGTCGCTGAGGGTACAAGATTGAAAAAACCTAGCACAAGACAGAAAGAAATGGAAGAAAACCATTGAAGCATTGGGCACCTAAGGCCTGTTGAGCTGAACTATATATAATGCTGCTGATTACGATGTAGGTTTACCATTAAACAAGAAAAAAATTTAAATAAACAAGAAAACTTATTATTTCTTTTATATGGGTCATTCCATTTCAAATCACTCAATTTTGGAGCAAAAAAAAATTTTGGACCTCCGATTTGTCTGAAAATTGGTATATAGCTTCTACGGGACGTAAAAATAAGATATTTAAGGTCAAAAAATCTTCTTCTTTTTTTCTCAAAATGTTATTTTATGCGGTTTTACAGTGATTTGGTGTTTATTTATACAAATCTGCATTTTCTATCGTAAAGTATCAATGAAAAACATAATATTTTAATAGAAGGGTCTCAAAAATGTCATTATATGGCATTATAACAAGTTACTTTGATTCAAAACAAGCTTTTGATCAAATTTTATAGTGTAGAAAACGTTAAAATACCGTTTTTTACATTTTTCTCCATTCCCAAAATACATCATAATCGATTTGGCTGAAAATTTGCCCACAGATAGACAAAGCGTAGGACTTTAAGTGGTGAGAAGGACTTGAATTATATTACAATACCAAAAAAGTTACATGCAATAATATAGTCAAAAATATAGGCGTCTACTGTAAGTAAAATTAACTCGAAAATATCGACCTCACGACAAAAATTGTTAAAAAGAAATTGTAATAATTGTAAACACGATTTATTTGGAACAATTTCAGTTCCTACCATTTTTGTCGAAAAGTTAAAAATGGCGGAGATATTGAGCAAAACAGGTTCTCCTTTAAAATCAAGATGGCGCCTAACGTAACGGAGGAATTCATTCGTGATTTTAAATTTAGGCTACTATTGACTCCCCTAAAGATCAGAAAAATAAAATTTTGGGCAGCTCGGCATTCAAGGTCAAATGCTATCCCGACTGAACTAATATATACTTTTGAGTCTGATATTACTGCAAGTTACTTTTTTGGTATTGTAATATAATTCAAATCCTTCTAACCACTTAAAGTCATATCTTTTGGCTATCTGTGGGCAAATTTTCAGCCAAATCGATTATGATTTATTTTGGGAATGGAGGAAAATGTAAAAAACGGTATTTTAACGTTTTTTTACAATATAAAATTTGATCAAAAACTTGTTTTGATTCAAAATAACTTGTTATAATGCCATATAATGACTTTTTTGAGTCCTTTCTATTAAAATATAATGTTTTTCATTGATACTTTACGACAGAAAATGCAAATTTGTTTAAATAAACACCAAGTCACTGTAAAATCGCATAAAATAACAATTTGAGAAAAAAAGAAGAAGAAGATTTTTTGACCTTAAATATCTTATTTTTACGTTCCGCAGAAGCTATATACCAATTTTCAGACAAATCGGAGATCCAAAATTTTTTGCCTGAGTGATTTGACACGGAATGTACCATACATATAACATTATGAGAAAGTCAACCAAATAACTAATTTGTTAAAAATAAAGAAACAAAAAGAAAAAATATAAAGTAAAACCTGTGTCAACGGCCACCTGTCAAAGGCAGCCACCTGATAATATTGTTTATTTTAATTTAAAATAAACAAAGTACCAAATAATTTTTAAAAAACTCTAACATGAAGTAAAATCCACTTATATGTAATTGGTATAATTATATACCATTAATAAATATACCAATTAAGGCACGTTTTCCTACAACTTCGCCGGCCGCTGGTAGCCGCGAATTGGTAGCAGCTACCGAGTCGCTAGTAGCTGCGAATACTTCTCTATTTAATTAAATTTACCGAAATTAAATGTCTTTCTTTACCGTCAACTTATATGATTCATTTTTTGGATCGTAAAATTCAGGATAATTGCCAACAACATGAATCAGTTGCTCATCATCTTCTGTAGTAAAAGCCTCCATTACTGTAGGTAGGTAGGCATAATAACAATGTACTTAACAGTTTTTTCCAAAATTTATTAATGTGTCTTTTTTTCAAATAATGTAGTATAAAATAGTTATTGTTATTCTGAAGCTATTTCCTTGTGGCATTTTTATAATCTACTATTTATAATGGGAAATAAGCCACAATTTTACCAAAAAAATATTTTATTAACGTTTCGAAGCCCAAATCGGGTTTCGTTGTTAATAAAATATTTTTTTGGTAAAATTGTGGGTTATTTCTCATTATAAATAGTAGATTATAAAATAGTTAAATACATACACCAAATATAAACAATAAACACAAATACACTGCTCAACAATAGATAAGGATCATACATAATAATTATTATTTAAAATATTTTAAAAGTTTGTTGACGTTGCAGTATTTTTTCGTTGGTTATAATTAGACAATATACATATATTTTGAAATATAAATAATCAAAAGCAAAAATAATATATGTTAACAAGAAAATAAATTTATTAAAATAAGGGAACTTAAAATTGTGTCCTACAAAATCAAAAATACCGGGATAATTGGCCTACAAAACTTAAATAAAAAATTCTAATATTTTATTGGACTTCCTCGTGAATGGGTTATACTTTTTGCCCTATTACATACTCTCAATTAATGCATTCAAAAAATGTTGATGCCAAATTGTCCATATGTGCTTCACAGTTTCACTTAACTGTTGAAGCGTATTCACATCTAACGTATTATAAGCGTATTATTATCTAACACATCTACATAGTTGTATTATAGCAGCCCAGACAAGTTCTATGCAGTTCATATCTAGTGACAGGACTGGCCACTTCATTCTGTCAATACCGTGATACTGGACACGGGATACTGGTCAATAAGGACAAAACTTTCTCCGATTAAACCCGCAAATGGTACAATAGTTGGTTCTACAGCCCATACTCTATATTTTTATGCCATCATCGTAGAATTTGTCAGATCCACTAAGTCGGTGCGGCCATCAAAACAAATACCACCCCAGACGCAAATAGAGCCTCCCCCAAAAGTAGTTGTAGGCACCCTATAATTTTCATTTTACCTCTCTCCTCGTTTCCTTCAAACCAAAGTACGAACATCGGAATTGTTTATGCGAAATCTCAAATCATCTGTAAATAAACAGATTCTCCATTCGTTAGTTGTCCAGTTGCTGTGTTCTTCGGCCCATAGTCTTCTCAATCCGCGATGTTCCCTGATTATTACTGGACGATATGAACGTATTCTTGCTCTTAAGCCACGCATAATATGCAACGTTCTTCTAACGGTTTGGTTTGAAATTATTCTTTCAGTGGCGTTACGCAATGTTCTGTTTATGCGAGCAATAGGTATAATATGTTGGGTTCCATCTAGCAATAATTCGCATATATCGGTCATCAACAGGCCTGGTACTCCGTTGTCACCCCCCACCATGAACGTTATGAGCCTACACAATTTATGATATAACGATTCCAAGCTCTATTTTCACCAATTTGTAAAAACCCCAAACGTTGAGCCACTTCACTTTTCGTTGACCCACCTCACAATCTGTTGCATTCGGACAATATCTAAACGTCTTCGAGTCATAGTTTATAACTGACTAGTAAAAATACTCCATTATTAAAAGTTAGTAAAAATACTCCATGCTGAAGATAGTAAAAAAGAGAAAAAACGGACAATAACAATAACTACATGACTACAATAGCAAAATTTATTTTATTTCGTTTAAACTTGATAACAAAGTCAGGTTATTAATATTTTAATATATATATATGTATCGGTTTTAGAACGTCTTTCGACGTTGTCCGATGCCTAACGTCCACGTCCTTCTATCATCCCATTGGCCCTCTCTAAGATCCCTTGCACTCATTGCTTTGGTTACCCCTTCTTTCCATGTCTTTTTGGGTCTTCCTCGTTTTTTGCGGTTTGGTGGTACCCACTGCATGATCTTTTTGGGCAATCTTGTGTCTTCCATTCTTTGAACATGACCATACCAAATCAACTGTTTCCTCTCAATGTCTGTTGTTAAGTAGCCATCTATTCCAATTCGTCGTCTTACTTCCTCATTTCGAACTCTTTCCCTACGGGATATATCTAACGATCTTCTAAACACATCCATTTCTACAGCTTCTAATTTTTTTCTGTTGTTCTCGGTTATTCTCCAAGTTTCTGCTCCGTAAAGTATGCTGCTTTTAATAAGTGTTTCATAGATATTGTATTTTCGCTGTATTCCTATTTCGGAGCACCAAAGTATTCCATTTAGGCAGCCAACTGTTCTTCTAGCTTGTGTTACCCTTTTCTTTATTTCCTCATCGTCTTTTCCCGTTCTATCGAATATTACTCCCAGGTACGTGTAGTCACTACAGGATGTGATTTGTTCATTATCCTCTAGTTCGATATTGGATAACTCAGCTCCTATGGGTAGGTATTTAGTTTTTTCCACGTTAATTTCCAAGCCCCACTGTTCATATTCCTCCTTTAGTTTTCTTGCCATATACTGTAGGTCGTCTTTATTATGATAAAGAGTCTTTATCATTAGCTATGATCACTTGGTCATCAGCAAATTGTAAGGTATATAAACAAACCTCTCCGAGGTCTATACCCATACCGTGGCATTTACGTTTCCACTGGTTTAGTGCTTTTGCAACATATATCTTGAACAAAGTTGGTGAAATACAGCAGCCCTGGCGCAGACCCTTGTTAACTATGAACTTTTTAGATAGTGTGTTGCCAATTTTTACTTGTGATGTAGAATTTTCATATAGATTTTTTAAGGCGTTGACTAGAGTGTAGCTGATGTTAGTTTCTTGTAGTGATTTCCACAATTTAGTCACAGGAACGCTGTCGTATGCTTTACGGAGGTCAACAAACATGAGATGGGTCTCTTGATTGGTTGCTGATTTTTTTTCAATTAATTGTTTTAGGCAGAAGACATTATCTGTGCAAGTCCTTCCAGCGCGGAAACCAGCCTGTTCTTCTTCTTCTTGTTCCCTATACTCCATCTCAATGAGATTTCTAAGAATGCGCCCGTACACCCGGCTTAGTGTACTAGTTACCGATATTCCTCTGTAATTTGAGCAATCCAACTTATTTCCTTTTTTATGAATGGAAGAAATATAAGCTACTTTCCATAAACTGGGTGGTGTGACACCGTTTATATATTTGTTCATACACCAAGTAAGTGCTTGAAAGAGTTTATCTGTGCCACATTTTATTAATTCGGCAGGAATATTTTCTGGCCCTGGAGCTCTACCATTTTTTAGTTCATTTACAGCTTTCTTCACCATATCAACTCCCACTACTATCTCTTCGCCTTCAACGAATACTTCTGTTGGTGATTGGGTGGTATATTCGTCTCTACTTTCTGTTAGCAAACTCTCGTAGTATTCTTTCCATTTTTCTGTTGATATTAACTGAATAGAAGTAGTATTTCTTTCTGTGTTCTTTATTTTGTTTAAAAATTTCCATGTCTCTGAACACTTCCTTCCGCCTATATAAGTGTTGATCTCTTGGCATTTCCTATCCCACATTTCTTTTTTTGCTGCTGTTACTGCTCTTCTTGTTGTTCTTCGTAGGTCCAAATATTTGTCTTTGTCTACTTGATGTTTAGTACTTAGCCACCGTGCGTACGCTTTCTTTTTCTCTATTATTAGCTTTTGTATGTCTTCGGTCCACCATAGCTTTTTACTGTGGCGTTCGGATTTTAAACCAAGCGCTTCTTTTGCGGCTGTTTGCATACTGTCTATTATATTTTTGTACACTTCTTCCACGGATACATTTTGGATTATATCTTCTAATTTTTCATTTAGTCTTCGTTGATATAGTGTTCTCGTACTTTCATGTTGTAAGCTGTCCAGGTTGTAATTTGTTGTGTTAAAAATTTCTGTGACTTCAGGTGGTTCTTTTGTTTTCTTGGATCTAAACGGAAAAACTATTTCGGACTTTACCATAAAGTGATCCGAATCACATGATACTCCTCTATATACTCTTGTATCCATTACTTGTAATGTTGTATTTTGTTTTGTAATCACGTAGTCTATGATCGATTTTAAATTTCTGGTTACCTGAATCCACGTATATTTGTGTATCTCCTTGTGTTTAAAAAACCCGTTTGTTATTTTTAGCTGATGGTTTTCGCATATTCCCACATAACAATGATGTTCGCATCATGTTCTAAGCATATCCTGCCAACATTCGTCGAAGTATATCCTTTTTAGTATATGCGTAGTACAAGCATAGCATGTACCATAAAAAACATTCTAAATTTCATGTTCTTTGCATGTGCTTCGAAGAATATTCTTGCACCGAATATACTGAGCACATTCGTGTACGTAGTATCTCGGAATGTTCGTAAAAGTTTATTCTTAGAATATACCGTAATCGAATATTCTTAGTATATGCGTAAGTATATGCAAAAGTATATGCTTAACACATACTTGTATATACTTTTAAAATATCTTAAAGAGAATATACTGTATGTACCTATAGGAAGAAGAAGAATGTTATAGCCTATAGATTATCAACTTCGCGTTAAGAATAATTAATAAAATTTGGGTATTTTGGTAGGTACTACTGAACTATCTAATTCATCATTTTTTTAAACCGTTTTAATTGTATGGTAAAAAAGTTTAAAACTTAATTCTATTGAAGAAAAATGAGAAATTCTCGTTTCTTTTTCAATTGAAGTGAATACACCATTTTGATTTGAGTTTATACCATAAAAATATTTTTACCTAAGTATAATTTTCGGGAATCCGGAAACGGCCATTCATTGTTATTCTGACCCTTGCATTGCATATTTTATACCTGCACAAGGGAAGGGGGTAGGTAACAAAAAGGCAAAATATGAAAATAGTTTCCAGTACAGTTAAGGCATTTATGTCTACGCTGTGAGGAAGAAGCGACTCTATTTCTAGCTACAAGGACTAAAACATTTTAAGAACATAAAAAGCAGCTTGAAAATAATAAATTCATATTGGTACTTCAATATTTCCTAAATACCTAGTAAGTAAAAGTATGTATAATGTATATAGATACCTATAAATTTTAGTAATTTACATACATATTATATTATATATTTGGCTATTATATAATTATATAAGCAGCATTTTTATTTTGATGTGCACATAATAACTAAATATATTACTTACATTTTATATATTAGGCTACTTACCCATATAATATTTATTATACATAGGTACCTATATAACTAACTAAAGTTTATATATTTTATACTTACTTTTTACGTAATATTGTAGAATGTAATAACTATACATTCTCATATGCAATTAGAATATGTAAATATAATATATTAGTAGAACCTATGAGATTGGGTGATGTTGAAAACATACTTCTGAGAAATATAGCACATCCTTGGAATATTCTTCCCATATACTAAAAATATGTCCGATAGTACATTCTAAGTATATACATAGAAGGTATATAGCACTTCCTTGGAATATTCTTCCCATATACTAAAAATATGTGCCCTAGTACATTCTAAGTATGTAACTAGAAGGTATATAGCACTTCCTTGGAATATTCTTCCCATATACTAAAAATATGTGCGATAGTACATTCTAAGTATATAAATAGAAGGTTTATAGCACCTCCTTAGAATCTTCTAAAAAGTATGTTCTTGGTATATACTGAAAAGAAGTGCGGTAGTACATTCTAAGTATATACATAGAACGTTTAAGTACTGTAATGTAGTATATACTCAGAATATGCTCTGCACATTCGCAATGGTAATTACGCATATTCTAAGTATATACTTTTTCTGAAAAGTATGTTCTATGAATCTACTAAGAACATGAAATTGTTATGTGGGTTTGAATTAATCTTTCACCATTGTCATTTTGGGTTATTTCTCCATGTGGACCTACCACTTTGTTGTTTACCTTCTGTCCGACTCTACTATTCAGATCGCCTGCTATGATCACTTCCCTAGTACTTCCAATTTTAGTAATTTCGTCATTGATTTTCTCAAAGAATTCGTCTTTAACAGCATAAGGCTGATCATCAGAGACTGCATATATTTATAATATTTTAATAATTATATTAAACTTTTACAAACTCACAACTATTTTTGGCGTAAAATGTTACTTTGATTCTTATCAATTGTTGAGCACTGTATTTATTTTTAAACCTATTTCTATAGTCGTTAAATAAATGTGCAAAAAATACAAACACTAAACACTATCTACTATTCGTAGCGACTGGGGACGCTAGTCTGCTTCCGAACGAGACCTACGACTGGCGACCGGCGACTTTTTCAACTAATATATAGTACGTACCAATTATAAAAAATATACACCAAATATAAACAATAAACACAAATATTTACCTGTTAAACCTATTTCCATAGTCTTTAAAGAAATATGCAACAAACAAAAACACTATTATTTGTGGCGACTGGGGACGATAGTCTGCTTCCCAACGAGACCTACGACTGGCGACCGGCGACTGACGACTCAGTCGTTGGTAGCAGCGACCCAGTAGCTTCGAGGAGAATAGTTCTATTTAAAACGCATTAACGATGCCTGAATCAATTGGTAGCGGCTACCAATTCGCTGCTACCAGCGACCGGCGAATTTGTAGGAAAACGCCCCTTTACATAGAAGTGGTTTTTACTTCATGTTAGAGTTTTTTAACTATATGGTATACAGCCAACCTAGGGAACTACCCCTTTTTAGTTTAAATAATTTTTACTATTTGTGGAGTGTAAAACCTGAAAATAGCGGCCACCTTCATATAACGGCCAGTAGTGACTTTACATTTTAGTGACCGTTATTGGCAGGTGTTACTGTACTTACCATTAATTCTACTTCCCCGTCTTTTAAACTCGTTCCTCCTTGTGATCTGTCAGTTAATATGGAGAGCTTTAAGTCACTTTTGATGTCTTCTATAGAAATCTTTGACGTAACTGGATAATAATTAGACGAAGCAGCTTCTACATCATCATCGTGGAATTCATGATCATTTCTTATTCTTTTAATTAATTGTCTGCCATTGGAATCAGTGTAAAAGGTCTTGTTGTTTTTAATTTCCTCGATATAGTAACGTTTAACTATTTCTTTTCCGATGCTGTGAACCGTATCGCTAAAATGTGTACATGATAATTTTGGTTTTGAAAATATTTTCGTGTGGCTTATCAGAAAAATAAAAAAGGATAGGAAATAAGTACAACATTACCACACCATTAAAAAACCATACACTCAGATCTGTCCTGTCCAAAATGAAACCTAACAACAGACAAGATAGATCAAAGAACTGAATCTATATAAAATACCCTTAGTCCAGGGTAATAAGGTTTTTTCCATGACACTCGAGCAGCCAGGGTACTGAAGCATTTTTTCGACAGGTAATACCTATAAGATCAAATTGTAACTATTTCCTGCGTATGATATTTTGGCCATTTTTATTTATAAACAATTAAGTGTCAAAAAATGGTATTTTTCCTTTTTTTTCAAATCAATGGAAAACAGTGTAACTTATGGTATGGTTTTTTAGTACAAATATCTTTATATATATTACGTATTACAAAGTTTGATATACTCATTTATTGTTAATATAATTGCGAAAAAAGGTCAGAATTGCAAAAAAAAATAATTTCGCAACATCTATTGTAAAAATTAGTGTACAGCTTTGAAATTTTTGTCATATAAGGGTTCTTTGCTGCTTAATATGTGATGAAAATTTCAAAGCGATTCATTCAATTGTTTAAATTTTATTCAAATTGTTTATCCCAGAGAGCATTTTTTTGCAATAACAATAGTCAGAAAAAAATGACGTTAGAACTATTCCACAGGTGTCAAATGAAAAAGCATGAGCTATATTTTCAACTTGGTTTAAAAAAAGCGAATAAAAAATGCATTTATTAGTAATAAATAATTATGCAAAAGTATCGTAAATCTTTCCTTATAAACTTTTTATTTTGTTATATAAGAAATTATATACATTTATTACAATTTTTTATCAATTATGATATAAATAACATTACTTGGTAGTTGTGCACTTAAAACAGGGTAAAAAAGTTAATTTTTTTGGAAAAATTTATTCAAAAAGTTTATAAGGAAAGATTTACGTTACTTTTGCATAATTATTTATTATTAATAAATGCATTTTTATTCGCTTTTTTAAACCAATTTGAAAATATAGCTCATGCTCTTCCATTTGACACCTGTGGAATGGTTCTAACGTTATTTTTTCTGACTTATGTTATTGCAAAAAAAATGCTCTCTGGGATAAACAATTTGAATAAAATTGAAACAATTGAATGAATCGCTTTGAAATTTTTATCACATATTAAGCTTAACTTTTTGTTTTATAAGAAATTATATATATTTATTACAATTTTTTATCAATTATGATATAAATAACATTACTTGGTAGTTGTGCACTTAAAACAGGGTAAAAAAGTTAATTTTTTTGGAAAAAGTTATTCAAAAAGTTTATAAGGAAAGATTTACGATACATTTGCATAATCATTTATTATTAATAAATGCATTTTTATTCGCTTTTTTTAAACCAAGTTGAAAATATAGCTTCATGCTCTTCCATTTGACACCTGTTGAATGGTTCTAACGTTATTTTTTTCTGATTTATGTTATTGCAAAAAAAATGCTCTCTGAGACAAACAATTCGAATAAAATTTAAACAATTGAATGAATCGCTTTGAAATTTTTATCACATATTAAGTTCCAAAGAACCTTCAATTGACAAAAATTTCAAACCTGTACACTAATTTTTACAACAGTTATTGCGAAAATAATTTTTTTGCAATTCCGACCTTTTTTCGCAATTATATTAACAATAAATGAGTATATCAAACTTTGTAATATGTCATTTTAAAGCTTTTTCCATAATCTCAAAGATATTTGTACTAAAAAAATCATCAGTTTCACTGTTTTCCATTGATTTGAAAAAAAGGGAAAAATGCCATTTTTTGACAGTTAATTGTTTATAAATAAAAATGGCCGCCAGATGCTACGCAGGAAATAGTTACAATTTGTTCCTATAGGTATTACTTGTCAAAAAAACGCTTTAGTACCCTGGCTGCTGAAGTGTCACGAACAGGGTATATTTTTGTCTTATTACCCTGGCCTACCTGTGAAGACAACAGTTGCTACGTCGTAAAAGCTTGGCGAACTCCGTTTCTAAAATCGTCATTCAAAACATATCTATCTTTTCTAACCTCCTCTTTAAGAAAACCCCATATTGCATTATTGTCCAGCGCTGTCAAATTTGGAATTCTTGTAGGCCAGGGCATTGGTACAGGACATTTTGGAGGGCCTCGTCCAATCTATCGGCCGGGAAGTTCTCATGCAGACAGTGAGAACAAAATGAGGTGAGAGTTTCCTGAACTCTCAACTGCGGTTTATGCGCTGGAACGCCAGTAAACATTGGCGCGGTGTTGAAACATTAATATTATGGTAAAATGACTTTCCGGGCACCCTGTATGAAGTATTCTGGTGTACTTACTTCTGTTGACATACTTACACTGTAGTGTTATCCAGTGGGCCTACCATCCAATCATATTCAATATACTCCAAATCCACACCATTGATACTATCAGACATCATCCTCATCGTCTGTACTACATACTTTCCAAAACGTTGTTGTACTTCTGATACTATATTTCCTTGAATATAACCAACTTCGTCTGAATCTTCTGGAATGAGTACGGCTTGAGTACCACTTTCGGGTCTGAAAATGTACGCTCCTGAGGTAATATTATCAGCTGAACCATTATTGCTGCGATAATATAAAAATTCTTGAACAATATTTTCAGTTTTTTTGCTTGTTGTTAGTTTCTGTTTTGAAGTTGTTTTATCATATGTTAATTTCATGTTCTAAAAAAAAAGAATAAAGTAGGTACAATATTTCCTATCTACAACTAGCTTGGTAATATAAATCTATCTAAAACTATCTTTGGAATGAATATAAACAATAGTAATCCATAAAGAACCAATCAGATGTAAAATAGAAATTGATGCCATGGTTCAAGTATTGAACAAGTACTGGAAATAAAATACCTTGGAATTACACTGTCCAGCTACGAAGACCTGGACAAAGAAGTTAAAAAAATCAAGTATAAAATAAATAAATTGGCATGATGCCTAAATAACACTATATAGCGAAACCTACATATTAACACCGAGATGAAATCAAGAATTTATGGAGCCATTGTAAGACCAATAATGACATATGCATCAGTAATAAAACCCGAAACAGCCACAACACAAAGACTACTGGATACGGCAGAGATCAGAGTACTTAGAAGAATTACAGGAAATACTTACGCTTAGAGATCGAAAGTGAAGTGAAGACATTAGAAGAAAATATAACGTACAGTATGTAAAAGAATAGACACTACATAAAAAAGAATGTAATGACCACATAAGCAGAATGGGGTAGACCCCTGTGGTCAAAATAGCAAGAGATAAATTACCAATTGGTAGAAGAAGTATCGGATATCACTTGAATTTTGAAACGGTTCAAAAGAACTCAATTATTTAAGCCTCGCCCAGAAACAAAAAAATCGTAAATATATTGTGTATGTATAATGTAACATATTTTGCCTCACCCTGTAGACATAAGAACGAATGTAAGGAATTTATTTCTGTTCCAAAAAAAAACATGAGTATAATTTAATATGGGATTGTAGTTTGTCAGTTTTGTTAAAGAAATACGTTATATTATTTTGCAGTCATGTTTAATTTCGGTTTTCTGTGTTTATATTATCGCTCGAAAATTGAACTTTTAACGTTCAGTTTGTGATGTAAAAAAGAGTTACATTGTAGTTAATGGTCTTTGGCGCCACGATTTTTGGAGTTTAGATACACAATTCGTGCTACTTTGAGTATCAAGAGCACAGGTGTCGAATCCTGGTATCATCAATATTTTTATTGAGAACTGTGGAACTGGGAGAGGTTTTCTGACTTTGCAAACCGATTTTTGATGGTTCCCTACTAAGTAGGCTGGACTTAGAATATGTTTTGTTTTTCCCTATTGGTCAATAATAAATGTAGGAAGTTAGTTATTGTTATTAGTCAATGATGAAATAAGGAAGGATTAAACTTTTTTTTATAGGTTGATTGGATGAGTAGGGTAGAATGAGAGAAATGGAGTGGGATTTTGGAAGGAAGCCTTTTTGTTTGAGGAGAGTCATTCAAGTTTGGGTTTTCAAAGAGCGACGTTTGTTGTAGCCTCGGCAGAAGCCGCTTTAGTGGTTTTCTGAGAAAGTTAAGTTGGAAGTTTAAGTTCTGACGTAGTTCTTAATCAAGTTTTTTCTAAGTTCCTGAAAATGTAGGGTATTAGAAGCAGTACCTATGTAGTGTTAGAAACTGCTCTCCTTTCGTGACTCAAGCCAAATGCCGCTGTTAGGCAAAGAGCCAGTTTATTTTAGTGTATACTATACTACCTAAGTTTCTTTTTGTAAGCAGTTATGGATTAAGTACTAAAGATAATCATAAATACCTCAAAGGTTATTTAAAAGTCAATATGAGCAGATTTGGAAGTTTATTTATTTTTTGCTGAAACTTTTCATGGAAATAAACATTTTTGTACTACTCTTTATCTAAATTCAGTGAAAAGTGCGTGCTTTGGACATTTACAGCGTGAAGAATAAGGACAGGACTATATGACAAGGTATTAGGGTACATTATACAAATTTATAAATAACACCAGTACATAGATAGTCGCTGAAAGTTTTTTTACTCTAGCATAGGCGGTTCAGATAGTATAAAAAGGGGTTTTTTAAAATGTAACACCCTGTAATTAAAAACTTTGCAATTGCCCTTAAATGAAACTTAAACCAAAAAATTAGCCACTTATTTGTGATTAATTGCCGCAGGGTTTCTTCTTAATTTTCATTACAGTTAGGGAAAAACATATTTTTTTAAAAACATCTTTTTTAAAAATCTGTCAATTTTGGGGCGCCACCCCCGCTAAACGGTGGGTGATAGATATATGCTGTCGGGAAATAAATAGTAGGAAATATAGTTCTCTTCGTTTTACTATATTAAGTAAATTTTTTGCAAAACTTACAGGAAAGGCTACGTTTCGCAAAAACCACAAATTACCCCCTTTAAAGGGGTGAAAAGGGGGTTCCGGGGCGAATTTTTTTAAGAAAAAGTTAGTCTTATAATAAGCACCCCTTGATATACCAGAAAAAAAATAAAACCGGACTTGTGTCCATTTTGCGAGGTTCAACCTCTGTTTCCTACACTATACAGGGTGTCCCAGACTAATTTAGCCAGGCTATATCTCTTAAACGAATAGAGATTTTCGAACAGGACAAAACTGGTCTATTCCATTTGTAATACACTTTAATATAGCGTAGAAAAAAATCATCCCCTAAATATTCATCCCTTAGTTACAACCCCTAACTATAATTTTTTTAATAGCACCCTGTACATTTTTTTATAGTTTTGGATGTGGTCTTCGATCGTCTATTCAATACATTTTTTTTAAATAAAATCGGTTAGTAAGTAATCAAGAAAAATATCAGTTTATTTTTGATAATTATTATGTGTCCCAGACTAATTTATCCAGGCTATATTTCTTAAACGAATAAAGATTTTCGAATGAGACAAAAACTAACCTATTCCATTTGTAATACAGTTTAATATGGCGTAGAAAAAAATCATCCCCTAAATATTCATCCCTTTGTTACAACCACTAACTTTAATTTTTTTTAATAGCACCCTGTAACTAAGGGATGAATATGTAGGGATGATTTTTTTTCTACACTATATTAAAGTGTAATACAAATGGAATAGATCAGTTTTTGTCCCATTCGAAAATCTTTATTCGTTTAAGAAATATAGCCTGGACAAATTAGTCTGGGACACATAATTAACAAAAATAAACTGATATTTTCTTGATTATTTACGAACCGATTTTATTTTTAGAAAATTAGTTGAATAGACGATCGAAGACCACATCCAAAACTATAAAAAAATGTACAGGGCAGTGGCGGATCCAGGGCATGATTTCGGGGGGGGCAAGGAGGATTATGTGGGGAACCTTCCGGGGGGTCTGGGTCTGGAAAAATGTAACTGAAAACTCGTGTTTTTAGACAATCTAGAGACTAAAACATGATCATATTTTGTAATTTAAATCTATAGTTTTTAATTGGATTTATTCATTAAAGCCTACTTGGTTAGGGAAATAAAAACACAAAACACTTTTTTGAAGATTCAAAGCATTACTTTATTATTTACATACTTTCTCCATAAAACTTAAACAATAAAGTCCAGCCTTCTTTTTCCTCCTTTAGCATAACGCTCAATTACGTTCTCAACATTCACCTCAATATCACGATGTATGTATAAAAGGCACAATCCATTCAACCTCTCTTCAACCATTCTTGTCCGTAGCCAGGATTTAACGAGCTTAAGGCTGCTGAATGACCTTTCAGCACTTGCAACACTTACTGGTAGTGTGATAAGTATTTGTAGAAGTGTTCGTACAGTTGGAAACATATCTCCATCGCAGCATTTGAGTACTTCTATGGCACAGTTTGGAATTTTCATTCCTTCTTCTTTCTCCCTTGACCACTTCGCTCTCCAAATGCTTAACTCTCCTTCAAGTACCACTTCAGAATCACTGGGCAAAAGAGTTTTAAAGTTCTGGCAAACTTTCTGCAGCCTCACGTTCAACTCCAAGCATTTTTCGCTGACATTGGTGTTCAACATATTTGCAGGCATTAAAAGGTTGAGGTCAAAGCACAATAGGTTTTCTTCGGAGAACCTGGTTTGTAGATCAGTGATGACATTGTCGAGAAGTGGTATATACATGGACATCCTATAATATTCCATCACTGTCTCTGCTTCGTAGTTTTCTCTATGCCTTTGGCTTTTCACTACTCTGGGCATTTTGAGCTGCACGCCCAGCTTTTCAGAGGTAGTTAGAGCTTCCAAGTATAACTCTGTGAAATGATCATCACAATTTCGTCTCCTATCCTTCAGACATGTCAGTGTGTCTGTCACTGCATTGGAAGCCTTGTTCAAGTCTAAGTTTGGTTTTTGCAATAACTTGCTTAGGGGAAGGGTCCTTTTCAGAATATCTACCAGACAAACGCAAGAAAAAATGAATTCAGTGCTTGTTATTGAGTTGATATACAATACGGCCTTTTTGGCTGACTCGGACTCTTTCCATTCGCTTATCTCTGTAAATGAATCGACAATTTCTGGCAATGCACAAAAAAATAAAATTACTGCATCATGTCTATCTACCCACCTAGTTTCACAGAGGCTCACTAGTTGCCTTCCTACGTGTTCAGTTAGAACAGCATTCCTTTTTGCTGACTGATTATAAAAGTGAATGACTTCTTTCATAATGCCAACGGCATTATTTATGGATCGAATCTTATTAGATTTAGAAATAGAATTATTCAAGGCGTGGTTGTAGCATGGAAGCCGTTTTGCACTAACTGCCTCTGATTGGATCTTTGTTACACTACCTGATTCTTCAGATGTCATTACCGAAGCCCCACCTGTACCTATGCCTACACAGTAACTAAGGTCTAAGCCAAGTTCTTTTACATTCCTTAAGACTATTTCACCTAGAGTTTTCCCTGATAGTTTGTTCTCTTTACACTCTTTACCATTTACATCTGCTGCTGCATTGTATGCATAAATAAAAGTTATGAATTCCTTCCTTACGGCATCTTTCCAAAGATAACGGACAACTAATGTAATCTGTTCCTTATGAGACAAATCACTGGTTTCGTCAAACATCATAGACCAATATTTGGACTCGAGTATTCTTTTCAGAATTTCATCCCCACAACACTCTATTAAAGCATTTTGCGTTGTTTTGCTAATATATGTTGCTCGAGAAGATGATGTATTAAGATGTTTTTCGAGAGCTTTGTCACCCGCGTCTACTCTGAACTGCAAGAGAGCTTTGAAATTCCCCTGATTTGCTGCTGAAGTCTCAATGTCTAGGTTGATAGGACCATCGTCCCTGTGACCTCGAAAAGGTATGTTTTGACGCCCGAGCAAAATAATGGTTTTGATAATGGGCTTTAGCCTTTCACGATTTTCTGTAACCTGACGAAGCCGCTCAGAGCATACCTGATTGATAACTTCTTTATTAGGTGATTTGTAAGTTTTCAAAAAGTCTTTCCCCATTTCTACACAGGTTTTATGGTATAAACTTCTTTCATGGGTTTGCAAGTCGCCATCTTTTCCTGTTAAGTCTTTAAACCGTGTCAAAGGTTCAATTACAAGTCTCCCCAGCTTCACGCCCTTATTGTGACCTGCCTTTTCTTGGGCGAAAAGTGCACAGTATTTACAGAACAAACCTTTCTTCGACTCTGAAAGTACAAGCCATGTATGATTTTCTAGGTGGGTTTTAGACAAATACCTTTTAACGCCCTTTGAGTTTTCTGAATATGGATACACGTAGTTTGAGGGTGGCTTCCAATGTTCTTCCAAAAGAAGATATTTTGTGTAATCATCAGGCTTGTTATTTACATATAGCCCTATATCTTTGATGATATGATTTGAAGAGAGCTCTTTCACTTTACCTTCAGAGTTAATTGTAGGTCTGGATTCGCTTGAGGAGTTGGTAGGTCCACTGCTTTTTGAGTGTGAATCCAAGGCCAGAGGATCTCCTAAAAAAACACAACCTTGAAATAATTGATCGACTAGACCTATTAAGGCCGCGTCTCACCATCAAATAATTTGATCAAACAGTTTGAGCAAACTCCGCAAGTACGTCAAAGTGACGTCACAATTGCAGTTTTTTTTTTTAAATTCTAAAAATCTGTGCTCTCACTAACAGTCTAGTTTAATCAAATGTTTTGTATTGTGTTGTCTAACTTGTTTGTACTTTATTTAAAATTAAAGTTTTTCATTATTATCCACAATGAACACTCAGGATGTGACGTCACTAACTGTCACTTTGTGTCACTAACTGTCAAGTTTGATCAAATTATTTGATGGTGGGACGCGGTCTTAAGACTTGAAATAGTTTGTTTAATTTAAAATGTAACTTGTATTAAAAGTTATCATCCACATTATTAAAACAATTTACTTGATTTTCGTACTCAACAAATCAACCCCTAAATAATTATTTTTCTAGGCAAATTGGGTATCATTTTAAAGCTCTTATCCTCTATATGTGTCTTTTGCAGGATTATATGTTGTTGCTCGCTATTACAAAAAAGGCTTACCGAAAACTTCCACTTCGAAGTTTGGGTTTTGTGACACAGCAAGCGAGCTTTGCTCATGTTGTCCCACTTCCACTTCATCTCGAATTATTGTAAGTGATTCGGGTTTATCTTCATCGTCTCGTTTTGCACCCTCAGTCTCACCATTACTGCTATCTGAAATTGTTTTAAAGTGAAAATCAAACAAAATTAACATTTAATCAATTAAATTTGATTTTATCTGATTTCTTACATTAAAAAATGTATTTTACTTTAAAAGGGTAGACTAATTAAACACAAAAAAACGTTAAATATAAATAAAAAATAAAAGTAAAGTTAAACTAATTTTTAGTGAGTCCTAAATAATAGCCTAAACAGTAAACAAAAACGTAGCAAGCGTAAAAAATAACTATTAAACCTACTAACCTACTAGCTTTTATTACTATGGCTTATGAAATAGAGTAACCTTACCTGACGTTGTCTTCAACTTTTTGAAGAACGTTGTAATTTTGGCAGCTCGTTTCATAACATCAGCTCACAACAACAACAAAGCACAAATAAGCACCGACATCAAAATGGCATCTTATTTGTTGTTGTACATGCGCGCGTTCTAGCGTCAGAATAAGGAACTATGTCGAGCGCAATCTAATCTAATCGAAGTTCCGTTTCTAATTTCTAACGCTAGGGCGTGCGCACGGTTATAAGCTTTACAGCAAGCAAATTAAAATCTTTACGGAACTGTTTCAATGAATATTATTCGACGAGAGAGCACGGGAAATTTGCACGCGGAAACAAACTTTGAATAGGACAATCGCTAAATATATAAAGCTCTTTTCTGTGTGGCCAGTGGCACTCGTTATCCTCAATTTAGAAATAAATACACATTTTTTTTTTGTCCTCAGATTCTCGGGGGGGGGGGGCAATTGCCCCCTCTGCCCCCCCCCTGGATCCGCGCCTGGTACAGGGTGCTATTAAAAAAATTTAAGTTAGGAGTTGTAACTAAGGGATGAATATTTAGGGGATGATTTTTCTAATAGGCCAGTTAGGTATAGGGAATGCTTAAGAAATAAAAAAGTACCATAAAATATCATTTCATTACAATACTAAAATACAGGGTGTTCCATTTAAGAAAACTCAGAAAATACTCATTCCGAGTTTCGACCAACCCTGTATACTAAAATTAAAAATTTAGCTATACTAATGATTCTTAACAATAGTAGAGTATATTAAAAATTATTTGAACGTAAGTAGAGTTTTAGATGTCAAACTACTACAATTCTACAGGGTGTTAATTTTGCTACGAAATTAATAAAAAACCTTAATTATTTTTTAAAATACCCTGTATAATATTACAAAATCTCATATTTTAAGAAAGAAGACATCGAAGAGAATCCAAAAATGTGAAAATATACAGGGTGTCCCATTTAAAAAAAAACGAAGTTATAAGCAACTTCCGGTATAACCGGAAGTTGCAAAGAGATGAAAATATTTTAATTTAATAGATCATCCTTCAAAACCCCTTTATTCCAATTTTCATGATTCTGTAGCCTTTAGTTCTCGATAGGCTTACCATACGTCCCGGTTTGACCGGAACGGTCCCGGTTTGAGATCCCTGTCCCGGCGTCCCGGCCGGTTTGCATTAGTGTCCCGGTCAAACTTGAACCACACCGACACCCAAGCCATTGATCAAGGATCGTCTAAAGTGCTCAAAACACAAATCCAGCGCAAGTACCATTGCAAACTCATCTACCATAACATCGTTTTTCAAAAATGCTGAACCCGTAGAAAATGAACTTTCCATTGCTGCTAAAGAAGCTACTTTTGCATTCCATATAGCAATCCACAATAATACATAAATTTAAGACATCTGATTGCTCCTGAATGATTGCACCTCGCACCGATGGCAAGAGATGAACTACACAACGAGCTAAAAGAATGCAAATTTTCGGGCATTTCAACAGATACATCAAACATACATGATGTTCAATTTACAGGCACCAAAAGTTGTTACGTACTTGGTACCTGAGACAGAATATCTGTCTGTCAAGTTACTCGATTTTTAATTTGTCGCCGGTGAAACGTCTGAAATCTTGGCAAATCACATAATGTCGATAATAAAAAAACACTAAATAGAAAACAAGATGGCAGCTTTCTGTGGTGATAACTGTAATACGAATTTCGGAGGGAAAACTGGCGAGACAACAACAACGTCTATTCCAGGTTCAAGGAAGTTATCGGCGTTACCATAAAAGGCATTTGTTCCAGCGCACACATCGTTCACAAAATAATTCAACATGCAGTTAATGGTCTTCCTGTCGAAATACAAGCAATCATTGTAAAAATATACAAATATTTTTGTATATATACCGTATAGTACGCGTTACAAACTTAAAAGAGTTTTGTGAGACAGCTGTCATCGAGTTCAAAAAATTAGTGAAACATGGAAATACAAGATTGCTGTCTTTATTACCAGCTGTGGAAAGGATACTGCCGCTACACTAATGCTTGAAATCTTATTTTCTTGCTCAAGTAAACTACCCTCTCGCATTGCTAAATTTCTTCACAACAGAACTGGGAGCACTTTACTTTTGGTTTGTGCTCGGACAGTTAAATGTATTCAACAAAACCGTTTAGTCTATGGAAAAGACTAACTCAACTGTGACAGATGTAGGTATGGAGTTCACAAAAGTTAAAAAACAATCTTCAAAACAGGATGAAAAACAAATTTTTTTAAAACTCTTAAATAAATTTAATGATAATGTTGAAATGTCGATAAATGTTGATAAATGTCGGAAACTTCATTAGTGACGTTCACGCTTTCTATGAGCGCTGCATTTCTTATTTAGAATTGTGGGAAAAGATCTTCGGCGGAGCCGAAGATTTTGAGTAGTTCTGCTTGAAAAATGAGCTTAACTGGAGTGACATCGAAAAAGCAGCAAAAAATATAAATAAAATGCAAAAACCTCAATCGAAAACCCAAATAAAGATTGATGAGTTATTTGATGAGGTGTTAATGGTAAAAGGCACAGTATAAAAAGGGACAGTAAAACCACTTCTCTGTCGGCACTTTGATCTCAAGAAGTAATACCGGCAGTACGCACTTGATAATTCACCAGTGGTGGATGCGGGTTTTCCCTGTTAAAACCCGTACGTTTCTATGCGACTAGCAATGCGAGAGTGGGGCAAAAGCGACTAAGAACATTGCGCGGTCGCCATGCGCGACTACAGATTTTACTTCCAATTTTTCGGAGAGTGGTTCTACTGCCCCTCTTTATACTGTGGTAAAAGGCTTCTTCCAAAATTCTAATGAAACTAGTTATTCCGAGAAATGGGTCCAGCTATTCACCCATTTTCACAAGTATCGTATTGAGGTGCTGAATTAAAAAAATTATGGAGTTTACTATGTGTCTACCCGGTACTTCAGCGCCACTGGAGAGAATTTTTTCACGGATGAAAAAAATGTGGTCTGACGATCGGGAGGAAGAATATGCCTTGTTTACGTGCAAACTCAACTTAAACATGTCATGTACTGAATTTTATGGCAAATATAATTTTATAAAAATAAATAAATAAATAATATAACTGGTCAAATTTTTAGTGTTGTTTGTATTGTACTTTATCTCTTTTTCTCATAAAAAATATATTCACATTTTTTACACAAACTAAACGAAAAGCAAAACGAAAATGAGCCTCTTCATCTTCTGCGTCCCGGTTTGGCTCTTCGTAATTATGGTAAGCCTAGTTCTCGAGATATTTCTAATAGGCCCTTTATTTGCCTCACCCTGTATATTATTCAAACCTTTGGAGAAGCAGTGACACAAATGCAAATTTTTCTGAACTGAGTTATCAACACTACGTTATTACCAAGGACCGGAAAAAATGCACCAAAAAAATGTAAAAAAATGCGCATTTTAATGCAATTGATTTGTGTAAAATATGCAAGAGCCTTTATGAAAAATGCAATATTAAAATGTTTAATACTTGTCACTTTCGGCATTTTGGCGAAAAAATGATTCTTTACACAATTTAAACTACTTATATGTCAAAGATAATACGCAACAACGCACTGCGAATTAAAACACGCGAATTAAAACACGAAATGAACTTCAGCTTTAAATATTAAAATCTAAATTTCTGTACCTGCTTATCCCCCTACAAAGAGCAAACAGGTTTTTACAACCTATGTCAACTAATTGTTGTCCTACCGACCAGTTATATTAGGGATTAGTCGGCTAGTCCCAAAAATAGATAATAGAATAAGAATATTACCTGATTTAAACATTTTTCTTAAGAAATGGATTATACACAGTTATTGAATTTACGACTGATAATTTTTTAATTGGAAGTGAAAGTGAACCTTTGAGATTTAAAATATCGAATTAATGCAACTTTTCTGAATTTATCAAGAAAAAATGCAAAATGTTTAAAATGTTTGAAAAATGCAACATTTTTAATTTATCAAAAAAAATGTAAAAATATGCAAAAAATGCAGATTGAATTTAATCCGGTCCTTGGTTATTACTAATACTCGTCTTTGTCTGGGGACCCAAAAGTCAGTATTGCAACTCTTCATCTATTTAACTAAAATATTATATTTCTTTTTTATAAATATTAAACCAAATAAACTTTATTGATAAATAAATAAAACTTTATTGATTTATAAATCCAAATAAACAATAAATGCAAATAAATCAAATAACTATCACTGTCATTGAAAATTATAAACGTCAAAATTCATAAGTTATCAAAGACATTCGATATTGTTTATCCTTGTTTAACTCATTGTGATTTCTATGAAGGGGCTTTATTTTGCGATACTAGTTTCTGTGAGTTAAAAAGAAAGCTAGTATAAGAAGTTGTTCGTAAATATTTTCGTGCATAGGAAAAGTTGAAGTAAAGTACCCAAGTAGCAATTTTTCGACGCATTGGTTGTCAGTACAAACAAATGCACTGTATACAACGTTGCCCGAGAGCATTTTCAGTTGTTTCGGCCAATGTCCCCTACCCCAACTGACATTACGATGTTACAACCTTTAGTTATGCGGGCAACTAATTTATTACCATTGTGACAACTACATATCACAGTTCAGTTTTTTCAACAATCTCAACGACTTAAAAATGTTATAATGCTAAACTAATTTACGCCCTGGCCGACTCTGTAGTTGAGTTTGAGTAGAATTGTCTGTCACGTCACGATCATGTGTTGTTCTAGAGGTGTGATACGTTTGCGGCAATTTCCAGAGGAGAAAAAGAATTTACTTTAGTATAACCTTATTTTTTTCTTATTATTATATATTTTATTTTGATGGAAATTTTCGATTTATTTAACCTGTTTATTTGTTTTTTTAATAGCTGGTTTCCATTCCATTGTTTTATCAGTAGATTTGAGATTTGATAACCTTAATCTTTGTATCAGCTTTCGTAGACAGGGTTGCCAGGTCAGTTTTTACTCTTTCAGTAGTTTTGTTTTCACAAAATCAGTAGATTCTTTTTAGGCCATGTAAATATACAGTGATACAGTGATATGCACATCCGTCCTAAATGTCCCAAGAGGAATTCCACAAAATTGGAAACCTAATTATTCCAAACCACTAACTGGTAATTACCATTTTTTAGCTAAAATCTACTAAATCAAAAACTAAAATATACTTAAGGATTTTTGGGATATATTTGGGATTTTTTATAATAAAAACAACAGCTAACTTAAGGGGATAGGCGCAAATCGTCTGTTAAAATGTTCAATGTATTTTAAATGTTTTCATTTTTTGCGAATCCTTAGAAAACTAATAAGTATTTTTGAAAAATTTAAACGCACAAAGAAAGATTACGTTATTACCGAGGACCGAAAGTCCCTGAAAACTTCTATAATGTTTATTTTGATAAGTTACAGGGGTGAAAAAAAGAAAAAATTTAGTGTGACTTTTAATTCCAAATATCTCGTTCAAAAGAAACGTTTCGGTTTTTCTAAATAATGCAGTCTTTCATTCTGCGTTTAAATTTTTCAAAAATACTTATTACAGTTTCCTCATGATTCGAAAAAATGGATTAAATTCTGTTAAAATATACCAAAAATCTACTAAAAAATATTGCTTACTAATGGTTTGTTTTTAACCAAGAGGAGTGATTCAAATTTACCGCGCTGTAATGCTTGTTTGTAATTGGTCCAACTGCAGGCAAGTTTACTCCACTCTTATAAAATTTTGACAGTAATGACATTTATCAAATTTTGACACTAGTGGAATTTCATAGGTTAGTTAAGTTATACCGGCGATTTTTTGTGTTAACTGTGTTATTCCTTTAATGATTGTTAGTCTGCTTTTATATAAAAAGCAGTCATTTTTAGAACTCTTTAGCGACGTATTAATATAATATAATATAATATTTATGGATTACCGTTGAGGGCCGACATGATCAACCAAAAAAGAAGATGTATTTGGTTGATATTCTAGTGACTTTCTTAGGCGTGAATCTGCTTTTTAAGTTTACTCCTCCTGGTTAAAAAATAAACTATAGAATTTTATAAAAAATATCAAAAATCTACCATAAAAAGTAGAAATCTACTAAATGTGGCAACGCTGTTAATGAGAATGATACACTTTTGACACTAGTCACATGACCTCTGTCGCCCAATAAGAGGGTGCGTTCTAAAATGGTTTTGATAGTCGGCGCGGTCGGGTTTGGTTGGCGATTGGACTTAAGTTGTATCGTCCGTCTAAGGTTGGTTATAAGGTATTTTTTTAGTAATATTGGTAATATTGTTAAATGCGCCATTTTGGTTTTACTTGAGATTTTTGGGATGTAAAGAAAATGAAAACACAGAATATAAAAAATGCAGGCATTTTCTGATACCTTTAAAAGCACCATCAATACATTAAATTTATACAGAACATCTTTAACATAAATTTTGACATTTATATTAAAATTAGATTTTTTAAATTTGCATATTTTTGTCAAAAATGTAATAAAAAAAGGAGCGCGTGTGTTTTTTAAAGGTGAAATATCCATATTTGACGGTAATCTGAGATGCATTGAAAGAATAAATTTCACATCAGGTAATAAGTCCTTTATGTATTTATATAAATTTAAATACCCAATACGATGTCAAAACAGTTTACTTCTTGGTTTTCGCATTCACCATACAGGTGTTAAAAATATAGGTAAAAAAACATAACTAGTCTGACTCCTTGAGCAACCATTGCACGCTCAGGTGCTTTTTATAGTCGCTTCAGTTGTCTTATGCAACGCTTACGAAACGATGTTGCTTACAGGAGGTTGCCTAGGCAACGTTAAGACAACTCAAAAATCGTCCACCAAATCAGTGCAGAATAGGGTCGTCTTCTAGGCAATAACAACGTTGTAAGAAAACGTTGCCACGCGGTAGACAACGTTGTCGCGTCGACAAATTGCTACTTGGGTACCTACTATATCAATAGTATTGTTAATACAGTGACTACCTTCAGGTTATAAATACATACCTCCTTTTGTAAAGTGAAAGTTTTGTTTCCTGAAAGGTACTTAGTTTCTAAAGCCACTGATTTATTGCTAGTTTTTTCCAAATAAAATACTTTTAGTCCCATCGGGTGAAGTTGCAGGTGACTTACAAGTTCATATTCACTTGTTGTGTTGAATTCCAATGGATACTTCATATGTTTAACAATTTCAAAGTCTTCCTCACCTAAAATAATAGCATTAAGCATAAAATATCATAAAGCTTTTGGAAACAAGTTGCACGATTTATATAAATTTTAGTTTGTGAATTTTCAATAGAAATATGTAAAATTCAAAAAGGTGTCAAACAAGGTTGTATACTGTCCCCACTGTTATTCAATCTATATTCAGATAGAATATTTGAAGAAGCGCTGCATAATTTGGAATGGGGTGTGAAAGTTAATGGAACCCTGATAAATACAATCATATATGCAGATGATTCAGTTATTTTAAGTGATGGCATGAATGGATTACACTGCCCTTTAAATGCCATTGACACAATGGGAAGAGAGTCTGGCCTAAACATAAACTGTTCAAAAACAAAATCCCTAACAACACAAAACATTCCAGGAATGTACTATCAAAGTTCTATTAATGTTTGAATGTCCTGGACATTCAAGGAACATTCTGTGAACATCTGATTAAATTATGGGTGGAATGTTACCACAAGACATTCTATGAACATACTACCAATGTCCTATATTTTAAGAGAGGCCATTTACTATTCGATTTGCGTTCATTTTCACATTTGCCGCGCGTGTATCTATGTAGGCCGTGGTCATCACATTTCAGGATAACCTAAAAAGTTTGATTGGAAAATGGAAATTAGTGGCTTTTTTGCTGTTCTGTCTTTTAGTTTTGCTCTGGCTGGATCTCTTTTGTTTAAACAATTATTATGTAAATATTATAAAATCCGTTTGACCTAGGAAGCGACCATAGACTAATAAGAACAAAACTAGTAATAAACAAAAAACTAGAAAGAAAAAGAATACATGAAAAAAGATACAAATGGACATCTGAAGAAATAAAAAATAGTGAATTTAATAAAAAGATAATGCATGCATTAAATCAAGTTAACATGCAGCAGATAAACTCCAATGATATTGAAGATTTGAATAACCTGATAACTGAAACAGTAAACAAAAGCATTCTGCAACTGAAAAAACCAAAAACAACACACAATGAATTAGACAAAGAAATATTACAACAAATAGAAAAAAGGAAGATCTTAAATAAATCTAACAAAAAGGGAACCGCAGAATATAGAGAACTTAATAGGCAGATTAGAAAAAAAATCAGAAAACCAAAAAGAAAAGAAGAAGAAACATTAATCACAACAACTATTGAAAAAAATGAGAGTATGAAATGCCTCAGACCAACACTAGGACGACGTCAGATAATATCATTAATGAGAAAAGACGAAAATGGAATCAAACTAGAGAGAAAACATACTGAAACGATTAGAAGAATTTTACACGGAACTCTACAGAACACATCAACAAGACGATTAAATGAGACCAGCACGGAAATTAATAAAAAATGTTGGATCGGAAATAATGCCAAAAGTAACAATTTCAGAGGTAACTACAGCATTGGGAAACGAGAAAAGAAATAAAGCTGCAGGAGAAGATATGATTACCACAGATATGATATTAGAAGGAGGTAAGCAACTCATTGCAATTGTAACTAAGCTTATAGACAGTTGTTTACACCAGGGCAAAGTCCCTAAGAGCTGGAACAACTCTAAAGTAATCTTATTACACAAGAAAGGTGATAATCTAAAGTTGGAAAACTACATGCCCATCAGTCTATTGTCACACCTATTTAAAATACTCACCAAAGTCATAACTACCCGACTAACAAGAAAATTAGATGAATACCAACCATATGAACAGGCAGGTTTTAGAAAAGGCTATTCAACTTCCGATCACCTGTTAACCACAAAAATATTAATAGAAGAATGTAACGAATACAAGTTTCCAGTTTTTATAGCATTTGTAGACTACGAAAAAGCTTTCGACACTATAGAACACACGGCCGTAATAAACGCAATGCAAAATTGTAGAATAGACAGCAGATATATTAACTTAATAAAAGAAACTCTGAACCAAGCTACAGCTACATACTACCTAAATGAAAATGAATATACGAACCTTGTACCATTAAACAGGGAAGTCAAGCAGGGAGACACTCTATCGCCCAAACTGTTCACCTTAGTTTTGGAGGACGTTTTTAAAAATCCAAATTGGAAATATAAGGGAATAAACATCAATGGCCGCTACCTCAGTAATCTACGATTTGCGGATGACATAATCCTGATAGCTACTGACCTACAGGAACTGCAAACCATGCTTTCAGAACTACACACAGAATCTTCTAAAATAGGACTGAAAATAAATTTAAACAAAACAAAAGTCATGCACTCCAAAGAAACGATGACAATAATAAAAACAAAGTTATAGAAAAAGTTGAAGAATATATATACTTAGTACTTAGGAAAAAAAATAATAATAAATAGGGAAATTCAAACGGAAGAAATAAAAAGAAGAAGAAAGTTAGCATGGGCAGCATTCAGCAAACTGAACTATATACTTAGAAATCGGCAAATTCAACTACATCTTAGATCTAGAGTTTTTGATGCATGCATTATTCCGATATTAACATATGGGGCACAAACATGGACAATCATAAAAAAGAATATGGACATGTTCAGAGTCACTCAACACGCGATGGAAAGAGCAATGCTTGGCATATCACTTAAGGACAGGAAAACAAACACATGGATAAGACAGAAAACCAAAGTCACCGATGTGGTACAAAAATCACTAAAATTGAAATGAGAATACGCTGGACATGTAGCTAGGAGCGATCTTAACAGATGGCACAGAACAATAATTCTAACCTGGAGACCATACGAACACAAAATACCCAGAGGCAGACCTCCTCTGAGATGGACAGATGATCTGAAACGAACTGCCGGGAAAAATTGGCTACAAGTAGCGTACAACAAAAAACAATGGAAAGGAAGACTTGAAGAGGTTTATGTTCAGATGTGGACGTGAATGGCTAGACGAAGAAGAAGAAGAAGAATTATAAAATCCGTTTTCAATTTTCTTTATTCTTTATGAAACGAATTATTTATGCATATTACCTGTAAATAGTAACTATTTCTTTGATTTCTTTTGATTTTTAATTGTAAAGAATAGAAAAATTACCATTCATTTTATTTTTTTTTTTTAGTTATTTATTTAGCGTATGGACTTTTTCAGTACGATAAATACACAAATATAATATATATTATTCAAACACCAAAACATAATGAATGAATCTAAATATTAATGTCCAATTTACATAGCCATTCAATTGCATCTGGGGAGCATTCCACAAAGTCCTGGAGGTTTCCACGGTAGGCACGATTTAGGCAATCTGAAACACAATGACTTATGGTCTGTCTAGGCGATCCACAATCACACTATGGACTTTCTGCACGACCCCATTTGAACAGAGAATCAGCACATTTACCATGTCCGGTACGTATGCGATTAAGCCTCGCCCAGGTGGGCCGGGGCAGACCCGATCCGATGAAACCCTGGGTTGGGATGGATATCTGAATATAGTCTGCTGCTATTGTTGGCATCCATCTTGTGGACCATTGCCTTTGTATATCATAGGGATCACCAATTGTTCGGGCAGTTCTGATTGGAGGATTTCTAGACCTCAGTCGCTGGTGCTCTTTTGAGATGTCTGGTATGTCTTGATGGATTGGTAATTGTATGTTGGCTACAATTTTCTGATACTCTCTCACTAATGCTGCTGTACGGCGTAGATCTGGTGGAGCAATATTGCTCAAAGTAGGCAGCCATCTCACTGGGGTTGATTTTATTGTTCCAGTGATTATTCTCATGGTTTGATTAAGTTGGACATCGATTTTGTTTGTATGTGCACTATTTAACCATACTGGTGCACAATATTCTGCCACTGAAAAAACCAAAGCTAGAGCAGAGGTCCGAAGAGTATCTGCAGAAGCACCCCAAGTTGTTCCAGCAAGTTTTGTTATTATATTGTTTCTTGTTCTCAGTTTACCGGCTGCGTTTGTAAGATGGCTTTTGAAGGTGAGTGTTCTATCAAGTGTGATGCCTAGATATTTGGGGTTGTTGTTATGTTTGATAGCTGCATCATTTAGAGTTACATTGAGGGTATCGCCCGCAAGTTGATTCGACAGGTGAAAGAGACAGGTTTCAGTTTTGCTTGTGTTAGGACGTAAGCGCCAGTTCTTAAAGTAGTTACTAAGTGTAGTTAGGTCCTCGTTTAGAGCTCGTTCTCCAGCTTCCTTACTATTATCTTGGAAGCCAATGGCCAGGTCGTCTGCATAAGCGAATTTTCTCGATTTTGTTTCAGGTATATCCGCCGTATAAAGGTTAAATAATAAAGGAGCTAGCACTGAGCCTTGAGGTAAGCCGTTGTTAAGTTTTCTAACGCTACTTCGTGCATCATTTATATATACCTGAAACAGTCTGTTAGTTAGTAGATTGTTTATCAGCTGGCAAATTTTGAGACAGGGTATGATTTTCATCAACTTATAAATAAGACCCTCTCTCCACACAGTGTCATAGGCAGCCGTAAGGTCTATAAATGTTATGGCAGATTTTTCACGTCTTTCAAAGCCAGCTTCGATGAATGTAGTTAAGGACAGCACTTGGTCACAACAGCTTCGTCCTTTTTTTTTAGTATCAGCTGAAAATGGTCTACAAAAAAACCAGGAAGGAAACGTATAGCCTTGTGGCTATGAAATGCAAAAGAAAGATATAACAAGTGTATTGGCTAGTTGGAAGAAACTCCACATTGTCGATTCATAATAAGTTATTACTTTACAAACAAATATTAAGACCTAGGAATGGAACCTGGATATAATCATCAAGAAGATGGCAGGAAGTCACGAGCAACAACTTCATAAGTACGAGAATATTGAGGAAATCCAGCTCCTCGATACTACTGGGCAAACTAGAAAATTAAAGAGGACAAAGCCTTTTGAACTATTTTGAGTGATAGGTGATAGTGAAAAGCAGAGCATAGTGCTTGTGTGCCTGAGTATGCTAGAATAGTGCACGATCTTGTTAGATTAGATAAAATACGCTATGGGGTAAGCTCTTCATTTTAAGGAACAGTAGTAATTTAGGTTAAATTAAAATTGCTCATTGGTGAGTTATGACCAGATTGTAATTGTAATGTACAATTCAATACAATGAATCATCATCGTAGTGATGATTATGGAAAAAAATATATGACAATATTTTGTGCAACAAAAAGTTGATATTTATCAAGGATGTATTATTTGGTATGGCCACATATACTTCTGGTATATCGTCGGTGATGTGACAATACCTCATATCTGCTTTTTTATGAATTTTGTAGGAGACGAAAAACCATTTTTAGGGTCATCTCCTGTTTTCACATGTAAATTTTGACATGTTTTGTAGTAAATAGATAGTTGAATTTACTACAAAACATGATAAAAAATATCATATGAAAACAGGAGGTGACTATAAAAAAAGTTTTTAGTCTCTCTTACAAAACTCATGAAAATACAAATCGGAGGTATTATGTCACATCAGCGACTATATCCAGGGAATGTCTAAAAAATATTCTTTGAATGTCCTATGAACATTCATGGACATTCATGGAATGTCCCAATAAGACATTCAGGGAATGTTTAAAATGCCGATAGAGGACTTTCCTGGGACATTCAGAGGACGTTCTTGTGCTTTTGAGGATATTCCAGGAATGTTTTTAATGTCCTGTGTGTACATTCTAGGAACATTCATGGAATGTTTGGTGTTATTAGGGATACATGGTGTTTATCCGTTTAGAACATCAAGATTCACGGTTATATGTTAATGATCATATTTATAATTCAAAGAGTACCCAGTTTTAAATATCTTGGTTGCCATATTACTAAACAACTAGATCCAGATAAAGAGATAAAATTTAGAATAAAGATAGCCCGCACAACTTTTTTAAAAATGAGGTCATTCTTTTGTAATGATATCTTGCAACTTCAACTTCGAAAGCGTATGATTAAATGTTACATTTGGTCAGTCCTCTTATACGGTGTCGAAAAGCAAATGCTACTCGTGAGCTGTTTGATAATATCAAATTAGAAAGATGGCCTATTTTGGACACGTAGTGAGGGGAGACCAATATAATATTCTTCAACTTATTATGATGGGTAAAATCGAAGGACCAGAGGAATGGGTAGGAAACATGCCTCTTGGTTGAAGAATATCAGGGAGTGGACAGGCATTAAGAAAGCACAGCAACTATTTAGAATAGCTCGAGACAGACACAGTTTCGCCATGTTAATCGCCAACGTTAAGAGGACTTGATAGGGCACGTTATAAAGAAGAAGAATTTTTAGTTTTTTTTTTTAAGATATAGTCTTCCTCTTTTTCTTATTTAGTTCTAGTAGATTTGACGATCTGCTAATTCCTTTGTTTAAGTATTTTTTGAGAGGTAGACTACCGGCACAATACGGACTCAAACTAAACATCACAAAAACCAAATGGATGGCAGTAAGCAAAACCCAACAACGGCCAAGACAACTGATATTAGACAATCAAAGAATTGAGCGCGTGGATTCGTACATCTATTTAGGAACAACAGTTAATTCAAGTTGGGATCAATCTAAGGAAATACGTATCATCATTCTCTTTGCCTTATCCCTATACGGGGTCGGCTTCCCTAATTGCATTTCTCCACACAATTCTATCTTGGTTGATATCAATGTTAATCCCCTTTACCAACATGTCCTGCCTTATCGTTTCCCCCCAGGTCTTCTTTGGTCTTCCTCTCCTACTCCTTTCAGGAATCTGCACTTCGGCTATTCTTCGTATTGGGTGATTAACGTCTCGACGTTGAACATGACCAAACCATCTTAACCTATGTTCTCTCATTTTGGCATCCATTGGTGCCACACCTAGACTTCCCCTAATATACTCATTTTTAATTGTATCCTTCTTTGTCACTCCACTCATCTATCTAAGCATTCTGATTTCCGCCACATGCATTCGTTGTTCCTCTTTCTTTTTCACTGCCCAACAATCAGTTCCGTACATCATAGCCGGTCTTATGGCTGTTTTATAGAATTTTCCCTTCAGCTTCATTGGAATTTTTCTGTCACACAACACACCACTCGCTTCTTTCCACTTCATCCATCCAGCCCTAATTCTACTGCATGCATCTTCATATATTTCTCCATTACTCTGTAATACCGATCCTAGGTACTTAAAACTATTGCTTTTCACAATCATTTCACCATCCAAAGATACCATTTTATTTGTAGTAACTCCATCTTTAAATGAACATTCCAAATACTCTGTTTTGTCCTAAGTTTTAAACCTCTTTCCTTCAGAGCTTGTCTCCACTGTTCCAGTTTTTGTTCTAAATCTGTTTCACTATTTCCTATTAACACTACATCATCAGCATACATTAGGCACCATGAAATGCTACCCTGTAGTTTCGCTGTTATCTGGTCCAAAACTAATGAGAATAAATAAGGACTATGCACCGAGTCTTGGTGCAATCCTAGTTTCACATGAAATTTATCAGTCTCTCCCACACCTGTCCTAACACTAGTCGTTACTCCCTCATACATATCTCTCACAATCTTAACATATTCGTCAGGGACTCCTTTCTTATTGAGTGCCCACTACAGAATCTCTCAAGGAACTCTATCATATGCTTTCTCAAGATCAATGAATACCAAATGAGCGTTGGTCTCTTTATTCCTGTATTTTTCCATCAGTTGCCTTACAATGAAAATTGCATCTGTTGTTGATCTGCCCTGCATAAAGCCAAATTGATTATCGGATATTTCGGTTCTTCACGTATCCGTCTATCAATTACTCTCTCCCATATTTTCCGAAATGTGGGTTTCCCGACATATATTACTTATATCCTGGACCGAGCACGTGACCAACGAGGAGGTACTACGCGGGATAGGTAAAGAGAGAGAGGTAGAAATAACTTCAAAAAAAAATAAATTTGGAATACTTGGATCACTTTATGGATCATATTACTGAGATAAGATGCAGTACATCGGCGCACATGGACTTGGAGTCCGAAACGACAGAGGAGACCTCCTAGAAAAATTCGCAGAAGAATCAGGACTCGTTGTCACCAACACATTTTTCCAATTACCACCTAGAAAGCTGTACACGTGGAAATCCCCTCAAGACAAACCCGGGAGAATTATTAGAAATCAAATACATAGATTATATTTTGGTAAACAGAAGATTCCGAAACAGCTTTACATCTGTCAAGAGTTATCCTGGAGCAGACTTAGAGACGGACCACGTTCCACTGGTGGATATACAGGGTGAGGCAGATAACTGGCCTATTAGAAATATCTCGAGAACTAAAGGTAACAGAATCATGAAAATTGGAATACAGGGGTTTTGAAGGATGATCTATTAAATGAAAATATTTTCATCTCTTTACAACTTCCGGTTATACCGGAAGTTGCTTATAACTTCGTTTTTTTAAATGGGACACCCTATATATTTTTACATTTTTGGATTCTCTTCGATGTCTTCTTTCTTAAAATATGAGGATTTGTAATGTTATACAGGGTATTTTAAAAGATAATTACGTTTTTTTATTAATTTCGTATCAATATTCACACCCTGTAGAATTGTAGTAGTTTGACAACTAAAACTCTACTTACGTTCAAATGATTTTTAATATAGTCTAGTATTGTTAAGAATCATTAGTATAGCTAAATTTTTAATTTTAGTATACAGGGTTGGTCGAAACTCGGAATAAGTATTTTCTGAGTTTTCTTAAATGGAACACCCTGTATTTTAGTATTGCAATGAAATGATATTTTATGGTACTTTTTTATTTCTTAAGCATTCCCTATACCTAACTGCTTTAATTTGTGCTTAATTGTTAGTCGCACCAAGAATCTTAACTACGTAGGTATTTTGATAGCTAAACCTTTATTGGTAATTTTAAGGATCAGTCTGGATTAATATGTATTCATTTCTGAAAAATTATTTGTGATTAAATATTTTCACGGCAAAGCTAATATAATTTTACGTATTTTTTGTTGCAATTAATGTTTAGCTTGAATCACCAATAACTCACAAATTAAAGCAGTTAGGTATAGGGAATACTTATAAAATAAAAAAAGTACTATGAAATATCATTTCACTACAATACTAAAATACAGGGTGTTCTATTTAAGAAAACTCAGAAAATATTCATTTTGAGTTTCGACCAACTGTGTATACTAAAATTTCAAAATTAGCTATACTAATGATTCTTAACAATAATAGACTATATTAAAAATCACTTGAACGTAAGCAGAGTTTTTAATGTCAAACTATTACAATTCTACAGGGTTGTGAATGTTGCTACGAAATTAATAAAAAAAAAACGTAAATATCTTTTAAAATACCCTGTATAATATTACAAAATCTCATATTTTAAGAAAGAAGATATTGAGGAGAATCCAAAAATGTAAAAATATACAGGGTGTCCCATTTAAAAAAACCAAGTTATAAGCAACTTCCGGTATAACCGGAAGTTTCAAAGAGATGAAAATATATTCATTTAATAGATTATCCCTCAAAACCCCTTTATTCCAATTTTCATGATTCTGTTGCCTTTAGTTCTCGAGATATTTCTAATAGGCCAGTTATCTGCCTCACCCTATATTTCGCGTCAAAATAGTGCAGAAAAAGAAATCACAATCATACGACCTACGTATGCTAAAAGACCCTGACACGAAAATGAGGGTTCAAGCCACGTTAAACGAGCAAGTGACTGCAATTAGAGACGAATCAGATAACCGAAATAGTTCAAAATGTAAAGGATAAACACTTAAAGGCAGATAGATGAACCAAGAAGAAATCATGGATAACAGATGAGATCCTGAGGCTAATGGACGAAAGAAAAAATGCCAAAAATACTCGGACACATATAAAACAATCGATATATTAATAAGACGGAACATTAGAGAAGCGAAAGAGCAACAAGCAATGGAGAGATGCCAAGAAATTGAGACTCTACAGTCAAAGTACGATACTCACAATGTTAAATAACTCACAGGTGGACTATCGCGGAGACAGAAAGGAAATCTAATTGATTCCGACGGAAACATCATTATAGACAAACAGTGTAAAATTAGAACGTAGAAAGAATATCTAGAAAAACTATTTGAACACCAAAGAGATAACACCTTTGAGTTAGAAAAAGAGGTAAATGATATATCAATAATATTACAGCAGGAAGTTTATTCTGCTATAACACAGCTAAAGAAGGCAATGCAGCAGGTCCCGATAATATACAAGCAGAACTACTCAAACTGATGGACAACGAATCAATAGCAATAATCACACAGATATTCAACAACATATACAACTCTGGAGAAATACCAACAGAATGGCTGAAGTCTGAGTTTATTGCACTTCCAAAAAAACCAGGAGCCAAAAAATGCGAAGAATACCGTACGATACGTCTGATGAGTCATCTCCTAAAATTCTTCCTAAAGGTAATCCATACGAGAATTTACAAGATATGTGAAAGTCAAATTTCACCCAACCAGTTCGGGTTCATAAATGCTGTTGGTACGAGAGAGGCTTTGTTTTCAATTACAAGTCTTATTCCAGATATGCAGAGACGTCAATTGCGACGTATACGCATGTCTGGTTGATTACGAGAAAGTGTTTGATCGAGTACAACACGCCAAGATGATGCAAATACTAAAAGAAGCAGGAATTAACAACCAAGATCTGAAAATAATTAGAAACCTTTACTGCAATCAGACTTCAAACCTCAGAGTTGACGGCAAATATGTACCGAATATTGTAGTATATGTACCAGTTCTTTTTACTTGTCGCAGTAAAAGAGATAAGACTAATGTAATTACAACTAAATGTTATTTGGATGTTTATTATTAAACAGTTAAAATGGTGTTAGCGTCACTCTACCCTTAATTTATTTTTACCTTCACTAATTTGTTTAACGGATGAAAATTATTTCATATCAGACTATACAGAGTAACAATTTACACAGTCTATATAGGGTGAGGCAGATAACTGGCCTATTAGAAATATCTCGAGAACTAAAGGCAACAGAGTTATGAAAATTGGAATAAAGGGGTTTTGAAGGATGATCTATTAAATGAAAATATTTTCATCTCTTTGCAACTTCCGGTTATACCGGAAGTTGCTTATAACTTCGTTTTTTAAATGGGACACCCTGTATATTTTTACATTTTTGGATTCTCTTCGATGTCTTCTTTCTTAAAATATGAGGTTTTGTAATATTATACAGGGTATTTTAAAAGATAATTACGTTTTTTTATTAATTTCGTAGCAATATTCACACCCTGTAGAATTGTAGTAGTTTGACATCTAAAGCTCTACTTACGTTCAAATGATTTTTAATATACTTTACCATTGTTAAAAATCATTAGTATAGCTAATTTTTAATTTTGGTATACAGGTTTGGTCGAAACTCGGAATGAGCATTTTCTGAGTTTTCTTAAATGGAACACCCTGTATTTTTGTTTTGTAGTGAAATGATATTTTATAGTACTTTTTTATTTCTTAAGCATTCCCTATACCTAACTGCTTTAATTTGTGAGTTATTGGTGATTCAAGCTAAACATTAATTGCAACAAAAAATACGTAAAATTTTATTAGGTTGGCCGTGAAAATACTCAATCCCAAATAATTTTTCAGAAATAAATACATATTAATCCAGACTGGTCCGTAAAATTACCAATAATGGTTTAGCTATCAAAATACCTACGTAATTAGGATTGTTGGTGCGATTAACAATTAAGCACAAATTAAAGCAGTTAGGTATAGGGAATGCTTAAGAAATAAAAAAGTACCATAAAATATCATTTCATTACAATACTAAAATACAGGGTGTTCCATTTAAGAAAACTCAGAAAATACTCATTCCGAGTGTCGACCAACCCTGTAGACTAACATTATAAATTTAGCTATACTAATGATTCTTAACAATAGTAGAGTATATTAAAAATCATTTGAACTTAAGTAGAGTTTTAGATGTCAAACTACTACAATTCTACAGGGTGTGAATTTTGCTACGAAATTAATAAAAAAAACGTAATTATCTTTTAAAATACCCTGTATAATATTACAAAACCTCATATTTTAAGAGACCGATAGTGTCGTACTTTTGACTCAACGAAACATTTTTAAACTGTTTTTAATCTGTGCCGTGTTTTTAAAGAAAATAAAACTCATCAAGATAGTTTGTGTTTGCATTCAGAATATAGACAAAAGTTAAGTGTGTATTAAAAACTCAAAACAGCAACATAAGCTCCATAAAAAGAGGTTTAACTGCATCTAACGGCGAAATATCCGGTGTGGGCAGACTTATCGTTTCTGTGAGAGCTGATATCAGCGAACGTAAAAAGGTATTTATTTGTTATTATTTACGACTTTTTCGCTTCACAAACTGAAAGTTTTATTTAATGTTTTTATTTAATTATTTTATCATCATATATCAATTATTAACATTAGTAAAATAACTAATAATGCAAGATAGCAGTGGCGGCCCGTCAAATAATAATTTAATACATCATAATGAAATTTCAAACATACAAAATTATACACAACAACAAATAACACAACATTTTTGTGGTCCACAACAGCAAGAAGACCTATCTTCTCAACAAGAATGGATAGAAGTTTCAAATAATAAGAGACTAAGAAGCCCTGAACTTATTGGCTCTAGGAAACAAACCAAAATCAGTGATTACTGGCTGCAGAAACCGCTAGAGTTACAAAATAAATTCAGTAGTTTATCTGAAGAAGGTGAATCGAACAATAAAAATGACAAACCAAGGGACACAAAAACTGTACCTAAGCCGCCACCTGTAACCATATACAAAGTTGGAGTTATCGAACCTATACACAAGCTACTCAACGAAGTTACAGATGGTAAATATACAATAAAAACCACTGGATTTGAAACAGTAAAAGTCCAAGTTGATGAAGCCATGCATTTTACCACATTTATAAAAGAGTTAGACAGTAGAAAAACGGAATACCACACATTTAGACCGAAAAGTGAAAAAACATTTAGATTCGTACTAAGAGGATTACACCATGGCTCGGACCATAATGATTTAAAAGCAAATCTGTTAGAACTCGGCCATGAAGTCGTAAATACCCACAACATACAACACCGAACTACAAAATTACCATTGCCGATGTTCTATATAGACATTAAATCCAAAGAAAATAACAAACAAATATATAATATAGAAAAACTTGGCAACAGCATCATAAAATGTGAACCCCCACATACCAAAAGGATAATACCGCAATGCACAAGATGCCAGGCATTTGGACATACTAAAGCCTACTGCCGAAAATCGTTTAGATGCGTAAAATGTGAAGATTTCCATGCCACGAAGGAATGCACTCGCAAGGTACGTGATGGAAATGTTAAATGTGTTAATTGCGGAGGTGATCATCCGGCAAATTATAGAGGATGTCTAGTACACAAGCAACTACAACAAAAGCTATATCCAGCACTAAGAGAAAGAAGCAACCCACAAACGAAAGTACATCCAACAGCAACACAGCAAATACAAGCAGGCGTATCCTTTGCTCAAATAGTAAGTAATACCCAGGCTCCAAGTAGTAGTACTCATAATAATAATAATGTGACCGAAACGTTAACAGCTAATAATCAAGCAGAGATAAATATGACTAAACTCGAAGACATGCTTCGTAAACTTATGGAGCAGATGAGCACAATATTGAACCACCTCACCACTGTCATCAACAAAATAGCTTAATGGCAGAATATCAAAAATTTAAAATAGCAATTTGGAATGCCAACGGGCTGCAACAACATACCCAAGAGCTTAAAATATTCCTACAAGATCAAAATATTGACATCATGCTGATCTCCGAAACGCATTTTACTGACAAAAATTATCTTCGAATCCCAAAATACAACCTGTACTACACTAAACATCCAGATGAAAAAGCATATGGAGGTACTGCAATAATCATACGAGACAGCATAAAACACTACGAACGAGAAAAATTCTCCAAAGATTATCTACAAGCAACAAGCGTGACCATTGAGGAAAATAATAGAACACTAACGATATCTGCCATTTATTGTCCTCCAAAACACAATAATAAGGAAGATTACGAAAGGTTTTTCTACACACTCGGAAACAGATTCCTGTCTGGTGGCGACTATAATGCCAAACATCCAGAATGGGGTTCCAGACTAACAACTACAAAAGGGCGAGCATTGATCTCAGCAATGAAGGCGAATAATCTACAGCAAATATCTACTGGAGAACCAACAGTCTGGCCATCTGACAGGAACAAGATTCCCGATGCTATTGACTTTTGCGTCACAAAAGGTGTTGATACTAAAAAATGCATAGCAAAATCCTGCCATGAGTTATCATCGGATCATTCTCCAGTAATAATATCAATATATTCAAAAATATTGGATCAGTCAAAACGACCATCCCTATATAATAATAAAACCGATTGGGGAGTATTCAGGGAAAAATTAGATCATTTAATCACCTTAAATCAGCCATTAAAAAATGAAATTGACATAGAAGTAGAGGCAGAAAAGTTGACCAAGATTATACAGGAGGCGGCTTGCTACCCCACAATATGAAACGCATCAAGGAAAATATGAAATATCTCCTTCAGTCAGAGAAAAAATTGCCGCAAAAAGACACTTGAGGAAACAATGACAACAAGCTAGGACCACAGAAAACAAGAAAAAATTGAACAAAGCCACCAAAGAATTGAAAGAGCTAATCATAGCAGAACAAAATCAGGGAATCCAGTGTTACCTGGAAAGCCTTACACCTACAGAAGCCACAGATTATTCGCTGTGGAAAGCAACGAAAAAACTAAAAAGGTCTTACTTGCCTAATCCACCAATCAGAAATGATAACACCTGGGCCAGAAATGATAAAGAAAAAGCTGAAGCTTTTAGCAAATATCTGAAAAAAGTCTTCATGCCCTTTCCTTCAGAATTATCTGCTGAAGAAGAACACGAAATCACCGACTATCTAAATGTACCCTTCCAAATGGACCTGCCTCATAACAAGTTCACTATTAGAGAAGTCAAACAAACAATTCTGGAAGAAATTAACATAAAAAAAGCTCCTGGTTTCGATTTGGTATCTGGAAAAATTCTTCAAGAACTATCCGAAAAGTGCTGTAGACTTATTACTTACATTTTTAATTCTATACTACGACTAAATTATTTTCCTAGCATCTGGAAAGTTGCCCAGATCGTTATGATAGCCAAGCCCGGAAAGAAAACAGAAGAGTTGTCTTCCTACAGACCGATAAGTCTACTGCCAATTCTTTCCAAGGTTTTTGAGAAGCTATATGTTAAAAGGCTAAAAACTATAATAGACGAAAAGAAGATAATTCCGGATCACTAATTCGGATTCCGCAATACCAATTCGGATTCCGCAATAAACACGGGACAGTAGAACAAGTTCATAGAGTGGTAAATCAAATCAATAAGGATCTGAATAGTAAAAGATATTGTTCAGCAGCTTTCCTCGATATATCTCAGGCTTTCGACAAGGTGTGGCATGAAGGATTGCAGGTTAAACTAAAGAAGCTACTGCCCCATCCCCACTTTCAACTTCTAAAATCATACCTGACAGATAGGCACTTCCAAATAAAACATGGAAGTGAATATACAGAGCTGCATCCAATAAATTCAGGAGTTCCACAAGGTAGAGTACTTGGACCGATTCTGTACCTATTGTATACTGCAGACGTGCCATCAACACGACTTACCACTGTTGCGACATTTGCCGATGATACAGCCATTTTGGCGTCCCACACTGACTCAACATCAGCCTCTAGGAACCTGCAAACTAGTCTAAACAAGATCCAAAACTGGCTAAAAAGATGGCGTATTAAAGCAAATGGATTGAAATCAACACATGTGACGTTTACCCTTTGCAGAGAAACGTGCCCACCTGTTCAACTTATTGATTGTCAACTTCCACAATCTGATAGCGCCAAATACCTCGGAATGCACCTGGATCGACGACTGACTTGGACAAAACACATATTCACTAAGCGCAAGCAACTTGGCCTCAAATTAAGAAACATGTATTGGCTCATCGGTCGCAGATCAAAACTCTCCATAGACAATAAAATATTATTATATAAGACAATCTTAAAACCTGTGTGGACCTACGGCATCCAGCTGTGGGGAACTGCTAGCAACTCCAACATATCCATATTGCAGAGGTTCCAAAATAAAGTACTACGAAATATTGTTCATGCTCCCTACTACGTCAGTAACGAAATCATTCAGCATGATATCCCTTTAGAATCCATCAAAGATGCCATACATCGTTTTAGTGTCAACTATAGTGAAAAAGTGTCAGTGCACCCGAATCGGTTAGTGGCCCAACTAAACGTGCGCGATGCCAATGAAATCCGTAGGCTGAAACGTCTAGTATCATGGACCTTGAACGAAGATATGTGCCGAAAATTGGAAGCATTAGAGATGTGGCTGTATCGAAGAATTCTTAAAATCCCATGGACTGATCGAGTCACAAATAATGAGGAAATCCTTAGAAGAATGGGGAAGAACCGAGAAGTATTAACCACCATCAAATCTAGGAAGTTGAAATACTTTGGACACAACACATTATGCGAAATGAATCCAGATATGCCCTCCTACAAGCCATCCTGCAAGGAAAATATTTGGAAAGCGAGGTCCAGGAAGAAGAACAACATCCTGGTTAAAGAACTTCAGAACCTGGTTCAACACAACATCTGTGCAGCTTTTCCACGTTGCTGCAGATAAAGTGAAGATTTCCATGATGATCGCCAACATTCGTCACCAATAAGCACATCAAGAAGAAGAAGGATCACTTTATGAGGCACAATAAATATAGAGTACTACAGCTCATCATCCAAGGGAAAATAGACAGCAGAAGGGGTCCAGGCAGGAGGAGACACACGTGGCTCCAAAACTTGCGGTAATGGTTTGGTTTGTCATTTACCGAACTATTCAGATCTGCCGTAAACAAAGTCAGAATAGCCACGTTAATTGCCAACGTTCGGAACGGACAAGGCACATGAAGAAAAGACTACCGGCCGTCTCTTAATCTCTTTGGTGGTCTCCCTGTTTGTCCTTGCCAGCTGGTCTTCCTTTTAGCGCAATTCTTTGTAGTGTGTGCTTCTTCTGTACAACCGATCACGACCTCAGAGAATCTAGTTATGCAACATTTATAATTTTTATAACGTCTCTACTAATAGCTTTTTTGCCATATTTTGGCATAAAAAATGCAAACTAACATCCGATAGAGAGGAAATGCTAGAAACAGTGGAAGACTTCTATAAAATACTATATACAAATAAACTTAACTTAAACCGGACAGAACATACAGAACAAAAAATTATGAATCAAGGTTCAGAGGTTCAAAAGCACCAGGAGAGGACGGAGTAGTGGCATACGCGCTAAAAATCGGAGGCTCTGCTCTCAACAGGGCAATCAAACACCTTTTCAATATATGCTTAGAAAAACAAGCCATACCAGCTGAACTAAATAATTCTGCAACGCTCCTCATACATAAAAAAGGAGATCAAACAGACCTCGAAAACTATAGGCCAATTAGTCTTCTAAACGACCTGTATAAATTGTTTGCTAGAATAATCACTGCCAGAATTGAGAACAAACTGGAGGCATGCCAACCGAGAGAGCAGGCAGGTTTCCGCCCTGGGTATGCTACAAATGACCATCTGACTTGTCTGAAGGTCCTGATCGAAAAAACTGTGGAGTACAACCGGCCGCTAGTTCTGGTATTTGTTAACTACAAAAAAGCCTTTGACACTATCGAAATGGTAGCCATCTTAAGAGCTTTGAGAGATTGTAGAATCGACTACCGATATTCCAACATATATAATATGCAAATGGCACAACAGCAATAAACCTCCATACCCAAACTCAAAAAATAAAACTAAAAAGGGGAGTTAGACAAGGAGACAACATGTCACCAAAACTATTCAATGCCGTAATGCAGCATGCATTTCAGATGTTAGAATGGGAAAAAAGAGGTTTGAATGTCGATGGCGAAAGGCTAAACCACCTACGATTTGCAGGTGATATAATTCAAATAACCGATGACCTAAAGGAAGCCTACGAAATGCTGCAAGAACTACATCGAGTTTCTCAAAAAGTAAGGTTGGAAATAAACTTTGGAAAAACTAAAGTGATGACCAATTTAGTACCTAGCGGACCATTGAAACTGGAGGACTGCCATATCGAAACAGTTGACAAATACGTCTATCTGGGCCACGAAATACAAATAAGTAGAGACAACCAAACATGCGAATTATCTAGAAGAATAGCTTAAGGATGGGCAGCGTATGGCAAACTAAGAGACGTGTTCAAGGAAAACATCCCAATAAAGCTAAAAAGAAAAGCATTTAACTGGTGCGTACTTCCGGTGCTTGCTTATGGAGCTGAAACACTAACATTGACTAAAACATCGATAAGAAAATGACAAGTAGCACAACTAAAAATGGAAAGATCCATGCTTGGCATAACTTTGAGAGACAGAATACGAAATACGAGTTACGGCGAAGAACTGGAGTGGAAGACATCATAAAACGCATTACGAAGTTGAAGTGGAAATGGTCAGGACACGTCGCCAGACAGAGACAACAGATGGACAAAGAAGATTTTAAAGTGGCGGCCAAGGGCAGACAAACGAAGTCGTGGAAGACCACCTGCCAGACGCAAAAAAATAGCAACAAACTGAATTGCAGCTGCGCAGAACAGAGAAGGGTGGAGATATCTTGAAGAGGCCTATGTCCGACAGTGGACAAATTTGGCTGTGTGATGATGACTAATAATTTTGCTAATCGTTTTGTTTTTACAAATTTTAACAAAATGAGAAAAGTGCTATGCACAAGAGATTTTAAGTTAGAGCTAAGAGTTAGCTTGGCTAGGTGCTACGTTTTCTCGACTTTGAATCTTGAATGCTGATTCAATGAAAAACCAGAATCATTCGAGCTGTGGGTGTACAGAAGAATTCCGAAAATATCGTGGACAGAACACGTCACATACAAAGAGATTCTGAGAAAAATCAATAAAGAAATGGAAATTTTAAATACGATCAAAACAAGAAAATTGGAATATCTCGGACATATTACACGTGGAGAGAGATACAGCTTGCTCCAATTGATTATGCAGGGAAAGATTCAAGGAAAGAGAAGCATAGGGAGACGCAGAATATCGTGGCTGCGCAACCTGAGAGAATGGCAAAGATGTACATCAAATGAACTTTTCAGAGCAGCCTTCTCTAAAATCCGAACAGCTATGATGATTGCCGACCTCCGTCGCGGAGATGGCACTTAAAGAAGAAGACTACTAGTTTTAAATATTCAGTACTTACCATAACAACCGGTAAGTGTAAAGTTTGCATTTTGAACAGGTACTCTTATATCGTACCATACGAATCGTGGCAGAGGATTATAAAGCACTATAATAGAACGATCCTTCATTGTGTCTTCACAAACACTAATATTAGCTAGTAAGCATGTCGATAATGGTAGATTAATATCTGTAGCATTTTCTTTTTTAAGAATTTTCCTGAAACAAAGAAAAATTTGTGTGAAACTGTTAGAAATATACGAGTCTGTTAGAAAGATTAATACGTCATTTTTTATTAACAGTAGCGTCCCCGCAATTGCTTTTCTCGTGAGGAATCGTATAAACTCTAAAAAAGTCGTTTTTCGAAAAAAAATTTATAATATAATTTTTTCATGGGCCCTTCAATTTTCTACTATATTTTCGTCAAATTTTAAAATCATTAAAACTGGTAAATTCTCGAAAAATAATGTTAATCCGTCATTTTTTGACGAATTGGAGTGCCCTAGCAATTGCTTTTCCCTTGAGGAATGGTAGAAAATCTAAAAAAAAAACGTCAGATTTTCTATACAATTTTTAATAGTATAGAAGTATAACTTCTAACGTGCGTACAAAGTACACACACATTCTTTTTTCTATATTAATATAGAGGTCCAAAAATTTATATAAAAACTACATATTTAAAAAGTCAGTACAACTATAAACTTACTTTTGTCTCTGTTCTCATAACTTTTAAAACACAACTAACAACCGTAACACATTCTTTAACCACAGCCGCCATATTGGATAATTTTTGACATGTCATTGGAAAATCCAATCAGAGCACACATATTATAACGTATCTGCTCGTAGCACCAACAATTTTGATGAATTCGCGCACATTTACATTCAATCTAAAGAAGTGTCTTACCCTATAATTCCTCCGATATTTTCTTCGGTCGTCCTAATAGCACTGGTTAAAATTCTCGAATAATCTTTGGCAACCCGTTCTTTCTCCGTTCCGGTAATTGCGTCATGGTGCTGCATGGTACCCACAGCTTCCCTCAAACTGCGTAAATTTTCTTCAGCCTGATCTCCATCGACAAAGTTCATCATTTTTCCAAAAGCATTGATTTGCTGGGCAGCCTACAACCCAAATTCTATTAGAAAACAATGTTTTACCTCGTCTAGTTAGCTAATAGGTCTGGATCCCGCGTATGAAAAAAAGTTGATTAATAGCAAGCTGAAAATTTGTTAATAGCTTAAGGGTGTCTAGTCGGACAAACTTTGATATATGCGAAAACTGGAACAGGGGAAGTTTTAATTGTGGAAGAGGTTAAAAATTTGGAACGGTCAGACCACGAAAACGACACATGTATTTTGTCCGACAGAACAGACTTAAACTCTCCGAACAGAGATTAAACTCTCATGCAAAAATCAGACTGCCATTTATCACCAAATGGGCGTTTTAATGAGTGGAACATGTAGAATATGTCAAATGACAGGAATTATGACAGGTGATAAATAGAAGTCTGATTTTTGCATGAGAGTTTAATCTCTGTTCGGAGAGTTTAAGTCTGTTCTGTCGGACAAAATAAATGTGCCGTTTTCGTGGTCTGACCGTTCCAAATTTTTAACCTGTTCCACAATTAAAACTGCCCCTGTTCCAGTGTTCCCATATATCAAAGTTTATCCGACTAGACACCCTTAAGCTATTAACAAATTTTCAGCTTGCTATTAATCAACTTTTTTTCATACGCGGGATCCAGACCTATAAGCTAAAGCAGTAAATCTGGTTAATATTATTCAACAATTAGCTTGTTACAGATATTTTAAATATCTTTGAAAGAGAAATTCTTGTTCTTTCTCTTTTTCTACTTCTTCTTCCTTTATATTAGCAATCTTGCTGCTTTACTGTCTGGTCTATGGAAAAAAAAATTTTTATTTATTTATTTATTATAAATACAAATGACCTTACCTCTTGAGACTAATCCAGGTCGTTTCCTGATGGGATTACAATAGTTGATACATATAATTTTTATTTTAACAATTTTCTAATTTAATTTAACTAATTAATAATGGCCCTAATCTATTACTAATTTTGAAAATTATAAAATACAAATAATTCTAATAAATAATTATAATAAACAATTTTAATCAACAATTCTAAACAATTTTAATAAACAAAATATAATTTTTAATTTTTTTTTTATTTTAAATTTTATTTTTTTTTGTGAAAATATAATTTTTATAGTGCTTCCAGTTCTCAGTTATCATTTGACTTGTATAATATCCTCAATGGTATTTCGGTGAGCCTCAGACCCTTGGCCGAAAATATCCATTGAGTTTTAAAATTTCAAGTTTTTAGCTATATCTTTTTTTTTTGTTTGATTAATAATTTTTTATTTTTTATTTTTTGTATTTTATTTCATATTTGATATTAATTTTTAATTTTTTATTATATAATTATTTATATAGGTATACCATTATTTTATTCCATATTTTTATGTATAATTTTAATTTTTTATTTTATAATTTCTTATTCAAATTCATATAGGTTATTTATTTACTTGATTTCTTCTTCGTCTGATATTATATAATTCTAATTGTTTCTTTGATATTATGTCCGCATAAATAACATCGAACAGTGTTTGTGAACTCTTATGTACGCTAAATGATTTAGTGTATTATATAATTCTTCATTTTGTATTATATAATATTTCAATCTATGGTAGATTGCTACTCCACCTCTTGCGCGGTCGGCCCATACTTCTTTCACAGTATATAGAGGTTCCAGTATATAGAGGTGGAACCTCTATATACTGTGCTTCTTCTACCACTTGGTGATTTGCCGCTTACTATTTAAAAGACTCTTGTGTTCGCCATTCTACTAACATGATTGTTCCATTGTTTTTCTACTTCGACCCTCCCAAATAAATCTTAAACAGAGCTTAGGTTCAATGCAGCACCCTTGGCGAAGTTCTTTGGTCACCTTTATCTTTTTTGTTACTTTTTGTTCAATCTTTATTAAACTCGTCATATTTATCATCGTACAACTTACTCACAGCAATGTAAATCGGCGGATTTTTTTTGTCTTTTAGCACCTGCCATAGCTTGGCTAATGGGACAATATCATACCCCTTTTGTGTGTCTTCATATTCTGTTCCAAGTGCTTTGCAATTCGGCTTTTAGTTATCTATTTATTGTCTGTAATTATTAAATTAAATCATTATTTATTACCTGTAAAATATTGTTTCCAGTTCTTTCAAACCTCTTCAGCGTAGACCTTGATGTATAGTAACCAGACCAGAAGATATGATTGTTTTCATTATATGGGAAGAAATCACCATCTTTTTTAACATCCAATTGAGCATTAGCTGGATTGACTGCCTTTACATAGCACGAAGGAGTGGAATAAAAGACGTTGTATGTTTTGTTGTATTCGGGATACGTTTGGAAACCTCTGAAATTTAAATGTATTATGTAGTTATTTAAAAAACTAAAATAATTTTGTTTCCTAACATCGTTTCATAAAAAAAAAATCATGAAAATCAGTAAAACGACGAAAAATGACACTTTTTTTCCCGTAACTTTTCCACCTCACCCCTCCACCACAAACGTCATTTTTCGCTTTTTATTTTTTTATAAGTAAAATGCAATCAATTTAAAATTTTTTAAAAATTCACACGCATTGTTGAGGTTTTTACAAAATTACTATTACTATACTACCTTTACTACCTTTACTAATACTTTACTACTATATATTACTATTACTATTACTATACTATTTTTATAGACTCGAAGGTTGAGCATTCATAACCTCAAAAAAAATGTATTTTTTTTTTTTTTTTTTTTGAAAAAAGCATATTTTTTTGGAAATGGCTACAGGTATATTTTTTATTTTATGTATTTTATCAAAAACTATATTTCTGTTTTTTTTAGATTTTTTCGAAAGGTGTGCACTTTCATGAATTCGAAAAATTGGTTTTTTAGGTGGTTTTTGAGTATTTTTCACATTTTATATACTTCAAAATAGGTTTTTATGGGTTTGAAGTAATTTATGAATTGAAGTAACTGGGTCCTAATGGTACTAAACAACTTAGTTGCTTCAAATTTTATATCCTATCCCATAAAAAAACCTTGATTTATTTTCAAGTCTATAAAATGGGAAAACACCTCAAACCCCCTAAAAACCCAATTTTTCAAATTTAGGTAAGGTGGCTGACCTTACAGAAAAATTTAAAAGAAGTAAACAAAGTTTTTGATAAACTACAAAAAAAAATTAGAGCTGCAGGCATCTCCACAAAACAAATTATACATAGGTACGCTTAAAAAAAATAAATTTTTTGAGGTTATGTATAGCTACTTAACCGGCGGGTGTATAAAATAGACAAGTTTTGTAAAAGCCTCAATAATGCGTGAGAATTTTTTGAAATTTTTAAATTGATTGCATCCCACCTAAAAAAAATAAAAACGAAAAAATGACATTTTTGTTGTTGAGGGGGGGGGGGAAGGGAGGTGCTGGAGGTGGAATTTAATTTAGTCTTTTAAACACATAGAACATAAAAAAAATGAAAATTGAATTCTGCAAGAGAAGGAATTTTACCTACCTTCACAAAGGGTTCCTTTTATAAAAAAATTTTCAAAATTTTTGAATTTTTATTTATATTTTTTTAAGTATAAAGACGAAAGAATAATTTTGGAATTTAAAAAATTATGTGCAATAAAAGTGTTGCTTACTTTATTAGCTTGTCAATATTTAAATAATTAATTTCAGCTGCTTGATACTGAAAATCGCCACCCATGGCATACAAAATGTTGTTGGTTCTAAAATATGAAGAATAGTTTGCAATATGAGCAGCAAACTCTTCAACCTGAAAGAAAAAAAGTAGTTTGAAGGATAAATAATTTAAATAATGAATGGGTTGCATGTGAGTTCATAGTAGTGTAGTAAAGAAAAGAGAGACGTTCTCACAAACAATTTATTTTACAACTGACGACCGGTCTACACTTTGCACAGCATCTTCAGGTCCCGGTTAAAGTAAAATTAAATGCTACAAACAACAAAAAACCAGAGTTAGTTAAGTGGTCTGGTTTAAATCAAAAGTTAATGATCAAGCCAATATCAAAGTACATATATTTATGCATACACATAAATACCCACATGTACGTACGTATGGTGGGTAACCCTCACACTCACACACATGCATGCATTTATATGAAGTGGTAACAAAAGTATGTCAAGTACAAGATATACACTTACTTTCAGGTATAAGGGAAGTACATAGTAGTAGTATTCAATATCATACTTTTTCTCTGCACTGTGCTAAAGGGAGGGTTGGTAGAAGGATAAATTTGAATGTAATATATTAACAAACAAATTTTCTTACTAAATTTCTTACTAATCCCCTCAAGATCCTGCCAATGTTTTGTTAATATATTATATTCAAATCTATCCCTCTACCAACCTTCCCTTTAGCAAAGTGCAGAGAAAAAGTATGATATTGAATACTACTAATATGTTCTTCCCTTATACCGGAAAGTAAGTGTGTATCTTGTACTTGACATAGTGTTGTTACCACTGTATATAAATGCGTGCATGTATGTGAGTGTGAGGGTTACACACCATACGCACGCACATGTGGGTATTTATGTGTATGCATAAATATATGTACTTTGATATTGGCTTGATCATTAACTTTTGATTTAAACCAGACCACTTAACTAACTCTGGTTTTTTGTTGTTTGTAGCATTTAATTTTACTTTAACCGGGATCTGAAGATGCTGTGCAAAGTGTAAACAGCGAAACCGGTCGTCAGTTGTAAAATAAATTGTTTGTGAGAACGTCTCTCTTTTCTTTACTACGAGAAATAATTTATTTAGAAAGAGTAAGTTATCTTACTTACTGAAAAGGTAGGAAGAATTCATACTTAAGTACGGTACTTAATGAAGACAGTAGAGCTGAAGACATAATAGAACTAGAACAGGGTGAAATTGAGCTACCAACTTTGGAATAAATAAATGCAATTCAGTCTCTAGCCAGAAGAAAATCACCCGGAGCAGACAACCTACCCGTAGAAATATTTCAACGTGGCGGTCAAACATTTGTAACCTTCTCTCGCAAAGTAGGATTAATACAGGTTTGCCAAAAACGCGCTTTGCCAGAAGATTTTAATACTGGAATTATATGCTCTATAAGTATACCAAAAAGGAAAGGTGCTTGACTGTTCCAACTTTAGAGGGATTTCCATTCTTAATACAGCATACAAAAGTTTGTATCCCCCTGATACTTAAATAACGATTGGCACAGTATTTTAACAATATAATAGGCTCCTACCAAAAAGGCTTTATGAAAAACAGATCTACCATTGATCTCATATGATACATCAGATAAATATTAGAAAAAACGATGGAGTACGACATAGACTGTCAGTACATCTTCGGAGACTTTAAGGCAGCGTACGACACTGTTGAGAGACCACAATAATATTCGGCTATGCTCGAATTTATAATAACAAAAGGGTTGGTAGACTTACCTAAAATAACGATGATGAAGGAAGAATAGAGGTAGCCCGACAAGACTGTATCAAAATGAAAAGCTTATTTTGTAACAGTAGCATTAATATCAGTCTTAGATGTCGTTTCCTGCATTGCCTGAACACTCGATGAAACACTGATGAACTAGTTAAAAGCCTTAGAAGCCTCTGAAGTCTGGTTTTATAGAATGACCTTGAAAATACCTTGGCCAACCCACACCGTCAACGAAAAAGTCCTAAAGAGAATATGTATAGATAGGGATCCGCCAAAGATTATCAAAGTTATGAAGTTAGCTACTTAGGATACATAATGAGAAACGAACAGTGCCGTCTCGCGTAACTTATCATCCAGGGGAAGATTGAAGGAAAACGGGGTCCCGGTAAGCGCCAGATTTCATGGCTTAAAAATATCAGAGACTGGACCGACCTTGATTCAGCGTTTAGAGCGGCATTGGACAGAGACAGATTTGCCAGTGTAGCCGTTAACCTCTCCTAAGGGGGACAGAACCACAAGAAGAAGAAGGCAATATGGAAAGTCGAATGTAAAGTACGGGTACAAGGAGATATTTCAGAACCATTTACGACTAACAGAGGACTGCGCATGGAAGATGCGCTATCATGTACGCTGTTCAACCTACCGTTAGAAAAAGTTATGAGAGATTCTGGAATAAACTTAAAAGGGTACGATCTATACCCGTAGTATACAAAATAATGGCATATGCCAATGATATCGTGATCATTGGAAGTACCCAAAATGAAGCAGTGGAAGCTGTCACACGTATCAAAAATGCCGCAGAAAACATCGGACTTCTGATTAACACCCAGGTCTGCCGGCTATACCCAGAATTCAACAAAATAACTTAAAGGTGCAACACGAAACTATAGAAACGGTGGCATAATTCTGCTAGTTAGGGTCACTGGTAGACTGCACAAACAATACATCCAAATAAATAAGAAAAAAGGTGAGACAGCTTCTAGAAAAGGGATGGGAGTATAACAGATCCATACACAATCTCTTCATAGACTTTCGACAGGCATATAACAGCGTAGAAAGAAGCCAAGTATGGAATACCATGGCAGAGTTCTCAATACCAAAGAAACTCATTCGGCTGACTAAAGTCTGTATGGAGGGTGGATAATCAAAAGTACGTGTAAATAATAAACTGTCTGACAGCTTCGAAATCAACAGTGGACTCAAACAGGGTGATGCGTTATCTCCACTACTTTTTAACCTTGTATTAGAGAAAGCCATAAGGTCGGCCGAAATAAAAACAGAACTGCTATCGGTTCAAGGTCCCAAGTTATTACTAGCATACGCAGATGACATTGATTTCGTTGGAGACTCCATCCTATCGGCAAAAGCCATTTTGAATAAGGTGGAAGAAGTAACAAGCGAAGTAGGATTGGGGATTAATGAAGAGAAGACGAAATATATGTGTATAAATAGAACAACACGAAGAGACAGGATAGGACAAAATGTGACGGTCGATTTGTGACGACGAAAATGTGATTTCGAAAGAGTACAACGTTTTAAGTATCTGGGGCCGTAATCACAGCTGACAACGATGTTACTGAAGAAATAAAAGACAGAATCCAATCAGCAAATCGCTGTCTATTCGCACTGGATAAGCTTATAAAATCAAAAAATCTTACAAGAAGTTCCAAGATCAAAATCTATAAATCATAAATAATTTCAAACTCTATAGACATTTTGGTGATGCAGATATCGTGATAGCCATCAAAATATACAGCCCAAGATGGGTGCTTGACGTTATGCGGATGGATGAAAATGATCCTGCTAAAATAACAACTGTACTAACTAGGCCGGTAGGGAAAAGAAGAAGGGGGCGACCTAGACTCAATATCTGGACGATGTACAGGAAGATTTAAGGTAGATTGTGGTTAGTAAAGGATGGAAGAATGTTTTGAGGCAGGCCAAGGCTCACAAAGTGTACCACCAACTAATAATGATGAAATTATCTTACCTTTTTATCTAAGTTAAAGTCAAAACTGTCAGGATCATCGTTGATGGCGTCTGAGTTGCACTGAAGATAATCCCAGCAGAAATCACTTGGTGCATAATAGCTGTCCATAATACTGGTGAATATATTGCTGTCCTCTGAAAATATATTTACACTCAACCAAACTTATATGGAATCACTGTGTACTTGAAACCTAGACACCTAGAGCTTTTGGAAGCTCTAGGTGTAAATATTTTAGTTGAAATGATCAGAAGAAGAGTTACCGTGCCCAAGGATTATATAGCAGGAAGAAGTTACGGGATGCCGGGTTAACCAGACAGCACAAGATTGATCACGTAAATTGGTATCTTCAACACCAAAACTGGAATATTGGAAATTGGAAAGGTGTGCTATTTTCAAACAAAAATAGGATGTGTAAAAACAGATGATTAACGAATTCGTGTACTAAGAGGGCGAGGAAAACAAGCAAGAATAGAAACTGCCAGATTTGTTCATAAATACAAAAGACAAAGGGTCATGTTTTGGGGGGGAATTTGAGGAGGAACCAGCTTTAATAGCTCGCAGGTATGTTGATTTGGTTCTATAACCTGTAGTTAGGTTCGTGAGAGATGAGATGGAAAAAAATTTAATTTAGAATTAATTCGCCTAAAATAATAAAAAATAATGTGTGTGTACTTTGTACGCACGTAAGTAGTTATTCTTCTATTATATAATTTTAACGACGTAAATATACTTAACAGGTTATTTGTATTTCATTTAAATATTAAACTAACTTTCTTATCTACCTCTTTTAAAAAATTTTTATTAAAACAACCAAAAATTAAAAAAAAATATGAATCGTCCAGGATTGGAACCCGCGACCTTCCGTTCTCTAACCCACTGATCTACCAACTACACCACGGAGTGACACGTAAGTTTCGGATATAATTAACAACACGGTGACAAATAGACATATAAAAATGTTATACCTATATAATATTTTATTATCTTACTACAGAGAAAGACAAATCCAAAAATTATAATAAATAATACATTTACTAAAAACACTAATATATTCTTTTAATGACTTATTTGCGCTGATACATAATATACATGTTATAGTCAAAGCTCGAATTTCAGGCACTCCTAGGTTTGACTAGGCAATCCTCAGGTCTGACTGACGGTCTTAGTCAAAGCCCGAAATAAATTACAGTTTTGGCCTTTGACTAGTCAAACCTAGGAGAGACTAAGTTGGTTAGGCAAAGGTCGAAATTTAATTTTATGAAATCGGGGTTTGACTAGTCAAACCCCGATCAGCTATTAAAATGTCGTAATTTGTTACATTAGGTTTAATAAAACGTTATGTTTTAATTTTATTGTTTATTATTTTTATATGGTCGTAATTTTAATAGTAGATTATACCACGAGTCAATAATGATGGCTATTATTCCCGAGGAATATTTACGAACCGAGCCGCGTTAGCGGCGAGGGAGTAACATTCCGAGGGAATGAGAGCCATTATTGCGAGTATTATACTCTACTTTATCTACGACAAATTAATTAATTTAAGATTTTTAATGAACAACTTTATTTGTTAAAAATAATTAAAATTAGTAATAGTAATAATTAATAATTAATAAACTGAATTGGTTGAGAATCATCATTAACTTTAGTAGAGTTTTTAATACAAATATTTACATAAGGTATTAAGGTAGATGCTGTTGCTGTAGCTAGTTCTACAATTTCTGGTGGTGTACAATTAAAAGATTCTTCATTTTCGTCCATCTCAACACAAACTGTCAAATATACTATTCGTTTGACAGTGACACTTTTTGAGGTTGATTATTTTGTTTCCGTGGTGAATTTTGTGATTGTTGTGCCAGAGGGATTAATAGCTATTAATCCCGCATTATTAATCCCTAAGGGATTATTATATGGCATTATATTGCAAACACCACAAGTATAATACATATATTATGTATCAGTCGTAGATAAAATAAATAGATTAGTGTTTATTCTCACATGTTGAGGCATTATGGCAGTTAGTTTTTCTTAAATATCCCCAGAACACTTATATTTAGAAAAAAGAAAACTGGTACGCTTATTTATCTTCCAGAGATAAATCGATTCCATCAATAATTACGAATTTCTAGTACCGGTCATAGGCGTCCGTTTTGAGTAGGTCAACGGTTATTTTATCGCATAACTTTTTTGCCTTTAACTTCTAAGCATTTTTGACACTTAATTATTAAATTATAAGGCATTCTAGTACTAAAAGGTACTCTTACTTTAAGTCTATAAAATGCACCGTTTTCTAGAAAAATCGATTTCAAAATTTTTAGTTTTTTGAATTTGAAAAAAAATTTTAGTAGTAATTGCACGAGAGCTCTAAAATTATCAATTTGTTTCCCGAGTGACACTTTGACAGTTTTAATTTCACGACCCGAAGGGGAGTGAAATTATATCCAAAGTGGCACGAGGGCAACAAGTCGATAATAATTTTAGAGATCGAGTGTATTTCGCTGAGATTATTTCATGAATAAAACTGTCTTTTTAAATAATTTTAACTAATATTTTATTGATATCTTTACCCGAATATTTGCTAAACGTGTTTCTTGGTGTTCTCTGTGACAAGTTGTAAAAAATTAATTGTCATTAATGTCACTGAATGTTCATTTTTGCATAGTAACGAAGGGCATCTGACGTAATGCTTGACGAAGGGATATTATCAAAAATATATATATTAATTGAAAATAATGCGACAGTTTTTCGAAAATTTGTTGTCTGGCAATAGACACAAGAACCCGCAGGGCTCGAGTGGCTATTTCCAAATGACAACAGATTTGAGTAAAAATGAAGCATTATTTTCATATTTATTCTTACTGTCGTGTGATATTCGTAAGATTATATTTTAATACGTTTATTATGGATATTTTCTTAAATGTGACAGTTGTCAAAACTAGGAAACTGGTTGCCATTAAACAGAAACAATCTACTTACAAAAATTCTATCGGTAATTTTCTACAGTAGATAATTCTCAGTATAATTTTAATCTGATTGGACAGAATTAAACACGTGATCAAATATCCTACTATACGATTGGAAGTTAAAATCATCAAAAAATAATCACTTAAATTTTTATTTCTGTAGCTTTCTAATGGTCAGAATTTCCTCTAAACGAAATAATCAGAAAAATCATAATTTAATCATCAAGTATCAAAAATGCTTAAAAATTAGAGACAAAAAGTTATGCGATAAAATCGTCGACCTATCCAAAACGGACGCATATCCAAAACGTACCAGTTTTCGTTCTTCTAAATAGTTTTTTTAAATGTTTTTTCAAATTAAAAAAAAAACGAAAAATTTTCAAATCGATTTTTCTAGAAACGGTGCATACCTACCGGAGCAAAAATACCTTTTAATACTATAATACCTCACAATTGAATAATCCAGTGTCAAAAGTGCTTAGAAGTCAATTACAAAAAACTTATGCGATAAAATATCCGTTGCCCTACCCAAAACAGACGCCTATGACCGGTACTAGAAATTCGTAATTAATGGAATCGATTTATCTCTGGGAGATAAATAAGCGTACCAGTTTTCATTTTTCTAAATAGAAGTGTTCTGGAGATACTTAAGAAAAACTAAATGCCATAATGCCTCAACTTGTGAGAATCAACACTATTTTTTTTATTTTAATTACGACAATATAAAATAATAAACATTAACATTAAAAAATGGCGTTTTATTAAACCCAATCTAACAAATTACGACATTTAAATAGCTGATCGGGGTTTGACTAGTCAAACCCCGATTTCAAAAAATTAAATTTTGACCTTTGCCTGACCAACTTAGTCTTTCCTAAGTTTGACTAGTCAAAAGCCGAAACTGTAATTTATTTCGGGCTTTGACTAAGACCGTCAGTCAGACCTGAGGATTGCCTAGTCAAACCTAGGAGTGCCTGAAATTCGGGCTTTGACTATAACATACATACATACCTATCTTGAAAGATTAGCAACTAAACGCCATATGATACTGTCTGTGTGCGCATGCGCGCAGATTTATGAAATTTTACTCTTAATCGCGCCAAAAGAAGAATAACTACAAAAATATCAGATGATTCCATATAAGTTTGGTTGAGTGTATTCTAAAAGTTCAAAATTTTGCAGGAATTACGACTGATATAATAATAGGGAAACTTGCGTACAGCCTACCAATTAGGGGGACTGGGTCTACAGATTTTTCAGTAGATCTACTAATTTCAACTTCAATAGATCTACTAAATGCAGTACATTTCAAACTGCACAGTTTTATAGGGTTTTTGTCACTTACAAAGGTTTTGTTTCCGCCAAGTTCTTTGTTAATTATGTATTTAAAAACTGACTTAGTTCTGTAGACTAAATCTATACATGGCTCATAAGTAATATTACTACACTTTCATCTTATTTTGCTGCATAGCTTTTATAATATAAAACCATGTGCATTTGTTATCTATCGATGATGATGTATCATCATCATCAGTGGCGTCACAGCTCTTTATGATCCAAAGCCTTCTTCAGAACAATCCTCCATTCGCCCCTGTCTCTGGCAACTCTTCTCTAATGCTCTATGCTCTAATTCCAATAGATTTTAAATCAGTTTCTAAGTTGTCTTGGTACTTAAGTCTCGGTCTTCCTCTTGCTCCTTATCGGCCCATTTTTCGGTCAAAAACTTTTCTCAAAAAAACTTTTGATATTGTGTAAAAAAAGTTTTATTATCAGCTAAGTACTTTCAATACATAACGTGCCATCATCAGAGCTTCGTCCTCTTATAAAACCTTCATAGAAGAGCAATTGCTAAACGACACAATAAAAAACATGGATACTGGGCAAAAGCCACAGATATCGGGTATAACAACCCCTTAAAATGAATAAATTCACATCTAAATTCTTTTTGAAGTTATACTTATTTACTATCGAGAGTGAAATGTTATAATGCCGGGCGCATGCGCACACAGACAGTATGTATTTCGTTGCTAATCTTTCAAGGTATGTATGTATCAGCGCTGTCAGAGCACATAAGTCATATTATATCATACAGGGTGTCTGCGTAACTTTGCACCATATGGGAAACTTTTTTAATATCAATTTTACGAAAAAAAGTCATTCTTTATAAAGTGCTCTGCATAGTCTAAAACCTAAGATGCAATCATCAGATATCAAATTTTGTCAACAGTATACGAGGTATGTCAAAAAATATTAATTTCGCTCAAGAGCAAACTACCTTTATACTTCAAAATATGAAAAAGTTTTAATATGAAAAGTTATTTGTAATTAAAAACCATATTCAAATATGCAATAACAGCCTTCTACGTAAAAAAAAATTTCTGAGATTTTCCTAAATTACCGATTCCGAACATCATTTTTATTTATTAGACATGTAATAACTCTTTTATTAATAATTTTAGGAAAAAAACTTATTCTTCATAAAAATCTGTGCATGGTCTAAACCTCAAGATAAAACTATCAGTTTTCCAAGTTTGTTAATTTTATACGAGGTGTGTCAAATAATATGAATTTAGAAAGAATATAGAAAGAATTCTTTCTAAATTCATATTATTTGATACACCTCGTATAAAATTAACAAACTTGGATAACTGATGGTTGCATCTTGAGGTTTAGACCATGCACAGATTTTTATGAAGAATACCTTTTTTTTTCCTAAAATTATTAATAAAAGAGTTATTACAGGTCTAATAAATAAAAATGATGTTCGGAATCAGTAATTTAGGAAAATCTCAGAAATTTTTTTTCTCGTAGATGGCTGTTATTGTATATTTGAATATGGTTTTTAATTACAAATAACTTTTCATAATAAATTTTTTTGGTATTTTGAAATATAAAGGTAGTTTGCTCTTGAGCGAAATTAATATTTTTTGACATACCTCGTATACTGTTGACAAAATTTGATATCTGATGATTGCACCTTAGGTTTTAGACTATGCAGAGCACTTTATAAAGAATGACTTTTTTTCGTAAAATTGATATTAAAAAAGTTTCCCATATGGTGCAAAGTTACGCAGACACCCTGTATAAAAGGATATATTAGTGTTCTTAGTAAATGTATTATTTATTATAATTTTTGTGTCTTTGGATTTGTCTTCCTCGGGAATAAGATATTTTATAATAATAGTAAGTATATATATTTAAAGTATTTTGTATATTCACTCGGCCTACTAAATTTGTCAGTATGTATGAGAAATCTTGTAACCTGTCAAAGCAAAAGGGATATAGCTCAGTGGTAGAGCGTGTGACCGGAGATCAAGAGGTCCCGGGTTCAAATCCCGGACGATTCATTTTTTTTATATATATTTTTGGTATCATTTTAATAAAAAAAATTTAAAAGTGGTAGGTAAAGAAAGTTAATTTAATATTTTAATAAAATAAAATAACCTGTTAAGTATATTAATTTCGTTTAAATCATAATAATATAAGTATAACTTCTTACGTGCATACAAAGTACACACACACATTCTTTTTTTATTTTAAAAAGACACCATGGCGAGTCAAACCATTTTGAGCTCGCGTAAAAAGCTGAGGAAGATAACATTGTCTTTTTAAAATTGTCTTTTTAAAATAAAAAATAATTTAGATGTGAATTTATTCATTTTAAGGGGTTGTTATACCCGATATCTGTGGCTTTTGCCCAGTATCCATGTTTCTTATTGTGTCGTTTAGCAATTGCTCTTCGATGAAGGTTTTATAAGAGGACGAAGCTCTGATGATGGCACGTTATGTGTTGAAAGTACTTAGCTGATAATAAAACTTTTTTTACACACTATCAAAGGTTTTTTTGAGAACATACACCTGTTTGCCGTTTTGACCTACTTAGAAGTGTGTACAAGTCTTACAGTCTTTTTCAAAAACTTTTCTGACTATGGCCTCTTCCTCTCGCCTGATTACATGCCCTATCCATCTAAGGCGTGCTACATTAAAGGCCGGCGCCCACTTATACGGAACAGCCCACTACGGAACGGACCGCGACGATCCGCATTTTAATGTTTTTGTGTATTCAAATGGCTCAGCGCCTCCTTTACGGAATCGTAGCATATCGCGCTGAGCCATTTGAATACACGCAAATATTAAAATGCCGATCATCGCGGTCGCGATGAAGCGCGAAAATGGGTCCCACGGTGAGCGTAGTGGATGACCTGACCAGGATTTACAGCTCAATCTGGCCATCCACTACACTCACGGTGGGACCCATTTCGCGTTGATCGCGCTTCATTTTACTGCTCTTACAGCTCCGTAAATTGTCGCTTGTCTCAGATTCGCAGATTCTCCAAAACGCCTATCTATACAATTCAAAATTGTAACGCTTGCGCCAAACCTTGTTCTTTTACATGTATGTACAGTGCACAGATTCTGAAGGTGTCGGTGGGGGATGGCGTCTATGCGCAGTATTATAGTCGGTGTATGAGAGAGAAAATATTCGAAATAATGAAATAACAAACTATTATTTTGTACTGATTCGTATACGAAACGTCTTCTAATAGAGGGATGAAATGCTGAACTTACGTATAAAGCACACTCGAATCCTACTTTTTTCATAAACTGGAAAGAATATGTTATCTTTTGCCTCATATGTGTTAAAATACTACTTAGTACGTTTTAAATTTCATTATTAGACTTAGGCAAATATGCAAATAAAAAGGTATGAAATATGCGCATAAATATGCAATATTTTATCCAAAAATATGCATGTTTATCTAGAAAATATGCATGTAATCAAAAAATATTTACAGTATCTTCACATGTTTTCTTAACATATGAAGTTAACTTATTAAGCTTAGTTTGTAAAATACATAGGTACATGTTAAGAAAACATGTGAAGATACTGTAAATATTTTTTGATTACATGCATATTTTCTAGATAAACATGCATACTTTTGGATAATGTAATTAAATATTTAAGCAATTTAACAAATAAATTATATTATTTTGAATTGTGGTAACAATAAATATTATCAAATGATCTTCAAAATTTTCTAATCTGACTACAAAGAAACACTTCTTTCGACATCAACTGATTAGGTAACTGGGGAATTTTTCCAATTTAAGATAATAGTTGGTTCTAAATTAAGTGGTTCGGAAAATGTCCCAGTTAAGACTGATGTAACGGGCATTTTTCAAATATACAATAATACTATAGTTGGTTCTAAATTAAGTGGTTCGGAAAATGTCCCAGCTAATACTAGAACCACTACAGAAAGAACCTGCTAACCACTGTTTTTTCCCATGGTTGCTTTAAATTTTTGGAAAATTTTCTTTCCAAATATTCATCATGGAAAATATGTATTACTTTTAACGTTTTGATACAATGTTTCAAATTCTTTTATTAAACATGTAGGTACTGTCTAACAATGATAATTTGGAGGATGCTAATTGGGTAATAGTTTTCTGAAGTTAGTTGTTAAAGTACCCTAAATTTTTTATTATCCAACATAAGCGAATGAAGAATAAAAAAGGATTGTTAAGAAAACCTGAGGCTACAGTTGGGTTTTAATTTCAATATTTTATAAATGCTAGAATATTCCACAGAGTGTTACGAACTTTGAGAAAAAAACACGGTTTGATTGGTCCACCCAGTATACAATGAAAATGTATCTGTTTAGCAACAACATTATTACAACGATATTGCTAAATAACAAGGCTATAAAATTTTAAGAAAATTACTTGAATCATACAACAGATTTAGGAAATTCGAGACATCAAAAATGACTAATTTTATGGGCCGCCCCTTTTCTTTTTGACGCACAGTGTAGTTTGATTTTATTAATGACACTGAACTGTTCATTTTCGGCATTTTCAAAGCACAATAATCATTAACAATTACAAAGACACGGGTTCACGGCTTATTTTACAACAAAAGTGAAATGCACCGTCAACATAATAATTTTTACCTAGAGATATAAACTGGCAGATTTTGGAACCCTTGCGTCAAGGACAAAACGTAACAAAACTAAGTATAAGAATATAAATCTTTTATTAGTTACTACATACATTCCGATACCAAAAATTTAAATACCAAGAGAAAACAATATGAAATATTGAGATTTCCAAGTTATTTGTTACATGAACATAAAAAGAGTTACAATCAAAATTTCAAACTATATGCACTTTATGCACACTTATATAAAAATATGCAAAATTGAACATTTTTGCATTGTTTATGCATAATATGCAAAATATGCAATTTGCATATTTGCCTAAGTCTATTCATTATTAAAAGAAAAACTATTACCAAAATTATCATTGCTCGTCCACAGGAACTCCAAATCTTGTGTATGTTTTCTAGCCAATCTATCATCTTGGCTTAGACGTGTAAAGAATATGGCATCATATCCCATTTGTTTAAATAACGAGGCTTGCTCTCTGCTATGGCCAAACGGATCTATTTGCCATCCAACCTTGGGACGTCCACATTCACCTAAAGTATCGTTGAGTAGCCTGAAATAATAGCACGATAGCTACATATTAGATATTTTTGGCGGGTATTTGAGGCAAACTGAAAATTTTTCAGGTAACTCTTCCATGATAATCTAATATGCTCTGGACTAATTAGCAAAATACAATCAAACGTTATTTACCAGCAATTTTATTGCTAGAATCGAAACTTATAACTGTATATATTATTAATATAGGTATGCAAAGTCCGTAGATAGTATGCTCCTTTTTTTATAAACAAAATGTTGCCGTTCAATTTTTGCTCTGTAACTCCAAAGATTTTAAAACACCAAAAACACTCAAATAAAAATTCACCGTAATTAAATTCTGCATAGAGACGTGTTTTCCCGATTTACTTCCACGAAAATTTTCCCCCAAAAATGCGGGTTTTTCCAACAAAATCTTTAATTTTCAACTAAAATTTTAGATAAGTAATTGTTTAACAATAAATAAATGACAACGGCACCCGATTTGGGCGTCGAAACGTTAATAAAATTATTTTTTTCATTTTAATTGTGGCTTATTTCCCATATAAATAATTAATAATAAATAAATAACTTGGTAATATAAAAGCTCTTTTCATAGATTATAATTCCAGAAGCCGATGGAAATTTAATGAACAGTTTAGCAACAATTGAATTGATAATTAAAAATTATTGACGGTCGCTATAATAACCACAATAATAATTATGATCCATAAGAATAACTATGATTTTTGTATAAAAAGACATTGTACCTATCTAATGTACTTTACAGAATTAAAATTGGACTATTTAGGCGGCCTCAGGAATATTTTGAAATCATAAACAATTTTTTGGCTTATAAACAAATAGAATATCTCGAAAAATATTAAATTAAATTAAATCATGAAAACGGTGTTGGGAAAAAAGCGGCAAGACGCTTCTTCTAAAAGAAAAAACGTTTAACTGTGATAAATGGTTCCTGAGATACAACCGGTCAAAGTTGACCGGCATTTACGGCAAAGATATAAACAATAGGATCATAGTTTATAATGCACACCAATTTACATATCTTTAAAATGCTCATAACATATATTATTATAATAAAAACTATCGATATTACGAGTGAAAATTGCAAAAAATAGCAAAATTCCAATCAAACATTAGGTTGAAGAAAATGTAATCTAAGTTCGAAATCGGTATACGTTAAAAAAATGGATTTTCTTGGCTTCCCATGGCGCAATTTTCTTCATTCTTTTTTGTTTCCAAGTAACTCGAGTAGAGCCATCTAACTAATGCATTATTAAATGATAAGCTTGTTTTTGTTTTGTTATAATAGATATATTTATTTATAAGAAAAGAAAACTACATATTTTTCCAGTTGTAGACTTTTTTTAGACAAACTTACTACAAGTGTACCTTTTAACGTTAAAAATACAAATATTCTCATTTGAAAGCTGTATAATTATTTAAACCATCTTTATTTAAATAAATTAAAAATTTTTGTTATAATAAATAAATTAATTTATTATAACAAAACCAAAGCAACTTTGACATTTAATAATGCGTTAGTTAGATGGCTTTTATTCGAGTTACTTGGGAACAAAAAAAGAATGAAGAATATTGCTCCCTGGGAAGCCGAGAAAATGCATTTTTTTTAACGTATATCGATTTTGAACTTTGAGATTACATTTTCTCCAACCTAATTTTTTATTGGAATTTTGCCATTTTTGTCAATTTTCACTCGTAATATCGATAGTTTATATAATAATAATATATTATGTTATGAGTGTTTTACAGATATGAAAATTGGCGTGGAGAAAAAGCACAAAAATAAAAAGGTGATGGTTCAAAAACTATGATCCTATTGTTTATATCTTTGCCGTAAATGCCGGTCAAATTTGACCGGTTGTGTCTCAGGAACCACTCATCACAATTAAACGTTTTTTCTTTTAAAAGAAGCGTCCTGCCGTTTTTTTTTTCAATACCATTTTTATGATTTAATTTAATTTAACATTTCCCAAGATATTCTATTTGTAAGCCAAAAAATTGTTTATAATTTTACAATATTCCTGAGGCCGCTTAAATAGTCCAATTTCATTAGATAGGTACAGTGTCTTTTTATACAAAAATCATAGTTATTCTTATGGATCGTAATTATTGTGAATATTATAGCGACCGTAATTTTTTAATTAACAATTAAATTATTGTTGCTAAACTGTTCATTAAATTTCCATCGGCTTCTAAAATTATAATCTATACGAAAACTGCTTTTATATTACCAAGTTATTTAATTATTGATAAACAATTACTTATCTAAAATTTTAGTTGAAAATGAAAGATTTTGTTGGAGATATTCCGAGGAATATTGTCATCGAAGTAAATCGGGAAAAACACGACTCTATGCAGAATTTAATTACGGTGAATTTTTATTTGAGTATTTTTGGTGTAAAGTTAAAATCTTTAGAGTTATAGATCAAAAATTGGAAAAAACACGATTTTCGGGAACCATTTTGTTTATAAAAAAAGTAGCACACTATCTGCGGATTTTGCATACCTAGATTATTAATATATACAGTCATAAGATTCGATTCCAGCAATAAAATTGCTGGTAAATAACTTTTCCCAAAAATGGCCTATTATCCGATAACCTGCCCAGACTAATACAAAAATGCCGGTCTGGCTGGAGCGGATGCAGAGTGTCTCAAGCAACCAATTTGATACCGTTGTTCTAAGTTCATTAAATATTGTTGAAAACGTTACCCTTGTTTTTTGAATATGCACCCAAGTTGTCTTTAAATTGATCCAAGTGAGCATGTATCATGTGTACTTTAAGAGACATCTTGCAACCCATGACTTTGAAGCTGTCAAGCATATTAAAAATAAGACAGTTCCGGAAAAACTGTTTTAAAAATTGAAAAGCCTCAGAATCTTGACGAAGAGCCTTTACGAACTGCTTAGTGAGAATAAAAATGTATACCATTTTTTATTCAGTTGCAATGCGAAGCCAAAAACCGTCTTAATTTTTACTTAGATTAGAGAGTGCAGCCAGCACTCTTATCGACAATTTCACCTCTTGTTAGAGGCTCTTCAGAGAATGCATAGGCTGCTTTCTCTAATCCTGGTAAAAATGTTTCGACATATTAGTCCCCCATTGCAACTGACGTGAAGGTAGTAGGTACGTAGGGCATCTGCTAAATGAAAGACTAAGTTTTTCAATCTAATAAAAATATTTGTAAAATAAAATATTTTTAAAAGATTTTTAATTGAAAAACTTATTAGTCCATTTCCCTGGTGACACCCCCAAGGCTTCTACAATATGCAAGCCAAATGGATGCTGCAGTGAAGACAAATGTGAATTGTGAATTGGATAGTGTAGAATTCCTTCCCTTTTGTCTTCACTGCAGCATCCATTTGGCTTGCATATTGTAGAAGCCTTGGAGGTGTCACCAGGGAAATGGACTAATAAGTTTTTCAGTTAAAAATCTTTTAAAAATATTTTATTTTACAAATATTTTTATTTTTTTTTATAATAATAATAATAATGTTTATTAATTTCACAGTACAAGAATTAAATACATACATTTTAACTTTATATTCTACGTTTTACATTATTACATTCTACATTTTAACTTTACATGTTAATCCTGGAAAATAAAGAAACATTTACTCACTACCCGTTAAAACCTATTGGTCGAACACGGGGATAGTGTGTGACAATGTTTAGTTATTGAATATAGTATGTGTATACTAAATGCCAAGGTACAAACATTCTATTATCTTACATGTATTTATTTATTTTCTTTTATTTTTTTATATTATAAATAAAGGAACTGGGTAAATTTAACAAACCACTGTATTGCAAACATTCTTTTTTTTTTATCATTTTTTTATTTTTTTTAAATTTCATTCACTTTTAAGTCAATCAAATAACTTATGTACAATATTACGATCAAGGTTCAATACATACTTTTTGAATATAGATTTTACCATACTTAATGAATTAAGAGTATTAAAATATATCTTGTATATGTTCGGCAAGTGATTAAATACTTTTGGAGCAAGATACATGGCAGATCTCTGTCCTATTGATTTTTTAATATTTCCCAAAATTGTACGTGTTGGTTGGTTTTAGTGCGAGTCTCATAGTGATGAGGTAATGTATGAAGGATATGTTTATGGTTGTATGTGTATAATACCAGGGAATACATATAAAGTTGCCTCGTATCCATTACGTTAGTATCACAGAATAATAAATGAGACGGGTATGTCATTTTTTTGTTAGTTATTATTTTCAATATTTTTTTTTGTAAGATGTCGACTTTCTTTAAATAAGTTTTTTGTACACCGCCCCACCCAAGTATTCCATATCTAATTCTAGATTCAACTAGTGCATAATATAATATTTTTAAATATTTTACATCTATTTTAGATTTGAGAAATTTGAACTTTGGAACCAAGGCTCTCAAACACTTTGTTATTTGATCTATGTGGGCATCCAATCTTAAATGAGAGTCGATTTTTACTCCAAGAATTTTATATTGTTACTTGATTTTATAATTATATTTCCTTTCGTGTTTTTAATTGTTGTAGCACTATAAGGAGGTAGTGATACTTTGTAACTGCAAAACGGAACAAAAAAGGTTTTTTCATAATTATTAGATTGAAAAACTTAGTCTTTCATTTAGCAGATGCCGCTACGCACCTACTTCCTTCACGTCAGTTGCAATGGGGGACTAATATGTCGAAAATTTTTTACCTGATTAGAGGAAGCAGACTATGCATTCTCTGAAGAGCCTCTAACAAGAGGTGAAATCGTCGATAAAGTCGGTTCGCTAAACTCAGACGCAACTGGCTAGATATTTTAGTCGATATTTTTTTTTGTTTTTTGCCAATTTTGCAAAAATTGGCAAAATTACTAAATATTTAGTGATTATTAACTATTTAAAAATTATTTTTTGCCCATTTTGCTAAAATTGGCAAAATTACCGACTAAAATATCTAGAAAGTTGCGTCTGAGTTTAGCGAACAGACTATAAGAGTGATGGCTGCACTCTCTAATCTAAGTAAAAATTAAGACGGTTTTGGCTTCGCATTGCAACTGAATAAAAATGGTATACATTTTTATTTTTATATTAGTATTACTGCTATAAAGTAACTAGGTCCATTTTCCGTTGGAACTTTACCAAGCTGCAGACGGGGGTTGTGAATTGCATAGTGTAGAATTCCTTCCATTTTGTCTTCACTGCAGCATCCACTTGGCTTGCATATTGTAGAAGCCTTGGAGGTGTCACCAGGGAAATGGACTAATAAGTTTTTCAATTAAAAATCTTTTAAAAATATTTTATTTTACAAATATTTTTATTAGGTTGAAAAACTTAGTCTTTTGCTTAATGAGACTTAATTTTATGTGCAGTTGAGACATTAAAGCATGAAGGGGCTCCCCATTTGAAACTCGCTCCGATGAGAGCATGAGTTCTGCTTGTAGTGAAGTACATCGGCTCTACTATCCCATAAGCAAAGGTAATATGAATATTTAGTGTATCAGCCTTGCATTCGTACCAAAAAACTAACCATTTTGAAATTCCTTATCACTGGCCAGACGTACGCTTCATATTTTAAAACTGTTTTAACGCTCTCGTAATTTTCTTTGGGCATTACAGAATTAGCCAAAGGAAGCAGGAAGCAGAATTAATGAATTCGCCACAAATATAGCATAAAGAGTCCACGTTATTTTTACACTTTTTGGAAGACATTTTTAGGCCTCACGACACATAAAATATTTCTATTGCAATGCTCACGCGCACACTACCATGTCAGTCTGCCACTTCTCGCTTCACACCCACAGTCCCCCCTTTCCCCTATCTGGCATATAAAATGCAACGGTTCCTCAAAAATCTGCCAAAACACCGTATATTTATCTTTCATTATCTAAAGGTACAAAAGCAAACTTTATTTATTATTTATGGAGTTTCTGCTAAATCTTCGATATATAGAAACAGAAAATATTTTTTACTAAATAACAGATTAAGAATTTTTTTTTGTTGACCTGTGGATCAAAATTACCTTAGACCCCATGTAAATTGGTTGATAGTTGATTGATAGTTAACGCAGGCTTCGTCGTTCATTGACCATGCTCCTCCAACCATTTCAATCTGCCCATTGTCAACGAATTTTTTGAACAACTCTCTTTTGTTTTCCGGTTGGATTTGCCACCATTTCCAGAAAAAGGCTGTCTCAACTTGTATGTATCTACAAATATGTATGTTTAATGAATATTCTTTCTACCAAGTAAAAATAAAAATTTTGCTTCATAAGGAAGCCAACACATGTTGATGTTAATGATTTCTCTCATGTGCTTGAATATTGTACAGTATTAGAACTTAACGAATTATTAAAATACATAACAAAATCTAAATTTTAAGCGTTTAACCAAGCCTTTAGGTGGTCGAGATATGGCAGTTTTAATTTTACAATTAATCTGACGTATCAAATAAATGCATCCGTTATTTAAACCTCCTAAGGTGAGTTTATGCAGTGACGCATAGTTTATTGCACTATAATGCCAATATAGTTTATTGCCAGCAGTACTAGCGTTCACGTATTTTTTACGTCAGATTAAAATTAACAATAAAACTGCCATACCTTTGGTTCTCGACTTCCTAAAGGCTTGCTTAAGCGCTTAAAATTTATGTTTTGTTATCTTTTATAATAATTCGTTGAGTTTTAGTATTGTAGAATAATTAAACAGACGAGAAAAATCAGTAGGCGGTTCAAAAAAAAATAGTTAATGGCTTGAACAAATAAATCGAGTAAGTAGAAATTTTTACATACATTATATATTCGCCTAAATTTTTAGGTAATTTGAGATTGTCGGCCAAAGTACTATCAGTTTGCAAATGAAAAAAAATGATATTTTCGAAATAATGGCTATTTTTAAACAGCTGTATCTTCGATCAGCTTAGCCAAGCGGACTGAGGCGCACGATTGACAAATCTATAGTGCAGTGATACTCAACCTGCGGCCCGCGGGCAGCATGCGGCCCTCTAGCGTTTTTTATGCGGCTTGAAGGCTAACTAAAGGGCCCTGTGATCAAATTATTTGTCAAATTTCACGTGTTTTTATGACTTTAATTTTAAATTATATTGAAATTTTTAAGAACTCTGATTAAAAAGCAGGGCACTATTAACTTTTAATAATAAATTATTAAAGTTAATAAACAAATACTCATTTTAAAAATAATCAATACTTATTTACTACATTGCAACGGCCCATTTAGTAATCACAAGAAAAATTCAAGTCCGGATTAACAAAAAAAAATGTGTGTGTACTTTGTACGCACGTAAGAAGTTATACTTCTATTACATATTATGTGATTTTAACGAAATTGATATAATGTACTTTAAACAGTTTATTTATATTTTATTTAAATATTAAACTAATTTTAATACTTACTACTTTCCAAAAATTTTTATTAAGACAATACCAAAAATTTAGAAAAATAAAAGAATAAAACGCACACAAACACATTGAAAAATGCCACAAAGAAAAAATGATTTCTGAACGATAATAATTGTTGGTAAAAATTTTAAATACGCATTTTCTGAAAAAAAAATTATATAATAAATATACTTACAATCATAAAATGCATAAAAAAATAAAAACTTGTAAATCAAAGCATTACATACCTACTAGATAAATAAATCTACGCCAAAAAATCATAATTTAAAAATAAAAATCGGACCTAATTTCGGATTTCTCTCTAAAATCCCCATTCTTGAGATAATAAATTTATTCCAACCTAATCCAAATGTATAATTACAATATGATTATAATAAAAACTACTTACCAAATTAGAATGAGTTTTCCTTGTCCAAAATAGTCCAAAAGTTCAAAAATAGATATTATGAAAACTATTTAAAAAGGCAGTATAACTATTAACTAACTTTTGTTTGTTGTTTCTTTTCACACAAATTTCAAAGCGCAACAACCAAAAATAATCAAACCACAGCTTTGCCACAGCAGACATATTGAATAATTTTTGACATGTCATTTGATCATCCAATCAGAACAAAGTTATAATGCGCATGCGCCCGGATCGTAGGTTTTAACATATAAAAATTCACCCTCATATCGCGCGTAAAGAAGTATAACTTCAAAAATTAAAATAATTGTGACCTTGAAACAACACCCTGTATATTAAAATTTTTAAAGTTCGTCTGCACATTTGAAAAGAGCACAAAAAACTAAGTTTAATTGCGTGCTTCAATTTTTTGCACAGATAATTTAATGACATTAATTTTGAAATTATTTCAAAATTTTTGTTTTGAAAGTTTGAGTTCTTAAAAGTGTCGACATAATTTCAAAATCAAAGTCATTGAATTGTCTGCGCAAAAAATGGAAGCTCCATTAAAGCTCTTTTCAAATGTGCAAAGGGGTTTTGAAAATTTCAATATACATACAGGATGTTATTTCAAGGCCACAGTGGATTTATAATTTTGTTTAATCCGGACCTGGTTTTTTCTTGTGATTAGTACTATTAGTAGAGTAGTTAGGTGGTTTGGGTTCTAAATGTAACATAATATGTATCCAAATATAAAAAAAATATACAGGGTGGTTCTAAAGTTATGGTTCCAGAAATAAAGGGGAAAATCGATAAAACACCCTGTAACTCGGTTATAAAGCCGGATAAGCAATAAATTTAGTATGTCTAGAACCGCCTCATTTACCTATATTCACCATTCAAGTATTTCCGTTTCCCAATGAAACACCCTGTATACTACTTCATCTTGATTGCGGCCCGCAAGCTGTGGCAATAGCTTCTATGTGGCCCAGAAAAGAAAAAGGTTGAATATCGCTGCTATAGTGGATATGCGGTCGAGGCGATCGAGGTTCATGCCCCAGCCCGGTGAATAGAAAAATAAAAAGGCTGACGTCGTACTCTAAAATTCTAAAAAGAATCTACGACTTGGTCTGGAATAAGCTGGTGTCTGATCGGCCTATGGAGGAGCAGTACGGCAAGGGATAAGGGCTTGCGGCTCGGTGACACTCCTCCATAGATCCCTACCGGAAGGGCGTTGACGCCTAAAAAACGGTGTATATTTATATATCTTCGAATATACTAAATGGATTTTAATTTACAAATACCCGTTTGAAAGGTATTTGAAAACCCTTTCATCTGCTGTCTTCTACATTTTTCGTTCTCTTTTAGTTACATTTTGTCAATTAGTTAAAAATTGTTAAATTTTGTTAGTTCTCTTTTCGTCCTTCTTAACCTATAAATACAACGCATCTTTTGCAGTTTTGTAAATTATTGAATTAAAAGTTGACATTTAAATAAGAAAATAGAGTCATCATCATCATCATCATGGCATCTACACTCCTAGCGGAGTGATTGCCGCCCTCTTTGGGCTCTTCCGATTCGTTTGTCGCGGTCAATCAATCCTCATTAACATTTTGATTTTACAATTGGTTGTGTGACTTGGCATCTTCTACAATTTTCTCCATTCGTTCCTGTCTTTGCTTATGGTTACCCATTCTCTAACTCCCATCTTCTTAAGGTCCTCGACTATCTGGTTCTCCCATCTAGTTTTGGGTCTTCCTCGTGGTCTGCCTGATAAAGGTCTCCATTTGGAAATTTTCTTGATGACGGCTTCTGGATTTCTCCGTTCTATATGTCCCATCCATCTGAGTCTCTGTGCCTTGATCTGAGTCTCCGAACACAGAAAAACAAAAATAATGCTAGGAAATTTAGCCAAAGATCTCCCATGGGAAGCCCAAGCACGGAAAATAATATAGCAAAAATAACAAATCTAAACAATACTCCAAAAAACTAGGAAATAATTCAGCAAATGATAAAAATCAGGAACGAAAATAACAGGATAAGAATAGGAACATGGAATATTAAGACTTTGTTAAGAGCAGGGAAAACGCATAAACTGGCGAATGAGATGAAAAACAGTGGCGTAGCGTAGTAGGGGCCGCAGGGCCCCGGGCGGCACTTTTTATAAGGCCTCAAAATTTAACAATAAATAATAAAAATATTTTACAAATATTTGAACCATTTTATATTTTTATCGCAACTACAAATTTGAACCGATTGAAAGAGGCAAGGATTTTTTCATTAGTTATTTTGTGACGAATTCGGGGAATTCCTTTTCTTTGAATGATATTTTGTAGCGACTGGCAACAACATATATACTGACTTGTGGAAATTCCCCGTTTATGACTAACAATCAGCACAACTTTTTTCGGCACTTTAGAACGTTGCTATTCTTTTGTTCCTCATCGACACATCGTTGATAGCAACTACAGGCAAAAGAAAGATTCAAGACACACGGTGGAGTGCAAGAGGCGATGCCGTAAATGTCAATAATTGCAAAGACATTCTCGTCACTTTGGAAAAACTGACAGAGGCAGGTGAAAGCTTAAACACTAGGACAGATGCAGGTGTTTTACTAGTTTCGATGCAGTCATTTTCCTTTCTTTGTTTTTTGGGTCTGTGGCAACCTGTGCTACATGAAGTGAATGATGCACAAAAATATTTACAAACAAGGGGAGCTGACATAAGATTGTGCGCTCAGAAAGTAAATGCTTTGCAGATGATATTGACAGAGAAAAGAGAGGAATGGGCAAATGGCGCTGTAGGTTATGCAAAAATATGTGTGAAGAACTTGGAATTTCCATAAAACCTCGGAGGCGCATAACAAGAAAGCATATTTTTGATGACGGAACTAGAGGTGCTAGCTTGCCTTGTGAAAATGAGTTGAGACGAAGGCTGTTTGCTTCGTTAGATAGAGTTATTGTAGAAATTCGTGAGCGTTCTCAACAGCTACAGAATTCATCGGATACGTTTGTTTATCTAACGCCGCCCGGGTATATTATTAGATCCAGACCACACTGAATGTAATCTAGACCTAGACTACACATCTGACGAAGTTGACGAGCAGGGTTTCAAGCTGGAAAAACTTCCACTGCGGACTTTCGCTGCTGCTACAGGCTACAGGCTGCTACAGGCAACGACATTGATTAATGCAGACTCACTTGAATTATTTAAATTTATTGTTAAATCCAAGCTGGAAGATACTCTGCCCAATATTTTAATAATGTTCCGAATATTTTTCACAGTTGCTATAAGCAATTGCAGCTGTGAGATGAGTTTTTAAAAATTGAACTTGATTAAAAATTGTTTAAGATCCACAATGAGTACTCTAAGGGCCGGTTGTTCAAACGCTAATCAACAATGATCATTATCAAATAATTAATTACTGTCACCAACTGTCAATGTCAACTTTGTTTGGGTTGCTGAAAACATAATTGATTACAATTATGAAACTACTTAATCAATTTTGTTAATAATTCTTATGTTAATTGATTAACTAATCTCATAATTATAATCAATTATGTTTTCAGCAACCCAATAAAAGATGACATTGACAGTTTTGGTGACAGTAATTAAATATTTGATAGTGATCATTGTTGATTAGCGTTCTAACAACCGGCCCTTAGACTAACTAATTTGGCTATTTTGTCTATTGAGCAAGAGGTGTGTGATGCAATAGACATTGACGGTGCAATAAAAGACTTTGCTCTTAAAAAATGTAGACGTATAAATTTTTAATTGAAGACGGAGGTTTTGTTTTTAATTCTAACAAATACTCATATTACTTTTCAATAAAAATAAAAATATAACATTATATTATCGTTCTAGTTCTAATTAAAAATTGATTTTATTTAATTTTATTTCCCATTACAAATAGTTAATTTTGTCGATCGTCAAGGTGTATCTAATTTTAAGTAATTAGTACCTGAGTAATATCAATGTATCTAATTGGTTAAAGTAAAAGATTTTTTGTATTAATAAACGTGATTGTAAAACTAAGATAAACTTTTTTATTTAATCCAACCTGTATAATGCAAAATATTGATTACTAGAGAGCGGAATATATCCAACACAACATTACCAAAATATGCGCATATAATATATGCATTACTTTTACTACAAACATGCAGGTATTTTTTCTAAATTTGTCTAAATATGCAAATGCATATTAAAAATACTCAAAAATAAAACAATATATTAAATATAAACATTTATGTTTAAAAAATTCAACCTACATTTATGTTTAATACATATTTATTTTTCACATAAAAACAAATGAAATGACACACAAAAACTGATATTATAATTAAATTAAGAATCTAAATTATAGTATGAATTTATAATCAAATATTTTTCAAAATTTTCAACTAGCAACTTTTGCCTTCTATCACTAAAAACGTGTTTGGACACAGAAAAAGTTCGTTCTACATCTACTGATGTTATAGGACAATATTTTAATTTAGGCAGTAAACTAATTTGCCAAGTCGTAAGATCTTCAGAAAAGTTGCCTTCAAAAATACGTACAACTTTCCTCAAACAATCGAAGCCCTCATTTTTTTCTAAAACATTTTTTAATTTATTTCTAATTGTAATCCCTGTATTTCCGGGAATTTTTTGACAATGAGCAGAAAAAGTGTTAACAAGATTAACCGAATCACTTAATTGTAAATTCCTTTAAAAATTCCTCATTTAAAAAATGAAATGTGAAAATGAATGTAACTTACGATTTTGGAACAGGCCTTGCAAAATACTTTGTCTCCACTTACTTAGCTTTAACTCGGGAAAACACTTTATCCAAGCACTTTTTTGAATGGTAGACATATTTAAATTTAATATATACCAATCACTTCAAAAACACTAAATACGATACAACGTTTACTTTATAACGTTTAAGTTTTCCCAGTGTAGAATTTAATTCAGTTTTCATTGCTACATGGATTTTAACTTATTTCCCTGTAGACTTCAGAATCTCTAGTGCCGTGTTTTTCTTAGAAACACATATGTGCTATCGATAGAGTCGACCGTTAGACTTTAATAGCTTTCTGGTGAATGATATGGGCCTTGCATCCCATAAGTCATCTTAAGTATTAGGTTCGCTAAGCCCTTTTACGAGTGGTAAGGAAATCTGTTCTTGAATATCTCTCACAGTTTCCCATAATTTTGATTGGTTAAAACCCCACCACAAACAAAGGACGCCAAAGGTTCATAAAAACCACAAATTCTCAAAATTCTGCATCATTTGTGAGTTGAGTTAATATAGTCATTATGTGAGATCAAGTTTGTTCGTGTATTGTGGGCCCCGCCGATTAGGCAGGTAAGAGTATTAATGATTGTTTATTGGTATGTACAATAATTGTACAATTTCGTTTTCTATTTTTTTAAAGGGTCCACCTTTCACCTTCCACCTTCCACCTATGCATGATGTTGTCGAGCTGCTATTTTATGAACACTGTTAAATACTATTATTCTTTCGACTGTGTCGTAAAGTTGAATTTCTTCATGACCATCTTCCACACCTTGAGAGCCTGCCGGCTTACAAAGGGCCATCCTACCCTCTAACAGATGTTTTAAGTAAGTCACTCATCTTTTACTTATTGAAGAAATTAGTAGAGACGCCTTTGTTATGTCCAGGGCAAGGACAATTTTGTGTGCTTTCGTGAAATAAGTTCAATGACCTAAAGTTTTCGCCCAGTTTGTGATAGTGACATTCTGAAAAGTAGGTCATACTTTTAGTATGAAGTTGATGATTATCTTTTTATTTTTAAATGGGTGATCATTTAAACTATAAACATTTACATTATGTAGATATTTTTCTGAGTATTATTAGAGTGTTATTAAGTATTGTTAGATAGGTATAAATATAAACAAAGAGCTCTTTTTTTTTGTTGTAAGTGAACGGTAAAATTTCTAGTTTTTATTTAGAGTATGGATTTTTTATTTTTTCGAGTAACTACAGTTCATTTTTTTTTGAGTTAATAATTAATAGTTATATTCGTTCACTTACATTCCATTTTTTTAGTATTACTGTGTTGGTGAATACACCAATTTATATGCAGTGATTGTTATTATGTCGCCAACTTTTGTCTTATAGATTAACGGTTTAGGTATTTTTTGGTTTCTTAATTTTGTTGTTGGCGATCTTATACTGCGTATACACTGTACGTATTGTGTAAATATTGAGATTTCGTAGAGTATTTTAATAAATGTTACATTGAAACTTACGATGTCGTATTTTATTTAATTTTTTTACAGCTCAAGATTAGTACATTGATGTCTTATCGTAGCATTCTTGCTAATTTGTTATTGTTGTGTTATGTTTCGTTAATTATTGTTCCTTTGAGTATTTTTTGGTCAAAATACCTGGCGCCCTATATTTTCGTTTGAGTATTAAGTATTTCCGTTTCCTTAGAGTCCAAGTGTCAAACCATCAGTTAATGTTATCTATTTATCTTTTGTTTATCGTCGTTTCATTAGCTCTATTCGCATACCATTGTTTATTCATTTAACATCTATCATTGTAACAGAAGCCCAACCCAAAGAACCATGCCCACATCTCTTCCGACTGAGCAACGTGGCCTTTGTTTCGTCAATGTAAACGATTGGACCTTTCCATCTTCGGTCATTCCTTATTCCATCCAAGGATAATATCGTCCTGATCCTTCTGGTTCAGCCTTCATGACCTCGTGTCCATCAGATCGTTATACAAAATGGCGCCCCTCTCGTGGAGCCTTATACAAATTACGTGGGACTTCTTCTGTTACCTATGGTTGCCTTATACATAATTTCGTAGAGCTTTGTCAATTGCCTTTTCACGGGCTATATATATTTTCTTGTCTATGCGTGAAGCATGATTTTCTTTTTTATCATGTTCCTATTAGACCTGATTTTCTTTTTTTGTTCAAGTTTGGCTAATTTGCAGCTATTTTTATTGACAATATATTTTCGTGTTATTATTTGCTAATAGATAATAATAGTTTGACACATTTTAGTTTGTTTGTTTCCGCTTATTGTATTTAAATGTCAGTGTAGTACCTTACACTTTCATTTCTGCCTTTTCGAATTCTAGAGTATCATTTTTTGAAGTATATAGTATAGTATCGATCTTTTTTCTTTAGATATGTTTTTAGTTGAGTAAATTTGAGCATTTTTATTACATTTCCTTATGTCAAAGGGATACGTCTTTTGTTATGTATCTAATTAAGGTAAAGGTATCTAGATCTTGAGCTGTGTATTTTTTGTAGCAAATCACAAAGAAGTTGTAATTGTTTAACTTTTTGATTTTTACTTTTGTTTTGTGTAGTACTTTGCAACTTTTGTGATTTATTTCAGTTTGCATTATATCAGTGTATGTATAGTGCATTTTACTTTTTATATTTTTTGTATATGTATTGTGTTGCGGTATATTTTTTGTACTGTATTGCGTTTATTTTATTGCATTTAGGTACCGTTTTTGAGTTATGAAATGCTTTGTAACTGTTTTCAGAAGTAGCAATTATCACTATTATGATTGCGTCGTCTTCTAAAATTTTAAGGTACATGCTTCTTCGTCGTTCAACGATATTGTTCTGTCCGGTTTTATGACCAATCTTTTCTGACCTTGTAGAATAGTATTGTTGTAATGATTTCTGTGCAGTATATTTTTGGATTTTTATGTGGTTATGTATTTTTGATGATATCCTATTTAGTTGATATCGTATGTTTTTCAGTACCAGAATGTTTTGAGTGGTTTTAGAGAGTTTTTAGTCATGGCGTAGTGTTAGTCTGGAGAATGAAAGAGTCCTGCAGCTTTCCGTCATGCTATTGTTTTAGGTTTGTGATTTAAGTCTTAAATGAAAGCAGTTAAGCTGTCCATTCCAGAAATTGTTTTTTACAATTAGCTATTAGTCGCGAGTGAAAGACCTCGGCGCATGCTGTTGTGAAATATGTTTGAGAAATTATGTTTTACCATTCCAATATCAGCATTCTAAAATCTATTCGGTACAAAACTACTTCCAGTCCAGAAAATATTCCTTTTTTCAGTGTAGAGTCTTCGTTTACCGTTAGGTAATCTTAATATTTTTCGACTAGCCTACGATAAGGTGGTTGACATTTCAAAATTCTTGTTCCACCCCCAATAACATCTGTCAGGGCTAGAGGTATTTAAGTGTGTCTTTTGACCCTAATTTCAGATAAAGAGGCGTAATGATTTTATTAGCTTTTATTTAGCATATGTTGCAACCGCAAAAGCTTGTAGATACACTTATTTTGATAGTAGATATTTTTAAAGGGCTATGACCCTATTTTAGGTATTAATGAGATGTAAAAAGTAGCATCTTATTGCTTGTTTATATTTCACAAGTAGTTTGACTCGTGAATATAAATTTTCGATGTTTAGTTAGCAGATAATGCAAATATTTTTGTTTAGAGTTTAGAGTACAATAATTCGAGTAATGGTTTAATTGTTCTGTCGATAGCTTGGGTGAATTCGGATAATGTTTTGGCAATTTTGTGTCGGCTATTAAGAATTGAATTTTTTTGTTAAATACAGGCACGTACTAGGCCCAGATGTATTTGCAGAATAAATTTTGTTCTTGGGGCTTACATAAAATACTATTTCGATAAAATGTTGTATCTATTTAGGACATCAGTCCCTACTAAATTGTGACGCTTCCCTACCTGTGAGCTGCCTGTGATTTAACCTAACGATTTAAGTACCTTTATAATAATATATTATCATATATATTATAATAATAAGGCGTCTAGTATGCGTAATTACTTCCGGTCCTAATTAAAGGTAGATTTCGACAATAATTATCTTAACTTTCCTTTGTTCATTTTCTTCTATATATCTTTGTTGAGAACTCCTTGGCAACTTTTACTAACTCCTCTGTTCCTTTTGTTTGAGTTCGAATTTATTCGTTACGTGAGATAGTAATTGTGCTTTGGTAATTTTATATATTACTCGTGTTTATTTGCTTTTGTATTCTGCTTGCTGTTTGAATTTGTTTAGGCTCTTCCGGTTCATGTTATCGGGATAGCAGTAAATATTTTTTTGAGTTAGTGTTCTGTGAACATTATACTTATTTTAAGAACGTTTGATTGCGAAATGCTTTGTCCTAGACCGGCAAAGTGAAATCAAATAAGCAAACCACTAGCAATAACTAGTGCGTCTGTTATTATTAAAGTCCCGAATGAAAGATTTCGTGGCAATTTTTGAGTGTAGCTCATAAAGTCCTGGATGAGAGACTCCAAGGCACCTATGCGTATAGTCGAGTTTGTTAGAACTCGAGTTTGTTTGTTGTTAGTGGACGCACTATGACAAATATTTTTGTGTTGAGTTTGCTTGTGCTAATTTTGCGTTTGGTTTTGAGTTAATTCCAATGGAGTTTACTTTATTTGAGTTGAGTAGATATTATTAAAGTTATTTATAATAATATCTTATAATGTATTCAGACATATCTTGTCCTGATTACATTCCTTGTTTTTCTGGGAGTTTCTCGATTGAAAATTTTCTGCCGTGGTTAACCCCACAAGATTTTTACGGAACTTTTGGCCAACCTGTTTTCTTTCCCTGTCTTAAAATTTCGACCAGCTGTTGGAATTTCGACACTTTTTTGCTTTGATCTTGCAGTCAAAATCTTAGCATTGCTTGACGCTTATCTAGTTACCGGTTGAGGGGACAACCATAACGAAGTTTGCCTACGTTACCTTGTTGGTCACTCGCCTTTGTTGAGCTGGAGCAACTTTGATTTTCGCGTCCAAAACTTCAACAATGGTATGTTCCACCTTTTCAGTTTGGCTAGAGCCATTTGCGTAGATATCTGTCATTGGTTGTTGTACTTGCGAGTCAACGAACCATACCTTGAGTCGACTTTCGAGTTGAATGTTTAGTTTTATGTTAAGGATTTAAGCAACACTGTAGGTGTTTGCTGACTTAGTCGTTTAGAATTAGAGTAATCCTTGTATATATAGTTGATAGTTTTTGTGTTTTATTTGCGTTTAGTTTATCATAGAGATAACCCTTTTTAGTTTGGTGTTTGAGTTTTATTGCTTATTAGCTTTTTCCGATTTGGTCACTTGTGTTCAAGCACCTCAAGTACCAAAATTTATTTTAGTGTGTCTAGATCATTACCAACTGTGTCAGGCTACTGCTTGATGGTCAGTCTTTTGTTTATGGTGCTTACTGCAGACTCCGATTGTAAACAGTGGTATTACACCACGGTTTAAATCGTGGGGGGAAGCTGTATAACGTTTAAGTTTTCCCAGTGTAGAATTTAATTCAGTTTTCATTGCTACATGGATTTTAACTTATTTCCCTGTAGACTTCAGAATCTCTAGTGCCGTGTTTTTCTTAGAAACACATATGTGCTATCGATAGAGTCGACCGTTAGACTTTAATAGCTTTCTGGTGAATGATATGGGCCTTGCATCCCATAAGTCATCTTAAGTATTAGGTTCGCTAAGCCCTTTTACGAGTGGTAAGGAAATCTGTTCTTGAATATCTCTCACAGTTTCCCATAATTTTGATTGGTTAAAACCCCACCACAAACAAAGGACGCCAAAGGTTCATAAAAACCACAAATTCTCAAAATTCTGCATCATTTGTGAGTTGAGTTAATATAGTCATTATGTGAGATCAAGTTTGTTCGTGTATTGTGGGCCCCGCCGATTAGGCAGGTAAGAGTATTAATGATTGTTTATTGGTATGTACAATAATTGTACAATTTCGTTTTCTATTTTTTTAAAGGGTCCACCTTTCACCTTCCACCTTCCACCTATGCATGATGTTGTCGAGCTGCTATTTTATGAACACTGTTAAATACTATTATTCTTTCGACTGTGTCGTAAAGTTGAATTTCTTCATGACCATCTTCCACACCTTGAGAGCCTGCCGGCTTACAAAGGGCCATCCTACCCTCTAACAGATGTTTTAAGTAAGTCACTCATCTTTTACTTATTGAAGAAATTAGTAGAGACGCCTTTGTTATGTCCAGGGCAAGGACAATTTTGTGTGCTTTCGTGAAATAAGTTCAATGACCTAAAGTTTTCGCCCAGTTTGTGATAGTGACATTCTGAAAAGTAGGTCATACTTTTAGTATGAAGTTGATGATTATCTTTTTATTTTTAAATGGGTGATCATTTAAACTATAAACATTTACATTATGTAGATATTTTTCTGAGTATTATTAGAGTGTTATTAAGTATTGTTAGATAGGTATAAATATAAACAAAGAGCTCTTTTTTTTTGTTGTAAGTGAACGGTAAAATTTCTAGTTTTTATTTAGAGTATGGATTTTTTATTTTTTCGAGTAACTACAGTTCATTTTTTTTTGAGTTAATAATTAATAGTTATATTCGTTCACTTACATTCCATTTTTTTAGTATTACTGTGTTGGTGAATACACCAATTTATATGCAGTGATTGTTATTATGTCGCCAACTTTTGTCTTATAGATTAACGGTTTAGGTATTTTTTGGTTTCTTAATTTTGTTGTTGGCGATCTTATACTGCGTATACACTGTACGTATTGTGTAAATATTGAGATTTCGTAGAGTATTTTAATAAATGTTACATTGAAACTTACGATGTCGTATTTTATTTAATTTTTTTACAGCTCAAGATTAGTACATTGATGTCTTATCGTAGCATTCTTGCTAATTTGTTATTGTTGTGTTATGTTTCGTTAATTATTGTTCCTTTGAGTATTTTTTGGTCAAAATACCTGGCGCCCTATATTTTCGTTTGAGTATTAAGTATTTCCGTTTCCTTAGAGTCCAAGTGTCAAACCATCAGTTAATGTTATCTATTTATCTTTTGTTTATCGTCGTTTCATTAGCTCTATTTGCATACCATTGTTTATTCATTTAACATCTATCATTGTAACAGAAGCCCAACCCAAAGAACCATGCCCACATCTCTTCCGACTGAGCAACGTGGCCTTTGTTTCGTCAATGTAAACGATTGGACCTTTCCATCTTCGGTCATTCCTTATTCCATCCAAGGATAATATCGTCCTGATCCTTCTGGTTCAGCCTTCATGACCTCGTGTCCATCAGATCGTTATAACTTTAAACAAATGTTGGCCGGAAACTGACAAAATAAATATTAGACCCTTAAAAGCAGGTAGGTACCTACGACTTGCTACGCTAATAAAATAATATTTTTCTGGGAACACCCATAATTGTTAAATTCAGGTAGTAATGGGAAAATCCAGATAGATAATAATGAGCGATAGATAGATAAATAACGAGCTCGTTCATACCGAAGTTATAAAATTCCAACTAAGAGAGGAAAATTTTTAACTTTTATATAATTTATTTTTAAAATATGCAAAATAAATCGTGTTTAGCTTAAATATGCAATGTTGTGTTTGTTGTCTGAAAATATGCAATATATGCATCTATATGCACTTTGCATATATTCCGCTCTCTATTGATTACTGTTCTCACCGAAAAGTTCTCTATAATTAATGTATGTAATGACATGTATAGTAAACAATAAATTAAAATATCTAAATAAGAGGGCGGCAAAATTGTCTTCCGCCCCGGGCGGCCGACACTCACGCTACGCCACTGATGAAAAAGTACAAGATCGAAATCTTAGCGCTACAAGAAATTCGATGGAAAGATCAAGGAGCAATAGGAAAAAATAAATACACAATGTTTTATTCCGGAGATACCAAATAAGGACATAATGGTACAGCCTTCCTAATTAGCAGCCAAGTAAAGAACAAGGTGATAGACTTCAAAGCAATACATATATGGAAGATTATCTTATGTCAGAATAAAGAACAAGCAATCTAATTTAACATTCGTTAATGCATAATATTATGATCCCACTGAGAATGCGAACGAAGAAGACAAAAACGATTTTTACGAGAAACTCAAAGAGATATACGAAAATATACCCAAGAATGACATATTCATTTTACTAGGTGATTTCAACGCAATGATAGAAAAGGAAGATATAAAGAAGGACGTAGCTGGTAAGGAAACTCTCCACACAATTACGAATACTAATGGGAGAATGCTTTGCAACCTAGCAGCAGAAACAGACACATTTATAATGAGCTCACACTTCAAACACAAACAAGAACATAAGGTAACATGGCTAATGCCAGGGTCAACGAAGGGTAATCAAATCGATCACATTTTGATTTCAAAAAAGTGGAGGAGAACAATTCAAGATGTCAGGTCGTACCGTGGTGCAAATGCACATTCTGACCATTTTCTAGTAATAGGAAATATGTAAATGAAAATAATTAAAGACACAAAGAAATACACGAAAAGAAAAAATTGGAACGTAAGGAAACTAGATTCTGATAGTGTTCTGAATAGTTTAAAGAAAGAATTTACGAAGTTGTGCAAGGAAGCATCCAAAAGGGGTTTAGAAATAAATCAAAACAAAACAAAATATCTAATATGCTCAAGAAAAAATCCAGTTAATGTGACAAGTTTAAATATTGGTGAATATGAGTTTGAAACGGTAGAACACTTTAAAAATATCTTGGAGACTCAGTTAATGGAACTAATGATATAAGCATCGTAATTACTGGACTTAACAGAACCTACTGGAAATACAATAACTTCCTCAAAGGTAAGAAGCTTACTCAGAATACTAAACTGAAAATTTACAAAGCAGCAATCAGACCAGTAATCACATATGGTGCTGAAGTAATGTGTCTGACCCAGAAAGAGGAAGAAAGATTAAGGATCCTAGAGAGGAAAATAATTCGGAGAATAGCAGGCCCTCTAAACTTAGGTAATAATGAATTTAGAAAACTCATGAACCACGAAGTACGAGAACTTCTGGGAAGGAGAAGACATCGTCAAGAAAATATACTATTTTTACTAATTTGGTAGAAGCCCGCGAAAATTTAGATTTTACATATTTTGATTACCGCAAAGGCAGAAAATGATGATTAACAAATTGTTTCGTTTATAGCTATCAGAGTAGATGACACCTTTGCACACTGGCATTTAATTGAGAAAAATTTTCTAGGGATGTCTTGTTGGTTTTCTTATTGAAGCTTGTACATATGTACGCATGCGTCTTGATACCAAACGAGGTTGAAATGGCCATAGTAGGTCATGGTAGATGGCATCTATAATAGAGTAGATGGCGACCAGTGCCGGTTTATCCACTGTGCGCTTGGGGCGGGCGCCCAGGGGCCCGGGCCCCCGAGCGCCCCGATGGTACCCGTCCCTTTTATTTATAAAAAAATATAAAGTCGCTAAATAATTTACATATTCTCCTATGACTCTCCCTATAATTTACATAAAAAATCTCATACGCAGATACGCCAACACACTGCAAACGCCTTTGTTCTATTGTTACATCTCTTCACGCATATACACAGTGCCGTAGCCTAGCCCCACAGGGGCCCGGTGTCAGTGTTTGTGGCAGGGCCCTTTTCCAAAAACTACAGAAAGTTGTTAGATTTATCCATGTCATTGATTAAAAACTTTGGGCGTTTTTAAATAACTAGTTAAATACTGTCAAGTTGACAAATAAAAACCTAAGCAAAACTATGGTTATTGTTTTTCTCATAGGCACCTTTCAGTGCGTCACAGTTTTTCTATTTCTTTCTACTGCATTAAATTGTATGTGACAGAAAAAAGGGCACGTCCGTGATTACAGACATTTATAACATTTATTCTAGTTGTCGATAGATGGCGAATCGAAAAAAAAATTATTTACGAATTATATAATATATCTACGAATATAATCTGTACAATTTATAAGACTATACAAATCAAAGAAAATACCATTTTATAAATGCAATAAACACAATTGATTTCTTTTTATGCCAAATTGCAAATAAAATGTGACAACTGTCAGATTTAACTAAAATGTCATGTTAGAATAAATGTTACAAAAATGTGTATTATCACGGACTTACATTTTTTTTCTATCATTTGTGACGCACTGAACAATGCCCATGAAAAGGACCATACCACAATTACGTTACGACTATTGCTGCTAAATGTACTTATTTGAAAACTAATTAATTCAAAATTCATTCAAATTTTTTGTATATAAAGAAGAATTTACTCAGACATTAAACGTTGAAGGCACCACGGGTATTATAGATAATAACGCTTTCGGTCAACGTATATATCTCAAGCGTTATTATCCTTATAATACCCTTGGTACCTTAATAACTATTATCTCACTTTTCGGCTTTAAAATAAGTTCTTTTAAAATAGAAACAAAATAAGTCCTTTTAAAATAGTTAAACGAAAGACAAAAATAGATATACATAAATCTAATTTATAGATAAAGAATAGATTATTCTCGAAAATGCCAATACCCAAACAATAGGTAGGTACACACTCTTTCAAACATTCAAAAGTAAAACGATTACAAAAATTGCAATTTGGCATTACACAGTGGCCTCTAAGGCTAGCACTCCACTTACGATTTGTAATCGCAGCGACAAAAAATTGCTGTCGCAGAAAATCTAGAGTCTAAAAAATTAGTCGCTGTTTGCAGAATCTCGAATTGAATGCTACAAGGATCTAACATCAGCTTTAAGATGGTTTTTAATCTAGAGATAAAGAAGAAGTCAAGACGTCAATTAATACTTTATGCGAGAAAGATAAAAACGATGTTGATGAAACCAAAGAGAACTTGCATAGTTACCCATTTGTAACGTTATGCCAAAATTTGAATAAACATCATATAATTTATGAAAAATTTTATTCTTTCAGGATGTAAAAGCAACTTTTTCCAATATTTTAACTTTACTGCAAATTTATTTGACGATACCAATTTCTAATGCGTCAAGCGAGCGGTCTTTTTCGACTTTAAAAAGAATAAAAACATATTTAAGGTCAAATTTGGGTCAAGAAAACCTAGACGCAATATCACTATACTATTGTATATAGAGAATGAAGAACTGGAGAAACTGAATTGTGATAATATTATATGGCAGTTTGCAAATGCCAAGTCAAGAAAAAAAGTGATCTAATTTTTGTCTTTATGTATTTTTTAGAATGTTTTTTTGCTTGTCATGTGTTGTTTTGTGGAACTTTCTGTTTTTTATTTATGTTTTTAAATGTATTTTTTTGGATTATTTTTTAAGCTTGGTACTCTTCTTGCTTGTTTAAAAAAATATTTTATGGATTTTACAATAAACCTTTATAGTTAATGCATGTGTTTTCTTGTTAAAAAACTGACAAAGAATAGCGATGAAGGGGGCCCCTAAACCTCCAGCGCCCAGGGCCCGAAGTTAAGTTAAACCGGCACTGATGGCGACTTTTCACGCTACCACTTAGGTGGGAAAATTTCTAAAGTTAACACTTTAGTTATTTCCATGCTACTATGTTTAAAGACTTAATGCCCTAAGTACCGATTTAAAGTATGCCTATAAGCAGTTATATGTTTAATTTACATTAAGTAGTATAGTAAGATATGAAATAAAAGTTAAAAACTGTGGTATGTCTAAAGATGTTCCCAACTGATTAGATTAGTCAACTTCAGTAAATATTGTTCGAATGTAAAATTTTCCACAACTATTAGACATTCCAAGATGATTATCTATCTATTTAATTAGATATTAAAAGTTTACTAAAACTTATTTATTTATGAGTAGGTACAACAAAAGTGTCTTTAATTCCAAATATAAGAGTAAAACGTAAAACAAGAAATAAATTAACTCAAAATATACTTACCTTCTTTTGTCGTTTTGCCTAAGAGCTTGTAAAACAGAATCCAAGACATATTGTACACCAGCGTTGTGTATATCGTTTCTTTCTGAAAGTATACATATAAATAGAGTAGAAATAAAAGCAGAAAAGGTATTTAACATTTCCTATGGCCTCGCCATGTCAAGGTGAAAGGCGAAAACATTAACAGCATCAGATACGCCGATGATACGGTGTTGATTGCTGATTCCGACTTGGGTCTACACCAACTCATCGACAGGACCAACTCAGTCTCTGAACAATTCGATATAAAAATAAACATTAAGAAAACCAAAGTGATGACAATCGGAAAGTAACAGAATGTACCTAAACCTTGCATAACAAGCGGGTACATTTTAGAACAGGTCAATATATTTAAGTATATACCTGGGTTGTTCAATCGAAAGTAGCCAGATTCTGATCTATAAACAAAATCGAGAATAGAACAGACCAGAAAATCTTTTGAAAAAGTCAAAAGAATGCTATGTGATTCTCGAATTAAACTTGAAATTAGACTATGTTTATCAAAATGATACATTTGGTCGACTCTTCTCGGTGCAGTTGAAACGTGAACGCTTAAAATATCAACCATAAATAAATTGGAGGGTTTTGAAATGTGGATCTACTGGAGAATTCTCAAAATTTCATGGGCATTGCATACCTCAAACAAAGAAGTGCTGCATACAATAGCAAAGAACGAGATCTTTTCAACACATTGAAAGTTAGAAAAACATGATACCTAGATCACCTTCTGAAAAATAATAAGTACCAATACGCTCAACTAGTAGTGAAAGGAAAGCTCGAGGGAAAGAGGGGACTAGGAAGGAAATGACTATCGTGGCTAAAAAACATCCGACAATGGATAGGGCTATATTTTGAACAGCTAATAAGAACAGCTGAAGACAGAGAAGAGTTTACAATTGTCGTAGCCAACCTCCATTGAGGAGAGGGCACTTTAAGAAGAAGAAGATGGTCTCATCCACTTCATCCCTCCATGATCTTCGTGGTCTTCCTCTTTTTTTCCCTCTTCTATTTGGTTTCAATCCGAAATCTTTGATATCCTCCTTGTACTATCTGCTCTTCTCACATGTTTATACCAAATTAAACGTTATTCGTCAATCTAGCTTAGTATGCCTTGATCATCTGCCTTTTTTTATTTATTTTCACCTCCTCATTTCTATTACCATCTACTTTTGTTACGCTGAAGCTTCTTCCCATTTCGGTTGGTGTAATTTTGGATATATTTCGTTTGTTTATTACCCAATTCTCTGATCAAGGTGTTATAATTTATATTCTCTTCATTTTATTTTTTATTCCTGTTCATTTCTGTAAATCATAAAATATGATCCAGTTCATTTGTTTGGTACTTTTTCTTGTCTGTGCTAATATACTCGTTATCTCTTGCTTAGTGGTTCCATACTTTGCGATTATGAATCCTAAGTATTTGAGTGTTTTAGGTTTAGTACCGTTAATTTCCCTATATTCGTCCATTTCCAAGTCTCTAACTGGTTCTGTTGTTCGTTCGATCTCTTGTCTAAAGTATTCGGTCTCTTGTAGTTTTATTCTAGTCTATTTTTTGTGTATTCCTCTTCTTGTTTTTGAAGCATATATATCTTCATCTTGAGCCGTTACCACTTGGTTATCTGCCAGTGGCGGTTTCTCCATAAGTGCACATGTGCACGTGAACCCCCAAAATTATTTTCAGAGAAACATTCATATGTAAAATCTATCATTCTATAAAAAAACATTTTAATCTAACTATACAGTAATTTAAATCACAAACCACAGATCCAAGGAGTTTATAAGTAATAAGTAATATTTAATTATTGTTATTCTATTTCGACGAGGAAACTTCACGAATGCGAGGCTTTAGACAGAACGTCTCGATCACCGCTCTCACGGGGCCTGCTATCCCTATGACTTTATCATAAGCAAAATACAACTCACCACACACCCCGCTTCCCGCTATAGCCCACGAGAGCACAAATCGACTGTGATCTTATGGAATTTTTAACGTGCAGTTAAACCTTATGCAATTTTGTGAAGTTCGAATTTCGGAACAATAATAAGCATGAAGGGATTTGTGGATGTGAATATTAGCGTGGAATATTTAACATCAATTAAATTTTCTTCTTTATATTTAGAAGAAAAATTACCAAATTTCTTAATTACGAATATACCTACCAAAGTGCAAAGGTAGGGATTATAAATGATCATTTTTTAACATAGGCCGATGCCACATTATGCGTTTTGAACGGATGCGGTGAAAACGCATCCGTTTCCAACGCAACCGGACCGACCTGTCACACTATGCGTTTAGTCTGGTGCAGGTAGTAAGCGCGTACCGATGACTCAAAACGCATCCGCTTCCAACGCAACCGGACCGATCTGTCACACTATGCGTTTTCACCGGATGCGTCGGAAACGCATCCGGTCAAAACGCATAATGTGGCATCGGCCTTAGTGGTTCCATACTTTGCGATTATGAATCCTAAGTATTTGAGTGTTTTAGGTTTAGTACCGTTAATTTCCCTATATTCGTCCATTTCCAAGTCTCTAACTGGTTCTGTTGTTCGTTCGATCTCTTGTCTAAAGTATTCGGTCTCTTGTAGTTTTATTCTAGTCTATTTTTTGTGTATTCCTCTTCTTGTTTTTGAAGCATATATATCTTCATCTTGAGCCGTTACCACTTGGTTATCTGCCAGTGGCGGTTTCTCCATAAGTGCACATGTGCACGTGAACCCCCAAAATTATTTTCAGAGAAACATTCATATGTAAAATCTATCATTCTATAAAAAAACATTTTAATCTAACTATACAGTAATTTAAATCACAAACCACAGATCCAAGGAGTTTATAAGTAATAAGTAATATTTAATTATTGTTATTCTATTTCGACGAGGAAACTTCACGAATGCGAGGCTTTAGACAGAACGTCTCGATCACCGCTCTCACGGGGCCTGCTATCCCTATGACTTTATCATAAGCAAAATACAACTCACCACACACCCCGCTTCCCGCTATAGCCCACGAGAGCACAAATCGACTGTGATCTTATGGAATTTTTAACGTGCAGTTAAACCTTATGCAATTTTGTGAAGTTCGAATTTCGGAACAATAATAAGCATGAAGGGATTTGTGGATGTGAATATTAGCGTGGAATATTTAACATCAATTAAATTTTCTTCTTTATATTTAGAAGAAAAATTACCAAATTTCTTAATTACGAATATACCTACCAAAGTGCAAAGGTAGGGATTATAAATGATCATTTTTTAACATGGAGATTAATGAAAAACTTACTGATTGTGTAGGTGCTACTATCAATACTTTTTACCTCTTTCCATGTTTCTACATATTTGGAAAAGAGGAATTATAAAGAACAAAATAGAATATCCGATTTTAACTATCCGGGGAGAGTCCACTTAAGTGAATTTTTGATTGAAAATAATTTACAAGATGATTTTTCTGAAATAATTTGAACTCTTCAATTACTTGTTACGATGTCAGTCAACTGCAGACAACTGCAGAAACAGAACGATGTTTCTCTGCATTGAAACTTATCAAAACCAAAACTTTCCTTAGAATGGCTATGGGCTAGGATCGACTAACAGCACTCGCAATGTTTTCAAAAAAAAAAATGATTCAGGAAATTTCAAATTTTACTGAATTGGTTATTACCGAATTTATCTAAAAAAAAATAACAGGCGACTTGACTTTCGTTACAAAACTTGCTTGTAACTTTTAAACACTAAATTATAATTTTAAGTAAATAAAATACATTATTTATTGTAATTTTTTAAAAATGTCCTTTGATTTTTACAGTTTGACGACACTCTAAAAATGTTACCTAGGGAAATAGGGCCTCAAGGGCTTTTTATCTTTTAATATTATGTGTGCACCCCCAATACTTTACACCAGGCGCCGCCACTGTTATCTGCATAACTTGTATACAAAAAGCCATCTCTGATTGGTATTCCCATACTTAAACTTTTTTCTTCTAGTTGTTATTGTTCTGGTTGTGTTGTACAGTTTTTTGTGTGTATACATGGTGTGCAGAAACTCTACCGACAAACAGGAGATCCTCAGATAATTTTAAGACAATTTAACCCAATTCACCTAGCCCGAAAATGCTTCCTTTGAGCTAGAGCTCTTTGAAGATGGCGTCTTTTAATTAGTTTTTCTTAAATATCTCCAGAACGCGTCTATTTAGAAAAACGAAAATTGGTACATATATTATTTATCTTTCAGAGATAAATCGATTCCATCCATTGTCAATTTCTAGTACCGGTCATAGGCGTCCGTTTTGGGTAGGGTTTTTTTTTGTTTTATGGCATAAACTTGGGTGTCAATTAGCCAGTCACAACTTTTTTGTTTTCTATTCATACATAAAGAAGGCGATGAGGTCCTTAGAGTTCCATATCAAACTCTTCCACAGCTCTCTACTCAGTTCAAAAGCTGCAGCTGGCCGCTATGGACTGTCCAAGTTGCTCACCACATTTTTTAATTATACATCTTCTTCTTCTTCTTTTTTCATATGTACATAATATATTCAATTATCAGGATTAGTAAATTTAGAGGTTAATTTTAGTTTCACAGATAAATTTCATTAAACAATCATATATATTTTTGCTGTTCAGAGACAATAGATAGGATACATTGAAAGGTGGAAACACATTACTTACAACGATTATTTTATCGCATAACTTTTTTGTCTTTAATTTTTAAGCATGTTTGACTCTGGATTAATAAATTATGAGGTATTCTAGTACTAAAAGGTACTCTTGCTCAAGTCGATAGGATACACCGTTTTCTAGAAAAATCGATTTGCAAATTTTTCGTTGTTTGAATTAAAAAAAAAATTAAAAAAAACTATTTTGAAAAACTAGATTTCACTAATTGGGAATTTCTAGTAGCGGTCATATGCGTCCGTTTTGGGTAGGTCAACGTTATTTTATCGTCTTTTTTGTCTTTAATTTTTAAGCAGTTTTGACACTAGATTATTAAATTATGAGGTATTCTAGTACTAAAAGTTACTATTGCTTTAAGTCGGTAAAATACGCCGTTTTCTTTTAATTTGTTTGTTTTTTTTTTTCAAATTCAAAAAACGAAAAATTTTCAAATCGATTTTTCTAGAAGACGGTGTGTCCTACCGACTTAAAGCAAGAATACCTAGTACTAGATACCTAGAATTCTAGTACTTCTGTACTAGAATATCTCACAATTTATTAATCCGGAGCCAAAAGTGCTTAAAACTTGAAGATAAAAAAGTAATGCAATAAAATAACCGTTGCTCTACCCAAAACGGACGCCTATGACCGGTACTAGAAATTTGCAATGGATGAAATCGATTTATCTCTGGAAGATAAATATGCTTACCAAATTTCGTTTTTCTAAATTGAAGCTTTCTGGAGGTATTTAACAAAAATTAATTAAAAGACGCCATCTTTAAAGAGCTCTAGCTCCCTTAGGAAGCATTTTCAGACTAGGTAAATTGGGTTAAATTGCATTAAAATTATCTGAGGAATCTCTTGTCTTCGTTTGTCGGTAGAGTTTCTGGACACTCTGTATACGTAGCCTGACAAAAGGTTAGAGTGAAGAAAGAGAATAGGAAAGGTATCTTAATCTTAGGTTTAAACAGACGAAGATAAGGAGATATACAAAGTAGCAAAGAAGGAAGTAAAGCGCGCTGTAGCTACTGCTAAGGAAAGATCGTCTCTACAGCTATGTATATGAACAGTCGGAAACCCAACGGGATGAAAAGGTTACACAGCCTTATAAAGCAAGGGACAAGTCATCAGAGGGCTTGACTCATGTACAGCAAATTAAGAGTGCGGATGGAAGTGTATTAAGGACTGATATTAAAATAAAGTAAATATTGTATTGCTTTAGAAAGTTGCTAAATAAAAAACATAAGAGAGGCAGAGGATGCGGGATCCCAAATGAGAATGTAATACCTGGGATAGCGAGAAACGAGATTGTCGATGAGTTAAATAGGATGAAGAATGGTAAGGTAGTAGTACCTGATGGTATACCTGTGGAGGTTTGGAAGAACCTAGTAGATAAAGGTCATGAAGGGGTTGATATTTTGTGGCAAGTGATGAGTAGGATATATGAGGAAGAAGGGGTACCCATGTGCCCAATGCATGGAAAGAGAGTGTGATTGTATCGTTGTATAAAGATAAAGGCGACATTTAGGACTAGATGGATAAAGTTAATCTCTTACACAATGAAAATGTGGTAGAGAACTGTAGACCGAAGGTTAAGGAAATAGGCATAGATAAGAGAAAAAGAGTTTGGGTTTATACCAGGAACGAGGACAACATATGTCTATAGCCAAGTTAATAGGGAAATACGGCGAGAAAAAAAGATACCTACTACATTTGGTATTTGTAGATCTTAAGAAGACCTACGACATGGTTCCTAGACGAGAGCAATGGAGATATATGAGAGAGAATTGGGTTTCTGATAAGTACGTACCTAGGCTACTCTTAAACATTCTTGCTAAAACCTTATCCTTTCACTTCCACCACTTTTCTAGTGCTTCTACTTGCTTTTCTTTCCACCTCACGTTTATCTCCATATCCACTATCACCGGTCGGTGTTGACTACCTACACACTTACCCTTTTTCACTTTACAGTTGGTACTTTTAGCTGATTCACTGACTCCTTCGCAGCACAAGTATATCTGACTTCCCCTTCCTCTGCTACTATTAGTTAATAACCTACATTCCAATGTTATTAGTTCTGTTTATCGTAAAAAAGTTCACTCACTGTGTAATACTCACCTCCATAGAAATAATCTTCAATAGTTTTTAACCATCCAACATCATCATGAGAATGTGGAATCAGATGAACATTTATTTTATCTGGCTCTATGTTGGAACACGCCTAAAATAGTATATCTTTAACAGGTTACCTGCGGGACGAGGTTCATTTGACCCCGTCAAAGTTCTTTGTTTTGTTTGTGGCGGGATGGAATTTTTATAAGACTTCAAATATGGCGATACGAGATCTAACAGACCTCGTCAGAAACTTTCTCATCTGGTGGTTCGGGGCATGACCCCGAAGAGATCGTAATGTATTTTTGAAAATTGTTTTATAATAAATGAAAACTGAATATTTTTTATAAAAATTTATTGTAAAAGTGTCAAACAATATTCCTTTCTCGCATTGTTGTTCTGAAGCTATTTTCTTGTGGCATTTTTACAATTTTAACTATTTAGAATGGGAAATAAGCCACAATATTATTAAAAAATGATTTTTATTAACGTTTCGACGCCCAAATCGGGTGCCTATTAATAAAATAAAAACCAAGTTAATAAAAATCATTTTTTAATAATATTGTGGCTTATTTCCCATCCTTTCTCGCAGTTCTTAGATAGTACCTAGGTAATAAAAAATTCATTATTAAGTTCCATGAAACTTTTATAAGATATTTATTGAAATAAAACTCAATATTACCTTCATTTATAAAACAAAAGTGAAATTTATGAATTATACATTTTCCATTTTTTTTTTTTTTGTCGTGGACATTGTTGAAAAATATTAAACACGAATAAACTCGTGACAACACGAGGCTTATTCGACCACGTAGTTGTCAAATGGATAAAAATCGGACTTTATGGCAGTAAAGGGTCAAATTAACCTCGTACCATTATTTAAAATAATTCGACTAGAGTAGGTACCTACGATACCTACGAAAATAATTCGAACCTATAGGTACTCTATAAGAATTTAAACAGTATCAATAACATTAAAAATGGTTTAAAAATAAACTTTTTTCTATGGATGCTATACAATGTGCAACTTCTCTCACTACATACTTACATACATTCAAAACGAACAATTTCTCACGCAGTTAGAAAAGTCGGCCATTGCAGTGACAAATATTTTTTCTCACGGGTTCTCATCCGGTTTTCCTACATAATATGATCGCCGTTTCCATGGTAACATGCACAATACAAACACAATTAATGTTGTCAAATAAAATGTGTTGAAGAAAAATTTACCATGAATTACCTTTCAAAACTGTTCAAAAAGAACTGTTAAGTAGAATTTTAAATAAATCACGTAGGTGTTTTAAACCTACCTACATGTATATGTATTTTATTTCAGTTTATGCATATAATATACCTAAAAGCACCTAAATTATTTCATTTTGAAGTTTGAACTCTTGACAAAACCGCATCCATAGAAAAAGTACAGTGTATAATATTATAACACATGAGAAAATGACATATTTCTCCCTCGCTTGATTTGCTCGTGCCAACAAACTTCTGCGCTCGTGAGAAATGTGTCTTTTTTCTCACTTGTTGTACAATATACTATTTACAGCCTTAGTAGATGGGTAAGTTTAAAAAAAAATTCCGCCTAATAGGAAGTTATTTAAAAATTGTTCCCGCATGTTACGCGTTAATAAAATGTTTACGTTTAAGGCGGGCGTTATCAAAACGCGCGTTAAGCGCTTGTCATGTGAACGGTGCCTTAATGAATATGTAGGTACCTACTTTGTTATCTAAAGAATTCAAAAATTAATTTTTTACTACTTACCTTAGTGGCACAAGAATCCAAATAGTCCGAGTTTACTTCTAGTATCGAGACAAAGAGAAAAATGAAGGAAATATATCTTTTTCTTTCCATATTGAACTAACATCAACTTTTAGCAATAGATGAGAAATATAATGTTACCGGAGAATTAATCAAAGCTATACATATTTTTAAGATCACATTTATTGATAAATCAAAACAATAAAAACTGATTATTTGAAATAATATAAGATTTTTATTGCAAAACTACATATTTGTTTATCAGCACGATAAACATCAAGTACCTATATTTGCATTTCACATAAATTGTTGCTTAATGACATTTTGATTGTAATAATATATTTATTATCTTGAATATTATCTTCTTCGTATACATTAGAACTGAAGTGCAAAAAGAGAAGACACAACGAACTTGGAAGCAGCCACATCACGTAAAATTATCAACAAGGGTTCAGAGCTCATGCCAGAGATCGCACTAAGCAAAATCCAGGACGCAATGAAAAAAAAGAAAAACAGTTATAAAGATAAGCGGACCCGCCCTTCACAACCAAATAAAAATGTAACCTTTGTCTAACAGGTTGTTGCATTCCGGGAAAATGGTTGCATTCCGGGTTGCATCTATATAATGTTTACCCGAATAGTTACTTACAACAAGACTAGAAAGAAAGTTGGATTTCTACCAGCCCCGAGAACAGGCTGACTTCCGCTCAAAATTCGGAACAAACGATCACTTACAAAGCAGTAAAAACTATATACTCCATTAAAATGTTACATTTTTTAAGCCATACCTTGCATTTGTTAGAGGAGTCATTTTTATTTCTTTATTGTATAGGGGGGATCAGTAGAAGCTTAAGTTCAAGTTTTTGGGGTCGCAACCCTTGTCCCCCGGCCGCCATCTTGGAAATGGGGTGCAAAGGGGTTTTGCGCTATATCTCGTGTAAACTATCAACCCTACGGAAAATCTAATTAAACACAAAATGTAGCAAATTAAATTTTCTACAATTTTGTTTCTATTACTTTTTATCGTCAAGTGACCAACAAAAAAGATATAAACAAAAATATGTAAAAAAATTTTAACAAGTTTCCTTTTGGAGGTTATAACTTTTTTTCAGTTTATTTTAAAATAAAATAACACTATAGCAATTTTGTAGAAGGTTTTTCAGCGAACAATTTCCACTATAAAGTTGTTTAATTATATTTATTTATATAGGATTTACTGCGCTCCAAACTTGACCAGATTCTCGAATGCTCATAGGGATACAATAAAAACAAAAGTTAGGCTTACTTTTCTATCTATATATATTTTTATTCATACAATTTATTACGATTTTAACATTCCTATGCTATTATTAATCTGTTTTTGACCTTTCTCCCCACTATAAAACTTATAACCCTAAGCATATATAGAAAAGGCCCAAGAAGTTGTTTGAGGACAAATTTGCCGGTTCAGAAGAAGAATGACGCAAACGCAAAATTCTTAAGAAGAGTAAAAAAATGATTTTTGATATCAAAATCATAAAGTATGATGATAATTAGCCATTCACCACACTGTGGTCAGGATCTCGAGAATTAAGCGTTTTTTGGGGTGTGCCGCTTGTCTATGAAGCAACATAACTTTTTTCCTATTGGATATTTTGACTTAAAATTTTCCAGAAAACTTTTTCATGAAATATATTTTATTATGTTGTGTTGGTTAAAATTATAAACTAAGTTTGTCACTTAACTTTTTTAAGTAAACATGAAACTAACGAAATATGATGACAAAATGTTTAAAAATTAACAACTCCTTTTTTTTAATGTGTTTAAACGTTTTGGATAAATTTCATTGTTATCTACATACTTCAGAGATGACACAGTAAAATTTTCAAAAGGAAATATTTACAGCGACCAAAGATACAGCGAGGTAAATTTGAAAAATCATCAAAATTAATTTTTGGATTTTTTGTACAAAATTTGATTTTTGAACATGTTTCACCACCTCTAGATAAACATAAACTTCATATTCGGATTCAGCGACCTCGAAAACATAAAAATAGACCAAAATTGGTCATTCACCTTAAATTTTATTTTCGTGGTCGGCATAACGGTTGATGTCGCTCGCCTAATATACTCCATCTAATTTACTTACCGTTGCACGTCATCCGCGTCACAACTCGTGACGTCATATGATACCAACACGAAATGTTTAGGCGGTAGGTGTGATCTTTTTTAGAATCACTTTGCCGAGTACACTGGCATTACAGCCACTAGAAATATTTTATTATATACGCGTAGAAATAATATTTCAAGATTTATATTAATGTTAACTTAAAGAAATACACAATAATATGTTTCATCTAATTTGTATAAATGGATTATAAAGCGTTTTTATGAAGCACATTTGTTCGGAATACACTAACTATAATCGAACGAAGGTGATATTTTGGCATAAATTGGTAACATTTATTTGACAGTTGCGGTGATGACACTTCATATTTGTTTATATTATTTACTCTTTAGTATTTGTTTCATTATATTTACTGTTTTTATTATGTACTTTAACGTAAGATTCTAACTTAATTCTTGTTTTCTATTTCTAAAGTTTTTATTTATTTACATTGAATATTAATTTGTTTTGCTGTAGAAACCACTTCCGCAAAAATTGTGTGATGTATTTGATTTGAAATGAATTCAAGAATTTTTTGTAATTGGGCAACAATGTCAACTTAGATCTCTAACGTAGATAATGACGTGCAACGGTTAGTAAATTAGACAGACTGTATATGGATAGAAAAATATTATTTTCATTGTATTCCTATGAGAATTCGAGAATCTGATCAAGTTTGGAGCGCTGTAAAACCTAGATAATAAATAAAATTAAACAATTTTATAGTGAAAATTGTTCATTGAAAAATCCTCTACAAAATCGCTATGATGTTATTTTATTGTGAAATGAACGGAAAAAAGTTATAACCTCCAAAAGGAAACTTCTTACAAAATTTTCTCTTATTTTTGTTTATAACTTTTTTGTTAGTCACTTGACGATAAAAAGTAATATAAAATTAAAGAAAATTTAATTTGCTACATTTTATGTGTTATTAAATTTTCTGTAGGATTGCTAGTTTAGGAGATGCAGCGCGAAAGCTCTTTGCGCCCCTTTTTCCAATATGGCAGCCGGGGGACAAGGTTGGCGAACCCAAAAACTTGAACTTAAGCTTCTACTGAACCCCCCTACACATTAAAAAAATAAAATTGACTCCTCTAAGAAATGCAACCCTAAATGTAATATTTGAATGGACTAATAATAGAAAAATCGATATAATATAACCAAATATAACACATCACTGGTACTTATCTTCGTAGACTTTCACAAATTCTTCGATACTGTGTAACTAGACAGCATTATAACTGCTGGGAACAACAGTAGAATAGACTACCGCTTTATAAAGTTAGTACAAATATTGTAGCAGAATGCCACAATTCGTGTAAAACTACATGATACTACCAGAGAAATACATATCAAGCCAGGTGTGAGACACGGTGACACTCTCTCGCCTAAATTATTAATAACAGTCCTCGAATACGCCTTTGAAATGCTAAAGTGGCAAAATAAAGGAATAAAAATAGATGGGGAAATGCTCAATCATCTACGTTTTGCCGACGATGTAGTACAGTGGAACCTCGATAAGTCGGATTAATGGGGACCGCGGCCGATTCGGGTTATCGAAAATCCGGAGAATAATTTAAAAATTAATAAAATACATATAAATAATAAACAAATACATATTATATTGCAAAAACATGAAATACATATGCACAGTACATCTAAATTACGTACAGTTGTATACAGTATTGTTAATTTCTTGGTAAAAAACTCAGTCGAAGTGAAAGATGTTTGTTTTGTGTGATGAAAATCGGCCCGAGTTAGCTGGACTTCCGGATTATCGGAGGCCTTATCAGAGTTCCACTGTACTTACCACCGAAGATCTGGGTGAAGCACAACAAAAATGCTACACGAATTAGAAAACGTATGTTCAACAATAGGTCTAAAAATTAACCTCAGTACCTAAGGAAAAATTTATGACAAATTTAATTACCAGATTTGATTTAAAATGAACTCAAGAATTTTTTGTAATTGGGCAACAATGTCAACTTAGATCTTTGACGTAGATAATGACGTACAACGGTATCTATTGTTGTATAATTTTTTTTGGGAAAAATTTAGAAAATAAATTTATATCAGAGACCACGAAATTATAGATTTTCATCGCCCTGTATATGACCAAAAATTGTACTAGGATAATTTAATTAGTAATCAGTGTTTTCGCAGAAAGTGAAATCGTTAAGAAGGTGGTTTTTCTTAATGGGTTTTTGAACGGATTTAAAACAATGGTGCGGTCAGATTAGACAATACAGATTTATTTCGCTTTGCAATGGACAATAAGACATTTTAAAAAATATTCGAAGAAGGTTAAGCGGTAAACAAATTTATTGAGTTTAGAATGTAAGGTTTTTTGTTTAGCATTTTGAAACAACGAAAGTAATTTGATGTCCCCCAGAATTTAACAAATTGGAAAGTTGTACACAAATTAAATTGGTTCTTAAGAAATGATAATACGGGGTAGTGGGCAGAAAGGATGTTTTGTGATTGGTGGAAAATGATGGATGGAAGGGATGAGAGTGTGGAGTCTGATTTTGAGGAGAGAAAAAATAGGCACTGTGTAATGAATATCTGGAGACAGCAGTCCAGTTTTGAAAAGTGAGAAGTCAGTGTAAAGTGGTGAAGTTGGCCTTTGCGAGCAGAATCAAGTTGAAACGAAATCGTTGACCGAGTTGAGAAGTTAATTTTCCTGTGACCGAGGAAGATTCCCGTTTCTGTCTAGAACGAGTAGCCGATTGGTATATATTTGCACAAGATATCGAGCAGAAAGAAAACCGAGTCGATAATTCGAGCGAGTCCTGTTTGTTTGTTTGAGAAGCAGTTTGGACGAGAGGGACCTTTCGCAACATCCTAAGAGTACGTGTGGGAGAATCGAGGACGAAGCATTCCGGGAAAAGAAGTAGAGAAGAAACAAAAAAGGTTAGTCAAATCATTTGTGAAACGGAGAGAGTTTGTTTATATCCACACCATATTTGCTTATTTTTTGTATTGAACAGTTCTATAATATAATTAGTCATTCCAAATTTTAAAGAAGAAATAAGTAATCAATTCAAAAGGAGAAAAGTAAATTTTATTAAATTTTGTAAGAATAAATAACGATTTATTTAAATAATTTTTTTTTGTTAAAACAGAGGAGATAACAAAATTAAAGATTAATTTTAGTAGATGAGAAATAGTTGCAACAAATCTAAAATGTTAGCATATTTTAAAATCTTATGTTTATGGTACATTGGATAAATAAATAATATTTTTTAACATTTATATGACATTGAGTGTGTTTAATTTCCCTGTTTTGTCCTGGAGGAAGTAAGCAACTAGAGATACTAGAAGCCACAAACCAAAGGTAAGGCATCAAAAATAAAATAGCCCTGAGAATAAAGTCTATTAGAAAATTTAATTTAAATTTGGTTTTGTTTTACATAAGCAATAATTAAAATAATTGAGTAATTAATTAAAATAAGAATTTGCTCATCAATCTCATAAAAGAGAGACATACAGAGCATAACACTATATATATTATACGGACTGTGTGCACTTTTGGATGAATTTTATTCACTAAATGCAACTATGCATTTTCACCGATTTTCCTATAGTAGGTACTTTTTTCCTGACATCATCCTGAACACAATGCTAAAAGTTGCAAGTCTCTAGGTGTTCAATCAATTTATTTTGTGCTAAATGTCCTGGTATACAGGGTGTTTCATTGGGAAACGGAAATACTTTAATGGCGAATAGAGGTCACCGAGGCCGTTCTAGGTATACTAAATTTTTTGCTCTACCGACTTTTATATCCGAGTTACAGGGTGTTTTATCGATTTTGCTCATTTCTTTCCTAAGCCATAACTTTAGAACCACCCTGTATATTTTTTTAATATTTGGTACACATATGTCTCATTAAAAATTCAAACGACCGACATACTAATCACAAGAAAAATCCAGGTCCGGATTAACAAAAAATTATAAAGTAATTGTGACCTTAAAACAACACCCTGTATATTGAAATTTTGAAAATCTGTTTGTATATTTGAAAAGAGCACAAAAAACTAAGTCTTAGGTGTGCTTCGATTTTTCGGCCAGACAATTTTTTGATTTTAATTTTGAAATTATTTTGAATTTTTTAAGAACTTAACATTAAAAAGCAGGTATTATTAACTATTAATTATAGATTATTGAAGTTATTGAATAAATACTTATTTTAAAACGAATCAAGACTTATTTACCACATTGGAAAGACCCAATTATTATTAATCACAAGAAAAATCCAGGTCCGGATTAACAAAAAAACATAGAGTAATTTTGACCTTGAGATAACACCCTGTATATTGACATTTTTAAAATTTGATTCCACATTTTAAAAGACCACAAAATTCCGAGTTTATCGGTTTACTTTGATTTTTGTGCAAAAATTTATTACCTTTAATTTTGTAATTAAATATATTCAAATTTTTAAAAACCCTGAAATTAATAACCAGGTTTTTAAAGCACTTTTAATAATAAATCATTCAAGTTAATAAATAAATGCTAATTTTAAAAATAATCAGTTATTATTTACTGCGTTAGAAGAACTCACTTACTAATCACAAGAAAAATCCAGGTCCGTATTAACAACAAAATACAAAGTAATTGTGACCTTGAAAAAATACCCTGTATATTGAAATTTTTAAAATACGTTTGCACACCTGAAGAGAGCACGAAAACCTAAGTTTAATGTCCTGCTTTAATTTTTTGTGCAGACAATTTAATGACATTACCTTTGAAATTATGTCGAAATTTTTATTATGAGTTGCCAGAGTTCTTAAAAATTTCGACATAATTTCAAAATTAAATTCATTAAATTATCTGGCCAAAATATTTGAGCGAAAGATTAAACTTAGTTTTCTGTGCTCTTTTCATACCTATGTGCAAACGGATTTTGAAAATTTCAATATACAGGGTGTTGTTTCAAGGTTACAATTACTTGATATTGTTTTGTTAATCCGGACCTGGATTTTTGTTGTGATTTGTAAGTGGGTCTTTCGAATGTCGTAAATAAGTATTGATTATTTTTAAAATGGGTATTTATTTAATAACTTTGATAATTTATTGTTAAAAGTGCTTTAAAAATCCGCTTTTTAATTTCAGTGTTCTTAAAAGTATCAATATATTTAATTTTAAAATTAAAGTAATTAAATTAAAATTAAAGCAAACTGATAAACTCAGATTTTTGTGGTGTTTTCAAATGTGCTAACAAATTTTGAAAATGTCAATATACAGGGTGTTCTTTCAAGGTCACAATTACTTTATGTTTTTTTGTTAATCCGGACCTGGATTTTTCTTGTGATTAATAATTGGGTCGTTCCAATGTGTTAATAAGTATTGCGTAATTTTAAAATAAGTATTTATTCAATAGCTTTAATAATTTATAATTAAAAGTTAATAATGCCTGCTTTTTAATGTCAGAGTTCTTAAAAAATTCAATATAATTTCAAAATTAAAGTCATAAAATTGTCTGGCCGAAAAATTTAAGTAAACGGTTAGACTTAGTTTTTTGTGCTCTTTTTAAATATGCAAACAGATTTTCAGAATTTTAATATACAGGGTGTTGTTTTAAGGTCACAATTACTTTATAATTTTTTTTTTTAATCGGGACCTGGATTTTTCTTGTGATTTGTATGTCGGTCGTTTGGGTTTTGGATGAGACACATGTGTACCAAATATCAAGAAAGTATACAGGGTGGTTCTAAAGCTATGGCTTAGGAAAGAAATTGGCAAAATCGATAAAACACCCTGTAAGTCGGTTATAAAAGTCGGTAGGGCAAAAAATGTCGTATACCTAGAACCGCCTCGGTGACCTCTATTCACAGTTAAAGTATTTCCGTTTCCCAATGAAACACCCTGTATAGTGTATATGCAAAGAAAATTCAGTGACTCTGGAATTTCAAAATAAGACTGAAATTTTAGGGTAATAAAATAAACAAATAAGTTATATAAATTTTATTTATTACAAAAATATAGATAAAACAACAAATGCTTATAAATATGAAATATACAATATTATAATTAAAGACCGGTATTCTTGTTATTTTTTTGTATATTTTGCTTTTTTAGTAAATTCCGCCTATTTATGCCTTTTTTTAAATGTATATGCTACTACCCATGATCTTATTCATGACTAACTTGACTGGTGCAGTCAACTCCGGTTTATCCGCGAGCCGTTTATCCGCGAGCGGTTTATCCGTGGGCGGATTATCCGCGACTCTGCTGTAGAAGATAATATTGAAGAATATCAGGACAGGAGCTTGGAGGAGTAAGGGCGAACTGCAAAAACGATGTTTCGGGAAAACTGAGTTAAAATTTACAAACATGTTAGAATAGTAAGGGCGAACAAGTGATGCTACTAAACTTACGTGCATAGAAATCGGCCCACCTAAAAATTTGGTCATTTTTGAAGTCTCGTATTTTATAAACCTGTTGGCCGATTTAAGTGATTTTTTTAATATGTTATAGCCTTATTCTTCAACTATATCGCTGTAATAATATTATTGCTAAACAGGTAAGTGTTATTTTATACCGGGTGTAACAATGATAGTGTGTTTTTTCCTCAAGGTTCGGAACACCCTGTGGAATATCCTAGCGTATATAAAATATTGAAATTAAAACTCAACTGTAGCATTAGGCTTTCTGAATATTTTTCTTTTTGATTCATTCGCTTATGTTGGACAATAAAAAAGTTAGGTATTTTAACAACTAGCAACGTTCTTCATCAATACAACTTTAAGGGGTAATTCTGCATGAAAAAATAATGACCGTTAGGTTTATAATCATATGTTCGCAAATGCTTCGTTTCAGAAATACGGGATGTTGAATTTGTTCGTACAATCTGACGATTTATTTATTGCTCTAAAACCGCAGGAGATATATAAATGAAAGTGGGTAGGTTTTACTAGGTAATTATTGCACATTTTTTGGCATACAGTTAATAATTGTATATTCACCATTGGCGTGCATACGGGTAATAGGTATGACCCGGTAATATGACCCGTATGCACGTCAATGGTGAATATAAAATTCTTAATTGTATATCAAATATGCGCAATAACTACCTCTTAAAATCCACCAAATTTCATTTGCATATCTCAACCGGTTTTAGAGCAGTAAATAAATCGTCGGTTTGTAAAAAAAATTCAACATCCCGTATCTCGAAACCGAAGCATTTGCGGACATATGTTTATAAATGAAACGGTCATTATTTTTCATGCAGAATTTCCCCTTAAAGTTTGTCGCACTTATTTTGAAACACCCTGTATGTATTGATGAAGAACGTTGCTAGTTGTTAAAATACCTAACTTTTTTATTATTCAACATAAGCGCATGAATCAAAAAGCAAAATGTTAAGAAAGCCTAAGTCTACAATCGAGTTTTAATTTCAATATTTTATATACGCTAGAATATTCCACAGGGTGTTCCGAACTTTGAGGGAAAAACACACTATCATTGTTACACCCGGTATAAAATAACACTTACCTGTTTAGCAATAATATTATTACAGCAATATTGTTGAAGAATAAGGCTATAACATATTAAAAAAATCACTTACATCGGAAAACAGGTTTAGGATATACGAGACTTCAAAAATGACCAAATTTTTAGGTGGGCCGATTTCTATGCACGTAAGTTTAGATTATGCGGTTTATCGTCGTATTTATACTATTGGGACCGTGCAGTTCGGCAAAGCGACACCTGGTTTCTACGCTCAGTAACATTATTCGCACTTTTAATTATATTGGTCAATTATATTAGTCCTGGCCCTGTATTCCGTGCACTGTAGATATCTACACGTCGCTTTCTATCGATGTCAATTTTCGTAAAAATATTTGAATGTTTAGCTTTAATTGAATTATTTTCTAGTTTTACTAGTTTATACTCTAATTGATGTTGAAGTGACACTTAGTAAAACAAGAAAATATTTGAATTAAAACTAAAAATTAAAATATATTGACATCGCGCCGATCGCTTTCTATTAATGTCAATATAATTGAATTTTTAGTTTTAATTCAAATATTTTCTTGTTTTACTAAATGTTTTACAAAACTAGAAAATAATTCAATTAAAGTTAAAAATTCAAATATTTTTACGAAAATTGACATCGATAGAAAGCGACGTGTAAATATCTACAGTGCACGGAATCCAGGCCCAGGTTATTGGATAATTGTCAAGGCCATAGTCCAAAAAAATAATAAGAAGAAAAAATAAGATTCAGGTTATGTTATTAAAACATAAACAATTGTATATGTAGTAAATAAAATTAGTTATTAAAATGCACTACTGCAAGCAAAATACAATTAGTTAAATTTACCTTTATACCGGGTGTCCACTTATATTTTCCCCCATTTTAACTGCCTATAACTTCTAAACGGCTCAAGATAGAAATATGCGGTTTTCGCTGAAATGTTTTATTTTAGTAAAAGTTTTGTCTGAATGGATTGAATTTTTTATATCGCTTTCAAATACAAAAATAAAAATGGCGCATTTTTGAAAAAAAACGTTGTTGACGTCTTTTTAATGGAACACCCAGTATATTTTTTTGTAAATTGAAAGAAAAGTCATTCACCTATCCAGCGATATAAAGTTTTTCAAAATCGGTTGTCAAATCACTGAGTAATTGATTTTTAAAATGAGAGGTGCAACATGGATACCACATACTTAAATAACATAACTAAGCAAATTGAGATGTTATGTGATTTCCACACTGCATCTCTCACATACTTAAATAACATAACTAAGCAAATTGAGATGTTATGTGATTTCCACACTGCATCTCTCATTTTAAAAACTAGTTGCTCATTCGACAACCGATTTTAAAAAATTTTATGTCGCTGGATAGGCAAATGACCGTTTTTTAAGTTTTTAGCTAAATGACCATTTTTTATATCGCTTTTAAATAAAAAATCGGGAATTTTAGAAAAAAAACGTTGTTGACTTTATTTATTAAAACACCCAATATATTTTTTTGTGAGTTGAAAAAATGGTCAGTTACCTATCCAGCGATATAAAATTTTTAAAAATCGGTTGTCAAATGACTGAGCAATTAATTTTTAAAATGAGAGATGCAATGTGAAAATCACATAACATAATATCAATTTGCTTAGTTATGTTATTTAAGTATGTGATATCCATGTTGCACCTCTCATTTTAAAAATCAATTACTCAGTGATTTGACCACCGATTTTAAAAAACTTTATATCGCTGGATAGGTGAATGACTTTTCTTTCAATTTACAAAAAAACTGGGTGTTCCGTTAAAAAAAAGTCAAGAACGTTTTTTTCAAAAATCCGCCGTTTTGTTTTTCGTATTTGAAAGCGATATAAAAAATTCAAACCATTCAGACAAAACTTTTACTAAAATAATAGTCTGGGCTGATTATCGGAGAATAGGCCATTTTTGGGCAAAGTTATTTACCAGCAATTTTATTGCTGGAATCGAAGCTTATGATTATATATATTAATAATATAGGTATGCAAAGTCCGCAGATAGTGTGCTACTTTTTTTATTAACAAAATGGCGCCCCCAAATCGTGTTTTTTTCAATTTTTGCTCCATAACTCCGAAGATTTTAACTCTACACCAAAAACACCCTAAAATTCACCGAAATTAAATTCTGCATAGAGACGTGTTTTTCTCGATCTGCTCCGACGAAAATTTTCCTCGGAAAATGCGGGTTTTCCCAACAAAATCTTTAAATTTCAAATAAAGTTTTAGATAAGAAATTATCTACCAATAGTTAAATAACTCGGTGACATAAAAGTTTTCTTGGTTTAGATTATAGTTTCAGAAGCCGGTGAAAATTAAACGAATATTTTAGCAACAATTCAATTGTTAATTAATAATTTACGGTCGCAATAATAACCAAAATAATTATGATACACTGATCAAACCTTGAAATCTTATAAATATAAGATGCCTATTTAATATTTTGTCAACAAAATATAAATTTTTAATTTTTTTGAATAATCTTTAAATGTTTAAAAAAAAATAGTTATAAACAAATTAACGTTTCTCAGAAAGTTTTTATTATATTCTAATTTTAAAAAATACGTAAAACGCGTATTTCAAAGATCTTGAAAATGAATGCTTTAAAACTTTTTTGCAACCATTTTCAAAAAAGTTATGAAATAGCAAAGTAAACATACGATTACTATGTTGTTTATATTTTTTTTTAATTCTTTCAAAGCGCAAAAGTGAGTTTAAAGTACAAGCTAATTACTTACAAAAAATATCGATTATTAATTTAATGGTTACATTTTAATTAAAGATTATAAATATTTTTTTTTGTAATTTACACGCGCGAAAGCAGACTAATACAGTACCGTAGCTAATAACATTTTCACTCGAAGCGACAACCGCCCGCGACGTACAGTAGTTAATAAATAAAATTAAGCTTCGGCTCTGTATCAAGCCTATTTTCGGGCTAAAAATTGCAAAAAAAAACATTTTTAATCTTTGATTAATATATAACCATTGAACTGTTTGATATTTTTTGAGAGTAATTAGTTTGTACCATAAACTCATTTTTAAGCTTTGAAACAATTAAAACAAATTATAAAAAACGGAGTAATCGTATGTTTACTTTGCTGTTTCATAACTTTTTTGTAAAGGTTGGAAAAAAATATTAAAGCATTCGTTTTCAAGACCTTTGAAATACGCATTTTAAGCATTTTTTTAAATTATAATATAATAAACAATTTCTGAGAAATGTTAATTTGTTTATAACTATTTTTGTTAAACATTTAAAGATTATGCAAAAAAATGAAAAATTTATATTTTGTCGACAAAATATTAAATAGGCATCACATCTTTATAATCGTTCTAAGTTTAATCAATGTTTCATGATTATTTTAGTTGTTATTGCAACTGTAAATTGTTAATTAACAATTGAATTGTTGCTAACATATTTGTTTAATTTTAACCGGCTTCTGCAGTTATAATCTATACCAAGAAATCTTTTATTTCACCAAGTTATTTAATTATTGATAAATAATTACTTGCCCAAAAAATTTGTTTGAAAATTCGAGATTTTGTTGGGAAAACCCACATTTTCCGAGGAAAATTTTCGTCGGAGCAAATCGGGAAAAACATGCCTCTATGAAGAATTAAATTGGGGTGAATTTTTATTTTAGTGTTTTTGGTGTAAAGTTAAAATCTTCGGAGTTATAGACCAATAATTGAAAACAACACGATTTGGGGGCGCCATTTCGTTAATAAAAAAGGTAGCACACTATCTGCGGACTTTACATAGCTATATTATTAATATATAGGATCATAATATTCGATTCCAGCAATAAAATTGCTGGTAAATAACCTTTCTTTGTACTTTACTAATTAGACCAGCGTATTATAACTATTTTTTTTTTCAAAATTTAAAGATTATGCAAAAAAACGAAAAATTTATATTTTGCCGATAAAATATTAAATAAGCATCTCATCTTTATAATCTTTATAAGTTTGATCAATGTATCATGATTATTTTGGTTATTATTGCGATCGTAAATTGTTAATTAACAATTGAATTGTTGCTAAAATATTCGTTTAATTTTCACCGGCTTCTGGAATTACAATCTATACCAAGAAAGCTTTGATCTCACTTTAGTTACAAGTTATTTAATTATTGATTAATAATTACTTACCTAAAACTTTATTTGTAAATTAGAGATTTTGTTGGGAAAACCCGCATTTTCCGAGGAAAATTTTCGTCGGAGCAAATCAGGAAAAACATATCTCTATGCAAAATTTAATTGCGGTAAATTTTTATTTGGGTGTTTTTGGTGTAAAGTTAAAATCTTTGGAGTTATAGAGAAAAAATTGAAAAAAACACGATTTTCGGGCGCCATTTTGTTTATAAAAAAAGTAGCACACTATCTGCAGACTTTGCATACCTATATTATTAATATATAGGATCTTATAATTCGATTCCAGCAATAAAATTGCTGGTAAATAACTTTTCCATGAATTTTGCTAATTAGCCCAGAGTATAAAACATTTCAGCGAAAACACCGCATATTTCTATCTTGAGCCGTTTAGAAGTTATAGGCAGTTAAAATGGGGGAAAATATAAGTGGACATCTGGTATAATAATTGCATATCATATCAATATTGTGGAGCAATATATAATTTTTCTTCTTGACAGCAAGAATGAAATATACGTCAATTTGACAATTTCAATTGACAATATGAATTCTTTAAGAAAGTTGCAATATTTCTCCGCTATTCTCGCACGATCGTTTCTCGTATCCCCTCCAAGGCTTGCAAAAAATCTTTACAAAGTGAATAAAACGTGTAAATCTTAGGAATTATTATTTTAATTTTACGGCTTGTTCCCAACTAAAATAGTAAATTGATATAATAAAGTAAACTTGTAAAATTACTAAAATAATCCTCCATCACTACAATCTTTCCTCAGAAGCGTTGAACAGATTAATGAAAGGCGCCTTTGTAAGCGGAAAGTTTATCGCCAAGTACTAATAAAAATTACAATATACAATAAACTTTATGCAAATTTAGTTTCTCTACTATTATGTAAATTACACCACAATATTTTCCTACGGTATGGAAATCCTTCAGGTAGATCTTAAAAACTTAAGAGCATTTTTTATGAAATAAAAAAAGAGGTTTATTACTTTTTAATTCTGTAAAAATAAAAATCCCTAGTGCTTTTAATAAAATTCACAAAAAAAGCTTCAATTAAATTCAATTTGATTTTCATCGTCTACGGTTTCTTCGACTTCTGTATCTCACCAATTAAAGCTACTAAGCTACAGAATTACAGAAACACCGGCGCGTTAACAGAGGAAAATGGCCGAACCTTGAACGGAAACGCAACAAAAGCCTGTGGGTTCGCTTTTACTCTTCTAGACGATTATGCAGTTCAGTTGCTGACATGAATTTATTAGTATATTATTTCTTACAAAATTTAGAAGTATGAAGGGCAAAACATGCTGTTTGACTGGCTGGCCTTGATAATAACACAGATGTTGGGCATTTCTATATACAGACAGTTGCGGTATTTATTTATAGCTATTACTACCCTAAAAACAGGTAAAGAAACATTTTCAGATTTCATTTTTTCTCGTTATAACTAAATATGCCTCGTTATAGGGGATTATAGTTCAATAGGAATTTCATGGAACACCTAATGTACCTCGTTATAAGCGAAACCTCGTAATATCCGTGTTCGTTATAGAGAGAGTCCACTGTATCACGAAAACATGCATTGTTTCGGAATTATTCAAAAAAGCTTATATCTTTCTAAAACGTTTTTTTTTTGTTAGTTTATATAAGTAAAAAGTTCTACTCAGAGATTTTACAGCCAATTGTTTATTAATTGTTTAAACAATAACAATAGTTTTGTATAAATGATTTTATCGCCAACCGTCACTAAAGTCATTCATTATTGTACTCATTTGCCCTCATTTGAAGCAGTAAAGTAACACTTTATTGTACTGAAAGAAGAATTTTACTTTACCTTAAATTTACTTGAAATTTATTTGAGTTAACTTACAATTGATTTACTTTAATTATTACAATATTGTACAAAATTTACGACAGATTGTTATTTGAAATGTCAAAAGGTGAAATTCTATATTATTTTGTAATTATATTCATATAAGATAAATCAAAACTTGACCTCCAATTAGTATAGAATATCTACTAAGTTGTCATAAAATGGAAATATTTAAATTACTCATAAACTACTTGAAAGAAACAAATATAATCATTTAAGTGAAATACGTATAAATATAACAAAACTAATAAATTGAGGTAAAAATAAAATAAAAATCTGTGGCTAACGGACTCGCATCCAAGCCATTTTTTCACTCACACACACACACACAAAACTTGACCGATTTCGTAATTATTCATATTGATAACTATCGATTAAAAATCGAAAGCGGCCATCATGCAAAAGTCATATGTGATCACTGCAGAGACATGTAAAGAGGATAGACTTGTCTAGGGATATGCTACTCAATGCATCGGGGTGTAACGCCGATATGAAGTATGGTGGTCTAGCTATCTTTGTCTGTCGTGCGAGTGTGAGCGTATGTACCAAGAGGTGGGAGTAATGGAACGACGTAAACACTGAGGCGGCGGCCATCATATGCTAGAGAGAGAAAGCTAAGCGCCGGTAGAGAGAGAGATAGATAGACCACCGACCCGAACTGCTCCGCGTTACGCTATTTTTCGGAACTGGGCCTAATCTATGTGTGTAAGATCTTTGGATCACTGTCATGAAATTTGTATTACGTCAAAAATTTAAAAAATCCTTAAATTGTAATTAAGTATTAAAACAAATATCAAATTGTTAGCGATAAAATTTTTTATGCACCACGTCAGTAAAGACTGTTTATAGAACTTGTCTGTTATTCGCCTCGCTCGCTATGCGCATAATATCAGACTAGTTCGATAAAAAGTAAGTTTACTGACTTGGTACATAAATAACTATTAAAAATATCGTTGAATTCATAATTTTACTTTCTACTTCTACTTTGTTTTTGATTATGGCATTACAATTTGAAAATTCTTATACAGAAGCTCTTATACAGTAATGTCTGCGTAGCTAGGAACCATGGACCTATAAACACAGATGGACTCAGCTATTTACATAAAATTGTGAAGCCAAAATTATTTGAATAGGTCACAATCTAAGTACCTTCACATGTTGTCACGTATTTTTATTAAAATTTCTTATTCGCGTATTGCTGAAAATGTTACTCTTTTATGTCGTGTCTACAGATGCTATCAAACTAAAATAATAATTGTTCAGTTATATTAATTTACATATTGAATGGTAATTAAAATATCAAGTGTTCATATCATTGAATAATAGATATCAACCAATTATTGTATATGTAGAAGCATTGAAACTATAAATAAATGGCAACGGTGTTTGCATTTCTGTCTACAAACGTCCATGTCAAATATTCCATGTTTGTTTACTTTTTAAGGTAATTGAGGAAAAGTTGTTTTTCGCTATTTTGGCTATATTCTGAGTGATATTTTGTGAAAAGTGAAATAAACATACATAATAATGGTGCTACAGTGTTGCATTTGCAAAAAAAAACTAAACATTTATATCCGGATCTTTCATTTCATTTGTAAGTACTGTTTATTTACAAATTTACATTATAGAAGGATGAGGAAGTCTGTTTACATTTTGAAATATGTCTTTCATAGGCGTACCATTGGGTCCTTCATATTAATGTATTGAACAAGATATTAGTTCATTAAATTATATATTTTTAAATTGTAAGTAGACATCATCTGATTTAAAAAGATCTGTTTAGTAGCTTTTTAATTTGATATTTCTCATGCATTCAAATCAATTAGTGAAATGAATAAAAAATTATTTATTTTTCTATGTAGGTTTCCAAATAATATTGACGATCGAACTATTTGGGTAGCAAATTTAGGAGAAAACATAAAGATTTCAAAATATTTCCTAAATATTTATACAAAAAACCATTATCCCCTAAAACAAAAGAACAGTTTTTCAGTTATTTAGATGTTCTTAAAGAATATATAATCAATCTATCCTATAGGTTAGTTAATATTTTAGAAACCAGAAGAAAAACTGGATTTCTAGGATTTGTTGTCTGTAAAGAGAGTCTGAAAGGTCTATATGATACTTATTTGGTGAAAAATTTGAAAAGTATGTTTTAATACATTATCAAATAGCCCAGTCCGGATAGCATTTGACCTTGCATTACGAGCTGCCCCAAATTTTATTTCTCTAATTGTTAGTGGGTGTCAATAGTAGTGTAAATTTAAAATCTCGACTAAATTCCGCCGTTGCGTTCGCCGCCATCTTGATTTTAAACGAGAACCGCTTTTGCTCAATATCTCCGCCATTTTCAACTTTTCGACAAAAAGTGTAGAAACTGAAATTGTCGAAAATGCGATTTTCTATAATTTCGTTTATTATAATTTTTTTCGTGCGGTCGATATTTTCCGAGTTATGGGGGGAAAATAGTGACAGTTTGAGCATAATTAATGAATTATTGGATTATCTCGTTTATTATCGTTTTACAACAATAAGTACCTATACAAAAATGAGGAGAATTATATTTTGTACGATTTTAATTTTTTTTTATTTTTTTGATAAAATCAATATTTAAGGTAGTACGTATCCGGTAAAGGTGCAAGCGTAAGACCTGATTGATTTTATAGCAATTGTTTTTGTTCAATATCTCCGCCATTTTCAACATTTCGACAAAAAGTGTAAGGGCTGAAATTGTTGCAATTACGATTTACTACAACTTTTCGAGAGAACCAGTGGCGGGTCTACGTGGGGGGAAATGAGGAAATTCCCCCAACAGAGCCCAAAATTTAAAAAAAAATGTTGAAATATGAAAATACAGTAGAACCCCGTAAATCCGAACCCCGCGAATCCGAACTTTCGGCAAATCCGAACCAACGGAAAGTGAAAAAATTTAAAAATTCAAGACAAAAACTTAAAAACATGTTTATTATACAGAGTAAAGCCAGAATATTGGACAATGTAGGATTACTAGGACTTTGACATTTAAAATTTCTTAAAAATAAATATTATACTTTAATATATAGGTTTATAAAGTGTTTTAAACACAAACTTACTTTGGTTCTCTCGTAGTCAACTTGAGTCCAAAAATATTGTCCACACTCTTGCGAGAACGTTTGGCTACTCAAAATCACAATGAACGCTTTGAACTACTAGTTAAGGCTAACTTTCGGATAATCCGAACTTTTCGGAATCCGAACAGGCTGTCCCCCCAATTAGTTCGGATTTGCGGGGTTCTACTGTATATTAGCTGACATGAAACTTAAAATATCGACAGGCAACTTCAACCCATAAAACCGGCTAGTTAATAAAATTAAGTGACATTAATGCATATAAGTTATTGTTATTATGTATGTCTCTTATGTACTTACTTTGGTTGGTGTTTCATTGGGAATTTCAAAAACTTTATAAAATATAATTCTCTTTATTTTTGTTTATATACAGTGATGTCGTAAAGTTCATAATAAATGAGACAATTCAATAATTATACTTCCCCTCCGCTTCCACTATTTTTCCCTTTAACTCGGAAAATATTGATCGCATAAAAAAATTGTGAAAAAGAAATTGTAGGAAATTGCATTTTCCAACAATTTTAGTTCCTACCTTTTTGTCGCAAAGTTGAAAATGGCGGAGATATTCAGCAACAACGGTTCTCCTTTAAAATCAATATGGCGGCTAATGCAACCGCGGAATTCAGTCGAGATTTTAAATTTACACTAATATTAATCTCCCCTAAAGGAGAGAATTATAAAATTTGGTGCATCTCGGAAGCAAGATTCAATTCAGTAATTATGCTCCCCCCACCACTTTTTACTATTTTCCCACTTAACTCGGAAAATATCAACCGCATAAAAAAATGTTAAAGAGAAATTGTAGGAAATCATATTTGGAAAATTTTAGTTGAAAATGGCGTAGATATTGAACAAAAACAATTGCTTTTAAATCAATCAGGTCTTACGCTCGCGAGATTACCGCATACGTACTACCTTAAATATTAATTTTAGCAAAAAAAATGAAAGAAATCAAAATTGTTTAGAATTTAATTCTCTCCATTTTTGTATAGGTACATTTTTGTCGTAAAACTAATAATAAACGAGATAATTCGAGATAATAGAAATGATAGAAAATCACATTTTTAACAATTTTGGTTCTCATACTTTTTATCGAAAATTTGAAAATGACGGAGATATTGAGCCAAAACGGTTCTCGTTTAAAATCAAGATGGCGGCTAACGCAACGGCGGAATTTAGTCGAGATTTAAAATTTACACTACTGTTGACCCCCCTAAAGATTAGAAAAATAAAATTTGAGGCAGTTCCTAATGCAAGGTTAGGCTTGTTATTCGTCTAACCCGACTGGACTACAATAAATGTAGGTAGGTACTTTAATTTGACCAATGTATGTTTTTTAATTGATTTGTTTTATCATAGTATTATTTGATACGTATTAAAAAATTAACTTGAGCTTAACTATATTGACATTATATTAATTTTAATAACAAATAAAATTGTTTTTATTTTTTCTATAAAAACGTGATTGTTAATATTTATACTGTTTTTTTTAATTAAATTCTTTGAACGTGTTTTTATAAATTATTACTACTTCCAATTATTATTAACGCCTGAATTATTATCCCCACGAGTAATAATTCAAGCACGCTTATGCTCATTGAGGAAGCGTCACATTCTATCGATACCCGTTTTACTCCCCTTTACCCTCTGGCCCAGGAGTACCGAAGCTTCAAAACAGTGTGTATTCAAGGTATGGTATTGCTGAGTCCATCTGTGTTTATACGTCCATGCTAGGAACCATATGGGAAACATTTTTATTATCAATTTTACCAAAAAAAGTTACGTATACCAAAAAAATAGTCTAAAATATAAAACTCAACCATCAGATGTCAAATTTTATCAATTTTATACGAGGTATGTCAACATCATGAATTTCATTAAGAGGATCGGTACGTATTTTCGGCTGCAATGCTATTCAAATGGGGATTCATTTTTTTCGAATCCTGAGAAAACTAATAAGTACTTTTGAAAAATTTAAACGCAGAATGAAAGATTACGTTATTAGCGAGGGCCGAAAGTCCCTGAGAACTTCTATAATGTTTATTTTAATAAGTTACAGGGGTGAAAAACTAAGAGAAAATTTAGTGCGATTTTTAATTTCAAATATATCATTCAAAATAAACTTTTTATTTATTCTAAGGGACTTTCGGCCCTCGGTAATAATTTAGTCTTTCATTCTGCGTTTAAATTTTTCAAAAATATTTATTTGATTTTTCAGGATTCGAAAAAAATTAACACAATGCCGTGGTAATATTTTCCAAATCTATCTTTGTCTTACAATGCACTCAGCCGAATATAATATTGTCAGCATATATTGTCAGTCAGACACTGACAATCAGTGATAATTTTAAAGATTTGACATTGCATCGGGAATATGTTGAGTTATTGATTAAATATTATTGATATATAGTGTATTTCATAAATAATTGATTTAAGACGTGAACTTAATAAAGAGTTATTTATTGTGTATTGTTTGTGGAAGATCCAAGCAGAGAATATATCAGGATAATATATTCTGTGATCCAAGTATTTTGTTGTTAAAGATGTTCAAAATTGTAAGCGTTCCATAACAATAAATTATTAAAAAATCACTTTAACACTTTTCCTCTTTTCTCGATTGAGTATTAGTCTTTGTTGTACAAATAAATTATTACAATTACTGAATACATAGTGAAAAAATTATCACATTTATTAACTGAATTAATAATTTGCAATTATAAAAATAACAGTTATCCAAGAACATTCAAAACCCATCCTTTGTAAAAGACAGAAAAAGTAGGGATACACGTAAAATATTTGCGAATTATGTACCCATAGCCTTAAAGAGTAAAGTACTTATCTTTTTATTCCCAGAATATCAAAAATTGTTATTATGAAATTTGTTTGGAATTAGAATCTGTTTTAATATAAAATTACATCCTTATAATTGAAAAAAAAAATTCCATTCTTTCTCAAATTACGGATAGGTACCCATCATCATTTTATTACAATTATGATAACTATTTTATTATCAATTATACGAAAAAAAAAGTTATTTCTTCATAAAATGCTCTACCTGTTCTAAAATCTAAGATACAACTATCAGATATCAAACTTTTTCAATTTTATACGACGTATGTAAAAAAATATGAATTTCGCTTAACAGGTAAGTGCCTTTATAGTTCTCAATATTTCAATTAAAAGGATTAGGTCTGGATCCCGCTTATGAAAAAAAGTTGATTAATAGCAAGCTGAAAATTTGTTAATAGCTTAAGGGTGTCTAGTCGGACAAACTTTGATATATGGGAACACTGGAACAGGGGACGTTTTAATTGTGGAACAGGTTAGAAACTTGGAACGGTCAGACCACGAAAACGGCACATGTATTTTGTACGACAGAACAGACTTAAACTCTCCGAACAGAGATTAAACTCTCAAAAAATTAGACTGCTCTTTATCACCTGTCATTTGACATATTCTACATGTTCCACTCATTAAAACGCCCATTTGGTGATAAATACATGTGCCGTTTTCGTGGTCTGACCGTTCCAAATTTTTAACCTGTTCCACAATTAAAACTTCCCTTGTTTTAGTGTCCCCATATATTAAAGTTTGTCCGACTAGACACCCTTAAGCTATTAACAAATTTTCAGCTTGCTATTAATCAACTTTTTTTCATACGCGGGATCCAGATCTAGATGTAATTGAACATTGAAAGATAGTTTTTAATTGCAAACAACTTTTCTTAATAACAATTTTCGATATTGTGAAATATAAAGGTAGGTACTTTACTCTTGAGTAAAATTAATATTTTTGACAACATACCTCGTATAAAAATTGATAAAATTTGATATTCAACGGTTGAGCCATAGATTTTAGACCATGCAGAGTATTTTTCTTAAAACTGATAATAAAAAAGTTATCAATAGGTTCAAACTTTGATAAAAAAACCCAGAATCATAATTCCTAAATATACAGAATCAAATCATTTAAATAATATTTTAGTAAAATCTATACTGAGCGACTTTGTGGATTACACAGTAATTTATACAGACGGTTCTAAAAATCAAACAGGAGTAGGATGTGCTATGTATGTGCAAAATACCCATCAACATAATAATTACAAATTATCTAGTATTAGTAGTATTTTTACAGCTGAGATTATAGTCATCGAAAAAGCTCTAGAATGGATCAAAGAGAATAATATTGAAAAAGCTGTGATAATAACAGACTCCAGATCTGCAATATATGCAATTGAAAATACTGATTTTAGTTCATACAAATCAAAAATTTTATGTAAAGTGGAAGTAGTATTTATATGGGCAAAAGGGCATGCCGGTATACTGGGTAATGAGAAAGTGGATGAGTTGGCCAAAGATGCAATAAAAAAAGGTGAGATACTAACTCACATCTTATCGACAGATGCAATAAATGACAAAGTTAGAATAAATAAAATATGGAGAAAGGAATGGAAAAATATTACAATCATGTCAAAAAATTTATATTTTTCTTTACATCAAGAACTTCCTCCGCCACCTGAATACATATTTAAATATAACCTGCCAAAGCAAGATATTTCTACTATCGTCAGATTAAAAACTCGATACGGGAAAGGTAAAAATAAAATAAAAATCTGTGGCTAACGGACTCGCATCCAAGCCATTTTTTCACACACAATAGGTTCCAAGATACGCCGACATACTGTATGAGAGCTCAAAAAAATTTTTTTGTTGAACATTTTTATTATTGTTCAAGCTTATTATTAAATGTATTTTAGGTAAGTTTAGAAATTGTTTATTTCACATCTAAAGTAAAATAATTAAGTGCATTTTAAAGACTACATCCTATGCTTTAAAAAACACCTATCAAATTGTAATAAATCTGTTCAAACTTGAGTAATACTGTCTTAAAGTGGTAGTAATTCTGAAAAAATACATTTTACAAAAAGTTTTAAAAATCACATTTTTTGAGACGTCGTATCATTTGAATTAAATTTTGGATATTTTATTTGAATAAAACATCATTTAGTAACATGTTTGAGTGCAAATTTGAGAGTTTTCTAGGTAAAATTGTATTAGTTATACGTTTTTAAATCATTTTTAAACAAATTTCATGTAAGTCTCACTTTCTGCCCACACCGTACTTATGCCCATATATTTTATTTATTTTTATTATAACCGTAAGATAGCTTAATTGTTCTTCTTTCATGTCCAATTTGTAAAATTTCATTTGATCCATTAGTTAAAGAATTATATTAAAATAACTCAACCGTGCACTTCGCCGAATGCTAGTTTACAGTGCGCCAATGTTTGTGAGAAGGGCGACTTTAGCGTTATAAATAAAAATTTATAGAAGATACAGATTTAATTTTAGAAAAATCTTTATATAAGGTTTTTTTTGTAAAATTTTCTCAATGGTTTTTCAATGGTCAAGTCAGTTTTTTCTAGCATTTATATTTTCGGAGTTATTTAAAAAAACAACTAATTTCGCAGTTCATTTGTTTAATAAAAAATGAAGCACCCACTTCTGGAGTAGAATTTTTTGATATGTTGTTTATTAAACATTTCTTAATCGAATTACAAAAAGTTCTATCTTGTTTGATTTTTTCCGAAGTCAAAATTTCTATTGACTCCCCTATAAACAGTATTTTATAATTAGTATACAAAAACTTTTACAAATACTAAATTGCAAGATAGAATGTTGGAATAATCCGTTAAAATTTCGTTCTTGCTATTAAAAAACAAAGCGCGTGGAATTTTACCATCATCGTCAGTTTTTGTTAATAGTTCCAAGCGAATAGATTCATGGTCAAGACTTGATGGCAAATCTAATGTATTAGTTACACTTAAAAATACAATATACTCCTTTGCAAATACGTAACAACTTGAAAAAGATTTAGAAAGTCTAAAGTGAGGCCCATATGCCCTACACTTATGCCCTTCGTTCAAATGTTTGATCATTTGGTTAGCAATCCCTTTTTCACAACAATTCTTTATAGGGCAAACAAATTGTCTACCTAGTTTACAGTTTATTTCATGTGATTGCATACTAGAAAAATAAATCTCACCACAACAATTACGACACTCCCATTGGAAAAAATCCATTATCCCAGATATGTCAGAGGGAATATCTATTCCATCAATTTCATCAGCTTTCACGAAAAACTGATTACAATAGTAACATACATAATTATATTCTTTGTCATGATAGTAGTACTTAACTCGACATGAAGACAATGAAAAAATGCAACACGCTTTGCAATAATAACATGTTAGATTAAATTTTGTTGGGTGTTGAATTTGATTCTGAAGTGGAGCGTTTGTGACTACAGGTTTCCTCACAGCATTACTAATTTCAGGTGCCGTCAAAACTTTGAGATTACGGTCGATTAGTTTAAATTTAATTTGTATCAAATTTGACATATGTGATATATCCACAACAAAAAAATCATCAGTACATAGTCTTGGGTCCAATACAACATCAAATTCTTTGTTTTCACTACTTACAGTAAATTGATGGTATATATTTTTAGCGAGTTCATAGCTCCCAATATAAACCAAATATAATTTTATTGTATTTTCCGACTTAGTATAGCTAATATACAGAAAAAACAAATTATCTTCTTCTTGATAGATATAAACACTAGGCATTTCTAAAAGATCATTTAACTTGAAAACAAACGCGGGACAATCTAATATAGCATCCTTATGGTTGGAATCAAAGTGTCGAAGCAGAAAAAAACTCGCCATTTCTTCACCACAAATTGGACATTCGTGAATTTTTTCCAAGCACACCTAAAAACATAAAACAATTATAATTTTATAATCAATAAACGCTTATGTATTAACACATATATTATCAAAATACGTATAATTCAAATTTTCAGTCAAAGAGAAGAACCAAAAAACTATATAAATATTAAGTATTTATAACCCTTAAACTATAATGGCTTTTAAAATATTAGTATATATTTGGTTAAGGAGAAAGGCGCAAAATGTCGCTGTCAAAAGTTCCAATGTGTTTTCAAAGTACTCATTTTTTTCGAATCCTGAGAAAACGACTCTTAAGTATTTTTGAAAAATTTAAACGCAGAATGAAAGATTACGTTATTGCCGAGGGCCGAAAGTCCCTTAGAATAAATAAAAAGTTTCTTTTGAACGAAATATTTGCAATTAAAAATCACACTAAATTTTCTCTTTTATTTTCACCCCTGTAACTTATTAAAATAAATATTATAGAATGTTTCAGGGACTTTCATCACTCAGTAATAATGTAATCTTTCATTCTGCGTTTAAATTTGTCAAAAATATTTATTACTTTTCTCAGGAAATCCTAAAAAATCGTACATTTTTATACGGTATCTTTTTTTCGTATCTCTTTCATTTTCGAGTTTCATGGAGAAAATGGAAGATTTTTAAAAAAATTTAAAAATACGCTCTCTACTTTGAACTTATTTTTATCAAAAACCATTCATTTTAAAATCGTCCAACTTTTTGAACATAGAAATAACACTATAATAAAAGGTATTGCAGAAGGAAAGAGATGCATTTAAATTCTGGTGGATGAGGGATTTTGAGCATATCTAGCTTATTTTAAATGTAATCGACATTTAATATTGCTTATTTTAAAGGTCTTTTTAAGCACTACAAAAGGTATTAGTAGCATTATACACCTAAAATCGACTGTTTCTCTGTTATTTCAAGTTGACTACACCAATTTGAGCACGCACCAAAATAGCAAACTGTTTTCACCTAACCTACCACATCTCTTTTTTTATCATAACTAGAAGATTTATGAAGAAACGAATCTCTTTCTTTTTTTATAGTCTACAAAAATGATTTATATAGTTTTTTTAGTTAGATGCATGGTTTTTAAGATATTCGCAAAGAACCGTCCGAAAAGGTGTCATTTTTTAATGAAAACGGCCAATTTTCAACCACGAATAACTTAAAAATAATTGAGTTTTCAAAAAAAAGTTATAGAACAGTTTTTGCTTAGACTTAGGTTGTCTAGCGACTTGCGTGGTTATTCGAAACCAAAAAATTTTCCACCCCCTTGAAGGAGTGGAAGATAAAAGACCCCAAGATAAAAGCGCCATAGTATATAGGGTACACTTTTTCTTGAGCTATTCCGCTATTCCCTACTTACTGTGAAAATATCAAGTATTAAATCGATGTCTTAGGATGGAATTCGGAGCCAAATACCCTCACTGACTGCCCTATTAAGAATTTGTAAAGCCAGTGTCAGACGAAGAAAGACATATGCATCAGAAACAGGACCCAATACAGCCACAACACAAAAAATACTGGAAACAGTAGAGATGAGAGTAATGAGAAGAATTACAGGAAATACGCAGAAATATCTAAAGAAGAGTAAAGACATTAGAAGACCATGTAAACAGTGTATAAACGAATGGGCACTAAATAGAAAAAAAGAATATGGAATAACCACATACTTAAGCAGAATATGAGAAACACTTATGGTCAAAATAGCAAGAGATTGATAGAAGCAGTATTGGAAGACCACGCAAAAAATGAAGTGACAACCTTTCATAGAAGTATCAATCCGCCAATGAAAAAGCAGAATTGGTTATAAAGAGGGAGATGAAGATAGATTATTATTTATAGATAGACAGAAACAGATTATTCATAAGACAAACTTACAAATATCTTTGTATAAAAACTAACAGATCACTACAACAAATCTCCAGAAATACTTTGGCAAAAATAAGAAAAACTGAAACATAACTTACAAAAGTTCCAACTAGAAATGAAATCCAAAGCACTATGAACAGTTTAGGAAATTTTATAGGGGTCCAGCTCTTAAGTTAACACTTTCTAGCAGGAGTGGTAAAGTGCAGCCCGCAGGCTGCATGCGGCCTTTAGACATTTTTTTGCGGCCCTCGGAAAAAAGTGAATTATTTTCATTTAAAGATTTTTTTGTTTAATTATCGCTAATATTAATAATTATATAGATTATTTCATTCATAGGAGATTCTGACCAATGGAAAGCTACAGAAATCTGAATTAAATCGATAATTTTTGATAATTGCACGTCGTTAAGTATATTACGTCAGATGCCCTTCGTTGTTACGAAAAAATACATTCAGTGACATTAATGACAATTAATGTTTTAAAAATTATAAAAGTGATGACTTTCAATCGTCAAATATTTATAAAAACTTTGTGTTTAATTGTACTAATATGTACTTACATAAATAAATTACAATAAAATTTTGGTTTTGAACAGTTTTATTCATGAAATAATCGCAACAAATTGCACTCGAACTCTAAAATTAATATACTTAGAATTTTAGAGCTCTTGTGCAATTACTACTGATAATGCAGCTATTAATTAACACTTTCGCAGCGGGTGATTTTTTCGCAAAGTTTCCCGTAATTAACCCGTAACTACCTAGTAAGTGTAACAATTGACGAAGCACCAAATTTAAGAGGAGCAAATATTGTAATGTTGAGAAAACCTAAAGATTACGTTTATGAACAATTTCCAGAACATGATTTATTAGGTACTTTTTCAATGGATAATCCATCAGCAGGTATTGTTCAAAAATGTTTTGCAAGTAGACAACGTCATTTCAATTACAACTAATGTTGTTAATTTTATTCGTTCAAGAGGATTAAATCATCGTGCATTCATAGCATATTTGGAAGAGTTAGAGACAAAACATACTGATGTCTTATAGATACCACAGTCATATTAAGTATAGAAAAGGTTCTTAAAAGGTGCTGTGAGTTAAGGGAGGAAATTGCTATATTTTTAGATATGAAAAAATGCGACACATTTGCTAAATTTATAAGTTTTGAACGCAAAATGAAACTTTTTAAATGAAACTCAAACTATTCAAAACTATTCATTGATCATATAAAAAAGAAAGAATTAGTTCAATAATTTCCCTAATTAAAATCATTAAATAATGTACCAGAAAATAAGTTTAAAATTTATAAAGAAAAGCTTTGTAATTTGTTGACAGAATTTGAAAATCGTTTCAAAGATTTTGAAGATATATAATTTTCCTTATCACTTCTAAGAAATCATTTTTTAGTTCAAATTGATTCCGTACCAGTCTACATTGAACTAGAAATTATAGATTAATTTGTATATTTTTGCAATGCAAGCCATTAAGCCAAATTTCGGACCAATGCTGCACGACACGGGTACCGCCACGGCGCGGCACCCGTTTCGTGTTATTTTGTTGTGAATCGGTACTAGCAGTCGGATTTGTTTTAGTTCATTCAGATAAAGTCATTTTTATACGCTCTCTGATGATAGCTTAGGAGCTTGAAACCGGGTATAGTCCAACCATTTTTAATTGAAGGCGACTTATCTACAAATTGAGCTGAGAACTATCGGCAACAATGTTAAATTTTAAAACTAAATTTATACCGGGGGCATTTTTATTGGGTATGCCTTGCCAATGTGCATAAGGGAAAAAGGAAGATGATTTCATAAAATTTGCCTCGGTAACAATATACCTCCGGTCTATGGGTCATATTTACGAGCGACTAAGTTGAACAAATTCCTTGAACACTGTGAATCATTGGTAACCTATCAATACTTCGCTGGTCTATATATTTACGTCCAAGTAAGGGTGAAAATCCAAGAAATATTTTACCCGTCAACAGGTGTCCTTATCTGCATAGACGTAGACGTGGGGTGTTTTTTTCTTGTGACATGGGATCAAGCCACAATTTAAGTTTTAAATTAAACGTATTTGACGTTTCAATTTCCAACTTGGAAATCACTATCAAAATACAAAACTTTAATAATTTAATCAAATTTTGTTTTTGATGCTTGGTAAAAAATTCTTCTCTAATAATTTAATTTTATTTCACTCATTAATATTGACAATTCAGACATAATATATTATATGTACATTTTAAAGTAGACTTATTTAGTAAATCTTAATCTTCGATTCATTGTCTTCACTCTTGTTTGTATTCTCGTTTTTTCTTTCGTTTACTTGATTAAAAAAAAACTCCACCATGTTTTTATTTTTAATAGGCGTGTAAATTGGAAATATTTTCTGATCTTTTTAAAACTTTGGAGCAAAAATTGCAGCAAGTTTGTTCTTACTTCATTAAAATGAAACCAAACATTGCTTTTTGTTGGTGCCATTTGCCATTATTCTTTCACGTTTTAATATCTGCAAAATAATATTCACGCGGTTCCCAAAGATCAAGGATAGTAAATGAAACTCAATACTTATTATAAACACTCATCATACTGTAATAGATAATACATAAATACTTTATAGATAGGTACTCTCTATTAATAAAATTTTACTTTATTTACTATTTTACTTCGAAAATAAGCCACACTTAAGTTGAAAATTCAATTTATTTGACGTTTTGACTTCCACTTCGGAAATCGTTATCAAAATACAAAATATTAATAGGTACCTATCACTTTCAGAAGTGGAAGTCGAAACGTCAAATGAATTGTTTTTTCAACTTATATTGTGGCTTATTTTCCAAGTAAAATAGTGTATAATCATTAATATACATAACTAATATTGGATACAGTATGGTGCAAATGATTGGAATAAATTCGTTCTTTCGTAAACCAGCGACATTCAGGATAAATCCTGAGACAGGCCGACTTTTATTTTTGAATTATGATTTATATCATACTAATGACGTCATCCATTTGAGCGTGATGACGTAATCGGTGAATTTTTTAAATGAGAATGGGAGTCGTGTACTAGCTCATTTGAAGGGTTATTCAATTATCTATTCAGTAATATAAACATTGATATAATTACTCATACAGTGTGTCTAAGAAAAATTATTTTTAATAAATTAATCGACGCAAAAAGAAGAATGTTTGTAATTTATTTAATTCAAAAAACATTCTAATGCTTTCAGAAAATAGAAAAAATGTTGTTGATTTCACAAATAAACATTGTTTTTCGCTTAAATTAAATAATGTTTAAACTGTCAAGGGGCAGATGGGTGGCAGCTCGAACATTAAAATTAAGCGAAAAGCAATGTTTATTTATCAAAAACCATTTTTTTCTGTCTTCTGACAGCAATAGAATGTATTTTAAAATTAATTAAATTTCATACATTCTTCTTTTTTGAGCCAATTTAATTAAAAAAAAATAATTCTTGAGCACCCTGTATAAATAATTATGTTAATGTTTAAATTGCTGAATAGAGAATTGAATAACCGTTCAAGTAACTATCACACGACCCCTATTGTCATTTAAAAAAATGATCGATCATGTCATCACGCCCAAATGGATGACGTCACTAGTACGATATGTCTCAAAAATCATAATTTAAAAGTAAAAATCGACCTGTTTCAGGACTTTTCCTTAAAGTCGGTGGCTTACGAAATAACGAATTTATTTCAAACATGCATCATACTGTACGTAATTGCATAAGATGCCACAAAGAAATAGATTCAGAAGAATATTTACTTTATTTTGTTAGAAAACTAGAAAATACCTGTCAAAACATACATGATAATTTAATAATTACATAGATCTTAGATTTAACTTTTACGTAATTACTTACCTACCTGTTTATATAAATAATAAATAATTAAAATATTATTTTGGTACGCCACTGCAAAGCTGACAAGAGAACTATTGGTGACTCGTTTTAAGTGCGATGTTGCCAATGAAACACCTTCAATTAAAAATAGTTGAAGTATAGGGTGTTTATGACACTCTCTGATTGAATTGAAATATAAGACGTTTCTAGTTTTCGTTTTACAATAAAACTATTATTTTTGAAAGTACATAACTTCAAGACTACCGTCTAAAAATTTCAGTTTGACCGGAGTAAAATTACCGGAAATACTGCATTCTTGATATCCCCACCTTCGACTCGCTTTGCAGCAGCTTGAGCGTAGTAAAAGACGTTCAACAGCTGTTCACTTTCTCCTTTGCAGATTACTCCGCGATTCAAAAACATTTTCCGGTGTGCATCACTTTACGATTTCATAGACAAAAAAGTTCCAGTTTTTCTCAAAACTGCTTTCCACACTAAAACCAATTCAACTAAAAATCTAACTGAAAAGGTAAAAGCTACTTGACAGATCCACCTGAAATTTATCATTTATTTTCTTTAGACATTTCGTGAGGTAAAGCTGTCGAGATATTTTTTGTTTTATGCTTATTTTTTGTTTAGCAATACTAAATATGTTGATTTGCATACTTTTTTACAAAAAAATGTTATTTTGGCTTCTGAGTGATCAAAAACTCAAAAATCGTCATAAAAAAAACAGCAATAATAATTTTCTGTGAATAAAATTCATACAGAAATGCTTAAAATGTTGATTTCAAACCATAGCCTCCTCTAAACAAAATTAATAAAAAGTTGAAAATTCGAACATGTAAAGATAAAAAATATTGCGGCCCTTGGCAATAGACCAAAAACATTTTGTGGCCCTTACTAAAAAAAGTTTGCCAACCCCTGCTTTATAGAATGTATAATATTCTGATTGTTAAACAAAGTATGATAAAAAGAAAGGAAATTATATTAGGTAGGTACACCTGGTTCCAAAAAAAACTGATACGACTCTTGAAGCGTATTTTGTAGAAAATTGAGCAGTGTATTTTGAAGGATAAATACTAAATATTTACATACTGTCAATGTCACTGCCAAATCTTAAAATTTGTCAGATAGCTTATTCTGTTCCACGGTTATTAGACTTTATTATAAATCTTTATTATTAGGAATACTTTCTCCGCAGCTGAGGGTATCTTATCAACTGTATTGTTTTTAAACAATAGATGATAAAATAAAAATATTGACAGTTCAAAAATGTGAACATTATTGCATTGTGTGTGGCCTAAGTTTGGGCTGAAAACTGAAATGTATTACATTTTTACAAAATTTTGGAATATGTTTAATTATGTAGACCAATTTTAACAGTTGTTTTCAATACTCTACAAATAGTTTCTAATGTCTTTTGATGTCAAATAATTAGGGAACCTGGAATTCAACAGTTTAGAATTTTACATTGAGTTAATGCAAAATTGTGACGCATGTCAAAATTCTCAATGTATTTTAATTGTAGGTATTCATTTTTTCGAATCCTGAGAAAACTAATAAATATTTATGAAAAATTTAAGCTCCGAATGAAAGACTATATTATTACCGAGGGCTGAAAGTCCCTGAAAACTTCTATAATATTTATTTTAATAAGTTACAGGGCTGAAAATAAAAGAGAAGTGTGATATTTAATTTCAAATATTTCATTCAATAGAAACTGATTGTTTATTCTAAGGGGCTTTCCGCCCTCGGTAATAATGTAATCTTTCATCCTGCGTTTAAATTTTTCTAAAATACTTATTAGTTTTTTCATGATTCGAAAAAAATCATATTACGATTCAAATGACAGTACTCTCGTAACGTAATCCACGTTTGTTGTGTATTTGTTGTATAATTTGTTGTATAATCCACGTTTACAATAATTATGTGATCTATTTGATGTAAAAACTATCATTTATAATATACTCTTTATAAAATACAGGAATTCAAAATAATATAAACATTTAGACCTTAATAATTAGTACAATTTATGAATTAACATAATATGTAATCAGTTGCTTATTGTTTGTTTATTTTATTATTTGTCTGTCATAATAAATATAATGTCAGATCAATCAAATACACTGCTCAACATGATCAAATCTTACTAAGAGTCGTATCAGTTTTTTTAGGAACCGGCTGTACATACTTTTTAATGTACCATACATGTCCAATAAATTTAGATTGTCAAATAATATTACATGCTATTTGACACAAGTAACTATTTCAAGTCCAAAATGCTACTCAGATTCCTATCCTAAAACCAAATCTTCTTGATTTTTGTCATATATTTCCAATAATTCAAAAGAGACTTATAAGATAAGAGACTACATTGCAAAGAGGATACCATACTACAAGACAATTGTACCCTACGTTTCCTCAATGGTCAAAGTTCAACCCAATGTTTAACCACAGAAGTCACTTTTCAAGAATCTATATTGAACAAATATCTAATAAGGAAGTATTGACAATGCGATTCATATCTGAATGAGTCCAATCAAAGTGCAAGAGAGAACAAATTTTCAAAGTACCTATCTAGTTGTTTCTGCACAAATTTAGCTGTTGAAAACCAGAATGGTCCAAGTCAAGAGTTTTATTTTACTTTCTTGTATATTTTTATTTTTATATAATATTATTATATAATATTGAGATATGTATAGGTATTGCAGTAGCTTCGTCTGTGAATGGGTGGATGCACTAATATTTTTCATATTTTTTAGGAAAATAGAACACGGTCAAACAGAATAAAATTCTTGACTTAGACCACGCTGGTTTTCAACAGCTCAATTGTACACAACTCCATTGGCGACATCCTCAACCATAAGATTTATTCTTATCCTGATGATGCTGTGTTATTAAACAAAAAAGGCGGAAACCAGCATCCTGAAGATAAATCAATTATCTTTCGGTCTCAGTGATGGAACAGTCAGGACACTGAACTCTTTGGAATCAGCACATTCCAGTACACCAGAAACTACTCAATATCATTATATCGATGCCTCAGAAGCCAATCAGTGTAAGTCAATAAGTGTTTAAAATGAGACACTAAGATGTTTCTGACAATAGTTGCAGAAATATAATATGCCAGTCAATGGGAGCAAGAATAGGATATTACCTCCGACTTCTATCCTACTGCATGGCTTTTAATGAAGTTTTGGGAACAGCCTCTACTTATCTCCTAATTCAAAGTCCACCCTATTAGACCAGTAAGGATCTGTTTTTAGGTGGATGTGAGAGGTGGCATTCAGATTTTTGCGGATAAAGTTAGGTGATAACTTCGTTAATAATAATTGAATTATGCTCCTTCTCAAATATGCCCGGAACATTAATAAAAAAAAATAAAATATTTAAAAATTTCAAAAAAATTCGTTTTTTTCTACTTTTTTGCTTATAACTTAAAAACTATTCATTTTAGAACAAAGTCGTATAGGAATAAAACAAATGTAATTAAATTTTCTATCAGATGCTATTGGTTAAAAATGTCATAATTTATCACCCTTGCTTCAAAATATCAATAAATATAAAATAAGGGAGCAAAACAAGCCTGTCCTTATTCAATGATTTTCCATCACTTAGGTTACACTTGGAACCTTCCTAATTCGCTTAGAAAATTTTGGTAATGTGCTAAAAGCGTACACCAGATTTCATTAAAATTGACTTACTAGATTTTGCATAATAATTTTGCAATCTAAACTTTTTTTAAAAAATTAAAATTTTTCAAAATCTTGCACAACAAAAACTACAACATACAAAGATTTGTCAATTTTTTTACATACTCCACCTATCTAATTCACTTTACAGAATTAAAATCGGATTATTTAAGCAGCCTCAGCAATGTTTTAAAGTTATAAACAATTTTTTGGCTTATAAACAAATTAGTGCTGTGGCCAGGAGGGGGTGCTACGGGCTCCTTTATTTAGATGGACTTACCCAAGTTTTTTTATTTATTTTGACCCGTAGAACACGAATTTTTTGGGTAACAGTTGATCCGGATGTCGATAAGATTGTTATAAACAAAGGACTTGAGGAATTACATAACATCGATTTTTCGCAAAATAAAACATTTTTTTGTATTTCTTGGGTAATTCTAAGCAAAAAATGTTCTTACAAGTTTTTTCGTAGGATGCATAGTTTTTGAGATAAACGCGGTGGAACTTTCAACAAATCGAGAAATTGCAATTTTTGAACGCCAATAACGTTTGATTAAAAAATAAAATATTAATTCTGCTGACAGCTTTTGAAAGTTTAAGGGCCGGTTGTTCGAACGCTAATCAACAATGATCATTATCAAATAATTAATTACTGTCAATGTCAACTTTGTTTGAGTTGTTAAAAAGTCTGTGGAGTCTATAATCAATTAATATAACAATAATTATTAACATAATTAATAATAAATCTCATAATTGTAATTAATTATGTTTTCAGCAACCCAAACAAAGTTGACATTGACAGTTTTGGTGACAGTAATTAAATATTTGATAATGATCATTGTTGATTAGCGTTCGAACAACCGGCCCTAAGTCAAATTATACCGGTTTTAATTATTTGCATTGCTAAAAATTAATTTTTTTATTATTAAACAAAGCTATTTGTTTATAAGCCAAAAAATTGTTTATAAATTTAAAACATTGCTGAGGCCCCTTAAATAATCCGATTTTAATTCTGTAAAGTGTAATAGATAAGTAGAGCACCGCTTTATATGTAAAAGAATTAGCCAATTTCTAAATGGTATACTTATTGACGTCTCTTAAGCTGGCAGAGCAAGGTCAGCAGAATCGAAAAATTTTTTGTGCAAAATTTAAGGCTAATTAAAGGCTAATTAAATGCCCTAATTAAAAATTTAGGGCTCAATTAGTTTGCCGTAAAATGAATGTTCTGCTAGCTTAAGTTTAAGTCAGCAGAACAATGCGAAAAACAGTGCTAAAACTATTTAATTCGCAATTCTATTGAGCCCTGAATTAAAGGCTATTTAAAGGCTCTAAGAAAAACCAAAAATGAAATTGATTGAATAAACGATTTTCCGAAAAATTAACCATATCTATGATCAGAAGTTCGAACCAGCAGAGCAATGCAGAAAAAGTAATAAAAACTATTTGAATTGAATTCAATCCAACGTCATATTTAAAGGCTATTTAAAGGCTCTAAGAATAACCGAAAATGAAATTGATTGGAAAAACGATTTTCCGAAAAATTTACCATTTCTATAATCAGAAGCTCGAATGAGCAGAGCAATACAGAAAAAGTTATAAAAACTATTTAAATCGAAATTTATTCAACGTCATATTTAAAGGCTATTTAAAGGCTCTAAGAAAAACCTATAATGAAATTGATTGGAAAAACGATTTTCCGAAAACTTAACCATTTCTCTAATCAGAAGCTCGAACCAGCAGAGCAATGCAAAAAAAGTAATAAAAACTATTTTAAACGAAATTTATCCAACGTCATATTTGAAGGCTCTTTAAAGGCTCTAAGGAAAACCGAAAATGAAATTGATTGGAAAAACGATTATCCGAAAAATTTAACATTTCTATTATCAGAAGCTCGAACGAGCAGAGCAATACAGAAAAAGTTATAAAAACTATTTTAAACGAAATTTATCCAACGTGATATTTAAAGGCTCTAAGGAAAACCGAAAATGAAATTGATTGGAAAAACGATTATCCGAAAAATTTAACATTTCTATTATCAGAAGCTCGAACGAGCAGAGCAATACAGAAAAAGTTATAAAAACTATTTTAAACGAAATTTATCCAACGTGATATTTAAAGGCTCTTTAATGTACAAAAAGAATTGTTTTACAGTCCTCGTTTAATAGGTAGTAACTTTAATAACATTAAATTCGATTAAAATAGTTTTGATTACTTTTTCTGCATTGCTCTGCTGGTTCGAACTTCTGATTATAGATATGGTTAATTTTTCGGAAAATCGTTTTTTCAATCAATTTCATTTTTGGTTTTTCTTAAAGCCTTTAAATAGCCTTCAAATATGACGTTGGATAAATTTCGATTAAAATAGTTTTTATAACTTTTTCTGCATTGCTCTGCTCGTTCGAGCTTCTGATTATAGAAATGGTTAAGTTTTCGGAAAATCGTTTTTCCAATCAATTTCATTTTCGGTTTTCCTTAGAGCCTTTAAAGAGCCTTCAAATATGACGTTGGATAAATTTCGTTTAAAATAGTTTTTATTACTTTTTTTTGCATTGCTCTGCTGGTTCGAGCTTCTGATTAGAGAAATGGTTAAGTTTTCGGAAAATCGTTTTTCCAATCAATTTCATTATAGGTTTTTCTTAGAGCCTTTAAATAGCCTTTAAATATGACGTTGAATAAATTTCGATTTAAATAGTTTTTATAACTTTTTCTGTATTGCTCTGCTCGTTCGAGCTTCTGATTATAGAAATGGTAAATTTTTCGGAAAATCGTTTTTCCAATCAATTTCATTTTCGGTTTTTCTTAGAGCCTTTAAATAGCCTTTAAATATGACGTTGGATTAAATTCGATTAAAATAGTTTTTATTACTTTTTCTGCATTGCTCTGCTGGTTCGAACTTCTGATTATAGATATGGTTAATTTTTCGGAAAATCGTTTATTCAATCAATTTCATTTTTGGTTTTTCTTAGAGCCTTTAAATAGCCTTTAATTCAGGGCTCAATAGAATTGCGAATTAAATAGTTTTAGCACTGTTTTTCGCACTGTTCTGCTGACTTAAACTTAAGCTAGCAGAACATTCATTTTACGGCAAACTAATTGAGCCCTAAATTTTTAATTAGGGCATTTAATTAGCCTTTAATTGGCCTTAAATTTTGCACAAAAAATTTTTCGATTCTGCTGACCTTGCTCTGCCAGCTTAAGAGACGTTACTTATTGTTCAGACAGATTTTAAAAAATTTGAACTTTTTTAAAAACATTTAGATTGCAAATTTATTATGCAAAATTTATTAGGTCGATTTTAATGAAATTTGGTACACGATTTAAGTATGTTACAAAGAATTTCGTAAGCGAATTACTAAGGTTCTAAGTGCCACCAAAGTGGTTAAAAAATATTGAATAATAACAGACTTATTTTGCCCCTTTCTTTTGTATATTTTGCTATATTGCAGAAAAGGTAATACCTTAACACATTTTTTACCAGTCGTATATCATACAAAATTCAATTATCTTTATTTTATTTCTCTACGACTTTGTTCCAAAACGAATCGTTTTAAAGTTATAAGCAAAGAAAGCAGAAAAAAATCGACGTTTTTCGAAATTTTTAAATATTTTAATTTTTTTATTAATGTTCCGGGCATATTTGAGAAGGAGCATAAGTCAATTATTATTACTGAAGGTGTCACCGAACTTTATCTGCAAAAATCCGAATGCCACCTCTCACATCCAAAAATAGACTTTTTTTGCAGATCCTTACTGGTCTATACGTCGATGTGCGCTATTATCTTGGGTGTGGTTCCCACCCCTTCTCGGGGATGGAAAATTTTTTGGTTAAACTAACCACGGAATTGGCTAGAGAACCTAATTCTAAGCAAAAACTGCTCTATAATTTATTTGTAAACTCAATACTTTTTGAGTTATTCGTGGTTGAAAATTGGTCATTTTCATTGAAACATAACACCTTTTCGAACGGTTTTTGGCGAATACTTTAAAAACTATGCATCTAACTAAAAAAAACTGTGTATAATATTTTTGTAGACTATAAAAAAAGAGACTCGTTGTTCCTTCACAAATCTTCTAGTTATAATAAAAAAAGAGATATGGTAGGTGAAAAGAGTATGTTTTTTTGGGGTATGCTCAAATTGATGTATTCAACTTGAAATAATAGAGAAACAGTCGATTTTAGGTGTATAATGCTACCAATTCCTTTTGTATTGCTTGAAAAGACCTTTAAAATGAGCAATCTTAAAGGTCGATTACAGTCAAACTAACCGAGATATGCTGCAAAAAAATTGATGACTGATGTATTTTAAGAAAAAATCAGAAGTATGTAACCCCCATCCACCAGAATTTAAATGCATCGTTTTCCTTCTACGTTACCTTTTATTCTAGTGTTATTTCTATGTTCAAAAAGTTGAACGGGTTCAAAATGAATGGTTTTTGAAAAAAAAAAAAGATTAAATTATAGAGCGCATTTTTAAATTTTCTTAAAAACCTTCCTTTTTCTCCATGTAACTCGAAAATTATAAGAGATACAGTAATGAAAAATAAAAACAGATTGTTTATCCAAAAAAACCCTACATTTTTGTGTGGTATCTTTATTTCGTATCTCTTATCATTTTCGAGTTACATGGAGAAAAAGGAAGATTTTTAAGAAAATTTAAAAATGCGCTCTATTATTTGATATTATTTTTTTCAAAAACCATTCATTTTAAACTTGTCCAACTTTTTAAACAAAGTAATATCACTATAATAAAAATTATTATAAAAGGAAAATGATGCATTTAAATTCTGATGGATGAGGGGTTAAATATACTTCTCAGTTCTTCTTAAAATCCATTAGTCATCAATTCTTTTTGCATCAGATCTCGCTTAGTTTGAATATAATCAACATTTAACAATCCTCATTTTAAAGATCTTTTCAAGCACTACAAAAGGAATTGGTAGTATTATACACCTAAAATCGACCGTTTCTCTACTATTTCAAGTTGAAAACACCAATTTGAGCATGCACCAAACAACATATTCTTTTCACCTACCATATCTCTTTTTTTTATTATAACTAGAAGATTTATGAAGGAACCAGTCTCTATGTTTTTTATAAGCTACAAAAATGTTATATACAGTTTTTTTAGTTAGATGCATAGTTTTTAAGGTATTCGCAAAAAACCGTTTGAAAAGGTGTTATGTTTCAATGAAAATGGCCAATTTTCAACCACGAATAACTCAAAAAGTATTGAGTTCTCTAGCCACTTTTGTGGCTATTTTAACCAAAAAAATTTCCACCCCCAAAAAGGGGTGGGAGCCACCCCTAGATAAAAGCGCACATCGGCATAGGGTAGACTTTGTTTCTTGAGCTATTCCCTACTTACTGTGAAAATATCAAGTAAATCGATGTACTAGGATGGAATTTGGAGCCAAATACCCTCATTAACTGCCCTATGTAGTTATTAAAAACAAATAAACTGTCTTTATTTATCATAATATGAATATGGGTAACATATTTATAAATACAAACAAGGAAATATCAATATTATTATATATAATAAGTGTTATATCCAATGAACAGTCAACACGGATGGAATAGGCACGAAGAAAATTAATGTGGCCACGATACAAGAGAGACAGAGAATGGACAGGAAAATTTGACAGGCCGTTTAATTTGAGTTGCCTATATCAACTTAAATCGGGGAAATGGACCTCATATTTTCTTAACTTTATTAACTTAACTTAATTTTTAAATACTGCCTATCAGCCCTAGTTAAATAATATAAATACCATTCTGTCTCTCTCTAGGACCTCTCTCTTGTATGTTGGTAGCAATCTCGCTTCACAATAGGGCTTTTCATCTATTGTCATTTGTTTCGAGCTTCTGTCATGTGTCACATAATATTAATATATCGACGTCATACGTCTTTGGTTAGTATTATGGAGACCTGTAAGAAGGAGTGGAAACGCAATGCATCGTTTGTGGGCCAACTTTTCAACCTCTAATTCAACTTTCAGCAATCGCCGTTAGAGACGCAAGTGTTCTACAAATACATTAGCTCTTATGGACTTATTTAATATTTAACTCATTTTATTTTTGTTTTTAGCGTAATTAGACATTAATTTATTGGTGGATTGTAGCTGAATATGTTTTATGCCAAAAATAAATTATTTTAACCTTATAACATATCGACGTGTGGTAAAAAGTGTATTCTTTTTATACCATTGTAGATGGAGATGTGACATCAAATTTAAATTTGTCATTACTTTAATATGTAGGCAGGCTTATTTAGAAGCGGAAATATTTTGTCACATTATCTAACTGCCACATTTATATACCAATGGTATTTCAACTGCAAATTAATTTTTTAATATCTTTGTACTGGTATCAAAAAGTTTGTTAGTTGAAAAAATTGACTTAACTGTACGTTTTTTTTTTTCTCCGATTCTGGCTTTGGTTTAGAACTAGAACCTTTAGCCACGTAATTGTATAACTTATCACTAAGTCAGGGGAGTAATGTGTAGTGTGTGTGTTGAGTAAGTGTCTTGTTACTTTGCAAAGTCGACGTCATTGTCTTTGCAAAGAGACGCTAATTGTTTCCAAACGTCTGCGGTCCCTCCGGTGAGTACCGATCCCACAAGGACAGAAACTATTTTTCATTTATTATTTTATAATAAAACTGTACGTAATTGTTTTTAAAAAGTTATTTAAATAATTTGAAGTTTATTGATCAATTTTTTTTTAATTATTCTTTTTATCAAAATTTAAACTGCTTTTTCTTTTGAATACTTCATTTATCTATATTCTGAAAGCTTACCTATCAGATGTTTAAATTTAGTTAATAAAAATATAAATATGTCTATAAACTACGCAGACGATAGTCTGACTTTTATAAAATTAATGTTAATTTTTGTGAAATATTTTGTCTCAAAAAATGCATTGTTTCGACAGAAAAACTTTCAAGATCCTCCTACTATTATCACTATAATTTTCAGGTTAAAATAAAAACCAATAATAGGCACAAATTTTATTTACACCGAAGGAAATAACATACAAACGAATAGGTATAATCCATGAACAATATAAATAACATAAAGACAAATCTTTATAAAAAGTCTTTATTAACTTCATTAAGTTCCCTTTTGAATTTTTTATCGGAACGATAACTCGATATAAATCCCGGTACGAAGCAAGTTCTTTTAGTGTAAGCTTTCTTGGCACTCATATTTAAATAATATTAACCACCAAAACCAATAATCTTATATTAACTACGAATAATTAATTATTTTCGAAATTTTCACATTCACTCCAATGCAAAAGTAGCATCTATCTCTACGCCACCGCCGCCCTAGCGAGAAACCAAGCAAACAGGCAAAATCGTGTACAAAAATTTCAAGGTCGTCCTATCTCGATTCCTCTCCTCTGTGTAGGTCTCCATAGTTAGTATCATTGGCATATACCAATAACGTATGACGTAGATATATTAATATTATGTGACACATGACAGAAGCTCGAAACAAATGACTGTGAATGAAAAGCCCTATTTGAATGGGACGGGGCCATTCCATCCATGTTGACAGTTCATTGGTTATATCTCGTAAGTCATAAGTCCCAGATGTAAACAATAAATCTGAAACCTCTCCTGGAACCACTTTCTGGTAACATGCTTAATCTCTGCCTATTAAAATTTATAAAACAAGGAGATGACGAATAAAGGAGATGAAAGGGACTCTACAATATATAGTCACATTCTGTCTTTTCGTCAAAGGAAAATTCCAACGAAGGTTCCATGTACTCAAATATGAGTAAAATGAAAAATTAAGGACAGCTTATGTTTCCTTTGGGTCCAGAGATGACATAAATATCATCCCCAGAGCAGACTGCTTAAATAGACAGTTTGGTTTTTTTTCGATTTAAAAGTGTTCACGTAGCCCCACTCACGAGGTCTGAGGAGACCGAAACATATGTATGAAGATGATGGATAATCTCTGGACCGAAATGACAAAAAGATGACTTTCATTTTTCATATTTCTGTTATTATTTAGAATTTTGAAAATAAATTGATTTTTAAAAACTACTTTTAGAAACTCAAATCTTTAATTCTTTTTTGTTTAGGATTTGATTTGCCCATAAAATATAATAAATATTAACTACAAAAACCTTATCCTATCTGTGGTCTGCAGCCAACATATAAAAATAAACTACAAGTAACTACAAAAAAAATATAGGTCTTTAAATTTTAAAAGAAGCAGACTTGGATGACAAAGACTCAGAATAATTTAAGAGATCACATAAAAAGAAACAGATCACATAAAAATTATATGTGGAGTTAGGCAGGGATGTATCCTATCGCCGTTGATATTTAATATGCACCCAGAGAGAATTATTAACAAGGCTTTATACGGAGTAGACGAAGGCACCCTTCTAAATGGAGAAAGAGTAAACAATATTAGATATGCCGATGACACCATGGTCATAGCAGATAGTTTAGAGGGACTTCAGAGGCTAATGGACAGAATCAATGAGTACAGTCAACAGTACGGACTAAACATTAATTCCTAAAAAACCAAACAAATGATTATCAGCAAGGAGAATATAAATGGGGCTCATCTATACACTAATGGAACGCAGATACAGTGAGTAAAACAGTATTGCTACCTGGGAACTATTATAAATGAGCAGTGGAGCAACATACAGAAAATAAAGTGCCACATAGGAAAGGCAAGAACGTTTTTTAACAAAATGAGCGCCATCTTCAAAAGCCATGATATATTATCCCTAGATACAAAAATGAGACATTTGAGATGTTATGTTTTCTCTATATGGAGCAGAGGTATGGACGCTTACAGAGGTCATTATTAAAAAACTTTAAGCGTTTGAGATGTGGCTCTGTACAAGACTGCTGAGAATATCCTGGACAGCAAGGATCACGAACAAGGAAGTTCTAGAAAGAATGAAGAAGGAATCGAAGATTGTGTTTACCATCAAACACGTAAAACTGCAGTATTTGGGACACGTTATGAGAAATCAGCAGCGTTACTCCCTGCTGCAGTCCATATTGCAACATAAAGTAAAAGGTAAGCGAGATCCGGTAGTAGGAGAATATCATGGCTGTGAAATTTGAGAACACGGTTTAAGAAAACTTCAACAGAACTGTTTCAAGCAGCCGTCAGCAAGATTATGATTGCCAATATGATTCCAACATCCTAAAGGGATAGAAACCAGAAGAAGAAGCCTTTAAATTTACTTTAGGAACTTTAAATGTATGTACCTATTACAAACAGTATTCAAAATAAATCTTACCTGTTCATGATCCTTAACTTGAGAGTATGTTAACAATTCTCGACAACCATCAAATCTGTTGACACATTTAAATAAAATGTTTTCAGCAATTTTTCCATACTGTGATTCTACTGCTTCGAAATCATGGATAGATTGTTCCTGTTCCTTTTTATCAACACATCTTCCACATTGTATAAGCCTGTTGGGATAAACTTTTGTGGGTTTCACAGATAAGTATTTATGACAAAAACTGCAAAGTAAAGTCTCTAGGATATTATCTGGAAGTATAAACGCCATAATAATATCCTACAATAACGAAATATAAATTGATCACACAAAACAATTCGAAAATTTGTATTGTAACTAAAAAGCCAAGCCAAAACTATTGTCTAAATTCTAAATTGTCGACAGGATGAGTGATGGAGAAGAGAAGAGGGAACAGACAGAGACAAGGTGACGAGGACGAGACGAGCTAGACAGAGACGAGAGTTGTTTATGTTTGGTTTGGTTTGGGTGCACGTGCTAGTGGCAAACAGTGTTGCCAAGTGACATGAACCATTGTCCGGCAGGAAGAACATTATGGGACTTTCTTGCAAAAATGTTTTTTATAACAGTAGGTTCAAATGTAAATAATTTTCACTAAGCAATACATACTAAATTAACAAAAATATATAATTTTTATTAAATAGGAAACATAAATAAACGTCAAAAATATTATCTGAATACAAAATTCCTTCAAAAATCTTCAAAAATAGAATAGTCCGTTCGACTTTAACGGTAAAATATTGCAAAACCTCTAAATTTTAAAGAACCGCTTGGATTGACATGAAATTTGGCATACACATAGCTAACAATAGTCAAAGAAAAAAAGTGATATTGTGCCGATATGTGCTTTTGCCCTGGGGGTGATTTTCACCTCCTCTTGGGGGTGAAAAAATATTCGTCCAAAGGAAGTCAGGAAATGGATAAAATGGCTAATTTTAAGTAACTTTTGTTCTACATAGAGTTTTTTCACTAAGTCAATACTTTTCGAGTTATTTGGCAGTGAATATATGTTCATTTTTTCAACAAAATAACTACGCTTTTAGACGGTTTTTCGCAAATCACTAAAATAGTAAGTATTTTGTCGAAAAAACATTCTTAGCAAAAATATAGCCTGTAAAAAATTTAAAAACATGGTGTATATATCACGTCTCTACACCTAGTAGAAGCAGAGTTATAGCTAATGAAAAATAGGTTCATATTCGTCAAATTCCGAATGGAATACTTTAACGCGAAATAACCAAAAATGAAGCACATTCTGGGGAGAACTCATTACAACTTATTTAAAGTGTTTAAAAAGCATTTTTGTTTTATAAAAAAAATTTCTAGCATCAAAATTAAACAAGTTACGCTCAAAATAAAGTTAGTCCCTTTTGGTTTTAGTAAAAAAATCGAGAAAATCACCCCCTAATTAGTATCTTAAAGGAACTTAATCGTTACGACTTCACAAGTTTCTTGACTCTTGTATATATTGTTTATATGATCTGTATGTTTCATCGGTTCAAAGTCCTTATTATTGAAAGGGCTGTAGTTAAAAGGGGTTTAACGGAGTCACTGATCACGAATGTATGCAAATTTAGAAACACCAAATCTTAATAAATTTTTGTCTAACAGAAAAACAAAAAAATACGTGATATTCAGAAAAGCAAATCTGACTTTTTTTGTTTTTCGAGATTTTTGGTATCTCTAACAACTTTTAAGTTATTTTGAAAAAAGCATATTTGTCAAAATTTAAATTTTTAAAAATTTTACTTTGAAAAAAAATTTTTTCAAAAATAAGCACCTTTGAATCAATGAAACTTACAGATCATATATTATAAACACAACATAAGTAAAATAATTTGTGGAGCGGTAACGATTAATTTAATTTAATTTGCTAATTAGGGGGTGGTCTTTCCGATTTTTTTTGCAAAAATAAAAGGGACCAACTTTATTTTGAGCGTAATTTGCTTAAATTGAATGCTAGAAACTTTCTGTAAAAACAGAAATAAAGCTTTTTTAAAACACTTTAATAAAGTTATAATAGGTTTTCCCCAAAAAGTGCTTAATGTTTTGGATATTTCACGTCGAAATATTCTATTTGAAGTTTGGTAAATATGAATCTATTTTTCATTGGCTATAACTCTGGTTCTACGAGATCCAGAGACCTAACTCTTACATCATTTTTTAAACTTTTTTATAGGCTATATTTTTGTTAAGAACGTTTTTTTCGACAAAATACTTACTTTTTACAATTACAGAGCTGATAATAGCTATCTATTTCCAGACTTTGATATTCTCTTGGGGTGAGTAGGTTGTAACATCACTGTACAAAATTTTCTAAGCCTGTATTCTTTTTTTATAATAATTTTTTTTCTCTAACCTTCAAATGTTCAACCATGTGTTTAGTTTCTATATTTTACATTCTGATCTATTAATATGCTTTTAGTAATCAAATTTTAACTAGTGATATTCAATCTTAATTCCATTTAATTTATTTTTGTCATCTGCTACTCTTTTTGATTATTTCTTAAAAGAATGGCAGACTTGGCACATTTTGGTTTTTTAACTTCTTGATTGTTACTTATACGCATTATTCTTCTAGTTTCTGGGAATAATTCTACCTTTCTCCCTTCGGGAGCCTCAAGCCATCTACATCACCGGTAATGCTACTCTTCAGGCAAAGATGACAGGATGCATCGCAACTAGACTGCTGCGACCTGCAACCAACACCACCAGTAAACTAGAGCTGCACTGACCTGAAGCCGTCCATCTAGCCCAGATCAAGAGAAGTCAACAGCTGTACCATTCGACATCAAGAATAAGTTACCATTGAACCAGATACCAAAAGCCATAAGTATAATCTACAAATTGTTAGTTTTGGCAAGATTTTGAATATATTTTTTAATGCATGTCATATTTTTATTATACCTTTTTGAACAATAAACATGATTGGTTAAAAATACTGTTTGTTTGCTTCCATTCTAAATTTTCATAGTTCATATCTAAGATTAGGACAAGACGAACACACACCTTGAGAGATTGAACTAAGCAAGGGTGTAGCGATGGCTATCTTGGATGATTGAGGTAATATTTTCGAATATTATTTCAATTAGCTAGGATAGTCTATCGCCTATTTCGTTTCAAAATCAATAATCGATTACTGTATCTAAGGTAAGCTCCTTGACTCTGGAATTTCAAAATAAAATACTGAAGTATGTATAGGGTAATAAAATAAACAAATAAGTACCTATATAAATTTTAATTATTACAAACATAAATAAAACAGTAAATTCTTATAAATACGAAATATACAATATACAATATTGTAGCAAGAAGAATAAGTATGAAGATGCATTTACCTCATCGAGTTAGAATCCCAAGGGTCTCTGGGTTAATTAATCATTAATCAAAATAAAAAAAGTTAATTAACTTTAAAAATCAAAAAGTTTGTCCACAACAGGGAATCAAATCCCGGTCATGAGAGCAATAAACAGGTATTTTATAACTAGTATACAAAAACATTTACAAATACATACTCCACTGTAAGATGCAAACTTGCAATAATCCATTAACATTTCATTCTTGTTATTAAAAAACAAAGCACGTGGCGTTTTTTGCAAGACTTGGTGTTAAATGTAATGTATTAGTTACGCACAAAAATACAATACGCTCTCTTACAAATACATACATAACATCTTAAAAATTTATAGGTACTTTAAAACCCTACAGTGCGTAGTGATGCATATATGCATCAAACTAAATTTCAACTCATTATTTTATACGGATGTATAATTTTAAAAATAAACGCGCACCGACTCCTTTATGAATCATACTGTTGCCAAACTTTATGAACGGCCAGGGATCTAAACTAAAGTATGTAATTCAGTTGTACGTTTGAATATTGTGGTGCCAAATTGGTCATTTTTCAAGTGTAATAAAATCACTTTATTGACAAAGGTAATAAAAAATAAAAAATTTACATTTTTTTACGTTTACTGCGTACAGAGATTAAATATAATTACAGTTTATTACGTCTACTCAACACAAATCTATAAAATATGTTTGATTCAAATATGAATCACTGTGCAGTTGTAATACGATCTTGATTTATACATTCGTTAGGTTATTTTTTATATTATAGGTTGTTTTATTTTTCTTTTCAGATGCCTTTTGTTTTCAAAAATTCAAACAAAAACGTTAATTTTCAAAAATTAGACAACATGGATTCTGATGAGTTATCGGATTTTACTGAAACTATACCCAATATTAGTAAAGATAAATTACATTTGTCGGATGATTGAATGTCTTGATGTTGACAATAGACCATTGAGTCATTCTGTACAAGAATTCATCTGTACTCAGTAGATATATCTTAAAAACACCCTGTAATTATCTACGATAATTACTTTCAGTTATTTATGTCATCAAAACAACATTACAACCTTCATTCGATTATATAAATATTGTTAGCCAAGATCACGATTCACTAATAATTGCAGAGTCAATTATAAACACTTTTCATGGTCGATGCTGAATAGGCATTCCTAAATATATAAACAGTTAAACTATAACAAGGGAATTCTTTATTATTATATGAGACATTCGTCATTCTATTTTGGTGATCAGACGTAATATTTCCACATTAAAGATAGTGTCTCTTTCTACACGAGATGTTCTTTGGGTGAGGTGCTACCAGCTTATACTAATGCGAGTGTAAATAAACCAACTCAACAAGTAAGCGTATCAATTATTCCACCCCTCGGATAAGGGATAACCACCCTCACCGGGAGAAGATAGCCTTAGTGCCCAGGGCTGTCATATGGCGATCCAGAACCAGGGAAGAACGCAGGACTGGTGAACAGGACAGGTATGGAGAAACACGTCAATGTTCAGGCACCTAGACCACCTTAGACAACAGTGTGGTATGTAAAATGGATGGAGACATCAGGCCGACGCGGAGCTGAGAATGGAATAGTATGGAGATGGAACATCGTGGGACAATGGACAATGGACAATGCTATGGAACGTGCAGCGAGGACTTGTGATACGAACAAAGACGCGTAAAAGTGGTAAGTCCATATTAGCTATTTTTGTGGTATTTCCTGATTAATATAAAGTATAAAGTATAAACATTATGTGCTACCTTAATTACATTAATATATGTTTCAAGTTTACCTATTTTTACTTAATTATTCTATTCTATTACCAATATTTATCAATATAAAAAGATTTTTTTTACCCTCATATTAAGTTATTATAGGACGCAATGATACAATTTTATATGATTTTTACATATTTATCAACGTATACTTTATCCTTGCTGACTTTTATTCATTTATTATTTGACTACTGATTTTTAGTACATTTTTGCAAATTTTATGATTTTAATATTTGCTATCGTAAATATACCTATCAAAATAAATATACGATATAACAAATATACGCTATATGCATAATACATTTAAATTATTATTCTAACTACTTATTTACAAGGGTTAATATAACGTTATTTATTTTTGAATTTTTATTACTACTGCAATTTTTACATATTTTTACCATATATTGACGTATTATTTTATCTCTATATTTTTACTATATATCTATATACTACATATCTATATACACCGTAAGACTATCGAATTTATATTTTCGCTAAGAAGTGCAGAAGCTGAAAAAAATTATGTATAAATGAGTAGCAACAAAGTTACTTGGGAAGATTTTGTCAAAATAGTTGAGGAAATTGCACAAGAAACAGACAGGCAAAGCAGAAGAGTCTTAAAGAAAAAAGTTCCGAAATCTAAGGACATAAAGGAAGAAGTAACGACACAGCTAATTAAAGCTTATAACAAGTTCACACAATTGACTAGGAAAAACTGGGAAGCACTTTCGGACAAACAAAGGGAATCGTGCAACAAATATTTTGGAAAAATCAGAGACAAAGTTATACGATCATTTCAAGCAGTAAATGTGAGAACAGTGGTTCCAAGTTCAATACATCAACCAATCGACAAGGAAGTTGAAGAGGAACAAAGCGATGAGGAAATAGAAGAAGGAAAAAGCGACGAGGAAGGAGAAGAAGAAATAATTAACGACGAAATAAAAGAGAAAAAAGGTGACATAAAACAAGATATAACAATATTAAACATGGCTTTGACAATCAATGAATTTTTGAATATCGCAAGCAAGATATTGCCCAACGAGTTCGATGGAAGCGCAGGGAAATTACAACCATTTTTAGACGCATTAGAACTACTTGGAAAATTGGCAGAAGGTCATGAAGACACAGCTGTAACGCTAATAAAAACGCGACTCACCAATAAGGCTAGGAACCTAATAACCACAGAAGATACAATTCCACGGATAGCTGAAGTACTAAAGAAAGAATTAAAAGGTGATAATCCGAAGAATTTAATAGCCAAATTAGCCAAAAAAAGGCAAGGGCATAGAGATGCAGCAGTGTACGCATCTGAAGTGGAAGAGTTAGCAGAACAATTAAAAGTAGCATACATAGCGGAAGGAATGCCACTTGACTTAGCAAAGAAATATACGACGGAAGCTGTAGTAACAACAATGAAACGAAACGCTAATGCAGAGAAAGCTAAGATAATACTGGAAGCAGGTAACTTTACATCACCGCAGGAAGTAGTATCTAAATTTTTGTCGATCGATACGACTGAAGAAAATGCACAAGGAAGAGTCTTAAATTATAGGACAAACTACGAGAATAGGAGAGGACAGCAGCAATACAGAAGAGGATATCATAACAAATATGACAGAGGAAGAAGAAATAACTTCGGACAACGGAACGAAGGAGAAGCAACGGACAATCAACGAAATTATTCGAACAGAGGATACAGACAATTTAACAATCAAACATACAGAGGAAACCAGAGAGGCGAACGTAACAGGAACGTAAGGTTACTAGAAATAGAGGACAGTCAAGAAAAGCAAGAAAACCAGCAGTTGGGGTTTTGAATGAACAAGAAGTTGGAAGCACACAGGCAGAAATAAAATATAACATTTACAACTTCGACCTAAACCTAACGAACTTTGTACGAATGAAAACAGGAATTCTTGAAAACACAAGCACTTTTATCATAGACACAGGAGCTGACATTTCAATACTAAAATGTTCACAAGATTTTATGAAGGAACAGGTGAAACCAAACACAAAGGCGAAAATAAAAGGAGTCACTAAAGGAGAGTTGCAAACAATGGGAGAAGTTGAGACAACACTCGAAGTAAAAGGAACTCGATTCGAACACATCTTTCAATTGGTAGAACCTAACTTTCCAATTCCAACAGACGGAATCATTGGGAGAGACTTTATTTCTAACTTTCAATGTATACTAGATTACGCAAACCTTAAAATGCACATTAAAGAGGACAACGATTGTTACATTAGTACGAAAATTCTGGATAATATAGACAATGACACCATAATAATACCGCCTAGATGTGAAATTTACAGAATCGTAAAAATTTTTCAAACGTTAAAGAAAGACAGGATAGTGGAACAGCAAGAAATACAACCAGGAATATTCATAGCAAGAGCAATTATTTCAAGTAATAATCCATACATCAAAATTTTGAACACAACGTACGAAACAGTAAATGTAGACGCAAGCACAATCAGGACGTTGGATATTAAACTATTCAATATATATAGGCTAGTCAACGACAGCAAAGACAGAAAAAAAGAATTACGAGAATCACTGAAATTAGACATACCAGAATACATACGAGACAACTTAGTATCGTTATGCGAAGAATATTCAGACATATTCGCCCTAAGGCATGATATGTTAACCTGTAACAATTTCTACGAACAAAAACTAAGAGTTAAAGACCAAACTCCGGTATATATCAAGAATTATAGGACACCTCATGCGCAAACAGAGGAATTAAATCGACAAGTACAAAACCTAAGAGACCAAGGAATCATAGAACCATCTACATCCGAGTACAACAGTCCAGTAGTACTGGTACCGAAAAAAGCTATAGATGGAGGAAAAGCATGGAGATTATGCATAGATTTTAGACAACTGAACAAGAAGATAGTTACAGACAAATTTCCATTACCAAGAATAGATTCGATATTAGATCAACTAGGAAGAGCAAAATGGTTTTCAGTTATAGACTTAATGTCAGGCTTTCACCAGATACCATTAGAAAAATCATCGAGAAAATACACATCGTTCAGCACAGAAAATGGAGCATTTCAATTTACTAGATTACCTTTTGGATTAAATGTAAGCCCAAATAGCTTTTCAAGAATGATGTCAATAGCATTTTCAGGATTAACACCAGACAAAGCATTTCTTTACATGGACGATATCGTAGTAATTGGAATATCCGAAAAGCATCACTTAGACAACCTGAAAAAGACATTCGAGACATGTCGAAAATTCAATTTGAAACTTAACCCAGGAAAATGTCAATTCTTTAGAAGGGAAGTAACATATTTAGGACATGATCTTTCTCAAGAGGGAGTATCACCAGACAAAGCGAAGTATGCAGTAATTGAACAATATCCGACACCTCAGACAGCGGAAGAAACAAAGAGATTTGTAGCATTTTGCAACTATTACAGACGTTTTATTAAAAATTTTGCGGAAATATGCATACCACTCAACAAATTATCGAGGAAAGGAGTAGAATTTTCGTGGACCGAGGAGTGTGAAAAAGCATTCAAAAAGCTTAAAGCATCTCTGACGAAACCACCAATTTTAAAATATCCTGATTTCAACAAACAGTTTATCTTAACAACAGACGCATCCAATGAGAGTTGTTCAGCAATCCTAAGTCAAGATTACAACGGAATTGACCTACCTATAGCATATGCATCAAGAAGTTTTAGTAAAGGAGAATGTAATAAACCTATAATCGTTAAGGAATTACTACAGTTATCAATGACGAAATGTTGGCAAGCTTTTTAGATGATTGTGGAGAAGAGCAAGTTACAATAGAATTGCAAACGGAGTGTCAGTCTGCGAACGCAGTGTCATTAAAAGACAGTTACTTCAACATCAACTTCTAGTACTACCACACACAGAGAAAAATAAATCATCTAGATCCAAAGAAGTACCTATTATGGAAGAAGAAGAATATTGGGAATATTCCATTAACTTTTATAGGTAATACTAATTTGCTCTCGTTACTAACACAACGACGAATAACACTTATACACAAATAAGGGACATATTTTAAGAGCAACATCCTAATAGCTATGAAAGGTAAGACATTTGACTAATGCGTTCTTCCTATTATGACATAACGGAGCATAAACTCTCACGCTCCCAAAAACAACAGCACGAAAGATCGCTTCTCGGCGTAACAAAAAAAAGACAAAATAAGGAACCAAGACCTAAGGAAAAGAGCAGGTATCACTGATGTTGTCGAACGTATAGCGTATAGCCAAGCTGAAATGGAATTGGGCAGATCCAGAATACCAAAAAATTGTTTATACCAATAGTGCAGTCACTGAAGGTTTTCATCTCCGATTTCGTTGAACCTCCATCGATTTTTATGAAAATTGGTGAGTAGTTAGATGATATCTCAGGGAACAAAGGTGACATGATGCCAACTTGCGATTTTACCCTGGGGGTGGATGGCACCCCTTCTCGGGGGAGAAAATTATTTTATTAAGGTGATACAGTAGCGACCAACAGGTAGCCAAAACGCGTTCCAAGATTGCGTCTGTAGTTTTGAATATTTTTTCGAGATATTTGGCACACGTATTCGTAATATAATAAAGAATGGCGGTGCAGAACCCAATTTGAAAAAAATATTAATATGTGGAAATTACTCTGTAATTAAATACAATATTAAAAAAACGAGCCTGTACCGCCATTAAGAAGAACAAAAAAATACACTTTCTTCAAATAAACTATTTTATCCGATGCCTAGATTTTGTGTCATTTTGGAACTACTGATGAAATAAAAAATTTTAGTAGTTCCAAAATTACACAAAATCTAGGCGTAGGATAAAAAAGTTTATTTGAAGAAAGTGTATTTTTTTGTTTTTCTTAATGGCGGTACAGGCTCGTTTTTTTATTATTGTATTTAATTACAGAGTAATTTCCACATATTAATATATTTTTCAAATTGGGCTCTGTACCGCCATTCTTTATTATATTACGAATACGTGTGCCAAATATCCCGAAAAAATATTCAAAATTAGAGCCGCAATCTTGGAACGCGTTTTCGCTACCTGTTGATCGCTACTGTTTCCTCTTAAAAATAATACCATAAGTCGATAGAGGGACAAATTCTAATAAAAATTTGTTATATAAAGTTATTAACATAAAGCAATAGTTTTTGAGTTATTGAACATCAAAAATTTTAATTTTTCTTAGAAAATGCATGCTTTAAAACTGTTTTTCACGTATAACTCAAAAACTATAAGCTTTTGCAAAAAAAAGTTATTATCACTGAAATTGAAGATAATAAAAAACTTAATATACTCCTCACGTAAAGAACTAAACTAAATTTAATTTAAAGTGAGTTATGGGTAATTGAATGTATATTTTTTCAACGAGAACTCAAATCTAAGTATTCAAGCTTAAATAACGGGAAAACGATGCATTTTATGAAATACACCTGTTAAACAATTGTCAAAGTACTTCAGAATACCTATCAAATGAGCTCCAGAAGTTAATAGCATCAACATTAAGCAAGTTATGATGAAAATAAGAGAACCCTTTCGATTTTTTTAGGAAAAAGTGAAAACGAAAACATTTCCACAAAAATTAAAATTTATAGTAATCCTTACAAGATTTTTTTATACTGGCATAAGCAATGATGTCAACAATTTTGACTGGTTTAGAATGCATATTTTTGAAAAAAAAAGATATAATTTTAAAAAATCAGAATTTTTTAAATTATCGCAATTTTCATTTTCTTTTGAGAGTAACTACAAAAATACTCAATACACGTAAAAAATGATAAATTATATAACTAAATTTTAGTTATTTCTGTATCAAATATTTTACCTGTTTTACTATTTCTGTAGGGTAAAAAATAACCGAGACAGAAACGTTTAAAGCTTAAATTTTCCTGCGAAAACCCTGTAAGCTGGGCCATTTAACCTTTTATTTAAAAAAAAAGTAAGGGGTTAAAAGATTAAACTTAACAAGTTTTCTTGGAATTAGCTTTGAAATAGTTTTTAGGTGAAACTGATATCAGTGATATCGTAAACATTAACGGAGTTATTTAAAAAAACAATAACATTTTTTGTAAAAATTTTTAAAAGATAAATTTTGAAAATTTTTGGAGCATAAATTTTAATGCTATTATCTTGTTCGGGGACTCATTTGATAGATATTTCTAAGTACTTTGGCAAATATTTAATAAGTTTATGTTATAAAATGTATAATTTTCTCGTTATTTAAGCTTGAATACTTAAGAGTTGGGTACTCGTCGAAAAAAAATATACATTCAATTACCTATAACTCACTTTTGGTTAACACTAAAATAGACCGGACAGTATCGTCGCCCCCGCTGGCGAAATTATTCCGATTCGATTTTTTTTGCACAAACTTACCCAAAAAGAGGTCCTTATAACATATCCACAGGGTACCGGGAGGTGCCGTGGTCAAAAAATTGTTTAAACAATTTTATTTAAACAAAGTCACGAAAATAATTTTTTTCATTTCGAACAATTGTTTTTAGATAATTTAGGTCACTCTGAGCAAAAAAAGGCTCTTATAATTTTTCTCTAAAATTAATTGTTGTCGAGTTATATGCGATTAAAAATTTGAAAAATGCGAAAATGGCCATTTTCATGGCTTAACTCGATTAAAAATTATTATTATAAAATTCAATAAGTAACCAGATCAAGTTTCAACCCCCTTCTTTAAGGTCCCGAAGAGATTTTTGTCATTATTTTATTACAGAGCTGTTATTTTTAATTATTAACAATTAGCGCTGTAGTCCACGATGTATCGTCGCCCCCGTTAGTGAAATTATTCCGATTCGATTTTTTTGCACAAACTTACTCAAAAAGAGGTTCTTATAACATATCCACAGGGTGCCGGGCGGTGCCGTGGTTGAAAAATTGTTTAAACATTGTTTAAAAATTCACAAAAATTTTTTTAAGATAATTTGGGACATTCTGAGCAAAAAAGGTCTCTTGTGATTTTTCTCTAAAATTGATTGTTGTCGAGTTATACGCGATTTAAAATTTGAAAAATGCGAAAATGGCCATATAACTCGACAACAATCAATTTTAGAGAAAAATCACAAGAGACCTTTTTGCTCAGAATAAATTATCTAAAAAAAATTGTTCGCAATAAAAAAATTATTTTTGTGAATTTGTTTAAAAAAAATCGTTTAAACAATTTTTCGACCACGACACCGCCCGGTACCCTGTGGATGTATTATAAGGACCTATTTTTGAGTAAGTTTGTGCAAAAAAATCGAATCGGAATAATTTCGCTAGCGGGGGCGACGATACTGCCCGGTCTAAAAGGTTTTTCTAGTAAGGAGCTTATTTGATTTTTTATTAGCTTCAATTTTGGTAATTATAATTTTTGTAAAAACTTATAGTTTTTTAGTTATTTATGAAAAATCGGTGAAAAATAGACATTTTTCTCACGAAAAATAAAAATGTTTGATCTTTAATAACTCAAAAAGTTTTGATTTATTTTAATAACTTTATATAATTTTGCTTAGAATTTGTCCCTCTATCGAATTATGGGGTTTTTTTAATAAAATAATTTTCACCCCCGAGAAGAGGTGGCATCCACTCCCAGGGTAAACGCGCAAGTTGTAACCATGTCACCTTTGTTCCTTGAGATATCCTCTAACCACTCACCAATTTTCATGCAAATCGATGGAGGTTCAACGAAATCGGAGGTAACAGATCATATCCACCTTCAGTTACTGCACTACAATAACATGCTATTTAGCTAAATAGGGTAGACATGCTCTTGGAACAGTAAAACGAAATAGAATTCTATCATGCAAAATCCCAACGGAATCGGAGAGCAAAAAACCGATACGAGGAAGCTTAGGTGAATATGTAGCTGAATATGATGATGTACAAATAAGCAATATTTATTGGGCAGACAATAAAATGGTGGTATTTTTATCCTATTTTAAAGGAACAGATCCTATTCAAACCGTAAAAAGATATGATAGGAAGCAAAAAAGTAAGTTTGATGTAACTTGTCCTGCAGTAGTATTAAAGTACAACCGTCTATGGGAAGGGTCGACCTCTTGATAGTATTCTGAGTCGAAATAAAATAAAGATAAGATCAACAAAATGATATATTTATTAGATATGGCAGTTGTGAATGCTTGGTTGTTATGAAAGAGCTAACCTTGAAAAATCAAAGTGCTTGAACATATCTGAATTTAGAATAGATATAGCTACACTTATGCCTATGTATATATAGAAATAGAAAGTACTATATAGAAATGTAGTGTAGCACCTTTGATTTCACCAGATGGTCGAACTGGAACTGACAACATAAGAAACTTTCCTACATGGGGTGACACACGACGGGGTTGCAAAGCACAAACATTTGTAGTGTGTGAGAAATGCTCTACAGCATTATGTTTCAACAAACAGAACAACTGTTTTAAATTATTCCACAAAAATTAATTACTTTCGTATGTATATCAGATACTAGCTTACAAGTACTACTTACGTGTGATGATGCACATATGAATCAGACATTTTTTTTGTATATTTTATATACAATATGTGAGAATTTTTTTGTTGTTTTCCTCATTTAACATATCCCATTTTAAAATCAAATGTCACGGTTTGATATAAAAAAAACATTGCGCACTGTAGGGTAAGTTTGTCTCTGACAGGGATCAAATCCTGGTCTTGCGAGCAATAACATAATAATATTTTATAACTAGTATACAAAAACTTTTACAAATACTTCACTGTAAGATGAAAACTTGGAATAATCTGTTAAAATTTCATTACTGTTATTAAAAAACAAAGCACATGGGTCTGTGTTATCACTTTCAGTTGTTATTAGTTCCACTTTAATAGAGATATGCTCAAGACTGGATTTTACAGGTTTAGTTTTACGTAAACGTACAATATGCTCTCTTACAAATACATAACAGCTTTCAAAATCTACAGGTAGTTTAAAGTGAGAACCAAATCCCATATACTTATGCCTGTCTTTCAAATGTGTGATCATTTGGTTAGCAGTTCCTTTTTCATAACAATTTTTTCTAGGGCAAGTATATTGTCTACCTAATTTACAGCTTATTTCATGTGACTGCATATGTGAAAATTCAAACTCGCCACAACAATTACTACAATTCCAAGCGAACATCTTCATTGTCTCAAGTATGTTGATGGGGATTGATATTCCATCGGTGTCAACTTTAAAAAACTGATTACAATAGTAACATACATACTCATCGTCGTCGTCATAGTAATATTCCTTCACTGGATATCCAGTCAATGAAAAAACGCAATACGCTTTGCAATAATAACATATTAGATCGAGACTGAATTCTGGGTGTTCAATTTGACTCTCGAGTGAATCATTTTTGACTATAGGTTTCCTCACAGCATTACTAATTTCAGGTGCCGTCAAAACTTTTAGATTGCAATCAATTAATTTAAACTTAATCAGTATCAAATTTGACATTTTCGAAATATTCACAACAAAAAAATCATCAGTACATGGTCTTGGGTTCAATATAACATCAAATTCTTTGTTTTTACTACTTACAGTAAATTGGTGGTATATATTTTTAGCGAGTTTATAACTCCCAATATAAACCAAATATAATTTTATTGTATTTTCTGACTTAGTATAGCTAATATACAGAAAAAACAAATTATCTTCTTCGTGATATATATAAACACTAGGCATTTCTAAAAGATCATTTAACTTGAAAACAAACGCGGGACAATCCAATATAGCATCCTTATGGTTGGAATCAAAGTGTCGAAGCAGAAAAAAACTCGCCATTTCTTCACCACAAATTGGACATTCGTGAACTTTTTCCAAGCACACCTAAAAATATAAAACAATTATAATTTTATAATCAATAAATGCTTATTTAACACATATTATCAAAATACGTGTAATTCAAATTTTCAGTCAAATAGAAGGACCAGAAAACTCAATATAAATATTAAGTATTTATAGCCCTTAAACTATAATGGCTTTTAAAATACTAGTATATATTTGGTTAAGGGGACAGGCGCAAAATGTCTCCTGTCAAAATTTTCAATGTGTTTTAAATGTATTCATTTTTTTCGAATCCTGAGAAAACTAATAAGTATTTTTGAAAAATTTAAAGGCAGAATGAAAGATTGTGTTATTGTCGCGGGCCGAAAGTCCCTTAGAATAAATAAAAAGTTTCTTTTGAACGAAATATTTGCAATTAAAAATCACACTAAATTTTCTCTTTTATTTTCACCCCTGTAACTTATTAAAATAAATATTATAGAATGTTTCAGGGACTTTCATCCCTCAGTAATAATGTATTTAAATTTGCGTTTAAATTTGTCAAAAATATTTATTACTTTTCTCAGAAAAACCTAAAAAAACGTACATTTTTGTACGGTATCTTTTTTTCGTATCTCTTTCATTTTCGAGTTTCATGGAGAAAATGGAAGATTTTTAAAAAAAAATTTAAAATACGCTCTCTACTTTGAACTTATTTTTATCAAAAACCATTCATTTTAAAGTCGTCCAACTTTTTGAACATAGAAATAACACTATATTAAATGGTACTGTAGAAGGAAAACGATGCATTTAAATTCTGGTGGATGAGGGGTTAAATACACTTCTCATTTTTTCTTAAAATACATTAGTCATCAATTTTTTTGCAGCATATCTCGCTTAGTTTGAATGTAATCGACCTTTAAGATTGCTCATTTTAAAGATCTTTTTAAGCACTACAAAAGGTATTGGTAGCCTTATAAACCTAAAATCGACCGTTTCTCTGTTATTTCAAGTTGAATATACCAACTTGAGCATGCACCAAAAAAACAAACTCTTTTCACCTACCACATCTCTTTTTGTATTATAACTAGAAGATTTATGAAGAAACAAATCTCTTTCTTTTTTTATTCGCGGTGTGCAAGTACTTGGAAGGGATACGCGAAACGATCGTGCGCGAATAGCGGAGAAATATTGCAACTTTCTTAAATAATTCATATTGTCAAATGAAATTGTCAAATTGACGTACATTTCATACCTATTGTCATTTAAGAAGAAAAATTATATATTACTTCACAATATTGATATGATATGCAATTATTATATAAAGGTAAATTTAATTAATTGTATTTTGCTTGCAATACTGCATTTTAATAACTAATTTTATTTACTACATACAATTGTTTACGTTTGAATAACACAACCTAAATCTTATTTTTTCTTCTTATTATTTTTTTTTGGACTATGGCTTTGACAATTATCCAGTAACCAGGACCATATGATTGGCCAATATAATTAAAAGTGCGAATAAAAGTTCAGAGCGTAGGAATAGGTGTCGCTTTACCGAACTTGCACGGTCCCAATAGTGTACAAATAGCTATTTGTATAACAAGGGAGGAAAGTGCTACTTTTCCTCCCGAGAATGAAGTTTACTGCCCGACGCGTAGCGGAGGGCAGTAATCATTCAAGGGAGGAAAAGGCACTTTACTCCCATGTTATACATATGGTTTTTCCACCTTCCTCAAATTAATAACAAGTCATTTTTCATTTTTACTTAATTTATTTATGTAACTAACCAACAAAATTTATTAGAACTAAAACTAACTAGTAGGTACAATATAACTGTCAACTGTCAAATATAAGTCAAATTATTAATGTAAACATTGTTAAATCAAAATAACAATTTACTGTTTTTTACCATTCTGCAAAATACTGGGTGTTTTATAAATAAACGTTAAAATGTATAGATACTTACGTAATAGAAAATAGATATTATACAGGGCGTCAATAAGTTATATTTCATGAATGACGTCACTTTTACTTTTCCTCCCTAGGGAGGAAAAATATTTTCCTCCCTAGGGAGGAAAAGTACAACTTTGCTCCCTACAACCAGGTCCGGAAAAGTATACTTTCGGTAGAGGTAGGTGGAAAAATGTTTTATATAGTTTTTTTAGTTAGATGCATGGTTTTTAAGGTATTCGCAAAAAACCGTCGGAAAAGGTGTCATTTTTCAATGAAAACGGATAATTTTCAACCACGAATAACTTAAAAACAATTGAGTTTTCAAAAACAGTTATAGAACAGTTTTTGCTTAGATTTAGGTACAGTTTGTCTAATTTACTTACCGTTGCACATCATTATCTATGTCAGAGATGTAAGTTGACATTGTTGCCAAAGTATAAAAAATCCTGAATCCATTTTAAATCAAATAGATCACATAATTATTGCAAACTTGGATTATACAACAAAACAAATTAATATTCAATGTAAATAAATAAAAACATTAGAAATAGAAAACTAGAATTAAATTATAGTCTTACCTTCAAGTAAATAATAAAAACAATAAATATCATAAAACAAATATTTAGAGTCAAGAATAAAAGCAAATCTAAAGTGTCAATACCGCAACTGTCAAATAAATGTTACCAATTTATGCCAAAATGTCACCTTCGTTCGATTACAGTTACAGTGTGTTCCGAACAAATGTGCTTCATAAAAACGCTTTATAATCCATTTATACAAATTAAACGAAACATATTATTGTGTATTACTTTAAAATAACATTAATAGAAATCTTCAAATATTATATCTACGCGTATATAATAAAATATGTCTAGTGGCTGTAATTCCAGTGTACTCGGCAAAAGGATTCTAAAAAAGAACACACCTACCGCCTAAATATTTCGTGTTGGTATCATGTGACGTCACGGGCTATGACGCAAATGACGTGCAATGGTAATTAAATTAGATGGAGTATAGGTTATCTAGCGACTTCCGTGGTTATTTTGACCAAAAAATTGTCCACCCCCTTGAAAGAGTGGGAACCGCCCCCAAGATAAAAGCGCCATAGTATATAGGGTACACTTTGTTTCTTGAGCTATTCCCTACTTACTGTGAAAATATCAAGTAAATCGATGTCGTAGGATTGAATTCGGAGCCAAATACCCTCACTGACTGCCCTATTAAGAATTTGTAAAGCCAGAGTCAGACGAATAAAGACATATGCATCAGAAACAGGACCCAACATAGCCACAACACAAAAAATACTGGAAACAGTAGAGATGAGAGTAATGAGAAGAATTACAGGAAATACGCAGAAATATCTAAAGAAGAGTGAAGACATTAGAAGAACATGTAAACAGTGTATAAACGAATGGGCACTAAATAGAAAAAAAGAATATGGAATAACCACATACTTAAGCAGAATGGGAGAAACCCTTGTGGTCAAAATAGCAAGAGATAAATCACCAATTGATAAAAGCAGTATTGGAAGACTACGCAAAAAATTAAGTGACAACCTTCCATAGAAGTATCAATCCGCCAATAAACAAGCAGAATTGATTATAAAGAGGAAGATGAAGATAGATTATTCATAGATAGACAGAAACAGACTGTTCATAAGACAAACTTACAAATAATATCTTTGTATAAAACACTAACAGATCACTACAACAAATCTCCAGAAATACTTTGGAAAAACTAACAAAAACTGAAACATAACAAAAGTTCCAACTAGTAATGAAATCCAAAGCACTATGAATAGTTTAGGAAATTTTATAGGGATCCAGCTCTTAAGTTAACACTTTATAGAATGTACTTATAATATTCTGATTGTTAAATAAAATATGATAAAAAAAATGAAATTATATTAGGTACATACTTTTCAATGTACCTACCATATTAAGTCCAATAAATTTAGATTGTCAAATAATATTACATGCTATTTGACACAAGTAACTTTTTCAAGTCCAAAATGCTACTCAGATTCCTATCCTTCTCAAATCTTTCTCAATGGTCAAAATTCAATCCAATGTTTTACTACAGAAGTCACTTTTCAAAAATCTATATTGAACAAGTAACTAATAAGGAAGTATTGATAATGCCATCCACATCTGAATGAGTCCAATCAAAGTGCAAGAGAGAACAAATTTTCAGTAGGTAGTCATTTCCGCACAAATTTACCTGTTGAAAACCAGAATGGTCCAAGTCAAGAATTTTATTTTACACACTCTCTTGTATATTTTTATTTTTATGTAACATAATATTATTATTATTATGCAGTGAGTATGTAAAGGTTGGAATAAATTCGTTTTCTCGATAATGGACGATTTTGGAAAAAATCCCGAAACAGGTCAATTTTGATTTTTAAATTACGACTTTTTGGCATATACCTACATATATCATATTTACTAGTGACGTCATCCATTTGGGCGTGATGACGTCATCGATGATTTTTTTAAATGAGAATAGGGGTCATGTCATAGCACATTTGAAACATAATTCAATTCTATATTCAGTAATAGAAACATTAACATAATTATTATTTAGATACAGGGTATCCAAAAAAAAATTAGTTTGAATTAAATTTATTGACAAAAAGAAGAATCTGTAATTTATTTTATTCAAAATACATTTTACTGCTATCAGAAAACAAGAAAATATGTTTATTTGACAAATAAATGTTATTTTTTGCTTAAATTCAATATTAAAGCAGCCACCCACCTGCCTCTTGACAGTTTGAGCATTTAATTCAAGCGAAAAGCAATGATTCTTTTTTCAAATAAACATTTTTTTTCTGTTTTCTGAGAGCAGTAAAATATATTTTGAATTAAATAAATTACACATATTCTTTTTATGTCAATAAATTTAATTCAAAAAAAATTTTATTCGACACCCTGTATAAATAATTATGTTTGATGTTTATATTACTAAATAGAGAATTTAATTATCTTTCAAATGAGCTATCACACGACCCCTATTCTCATTTAAAAAAAATCATCGATGACGTCATTACGCCCAAATGGGTCATGTCATTAATATGATAAATATGCCAAAAAGTCGTAATTTAAAAATAAAAATTGACCAGATTCGGTATTTTTTCCAAAATCGGCCATTCTCAAGAAAATGAATTTATTCCAACCTTTACATGCTCACTGTATAATATTGACATATAGCATATAGGTATCGCAGTAGCTGCGTCTGTGAATGGGTGGATGCACTAATATTTTTCATATTTTTTAGGAAAATAGAACACAGTCAAACAGAATAAAATTCTTGACGTAAACGTAAATTGAAATTCTTGACTTAGACCACTCTGGTTTTTAACAGCTCAATTGTACACAACTCCATTGGTGACATCCTCAATCATAAGGTTTATTCTTATCCTGATAATGCTGTGTTATTAAACAAAAAAGGCGGAAACCAGCATCCTGAAGATAAATCAATTATTTTTCTGTCTTCTTTCCATATCTCGGTATAGTCACATTCTGTCTTTTCGTAAAAGGAAAATTCCAACAAAGGTTCCATGTACTCAAATATGAGTAAAATGAAAAATTAAGGACAGCTTATGTTTCCTTTGGGTCCAGAGATGATATAAATATCATCCCCAGAGCAGACTGCTTAAATAGACAGTTTGGTTTTGTTTCGATTTAAAAGTGTTCACGTAGCCCCACTCACGGGGTCTAAGGAGACCGAAACATATGTGTGAAGATGATGGATAATCTCTGGACCGAAATGACAAAAAGATGACTTTCATTTTTCATATTTCTGTTATTATTTAGAATTTTGAAAATAAATTGATTTTTAAAAACTACTTTTAGAAACTCAAATCTTTAATTCTTTTTTGTTTAGGATTTGATTTGCCCATAAAATATAATAAATATTAACTACAAAAACCTTATCCTATCTGTGGTCTGCGGCCAACATATAAAAATAAACTACTTACATACAAGTAACTACAAAAAAAATATAGGTCTTTAAATTTTAAAAGAAGCAGACTTGGATGACAAAGACTCAGAATAATTTAAGAGATCACATAAAAAGAAACAGATCACATAAAAATTCTATGTGGAGTTAGGCAGGGATGTATCCTATCGCCGTTGGTATTTAATATGCACCCAGAGAGAATTATTAAGGCCGCGTCTCACCATCAAATAATTGACAGTTATTTGATCAAACTTGACAGTTAGTGACACAAAGTGAAAGTTAGTGACGTCACATCCTGAACATCTGATTCAAGGCATAATTCAAGGTCAGTTTGCTCAAACTCGACAAATGACAATCAGCTGTTAGACATAACATGATGGAATTTTAATTTTTAGTAAATAAATTAATATTCAAACAAATGAGAAGCGTTGAAAAGTCCTATTTTATGAACAATAATATTATTATATTACTGATTCTGATTACTACAACACCTAGAGTGACTCACAGCTTAAATTCTGAAATGATGCAGTCACTAGCTCAATATTGATTAGAAAATAATTACATACTGATACTGAAAGTAAGTTACTATACGTCTTCTAACATAGCACAAGCTATATGTTTTGGGTTTTTAATGTACCATACTTAAATACCTTGAATTATTTTATGTATGATTTTGATATCAGCTAAAATGATAAAGCAAACTTTTAAATAAGAATGAGAAAATAAACACAAGGCAGTGAACTATGATTGCTAATATTTTATACATCCTTCTTTATTATCAGTTACAGTTGGGGTACTATTTATGTTATTTTTTAATGTCACAAATTTTCAATAACATTCAAATCTGGTGACTGGGCTGGTGTTTTAATGACATTTCAGCACTTATAAAGCAACCAAATATGAACCCGATATAACATAACATATCGATACATTTTTGGCAAAGTAATGTAAGTGACATTTTATGTTTTTCCATTAAACTAAAGCTATTATTGTTTAGAAGGTACTGCCAAAGTGTAATAAGCCTAGAATTAATTCAAACATAATATGTCTAGGCTTACAACACTCCGGCAGTACCTTCTAAACAATAAGAGCGTTTGTTTAATGGAAAAACATGATTCGCCAAAAATGTCACTTACGTTACTTTGCCAAAAATGTATCGATATATGTTTTGAAAATCCACAAGGAAGAACTTCCTGTAGTTGGCTGTATACCATTAATTACAAGTGAAATTTAATAAAAAATTTTCTTCTTGGTAAATGGTATATTAGTTTAAAAATTCCTAAAGGGCTACAAACATGTGAACAAAACATTTTCGCTCTGTAACAAGAGCATCATCAGTGTTACAAGAACATGGTGAGCCAACCAAAAAAAAAATACAAAGGTCAAAGCCCTTTAAAAAGGAGACAAAAGTCTTATATAAATAACTACATTTGAAAAATCCAAAGGATGGATAGAAATTCCTAAGGATACGGCCCTAAAGCAACATATGACTCCCACACGTTGTAAGTGGGTCAAAAGGTAATTAGGTCATTATGTTATATTGTTGCCTGCCACCTCTTAACTATGCTGATGATGCTCTTGTTACAGAGCGAAAACGTTTTGTTCACATGTTTGTAGCCCTTTAGGGCTTTTTAAACTAATATACCTTTTACCAAGAAGAAAATTTTTTATTAAATTTCACATATATGTTTTGGATCAATGTCCTGATAAAATGGGTAATTATCATCGATACGTAATTTTTGAGCACTAGCAGTGAGACGATGTGTTAGTATATCCAAATATATGTATTGGTTCATATTACTGTTAATAAAATGCATGTTACATACTCCTGCAGACAACATACACCCCCACATCATCACTCCACCTCCTACATGCTTTCATTTTTTTTAGTTTTAGTTCTTTAGTCTATCGGACCCAAACAAGTTTATTTTCATCAGCAAATATTACTGAATTCCAAAAGTTACAATCTTTGTTAATATGCTCCCTAGTGAACACAAATAATGTAATATGCCCATTTCTTTGGCTGATAGAAGATTTATTTCTTGCAGTTCATGTAGATTATTCTTTTGTAATATCCTAAATAATTAAATTTATTTCAAAGGTTTATTAATATTTATGTATGGTATACTTGAAACCCAAAACAGCTTATGCTATTTTAAAAGACTTATACTAACTTACTTTCAGTATGTAATTTTTTTCTAATACATATTGAGCAACTGACACAAGCTAGTTTTATAGAGCTTTTCATTCACAGTCATTTGTTTCGAGCGTCTGTCATATGTTGAATAATCCCTGTATATTAATATTATACAACATATGACAGAAGCTCGAAACAAATGACAATTGATGAAAAGCCCTATTGAGTAGTGACTGCATCATTTAAGCTGTGAGACACTGTATATCAGTGGTGGCTTCGCTACATATTAAAATTGTTTTGTTGATCTTTCCTTCCTTGATTTCCTTCTTTGCTTTCTTTAGCGTGCATACTAAACAAGTTATTTATGTACAGCAGCTTTTGTAGCCAATGGTTACTCTTGTTTGTTTTCTAGATTTTTTCTCATCAGGACTTCTGATTGCTTTTTGGTTTGTTACTTTCTACCTTCTACAATTCAGAGACAGAGTTTGGGGCTTATTATTCGTCCAAGTGTTGGAATGCTTGTGGGTTTTGATATATATGTACCAACTACCTACTAGGTTTAGGTTGAAAGGCTAAGGATTTGGTTGTGAGAAATATTGTGGGATAATTGATTGCATTTGTGTGGATAAACCTGGCATCTGTTGATTTTGATCTTGGTAGTCCATCTTGAGCTGTGCCATTAGCACTAGGAAATAACTTTGTTGATATGACATATATCATTTACTTGATATCCAGTTTAAAAATACAGCACACCATTTTTAAATCCCTTTTTAACATCACTGCACTAGTAGTAGGATTGTTTCTGGTTTGTTAGTCGAAATAAAACACTTGTTTTATTTATTTTGGCCACTCATAATATTAATAAAACTAATTATATTAATTATCAGTGTAATAATAATTGTAAATCTTCAAATATACAATAAGGTTTAACTAAAAACGCACTAAAATAATTTACATTTTAAACTTATTCACAGCCGAATGTTGCTAACTGCACCAATAGCTATTAAAAAATCTGAAATTCAAATCTGATATATTTGGATCATTTCTTCTTATATCTGCAATAAGAAATTGACCATCTGCATAATATAATACAGCAAAAAGTAATGGCTGTCAGTTCCTTTATAATTTCTATAGTATCCCTTCTGAGAGGTTGAAAGTTCACCATGTTTCCATCCATAGCTTCTAGACAATGTGAAAACTGCCATTTGCTATTAAATTTATTGCTAATTTAGAAAAATTATATGCAATTGTCGTGGAAAAGCTTACCCTTTTTAATGTGAGCCCTGTGCCTACAAAGCGTAAAGCAACAATTAATCTGTAAAGAACAATATTGTTTAAATATAAATACATAGGTTAATTTAATTGATTAACTACTGTTAATTCAATCTTTGATTCGTACCTGTTCGCACTGTTGATGCTTTCACTCATAGATGTATTTTTCCCAATGTCTTCTTGTACACAATTTAGTTTTTATTAGGGCTTTCATTTCATGGAAAAAGTCCAGCTAGCCTACATTCTTTCTTTTCTATTTTTTCTGCCTGATATGCTCGAACAGTGGTAATAGGTGCCCTACTTAGTACTTGACAACAAAGTAAAGTCACAACTCCCTTCAGCACTCCTCACTCCAGCCTTTTCATTTCATTTTCAATTTTCATTGTGGATTAGATTAAGTTCAAACAAGTTAGACAACTCTTAATACAGAAAATTTGATCAAACTAGACTGATCGTGAGAACACCGATTTTTAGAATTTCAACAAACTGCAATTGTGACGTCACTTTGACGTACTTCCTCTCGTACGTCAAGTTTGCTCAAACTGTTTGATCAAATTATTTGATGGTGAGGCGCGGCCTTTAATGAGGCTCTATACGGAGTAGACGAAGGCACCCTTCTAAATGGAGAAAGAGTAAACAATATGAGATATGCTGATGACACCATGGTCATAGCAGATAGTTTAGAGGGACTTCAGAGGCTAATGGACAGAATCAATGAGTACAGTCAACAGTACGGACTAAACATTAATTCCTAAAAAACCAAACAAAATATTATCAGCAAGGAGAATATAAATCGGGCTCATCTATACACTAATGGAACGCAGATACAGTGAGTAAAACAGTATTGCTACCTGGGAACTATTATAAATGAGCAGTGGAGCAACGTACAGAAAATAAAGTGCCACATAGGAAAGGCAGGAACGGTTTTTAACAAAATGAGCGCCATCTTCAAAAGCCATGATATATTATCCCTAGATACAAAAATGAGACATTTGAGATGTTATGTTTTCTGGATATGGAGCAGAGGCATGGACGCTTACAGAGGTCATTATTAAAAAACTTTAAGCTTTTGAGATGTGGGTCTGTACAAGAATGCTGAGAATATCCTGGACAGCAAGTATCACGAACAAGGAAGTTCTAGAAAGAATGAAGAAGGAATCAGAGATTGTGTTGACCATCAAACGCATAAAAATGCAGTATGTATCTATGACACGTTATGAGAAATCAGCACCATTACTTCCTGCTGCAGCCCATATTGCAAGGTAAAGTCAAAGGTAAGCGAGGATCTGGCAGAAAGAGAATATCATGGCTGCGGAATTTGAGGACATGGTTTAAGAAAACTTCAACGGAACTGTTTCAAGCCGCAGTGAGCAAGATTATGATTGCCAACATCCGAAACGGATAGAAACCAGAAGAAGAAGTCTTTAAATTTACTTTAGGAACTTTAAATTAATGTATTACAAGTAGTATAAGTCCAAATAAATCTTACCTGTTCATGATGTCGCACTTGGGAATATGTTAACAATTCTCGACAACCATCAAATCTGTTGACACATTTAAATAAAATGTTTTCAGCAATTTTTCCATATTGTGATTCTACTGCTTCGAAATCATGGATAGATTGTTCCTGTTCCTTCTTATCAACACACCTTCCACATTGTATAAGCCTGTTGGGATAAACTTTTGTGGGTTTCACAGATAAGTATTTATGACAAAAACTGCAAAGTAAAGTCTCTAGGATATTATCTGGAAGGATAAACGCCATAATAATATCCTACAATTGCTACAATAACGAAATATAAATTGATGAATCTTCTTTTTTGATAGTGAATCACAAAAAACACAATTCGAAAATTCATAAAATATTTACTACTATTTAGCCGGAAACTCTTGTCTAAATAAGAATAAGACAGGAAGATAGAAGAGAGCCTAGATCAGACAGAGACGAGAGTTGTTTATGTTTTGTCTGGGTGCACGAGCGAGTGGCAAACAGTGTTGCCAGGTGACATGAACCATTGTCGGGTATGTAGAACAAACAAATGGTAGAACGTAGATAGAACCATAAAAATATCTTTCATAAGTGTTGCCAGGTCAAATTTATAAAAGTTACTAGATTTCACTGAAAAAAATCACTAGAATTTCACTAGATTACGCGCATGCGCAATAACGTATAATTATGCGCAGTAACACATTTTTCGTTACTGCGCATACTCGTAAGCATAGGGCTTTCATAACATTTTCAGGGGATTTCCCTATTTTTGACCTATCCAGGTTAGTTAAAACGCAAAAAGTTCTTACAATTTTATGCTGAAGTAATTATTCCGAACAACCATAATTTAAATTTAATTTATAAATAAAGAGCTAAGTGATTTTTACAAAGGTAGCCATTATGATGAAACATTTTATTTTGGGGAATAGCGGGAATCGGTAACCAGGACATGGATGGAGATCATAATACTTATTAAAAGTTTATTTATTCATCTCGTTGAAATAGATAAGACAAACGTGATTTTCTTATTAGTTGGGATAATGGATTGTCAAAGAAAACCGCACAACTATTATCTGTTATTTATGTCCTTCTCTTGACACTTGAAACTCTTGAGTTGAGGAGAGTGTCGTAATCGTGAATTGACTCATCACAGTCATCACTTTTTAAGGATTGCCATGTTTATGTTAACGTTATGGTATGTTATGACTAGGTATTAAATTGCCATCACAAATTTCTGGGGATTTTTCTTTCTTTGCAAAGAAATTTTTAAACAATACAGGGAAGTATTAAATGAATTTTAATACAAACGTATTAAAAATACTACTGAAAATATTTTTTTTTGGTATAATGTAGTAAAAATATTCAATATAATGGAAATTTCCAAAAATCACTAGAATTGTGACTATTTTGAAAAGTTATCACTATTTCACTAGATTCTTAAAAAATCACTAGATCTAGTGAAATTTCACTAGACCTGGTAACACTGGATAACAGTAGGCAGTAGGGCAGTAGGTTCAAGGGCGTCATTTGATAGGGGTGGAGGTGGTATTTGCCTGTAATATTAAATTTCTCCTATATTTGTCTATAAAATTGGAATTTACAAAAAATTCATCAATTTTATTACTATAATGATCAGTGGCGTAGCGTGAGTGTCGGCCGCCCGGGGCGGAAGACAATTTTGCCGCCCTCTTATTTAGGTATTTTAATTTATTGTATACTATACATTACATACATTAATTATAGAGAACTTTTCGGCGAGAACAGTTATCATTATTTTGCATTATACAGGTTGGATTTTAAATAAAAAAGTTTATCTAAGTTTTACAATCACGTTTATTAATACAAAAATTCTTTTACTTTAACTAATTAGATACATTGATATAACTTAGGTTTTACCGGTACCTGTCACTTAAGATTAGGTACACCTTGACGATCGACGAAATTAAATAAAATCAATTTTTAATTAGAACTGGAACGATACTATAATGTTATATTTTTATTTTTATTGAAAAGTAATATGAGTATTTGTTAGGATTAAAAACAAAACTTGCGTCTTCAATTAACAATTTATACGTCTACTTTTTTTAAGAGCAAAGTCTTTTATTGCTCCGTCAATGTCTATCCCATCACACACCTCTTGCTCAATAGACAAAATAGCCAAATTAGTTAGTCTGAGCGTGTGCTCACTACGGAGACCAAAGGACTGTATCCTCGCTCCGACCCTCGCTCCCCAGTATTTATATTCGTGAATTCTCGCATTTAAAATAATGTATTTATTTTACATAGCGATCGATAATATAGTTTTGATCGCTATGTAAAATAACATTATTTTAAATGCGAGAATTCACGAATATAAATACCAGGGAGCAAGGGTCGGAGCGAGAATACAATCCATTGCTCTCCGTAGGTAGTGAGCAAACCCTTAGAGTACTCATTGTCGATCTTAAATAATTTTTAATCAATTTCAATTTTGAAAAACTCCTCTTACAGCTGGCATTGCTTATAGCAACTGTGAAAAATATTCGGAACATTATTAAAATATTCGGCAGAGCATCTTCCAGCTTGGATTTAACAATAAATTTAAATAATTCAAGTGAGTCTGCATTAATCAATTTCGTTGCATGTAGCAGCAACGAAAGTCCGCAGTCGAAGTTTTTATAGTTTGAAACCCTGCTCGTCAATTTCTTCAGATGCGTAGTCTAGATTACATTCAGTGTTGTCTGGATCTAATAATACAGCCGGCCGGCGTTAGATGAACAAACTTATCCGTTAAATTATGTTGCTGTTAAAAAGGCTCACGAATTTCTACAATAACTCTATCTCTATCTAACGAAGAAAACAGCTTTCGTCTCAACTCATTTTCACAAGACAAGTTAGCACCTCTAGTTCCGTCATCAAAAATATTCTTTCTTGTTATGCGCCTCCGAGGTTTTATGGAAACTCCAAGTTCTTCACACATATTTTTGCATAACCTACCTACAGCGCCATTTGCTCATTCCTCTGTTTTCTCTGTCAATATCGTCTGCAATGTATTTACTTTCTGAGCGCACAATCTTATGTCAAGTCCCCTTGTTTGTAAATATGTTTGTGCATCATTCACTTTATGTAGCATCGGTTGCCACAGGCCCAAAAAACAAAGAAAGGAAAATAACTGCATCGAAACTAGTGAAGCACCTGCATCTCTCCTAGTGTTTAAGCTTTCACCTGCCTCTGTCAGTTTTTCCAAAGTGACGAGAATGTCTTTGTCATAATGCCATGTCACATTTACGGCATCGCCTCTTGCACTCCACCGCGTGTCTTGAATCCTTCTTTTGCCTGTAGCTGCTATCAGAACTTCCCAACGATATGTGTCGATGAGGAAAAAAAGAATAGCAAAGTTCTAAAGCGCCGAAAAAATTTGTGGTGATTGTTAGTCATAAACGGGGAATTTCGACAAGTCAGTATAGACGTTCTTGCCAGTCGCTACAAAATATCATTCAAAGAAAAGGAATTCATCGAATTCGTCACAAAATAAGTAATAATGAAAAATTCCGTGCTCCTTTCAATCGGTCCGAATTTGTAGTTGCGATAAAAATATAAAATGGTTCAAATATTTACAAAATATTTTTATTATTTATTGTTAAATTTTGCCGCCCCTAAAAAGTGCCGCCCCTGCCGCCCCCACTACGCTACGCCACTGATAATGATTTATTTGTAATAATTAGGAACATAAACTTTATAATACATAATTGTTTTCTAATTGCACAAAATAACTGCAGTGAGCAGTGCATTTCAATGTCCAGGCCCGCCGAGAGGGGGACCTTTGGGTACAGCCGGTACATTTTACCGGGGCCCGGCGTCGACCAGACCAAAGACGTAATTTTTCCCGTTTTTTTGCTCGTCACTTTATGTGCATAATACTTTTAATTAGAACTCGGCATACTTAAATATGACCTTTACCTCCGTTTTGAAATATAGGGCCTAGTATTGAGGCAACTGATAATTTTGAGCCCGACGCAATATTTTGCTGTGAAATATTTTGTAATATTGCCATAGAGATTGTATAATAAGCAACTTAACCAGAAGATTTAATGCGGCAATTGAAATTAATTAACTTTTTAACATTTTAAGGTCATTCCGATAGAGCGCATATTATACAAGGATAATATTTGTGAATCTCAACTTTCTCCTATAGATTTACTTAATAAAATTAAACATCCCAAATTGAAATCATATTATTTCCTAACGTCGTTAAGTAGGTACCTATAGCGTCAAGAATATTTTGCACATTACCGGCGACAGTAGCAGAAGGAAAAAGATCCTTGTTTTCTTTCTCGTATAAAAAATGCTATGAGATCTACAATGAAACAGGATATATTATAATGAATATAATAAAAATTTAATAAAATTTATATTTGAAATGATTTTTATCATCTCATCCCTTTCGGCGGCCCTGTCAATGTTACGTTAGTGTAGTGGTACCGTCGTGGTTTCCTCGCAGACAAATCATCCACCGATCCACCACTTGTTCTTTGCTCTAGGGTAGGGGTCACCAATTAGTTTCCCTGAGGGTCCATTTCGATAACCTATGACACTTCCGGGGTCCGGAGTCCGGATTTATGCTGCCTGCATCTTAAAACATCACCTTTTTTGTCCCCGAAAATATGTTTTTAGCATTTTTAGGTCATCTTAAACAAAAAAAAATCTGTCATTTTATTAAAACTAAGTTTTTTTTTTCTGAGTTTTCAAGCATAGCAAATGCATATTTTCGCATTTTTCAGATTTTAAATCGCTTATAACTCGAAAACTATCAACTTTTCAGAAATATGACAAGGGACCTTTTTTGTTTATAATTACCCAAGAAACCTAAAAATACATTTTTCGAGGCAAAAAACTAATTTTGAATTTGCTTATTTGTTTAAAGAGGACATTTTTGAACAGGAATCCACAAAGAATTCGAGCCAGAAACATTTTTCATACGAAAGTGGCCTCACACATGAACTAATATGGAAAGGAAAACTAATAATATCTGATTGTTTTTTGGTTACTGTATACTTTTCTGTAAGTTTTCCTGGTACAATAAATAAAATATAAATTCATTGTGTACCTTTTTTTTATGTTATTATCAGCATATTTTGAAAACAGCAGTATTGTAAATTGTTACTGAGAATATTTTAAAGTTAGGAATTTATATTTTGACAGCTAATGAAGTTTTTACGACATCTTTAATTTTGTAGAAAGAAAACTGAGGAATTTAAAATTAATAATTATAGTACAAAATGCTTATTAACATGTTATCTTTTCTACATTACTTCCAATACAAGGTGTTTGTTGAAAACTTATTAAATCTGAAAATTATTTTAATTAAATGCACATCTAAAAAGTACTCCTACTTAACATATAGTAAAGAGGAAATGAATATAAAAAAATGAACATGACAATTTTATATTACAGTTTACTTAATTTCAAAATGAATGATTAGTAAGTATAACAATAAGGGGGAAAACTCTTTACAAAATTAAATTATCAGAGAGACAAATGACATTTTTTATGTACAACCTGTCTGAAGTTTGGAGTGAGTTTAGTGAAACTAAGTCTCACTAGGGAGTTGAGATATTCATCTGTTAAGTGAGATCTCTACCGATTTTTAATAAAGTTCATTCTTGATATAGCGGCTTCGCACACATAAGTAGAGCCAAACATAGTACACAATTTCATGGCCAAACATTTTCAAAATTGCCAAACTCTAGGTATATTCTGAATTTATTGAAGGTCCGCACAAAACTAGCCCACGGTCCGGATGCGGACCGCGGTCCGCTAATTGGTGACCCCTGCTCTAGAGGTATTTGTTTTTTCATTTCTTCTCGTTCAACCGCCATCAACATAAGTGAAGACCTTTCATCACCAGTAGAACTTCAAGAGCACAGAGAAAAATCTTTCATTTCCAGCTGTGGAGATAGGCATTGGAGCAAAAATATACAGCCGTTTTATCACTTCTGAGTATGCGACTGGAATCAGTCTGATGCCTTCTCTACACATTGGCAGACAAGTCTGCGGATGCATCTGCCGATGTACCATCACGAGTCACGAGCTGACCGCTGACCACACATCTGTAGGTATACATCTGTTCTGAACTTAGATAAGGAAAAAAGAGAGGACGGGTAACACTCATCTAATGCCTCCTCTACACATCGGAAGACGTGTCCGCGGACGGCATCTGCGTATGCATCCGCAGATGTGTAGATGGGGTAATTTGATCGTCTGTTGTTTACCTCGGACCTCTACGACGCATTAGTTTTCGCAGTGAATTAAAAGTAGATATTGCGTTACCTGAGAATTAACACAGACTTAACGATTTACAGATGTGTGGTCAGCGCGTGATGATACATCGGCAGATGCATCCGCAGACGCGTCTGCCGATGTGTAGAGGAGGCATAACACACACGTTCCAAAAGTGAAGTCAGTTTTTGGTTTGTTTGCCACCAAAAACATGGCGGTCACGTCAAATATAACAATGGGTTGCCAGTGGTGGGTGTTCGTTGAAGGTTAAAATTTCATAAAAAATAAAGAAAATCCTCATCTAAAATTCGTAATAAAAACATATGTATGTATTGACACATATGTACGTAATATGAGCAACTTAATAAAACATTTACCGTACCTACACAAATTCTTCATTTTAAATACATTTCATGTTTTCATTTTAAATACTCAATGCATAACAATACCCCAACCTACGTCGATGATCAAAATCTCTGGTGTCGGTTTGGCTTCACTTTTGGTCATAGGATTACTCGTCCTCTCTCTTTCCTTGTCTAAGGTTCTGAAGCTGAAGGCATAAGGCAATTAAGGCATTCAGTCTGTGTTAATTCTCAGGAGACGCAATATCTACTTTTAGTTCACTGCGAAAACTCGGTAAAAAGATAGAGACGATACGCACAAACAAATACCTACTTAAAATACGATAAAAAAGGTTCATTTGTTGCATACGATATTGATATTTCAAGCTGTATTTATTTATTTATTTATTAGGTGAGATAAGCCAGTAATCAAATTGTTAACTCCTAGTGTAAATATTTATACAGTATGATGTAAATGTTTGAAATAAATTAGTTATTCCTCGTAAACCGGCGACTTTAAGCAAAAATCCCGAAAAAGGTCAATTTTTATTTTTAAATTATGATATTTTGGCATATGATCATATGAGTGACGTCATCCATATAGGCGTGATGACGTAATAGATGTTTTTTTAATGAGACTGGGGGTCGAGTGATGTCTTATTTGAAAGGGAATTCAATTCTGTATTCAGTAATATAAATATTAACATAATTATTTGTACAGGGTATGCAAAAAAAAATCGTTAAAATAAATTAATTAACAAATAAAGAAGAATGTGGGCAATTTATTTAATTCAAAATACATTTTACTGCTGCCAGAAAACCAAAAACATGTTTATTTGACAACCAAGTATTTTCTTTTTCTTTTCATTCTACGCCTAAACCAATAAGCCACTACAACGTCTTCATCACTTGAGCTCATAATTTTAACTGGCATGAATTGTGCTTCCATCATCATCATAATGGTCGCGGCGATTTGTCGTCCGTTCTCTATGAACCTTCCTAGCAATATATCGTGGCGATAAAATGTCGCTTATCGTCTATCGCCAGAGTATGAACGCCGCCTAATGCGTCGTAGAGGTCAATTAAATGTGTTTGGAAAGGGATGGGACGTCGCACCGAAACCCTTTGATCTATGCTGGTTAAACCGACAACAATGGGATATTTAGGCATTAGAGATTCGAGTAAATTAAAGATTCTTCACAGTGGCGCACCTAGCATGTTTCTCTGGGAGGGGTTGGCTTGGTCACCGAAAATTGTTTGTATTGTTTTTGAAAGACAAGTTACAGTTTTCTACTATTTTTAGGTACATATATTTTAACTCTTATATAACTCTTTTACATATATTTTAGGGTACATATCGCACACCTAGTTCAATAGTGCCACAAGTACAAAACACAATATTCTCGAGAAATGAGAAAAACGTTCTGTAGTAAATGCGTTATGCCCTGTAAATAATTTATTTTGAGAGTGACTGGCTTCAAAATTACAATTTAGGTAGTACATTATACACTTATTGGCTGGATCTTATTACAATTTATTAAAAATAAAACGTTATTCTTGTTTTGATAGTTATGGTGATACTGCATTGTGAAGAAAGTCATTTATAAAACAATACTTAGGAGATACGGCGGCAATATAATGAAAAAATCAATTGATTTTTGCAGTTGTGGCCGTATTGAATTATACCGGTTGTATTGTGGCAGTGTATATTATCGCCACATCTCTCTTGATTTTTGCAGTTGTGGCCGTATTGAACGTATTGAATTACATCGGTTGTATTGTGGCAGTGTATATTATCGCCACATCTCCCAGTTATGGCCGTATTGCATTTTCAAAACCTCCAAAAACCTTACAGTGAAATACCGAAGTAACTTACTTTATACTTATCCAAATCAATATTTTAGTTCAGGCTGTATTGCATTAGATGGGCCATTATATAGGCAATATTTTACACCCTTAACCCAAAATTCGAATTTTTTGCAGTTGTGGCACAATTGAACTAGGTGTGCGATATATTGTTTGCTCTGGGAGGGGTTTTAACCTCCAAATCCCCCCTGGGTGCGCCAATGATTCTCCATCGCATGTTTGTAAGTAAAGGGTTCCTGGTTCCTGGCTATAGGCAATTGCAGATGTATAGACGTTCTAGATTTAGAACATGTAGAGTATGGAGACCTACACAGAGGAGAGGAATCGAGATAGGACCACCTTGAAATTTGTGTACACGATTTTGCCTGTTTGCTTGGTTTCTCGCTAGGGCGGCGGTGGCGTAGAGATAGATGCTAGTTTTGCATTGAAGTGAATGTGGAAAGTTCGAAAATAATTAATTATTCGTAGTTAATATAAGATTACTGGTTTTGGTGGTTAATATTATTTAAATATGAGTGCCAACAAAGTTAGAGGAACTGGTCCGAATATGGGCTATGTATTTAATATGGGCCACCCCACTATCTATGAAACAAGTAGTGTTATCTGTTAGAAAATGCTCAAATATACTAGAAGGCCCCTCTCTTGTCATATATTTACAGATTCGTCGACCAGCACATATGTTGTTGTTACACAGTGTACACCGTTTGATTTTGACTTTTGAAAAAAATTTATTGGGCAAGTTTATATTACGTTATATTTGTGTTTATTGACATTATTGCGGAATTGATATATTATGCTTGTGTGGCAGAAAAAGGGAGGAAAATAGTTTTGATATAGGTTGGAAACAAAAAATAATTACAAAATCGTAAGCTAATATTTTTCTTGAACGTACATATTTTGAAATATGGGCCCCTTGTATGACGTAAATATGGGCTAGGGGCCCATATTTAGACCGCTCGCATAAATCTAGCAGAACTATTGGAAACGGCATTATTTTTGAAATGCCAGGCGGCAGAGATAGCTAAGAATTGTTTTAAAGTAACAGAAATAGGGCCAATAAATATAACCATTTTTTATGATGCTGATTTCAGTGCTGAAAAACTTGAATCTGAGAAAACTTGTAACTTGACTGAAATTTATTTGGAAGCATTGACAAGCGACCTTGCAAAAACGATTTTCTTCAGAAAATATAACAGTTCGTTCAGAAGATCAAGGACCAAGTTATTCTAAAGACCCAGATCAACTATTAAGGAAAACAACGAACACAACAACTGTGCTAGAACACCGTTCAAAACATTCAAGAGTCCATTCGTTTTTTCAACTGTCCCATCAGTTACGAAGCGAGCGTCTTCAAGAGGAAGGAAAAATTCTCGTTCTCAAGTTATAATTTCATCTTCGTATAAATCAGACCTTAAATTATCAATTGAGAATATAAATAAATCAAAAAAAGAACGGGGAAGAGAACTGTGTTTTCAGTTGAATCAAAAGAAAATGTAAAAACCAAGGAAGGAAAGGGGGGAACTTCCTAATAAATTCTGCGCTAAAGCCGAAAGAAAATGTAAAGAAACTCAAGAGAAAAATCAAAATCAAATTCAGTTCGGATGAAGAAGAGGAAGAGGAATTTTTGCCTGCTGACGAAGACCTTGACGTAAAACAGATAGGACAGTATTCTCCTGAAAGCAATGACACCGCATGTCTATTTTCTGAACAACAGTTTTCTGATGATACTAGAGGAGAACCGTGGGTTCAATGTTCAATGTTTAATGTGCAATGTCTGGGCACGTGAACAGTGTTCCGGAACTGAGAAAGACTCTTACGTTTGCGATTTTTGCAGTTAATTTCATTTTATTTTTTCACATATATGTTTCTTATTCTCCAAGCATAAATTGTTGGCTAGGTTATTCCGTATTTTTGTTGTCAAAAGAAAATTTTGTTAGTTTTTGAATGGGGCCCATATTTTAGACAGCCTGGCCTGGTTAGAAAAATATGCCCCACATCATACTATTACCCGTAAAATAAATAAACTTTGTTATAAAAAATACATAGTTAGCAGTTTTTTTTTCTAAGGTCTCATAGCATGTATAAATGACATTTAGACATTGTTATAAAATATTATAAGCAAGTTTCGATAGAAAAACAAATGGGGGGCCCATATTCGGACCAGTTCCTCTAATATTACAAGACTTTTTATAAAGATTTGTCTTTATGTTATTTATAACGTTCACGGATTATATTCGCTTGTTTGTTATTTCCTTCGGTGTAAATAAAATTTGCGTTTTACCTATTATTGGTTTTTATTTTAACCTGAAAATTATAATGATAATAGTAAGAGGATCTTGAAAGTTTTTCTGTCGAAACAATGCATTTTTTTGAGACAAAACATTTCACAAAAATTAACACTAATTTGATAAAAGTCAGACTGTCGTCTGTAGTTAATTTACATATATTTTAATTAACTAAATTTAAACATTTGTATATAAGCTTTCAGAATATAAATGAAATGTGCAAAAGAAAAAGCATTTTAAATTTTGATAAAAAGAATAATTAAAAAAAATTTTTATCAATAAACTTCAAATAATTTAAATAACGTTTTAAACTTTTTAACTTTTTAAAAACAATTAAGTAGGTACAGTTAAGTTCCATTTTTTCAACTAACAAACATTTTGATATGGTTCTTTTCATGAGCATTTTTCAGTGCGTCACAGTTTTTCGATTTCTCTCTAACGCATTAAATTGTATGTGACAGAAAAAAACGCACGTCGCTGATTACATTTCGTCGGTGACATTTATAACATTTAATCTAGTTGTCAATAGATGGCGCTAATAATATAATATTAAATAATATTATATTATTCCATATAAAACAAATTTAATCTGTACAATTTATCAGACTATACAAATCAAAGAAAATACCATTTTATAAATGCAATAAACAAAATTGATTTGTTTTTATACCAATAAATATTTTTATACCATAAAATGTGACAACTGTCAGATTTAACTAAAATGTCATGTTAGAATAAATGTCATAAATGTGTATTTATCACGGACTAACCTTTTTTTCTATCATTTGTGACGCACTGAAAAATGCTCATGAGGGATGGCGGTTTTTGACAAAAAACCGGTTTTCGGTTATACCGGTTTTTTTTGCTTACGGTTTAACCTGGCGGTTATAACCGGCCAAAAAAAACCGGTTTTTGGAAAAACCGGTTTTCGGTTTTTTTAATCCAATAGGTTACAAAGTTACATTTACAATTACAATTTTCCTCTCCTCCCAAAATCAAAAAATTCCCCAACCATTTCAACTTATAAAAAATTTCCCAGACTCTTTGAAATGGGATTTAAAAAAAAATAATATCAACATAAATATTTTACTTAAAAATAAATTGGATAATGCAATATATCTTTTATTTTTACTACCATCAAAAAAAATTTATCATGTATTACTTTTAACACGTTTGTATAATATATATTTCTAGAATAGGTACATTTTAACTCATTTAATACTTCCTGTATGGGTGTATCGTTTTGAAAACGTAGGGAAATTCTTGGAGCTTCGTATTCGTAATCAGTAATACGATATGCATAGGCAGAGCCAGTGTTGCCAGACATACGATAATTATCGTATTTGTACGATAATTAAAGGTATTGTACGATGTACGATCAATATGAATAAATGTACGATAATTTCTGAATTATTTGAAATTCATAAACAATTGATCGAAAAAAACCTTTTTTTGCTTATTTTATAAATACATATATTTACTTTAATTTATAAAAAAATGTTAATAACATAACTGTTATTTATTATCCTAACGAACATTTTTAATTTGAACAAAGATGAGGATATTTGTATTGGGTCTGTTAAAAGGTAGGTACACCTGTGGTAAATTTTTCTAAAAAGTCTACAACAGGAAAAAATGTGCAGTTTTATTTTTGTTATAAATAAATTTATTCATTATAACAAAACTAAAGCATCCTTGATATTTAGTATTGCGTCTGTTAGGCGGCTCTATTTGAGTTACATACTTTGGATTAAAAAAAATGAAGAAAATGCTATAAAAGTCGAGAAAATACATTTTTTAAGGTGATACAGTAGCGATCAACAGGTAGCAAAAACGCGTTCCAAGATTGCGGCTGTAATTTTGAATATTTTTTCGAGATATTTGGCACATGTATTCGTAATATAATAAAGAATGGCGGTACAGAGCCCAATTTGAAAAATATATTAATATGTGGAAATTACTCTGTAATTAAATACAATATTAAAAAAACGAGCCTGTACCGCCATTAAGAAGAACAAAAAAATACACTTTCTTCCAATAAACTTTTTTATCCGATGCCTAGATTTTGTGTCATTTTGGAACTACTAATGAAATAAAAAATTTTAGTAGTTCCAAAATGACACAAAATCTAGGCATCGGATAAAAAAGTTTATTTGAAGAAAGTGTATTTTTTTGTCCTTCTTAATGGCGGTACAGGCTCGTTTTTTTAATATTGTATTTAATTACAGAGTAATTTTCACATATTAATATATTTTTCAAATTGGGCTCTGTACCGCCATTCTTTATTGTATTACGAATACGTGTGCCAAAAATATCTCGAAAAAATATTCAAAATTACAGCCGCAATCTTGGAACGCGTTTTCGCTACCTGTTGCTCGCTACTGTTTCCTCTTAACGTATACGTATACCGATTTTGAACTTTGAATATTTTTTATGATGAATGATGATTATTGATCATCATATATGATGATGAAGGTAGTCTTTGAATACTCATACCTGAAGTATCAGTTTTTTGCAATGTGATAGCAAAAGAGGTAAAAAATAAAATCTACCGAAATTGGACGATTTCTACCGAATAATTTCTGTAGCATTGTACAATATTTTCGTTATGATCATCTGGCAACACTGGGCAGAGCATTATTTTTGGTAATCAGATAAAATCATTCACCGACTTTCATTCAATGTCAAGGGTTAAGAGTTAACTGTGAAAAATAGATGATGTTTGGCTTGCGTCTAATTCAAACAGACACTTCTTATGTAAATATTATGATTACAAATACCTTTTCAAGGAAATATTAAATAAAACTTAATAACTGATTCTGCTGGCTGATGTGAGATTGCACTTTCCGTTGGCTTCTGTATTTATAAAATAAAATAAAATTTGAATTATGGTTTTGTTTGGAATAGTTACTTGAGAATAATAATTATGATTGGGATCCCAAATAATACCTAACCTAATCCTAATCACCGTAAAAACCTAATAACCGGTTTTTACTTTAAAAATAAAAAACCGGTTATAACCGGGACAAAAAAATAACCGGTAAAACCGGTTATTGCGAAGTAAAAAAACCGGTTTTAGGTTTAAACCGGTAGGTTTTTCCCATCCCTAAGTCATGAAAAGAACTATATCAATTAATTTGCAGTTTAAATACGATTGGTATATAAATGTGACAGTTAGATAATAATGTGACAAAATATTTCCGCTTCAAAATAAGCTGTCCCACATATTAAAGTAATGACAAATTTAAATTTGATGTCACACGTCCATCTACAATTTAATGGTATAGAAAGAATACACTTTTTTCTACGGCCGTGCTAAAAGAGCCACTTTCACGCAGGCATTTCGTTTCCGAAAGTTACACTTTCCCGCACGGCGTGCGTGAAAGTAAATTTTCCCACACAGCGTGCAGGAAAGTAAAATACAGTGTAATATGGCATTATAATGTATTATAATACATGCAATAAACTAATATTTAGATATTATTTACTAATTTATTTCAAATTTATCTTATTGTGGTCATGTTTTAATGAAATTACCGGGATAATTTCATTCATAGGAGATTCTGACCAATAGAAAGCTACAGAAATAAAAATTAAACTGATTATTTTTTGATGATTTTAACTTCCAATCGTATGGTAAGATATTTGATCACGTGTTTAATTCCGTCCAATCAGATTAAAATTATACTGAGAATTATCTACTGTAGAAAATTCTCGATATAATTTTTTTTATGTAGATTGTTTCTGTTTAATGGGAACCAGTTTCCTAGTTTTGACAACTGTCACATTCAAGAAAATATCCATAATATACGTATTAAAAAATAATCTTCCGAATATCACACGACAGTAAGAATAAATAAGAAAATAATGCTTCATTTTTACTCAAATTTGTTGTCATTGGGCAATAGCCACTCGAGCCCTGCGGGCTCTCGTGTCTATTGCCAGACAACAAATTTTCGAAAAACTGTCGCATTATTTTCAATTTATTCTCACTCTTGTGATATTATACCCGATAATTTTTGATAATTTCCCGTCGTCAAGTATATTACGTCAGATGCCCTTCGTTACTATGAAAAAATACATTCAGTGACATTAATGACAATTAATGTTTTAAAAATTATAAAAGTGATGACTTTCAACCGTCAAATACTTATAACAACTGTGTGTTTAATTGTACTAATTTGTATTTACATAAATAAATTACAATAAAATTTTGGTTTTGAACAGTTTTATTCATGAAATAATCGCAACAAATTGCACTCGATCTCTAAAATTAATATAGAATTTTAGAGCTCTTGTGCAATTACTACTGATAATTCGATGAAATAAAATTATTTTGACATACCTAATATTTAAAAGTCAGATCAGTAGACAATTACAATGGTTTTGAATAGTCGTCATGGAAGCCAATATCGTCGTCGTGGTAGCCAATTATATTGAAAGTTTGGTTTTGACAACCTTATCAAATAATTAATTTGTGTATTTTCACTTCTAAATAAAAATTGATATAACTCTATTTTTTGTGTTTTTTTTTTCAAAAGTACGGCCCTAGAAAAAATATTGTTCCTAACTCATGCGGAGAGTGTCTTCCCCGCACTCGACTGCTTGCCCGAACTCCGCTATCGCGTCGTTCGGGTCAACGGCAGTCTCGTGCGTGAAAGTATCACTTTCCGCACTAGTTAGGAAAATAACTATTTACCACACGTCGATATGTTATAAAATTAAAATAATTTATTTTTGGCATAAAACATATTCAGCACTTATCAACCAATAAATTAATGTCTAATCACTCTAAAAACATTAATAAAATGAGTTAAATATTAAATAAATCCATAAGAGCTAATGTATTTGTAGCACCTATTCGAACACTTGCACCTCTGGCGGCCACTGCTGAAAGCTGAATTAGAGGTTGAAAAGTTAGCCCACAAACGATGCATTGCGTTTCTACTCCTTCTTACGAGTCTCCATAATGTAGAGTTTATTTTAGTAGTTGTAGTAGTTTTCTATTAATGGCTTTAATTTCTCTTCTGCCATGAATGTTTGATTTTCTTTCTAAAGGCATCCGTTACTAAGAACAGACCTTCATTTTCTCTGAGAAGCTGTCGATAACTTAGATTATATTCCACGAGAATGATGTCGATAACTTCAGAGTATGTACCAGTGGTGTCATGGTGTGGGAACGCGTGGGAACGCCGTTCCCGCACTGGTTAAGCAAAGAAAAAAAAATAATAGAGAATTTAGGTTTTGTAAACAAAAATTAGCAGTGTGTTCCGGCACTGCGTTCCCGCACTGCTAATTTTGCCATGACACCACTGGTATGTACCTACCTATTATATATGGCCATTGTTTCGGAATAATTATGGCCAGTTGTCGACATTATAACTCGACTCTCCTTGCAACGAGTTTATGAGGAACAGTTTTCAACACTACTACTGTCTTTACCAAAAATTTAGCCTTCTCTAAAATATCTGGGTATGTCTCGTCAGTTCTGGATTTTTTAAGTTCTTCTTTGGTACTTTTGTTTAGATGCACGGCGGCTGCTAAGTTAAATTCTTCAGTTTGCAGCTGCTGCGATAGACAATAAGTAATGCCTAATATCTTTCTCATACCACAAAGCAGAACTATGAAGATATTCTACATTAATTGCACCGCCATCTTGATTTTAAACGAGAACCAAGTTTTTGCTGAATATCTCCGCCATTTTCAACTTTTCGACAAAAAGTGTAGGAACTGAAATTGTTGAAAATGCGATCTTCTATTAGTAAAAATTTCGATACCTACGAGATGGTACTCCTTTTGTATTGACTTCCCCCACACTAATTGAAAAATATCAGACAGTAATTTTTCTATTTTTTAATGCGTTGTTTCCCAAGATATGTACCTATAGTGCAGTCACTGAAGGTTTTCACCTCCGATTTCGTTGAACCTCCATCGATTTTCATGAAAATTGGTGAGTAGTTAGAGGATACCTCAAGGAAAAAAGGTGACATGATGCGAACTTGCGCTTTTACCCTGGGGGTGGATGCCACCCTTTTTCTGGGGTGAAAATTATTTTATTAAAAATAATTCCATAAATCGATAGAGGGACAAATTCTAAGCAAAATTTGTGATATAAAGTTATTAACATAAATCAATACCTTTGGAGTTATTAAAGATCAAAAATCTTATTTGTTCGAAAAAAAAATACATGTTTTAAAGGTGTTTTTCATGTATAACTCAAAAACTATGAGCTTCTACAAAAAAAATATTACCAAAATTGAAGATAATAAGAAACTGAATACACTTTTCACTTAAAGAACTAAACTAATGTTAATTCAAAGTAAGTTATGGGTAATTCAATGTATATTTTTTTCGACGAGTACTCAAATCTAAGTATTTAAGCTTAAATAACGGGAAAACGATGCATTTTATAAAATATACCAACTAAACACTTGTCAAAGTAGTTCAAAATACCTATCAGATGAGCTCCATAAAGAAGTTAACAGCATCAAAATTGAGTAAATTATGATGGAAATAAGAGAACCCCCAAGTAGCAATTTTTCGACGCATTGGTTGTCAGTACAAACAAATGCACTGTCTACAACGTTGCCCGAGAGCATTTTCAGTTGTTTCGGCCAACGTCCCATACCCCGACTGACATTACGATGTTACAACCTGTAGTTATACGGGTAACTAATTTATTACCATTTTGACAACTACATATCACACTTCAGTTTTTTCAACAATCGCAACGACTTAAAAATGTTATAATGCTAAACTAATTATTATATATTTTATTTTGATAGAAATTTTCGATTTATTTAACAACCTGTTTATTTGTTTTTTTAATAGCTGGTTTCCATTCCATTGTTTTATCAGTAGATTTGAGATTTGATAACCATCTTTGTATCTGCTTTGGTAGACAGGGTTGCCAGGTCAGTTTTAACTCTTTCAGTAGTTTTGTTTTCACAAAATCAGTAGATTCTTTTTAGGCCATGTAAATATACAGTAATACAGTGATATGCACATCCGTCCTAAATGTCCCAAGAGCAATTCCACAAAATTGGAAACCTAATTATTCCAAACCACCAACTGGTAATTATCATTTTTTAGCTAAAATCTACTAAATCAAAAACTAAAATATACTCTAAAGTATTTTTGGGATATATTTGGGATTTTTTATAATAAAAACAACAGCTATTTTAAGGGAATAGGCGCAAAATGTCGTCTGTTAAAATGTTCAATGTATTTTAAATGTTTTCGTTTTTTTGAGAATCCTTAGAAAACTAATAAGTATTTTTGAAAAATTTAAACGCACAAAGAAAGATTACGTTATTACCGAGGACCGAAAGTCCCTGAAAACTTCTATAATGTTTATTTTAATACGTTACAGGGGTGAAAAAAAGAAAAAATTTAGTGACTTTTAATTCCAAATATCTCGTTCAAAAGAAACGTTTTGGTTTTTCTAAATAATGCAGTCTTTCATTCTGCGTTTAAATTTTTCAAAAAGACTTATTATAGTTTCCTCATGATTCGAATAAAATGGATCAAATTCTGTTGAAATATACCAAAAATCTACTAAAAAATATTGCCTACTAGAATTTTTTAAAAAATATCAAAAATCTACCAAAAAAGTAGAAATCTACTAAATGTGGCAACGCTGTTAATGAGAATGATACACTTTTGACACTGGTCACATGACCTCTGTCACCCAATAAGAGGGTGCGTTCTAAAATGGTTTTGATAGTCGGCGCGGCCGGGTTTGATTGGCGATTGGACTTCTAAGTTGTCTTATCCGTCTAAGGTTGGTAATTAGGTATTTTTTTAGTAATATTGGTAATATTGTTTAATGCGCCATTTTGGTTTTACTCGAGATTTTTGGGATGTAAAGAAAATGAAAACACAGAATATAAAAAATGCAGGCATTTTCTGATAACTTTAAAAGCACCATCAATACATTAAATTTATACCATCTTTAACATAAATTTTGACTTGTCAAAAATGTCATAAAAAAAGCAGCGCGTGTTTTTTAAAGGTGAAATATCCATATTTGACGGTAATCTGAGATGCGTTTATAAATTTCACATCAGGTAATAAGTCCTTTATGTATTTATATCATATAAATTTAAATACCCAATACGATGTCAAAACAGTTTACTTTTTGGTTTTCGCATTCACCATACAGGTGTTAAAAATATAGGTAAAAAAACATAACTAGTCTGACTCCTTGAGCAATCATTGCACGCGCAGGTGCTTTTTATAGTCGCTTCAGTTGTCCTATGCAACGGTTACGAAACGATGTTGCTTAAACAGGAGGTTGCCTAGGCAACGTCAAGACAACTCAAAAATCGTCCACCAAATCAGTGCAGAATAGGGTCGTCTTTTAGGCAATAACAACGTTGTAAGAAAACGTTGCCACGCGGTAGACAACGTTGTCGCGTCGACGAATTGCTACTTGGGCCATTTCGAATTTTTTAGGAAAGTGAAAAATAAAACATACGCCATTTCCAGGGTAAAAAATAACCGAGATAGAAACGTTTAAAACTTAAATTTTGCTGCTTAAAAACCTTTGATTTTTAAAAAAGTTAGGGGTTTAATAGATTAAATTCAACGTGTTTTAATAGCCTTCGGAATTATCTTGCAAATCTTTTTTAGGTGAACCTAATATCGTAAAAATTAACGGAGTTATTTAAAAAAACAATGAAATTTTTTGGAAAATTTTTAAAAGATAGTTTGAAAAATTTTTGAAGCATAAATTTTAATGCTATCAGCTTGTTCGGAATCTCATTTGATAGATATTTCTAAGTACTTTCACAAATGTTTAATAAGTTTATCTTATAAAATGCATCACTTTCCCGTAATTTAAGTTTGAATACTTAGATTTGAGCACTCATCGAAATAAATATACATTCAACTACATACCTATAACTCTTATAGTTAACATTAAAAGGTTTTTTTATAACGAGTTTATTTTATTTTTAATTAGCTTCAATTTTGGTAATACATAATAACTTTTTTGTAAAAAACTTATATTTTTGAGTTATTTATGAAAAATCGGTTAAAAACATGCATTTTTCTCACGAAAAATTAAAATCTTTGATCTTTATTAACTCAAAGAGTTTTGATTTATTTTAATAACTTTATATAACCAATTTTGCTTAGAATTTGTTCCCCTATCTAATTTGGTGTTATTTTTAATAAAAAATTTTCACCCCGAGAAGGGGTGGCCCCCAGGGTAAAAGCGCAAGTTGGCACCATGTCACCTTTGTTCCTCGAGATATCCTCTAATTACTCACCAATTTTCATGCAAATCGATGAAGGTTGAACGAAATCGGAGGTAATAGCTCATATCCACCTTCAGTGACTGCACTACTTACTATTGTAAATTTTTATAACATATTTTAAATATTTCAATTGCTTTGTAAACAGTGTGCCAATTTGAATGCAAATAAAAACAATAAATTTTTCTATGGATGCTATACAATGTGCCATTTCTTCAGTGAGAAAAGTCGACCATTGCTGGTTTTCCATATAAATGATCGTCGTTTCCATGGTAAAATACCCAATACAAACACAATTATTTTTGTCAAACAAAATGTGTCGAAGCAAAACTTACCAAGAATTACCTTTTAAAACTGTTCAAATATAACTGTGAATTATAATGTTAAATAAATAAAGTATATTATTAAGAATATTAAATACCTACATTATGTATATTATGTATATGTATTTTATTTCAATTTTGGCATATAATCTACATAAAAGCACCTAAATTATTTAATTTTGAAGTTTGAACTCTTGACAAAAACCGCATCCATAGAAAAAGTACAGTGTACAACACGTGAGAAAATGACATATTTCTCCCTCGCTTGATTTGCGGAACTCGCGCCTATTGTTGTACAATATACTATTTCTTATAAAAGACTTAAACTTAAAAGGGTAATAAAATAAGCAAATAAGTTAAATGAATTTTAATTATTACAAGAATATAAATAAAACAATAAATGCTTATAAATAATACGAATTATACAAATTATTATAATTAAAAGCGGATTACATACAGGAAGAATGTATTTTTTACCTATTTTGCCTATTCTAGATATTTTTTGCACAATTCGCCTTTTTTGAGCTGGTATGTAAACATTTTTTTTCAACCTTTAAAATTTATTTAAATTTAGAGAAAAATTCTAGCTAGATATTTTGGGCTGTAGGAAACTGAATTATAATTTTTGTTGTCTTATATTTCTCATAATATCCTTTCAATAAAAAAATATAAACAGCGGACTAATTTGCTTAGGGTCAGTCAGGGTAATTGGAAACACTATTTGAAATATCATTTCAAATAGCATTTGAAATTTATTTAAAAATATACTGTTTTATATTATAATAAAATAAAAGCTTTTGGCTATTATACGATAAGTCTACAGTAGAATGTCTTAAAAACTAGTAAGAAAGTCACAAAAAATAAGATATTTAAAGTTTCCATTTACCCCAGAAATTTTAAGAGAAAAACTAAAAAATGGGGTAAACGTAAATAACAATCTCAGGATTTTAAACACGTAACAATATGGTCTTCAATTTTGGCTGACCATGCAGTAGGCACCCTAGTTCCATCTTATCAGTCGGTACGTTTCTACCCTTTATGCAGTTGTAAATAACGCAATGTGGAATACTGTAGTAAGCAGCAGCCTCCCTATATGTTATTTTTTTTTATTTTAACATCTGACACCTCATTTTTAAATCATTCAAAGAGTATTTCGTTGGTTCTCTCTTCCGTATGTACTTCCTCAACCTTTTAAAAATGGCAAGACCTGTAACCTTAACATAAAAAATTGATTTCCATTTACCTAACATTGTTTCCATTTACCCCTAACAGGTGTTTTCATTTACCCCATACTCAAGATTTAAGGGGGTAATTGTGAACACTTACTGCACTGACTTCTTGTAGTAAATAACATTCAAATTAACATTGTACGCAATATAAATATTCTTGTAGTAGCTATAAATTATACAATCACTATAAGTACCTAATACAGAGAGATACAATTTGTAAAATATTGGCACTGTTCTAAATCGATTTATGATTTTAAAAACAATCAAATTTAAATTGCACAGAATGGACATTCACTTGGTTTGTAAAGAAATGAATAACATACCACACAATAAGCAAAGATGGAATTGTAATTCTGTGTATGTGATATTGTTGCAATGTATCATTTCTAGCGGTAGGGAGTACTGTTTCCAATCACCCCTGTTTCCAATTACCCTGACTGACCCTACTTCATTTAGATTTACATATTTAATCCTATTTTATCGTTTACTGGAGTATTCTTGTTGATTAATGTTTCTTATAAACTACATTCATGCAGTGGCGGCTCGTGGCTTTAGGGACAGGATCGGCAAGGTTTTTGTCTCCTCAGATACCATCTACTTAAAAGGCTTCAATCATCATAGAAGATTTTTGGTTTTTTGTTTTTTTTTATTTTTTTTTTGTTTTTCACATAGATTTAGAACCTAAACATGTTTATAAATTAACTTTAGTCTATGTTGTTTGCACGTAGCAAAATGGGTTATAACATCATCGTAAAATTTATTAGTGTGTTGGAGAGATTTTAATAGTTTTTTTCTACGAGAGTGCAAAAATGTCTACTTTCGCGCACGCATTTTAGTTTAGAAAGTTTCACTTTTCCGCACGCGTGTTACTTTTCCGCACGCGGTTTTTACTTTTCCGCACGCGTGTTAATTTAGATATGTTAATATGGCCTTAAAGTAATTATAATACATTATAATACATATTGTGTTAGTGTTACATATTGTGTTAGTGTTAATGAAATTAACGCGACAATTCGATGAAATAAAATTATTTTGAAATAAAATTATTTTGACATAATATTCGAAAGTCAAATCGGTAGACAATAACAGTCGTTTTGAATCATCGTCATGGAAACCAAGATCGTCGTCATGCTAACTAATTATATTGAAAGTTTGGTTTTGACAACCTTGTCAAAGAATTAATTTGTGTATGTATTTTCATATTAATTAAATTAATTGATTAAGATTTGGTAATTTTTTAAAGACTCTTAGAAAAAATATTGTTCCTAACTCTTGCAGAAAGTCTCTTTTCCGCACTCGACTGCTTGCCGATTTCCCGCTTCGCGTCGTTCGGCAAACTGCAGTCGCGTGCGGAAAAGAATGACTTTCTGCACTTGTTAGGAAAATAACTATTTTCTACGAGCGTGCAAAAATGTCTACTCTCGCGCACGCATTTTAGTTTAGAAAGTTTCAATTTTCCGCACGCGTGTTACTTTTCCGCACGCGGTTTTTACTTTTCCGCATGCGGTTTTTACTTTTCCACACGCGTGTTAATTTAGATATGTTAATATGGCCTTAAAGTAATTCTAATACATGCAATAAACTAATATTTAGATATTATTTACTAATTTATTTCAAATATATCTTATTGTGTTAGTGTTTTAATGAAATTAACGCGACAATTCGATGAAATAAAATTATTTTGACATAATATTCGAAAGTCAAATCGGTAAACAATAACAGTCGTTTTGAATCATCGTCATGGAAACCAAGATCGTCGTCATGCTAACTAATTATATTGAAAGTTTGGTTTTGACAACCTTGTCAAAGAATTAATTTTTGTATGTATTTTCATATTAATTAAATTAATTGATTAAGATTTGGTAATTTTTAAAGACTCTTAGAAAACATATTGTTCCTAACTCTTGCAGAAAGTCTCTCTTCCGCACTAGACTGCTTGCGTCTCCGAACTCCCGCTTCGCGTCGTTCGGCAAACTGCAGTCGCGTGCAGAAAATAATGACTTTCTGCACTTGCTAGGAAAATAACTATTTTCTATTGACATTTAAGAAAACATTTGGAGACATTGAGGAGAAATTCTCTTTTGTTTCATGGTGTTTCGACAATACGTTTTGACACTTTTGAGACAAGAGAAATCCCGTTCATTTAAGGCAAAAGTTGGTAGCAATGAGAGAATTCATGATAATAATTTATTAATTTCGGGAACAGTTTGTTGCAATGAATTGCAGTATATAAAATTATACATATTTTGTAACTTTCCCATCTTCCGAAAATATTTTAATCAGCATATAAAACTTTTAATTAATTTCCTTAGTTTATTTGATTAAAAAATGATGGATAGTTTTAATACACTTGTCTAATAGATATTTTGAAAATTGTTTGGCGTAACTTTTAAATTTTTGCAAATCTTTAAAATTTGAAAAAATGAGTATCTATTTGCACAAGTAATAATAGTATCAAAAATTTCAAAATATACTTGTTTTTCGAGATCTGTGTCATACTTTTGTCTTTTGTGGGGATGTTCGAAAATATCAAGCGAAGCCAAAACGTCACTGCGTATATATTGAAAATTACTATCTCCGAGATTTTTTACCAGCTTTGTTATTCTATTTTTGGAAAAAATAATGTCAGTTGACTGATTTTGAACAACATTGAATATCACATCAGTTTGGGTAAACATTTTTTTAAAAATATGTAAAAAATTATTAAAAGAATAATCATTTAGTAAAGTTTTCAAACCGATTGTTTCACGGATCGAGATATCATCACTTGCAAAATTGTCGCCTTTATTAATAAAATTAAAAACTTCCAAAAGCTGTTTACGAAAATCTGCTACAGTGAAAACTAACCGAGATTTAAAATTCCAAAAGCTGCTTTATTTCATAAATAATTTCATCCCGAGCGCACTATTAGCAGGGTACGTGGCTTGGTACATGCCTAGCTGGTGTCTGCCCATCACCGATCGGCAGGTTGGTATCTGCCGGACTCTGCCATTCAAATACGGGTGAAATTGTGGTGAAATGTATAATTGGTTGCCTATCGGCTAATATTCCACAACGCTTCTTACAAGTAAATCGTAAATCTAGGGACGGCTTGCCGTCCCTGTCGAAGCAGATCTTTTCACACAATCGCAATCGGATGCATGGCTGGGATTATTAATTTGAAAAGTTTATTACGCGTAGGGATCACGTAACGTATCGGATTGATCGAATTCTTTTAAAAACAATGAATAAAATTTAGTGTGTATTATCTCAGATTTTTTTTATTTTACAGAAACAAACAGGGCCGTGCGGTGCTATGATGCGGTGAGGCAGCCGCATCAGGCGGCATAATCAGTAAAATCAAAATACAAATAATTGAGCAATTCAATAATTAAAAATATATATAGGACCAAGTGTCAGCCGAAAATATTTAACCGGTGAAGGTACAGAACTTATTTTGACAAATTTGGAAAAATTAGTTCTTGATTTAAAACGGCTCAGAGGACAAGGCTATGATAACGGGGTTAATATGAAAGGAATAAGAAAGGGTGTGCAAAACAGAATATATGAAAAATATCCGAGGGCGTTTTACGTGCCCTGTGCATGCCACCTTAGTCATAAATGACGCAGCGTCTTCTTCTACAGAAACAACAACCTTTTTTGTATTATACAAGAACTGTACACTTTTTTCTGGTTTTACAAAGCGTTGGGAAGTTCTGAAAAAAACATGTTGCACAACTAACACTAAAACCGTTGAGTACTACTAGATGGTTAAGTCGAATAGATGCATTGAAACCTCTAAGATTTCAATTTTGTGAAATATATAATGCCTTATTCGAAATAGTAGAAGACGTCAACAATGATTCAGAAACTAAAGTCAAAGCACGAGGATTAGTAAAAAATATGAAAAATTATAAATTTATATGCCGTGCAGTTCTTTGGCATGATATTTTTTTTATATAAATTCAGTCTCGAAGACGTTGCAACATGTAACCATAAATTTGTCAGATTGTGTAAAAATGTCGTCAGAAACTATGGAAAAAATGAAAATTTACGGACAATTTGGCTATGACCAAATGAAAATTACTGGTATTGAAATTGCAGAAAATCTTGTAAATAAGTTCCGAATTTCCTACTGAAAATGAATACTAAGGCAAGAGAAAAATGCGTCAATTTGATCTGTGGATCAGCTCTCAACAGAGGAAGATCAATTATTTAAAGTAAATTTTTTCATCTATATTTTAGACATTGCCTTTAATTCTTTGATTGATCGATTTTCGCTTTTAGAAACTCATAAGAATTCTAAATTTTTATATGATATTTTTAAATTGAGGGAAATATAAGAAAAGGGAAAGATGATAAAATACTAGAAAATCTTCATTCGATACTTAAGACTACACCAATCTGATTGACGAGTTTGCCAAAATTAAAATCAAAAGGATAAAATTTTAATTTTCATAAATGTTATTTAATGTTAATACATATTTCATTTAATTTTAAGTATGTTTTGTTTTTAAAATAAAAGTTTTCATTAATTTGGTGTATTTTCATTTAATAAAAATAGATACTAATATTAAGTTTCAATAATATTTAGAGGGCGGCATTTCGAAGACTTGCATCATATTGAAAAGATGTACCGCACGGCTCTGGAAACAAATATCATCAACTCTGATTAAATTAAATATTTAGAAAACCTACAATGTGTCCATAAATGTGTGGGTCGGCACTGCCGACCCTGACCGGCCGCCACTGCAGTCATGAATAAATCTCGGAGACATATATTGTTGAAACTTTATACGTTTTATTTTAGTGATTTACAAATAGGACACTGGTACTAAACGTTATCAAATATGCAGTATTTCAGTGTTCAGTCGATTATGAATCTATGACCTCAACTAGAGGTCAACTATTCCTCTTCAGCCGTAATGGTTGGGGAAAAACCAAAGTTGTAATGTGCCCTGATCGACAGGCGAGTAAAACCACGGTTTTGTGGCTCGTCGGTAAAGCTCTCCTGTGTATCATTGCAATACTGCGGTTTTATATATCGACGAGCCGGGCTCGCGGCTCGTCAGTTTGTTTTATTTTTTTACTTGGCTCGCCGTTCAAAACCTCGCGTCGAGCCGGCAGTTTTCGGCGACCACTTTAGTGGAAGTAATGAATTTTAGTAATGATTATGAGAACTCTCAATCGCTATTTTGTATTGAAATTTATATATGATTTATGGAAATGTAAATCGCCAGAGGGCAATAACATAGAAATTCGGCTTACCGCATATAACCTCTTGGAGATTGTGAAAAAATATGAAACGAACGCAAATTATAACCGATGCCAAGAAAAAAACTTAGTCATTGCGAGCTTCCTACAGGAAAGAACGTAATAAGATTACAGCGAGCATAATAAGAGGCTCCGGAATTAAAGATTTGTACCTGCCAAAATCATAGTATTATAAGGAGCTTACATTTCTCAACGATCAAGGCTCGTTAGTCGGTCGCTCGCTCACGGTATTATGGCTCGTACGTCGATCACCCACTTTAAACGATTGAGTGGCTGTTTTTCATGTTTTTTTCCTGTTCCGGAGTTTCACAAGAGGCAACAACTTAAGCATTTTATATATTGTAATACAATAATTGTTGTACAATAATTAGAATTCTAATGTTCAACATAATGCTCACGCATAATACTCTGGGCTAATTAGCAAAATACATGGAAAAGTTATTTACCACAAATTTTATTGCTGGAATCGAATTATAAGATCTTATACATTAATAATATAGGTATGCAAAGTCCGCAGATAGTGCTACTTTTTTTTATAAACAAAATGGCGCCGACAAATCGTATTTTTTTCAATTATTGCTCTATAACTCCAAAGATTTTAACATTACAACAAAAACACCCAAATAAAAATTCACCGCAATTAAATTTTGCATAGAGATATGTTTTTCCCGATTTGCTCCGACGAAAATTTTCCTCGTAAAATGCGGGTTTTCCCAACAAAATCTCTAATTTTTAAATAAAGTTTTAGGTAAGTAATTATTTATTAATAATTAAATAACTTCAGAAGCCAGTGAAAATTAAACGAATATTTTAGCAACAATTCAATTGTTAATTAACAATTTACGATCGCAATAATAACCAAAATAATCATGATACATTGATTAAACTTATAACGATTATAAAGATGAGATGCTTATTTAATATTTTATTGACAAAATATAAATTTTTCGTTTTTTTTGCATAATCAATAAATTTTGAAAAAAAAATAGTAATAAACTCTGGTCTAATTAGCAAAGTACAAGGAAAGGTTATTTACCAGCAATTTTATTGCTGGAATAAAATACTATGATCCTATATATTAATAATATAGATATGCCAAGTCCGCAGATAGTGTGCTACTTTTTTTTATTAACAAAATGGCGCCCCCAAATCGTGTTTTTTTTTTCAAATATTGCTCTATAACTCCGAAGATTATATCTTTCTACCAAAAACACTCAAATCAAAATTCACCACAATTTAATTCTACATAGAGGCATGTTTTTCCCGATTTGCTCCGACGAAAATTTTCCTGGGAAAATGTGGGTTTTCCCAAAAAATCTCAAATATTCAAATTAATTTTTTGGGCAAGTTATTATTTACCAATAAATAAATAACTTGGTGAAATAAAAGCTTTCTTGGTATAGATTATAATTGCAGAAGCCGGTGAAAATTAAACGAATATTTTAGCAACAATTCAATTGTTAATTAACAATTTACAGTCGCAATAACAACCAAAATAATCATGAGACATTGATCAAACTTAGAAAGATTATAAAGATGAGATGCCTATTTAATATTTTGTCGACAAAATATAAGCTTTTCTTTTTTTTGCATAATCTTTAAATATTAAAAAAAAAAGTTATAAACAAATTAACATTTCTCAGAAATTCTTTATTATATTCTAATTTTAAAAAATACTTAAAATGCGTATTTCAAAGGTCTTGAAAATGAATGCTTTAAATCTTTATTCCAACCATTTGTAAAAAAGTTATGAAACAGCAAAGTAAATATACGATTGCTCGGTTGTTTATAATTCGTTTTAATTGTTTCAAAGCTTAAAAGTGAGTATATGTTACAATCTAATTACTCGTAAAAATATCAAATATTAGTTCAATGGTTATATTTTAATCAAAGATTAAAAATATTCTTTTTTGTAATTTTTAGCGCGAAAGTAGGCTTAATACAGAGCCGGAGCTAAAATGTTCACTCGAAGCGACTGACACGCAGCATACATATTAATATAATTTTATTTAGGTCGCGCGGGTCGTCGCTTCGAGTGACAATTTACGAGAGCTACCGTACTGTATCAGTCTACTTTCGCGCGTGTAAATTACAAAAAAAAAATATTTATGATCTTTAATTAAAATATAACCATTAAACTAATAATCGATATTTTTTGTAAATAATTAGCTTGTACTTTAAACTCACTTTTACGCTTTGAAATAATTTTAAAAAATTATAAACAACGTAGTAATCGTATGTTTACTTTGCTGTTTCATAACTTTTTTGCAAATGGTTGCAAAAAAGTTTTAAAGCATTCATTTTCAATATCTATGAAATACGCATGTTAACTATTTGTTAAAATTAGAATATAATAAAAACTTTCTGAGAAACGTTAATTTGTTTATAACTATTTTTTTTAGCAGTTAAAGATTATGCAAAAAAATAAAAAATTTATATTTTGTCGACAAAATATTAAATAGGCATCTAATGTTTATAAGATTTCAAAGTTTGATCAGTGTATCATAAATATTTTGGTTATTATTGCTACCGTAAATTATTAATTAACAATTGAATTGTTGCTAAAATATTCGTTCAATTTTCACCAGCTTCTGGAAGTATAATCTAAACCAAGAAGGCTTTCAAGTCACCAAATTATTTAATTATTGGTAGATAATTACTTATCTAAAACTTTATTTGAAAATTAAAGATTTTGTTGGGAAAGCCCGCATTTTCCGAGGAAAATTTTCGTCTGAGCAGATCGGGAATAACATATCTCTATGCAGAATTTAATTGCGGTGAATTTTTATTTGAGTGTTTTTGTTGTAAAGTTAAAATCTTCGGAGTTATAGAGCAATAATTGAAAAAAACACGATTTTCGGGCGCCATTTTGTTTATAAAAAAAGTAGCACACTATCTGCGGACTTTGCATACCTATATTATTAAAATATATAATCATAAGCTTCGATTCCAGCAATAAAATTGCTGGTGAATAACTTTTCACAAAAATGGCGCATTCTCCGATAATCAGCCCAGACTATAAGTAGTGTCGAAAGCGCTTAGCTAAGGAAATAAAATACTTTTACCTACTTTAATATACAATTTTTGTCACTTCCTTTAAATTGTTTAATTATTATTAAAAAAAAATAAAAAGTTTGTCCCCAACAGGGAATTGAACCCCTGACCTGCGATCAATAGACAGTATTTAGTTTAACTATTATTTAGTAATCGTATACATAGACGTACACAAAAACTTTTACAAATACTTCACTGTAAGATGCAATACTTGGAATAATCCATTAAAAGTTTTATATTAAAAAAAAATAATAAAAAAATAATAATTTTTATTTTTTCTGTACAAAAACTTTTACAAATACTTCACTGTAAGATGCAAACGTGGAATAATCGCTTAAAATTTCATTCCTGGCATTAAAAAATGAAACATATGGGAATATGGCATCGCTGTCAATTTTTGGTACTAGTTCCAAGTCAATATATTTATGTTCAAGACTTGAAAAATTTCCTGTATCAGTTACACTTAAAAGTGCAATATATTCCTTTACAAATGCATAACCTCTTAGAAAATTTATAGGTAGTATAAACTGAGACCCAAATGACATTTCCTTATGCCGATCTTTCAAGTGTTCGATCATTTGGTTAGCAGTTCCTTTTTCACAACAATTTTCTATAGGGCAAGTATATTGTCTACCTAGCTTGCAATTTATTTCATGTGATTGCACATCTGAAAATTCAATCTCGCTACAACAATTAATACAATTCAATTTGAAAAACTTTATTGTCTCAAGTGAACTAATTGGAATTACTTTTTCAACAATTGGTTTATCACTTTCAAATTTGTAAAACTTATAACAATAGCAACATATATAATCACCGTCATTGTCAATGTAGTAATAATTAACTGGACATGTAGACAATGACAAAATGCAAAACGCTTTGCAATAATAACAGTTTAGATTGAATTCTAATCGGAGTGGAGCATTTTTGACTATAGGTTTCCTCACAGCATTGCTAATTTCAGGTGCCGTCAAAACTTTTAGATTACGATCAATTAACTTAAATTTAATTTGTATCAAATTTGACATATGCGATATATCCACAACAAAAAAATCATCAGTACATGGTCTTGGGATCAATACAACATCAAATTCTTTGTTTTCACTACTTACAGTAAATTGATGATATATATTTTTAGCGAGTTTATAACTGCCAATATAAACCAAATATAATTTTATTGTATTTTCCGACTTAGTATAGCTAATATATAAAAAAAACAAATTATCTTCTTCTTGATATATATAAACACTAGGCATTTGTAAAAGATCATTTAACTTGAAAACAAATGCAGGACAATCCAAAATAGCATCCTTATGGTTGGAATGAAAATGTCGAAGTATCAGAAAACTCGCCATTTCTTCAACACAAATTGGACACTCATGAATTTTTTCCAAGCATACCTAAAAACATTTAACAATTATAATTTTACAATCAAAAAACACTTATTTAACACATATTGTCAAAATACGTGTAATTCAAATTTTCAGTCAAATAGAAAGACCAAAAAAACTCAATATAAATATTAAGAACTTATAGCCCTTAAACTATAATGGCTTTTAAAATATTAGTATATATTTATATTTGGTTAAGGGGAAAGGCGCAAAATGTCGCCTGTCAAAATGTTTAATGTGTTTAAAATGTATTATCATTTTTTTCGAATCCTGAGAAAACTAATAAATATTTTTGAAAAATTTAAACGCAGAATGAAAGATTACGTTATTGCCGAGGGCCGAATGTCCCTTAGAATAAATAAAAAGTTTCTTTTGAACGAAATATTTGCAATTAATAATCACACTATCTCTTTTATTTTTACCCCTGTAACTTATTAAATTAAACATTATAGAATGTTTCAGGGACTTTCATCCCTCAGTAATAATGTAATCTTTCATTCTGCGTTTAAATTTTTCAAAAATATTTATTACTTTCCTCGGGAAAACCTAAACAAAAACCATACTATTTTGTATAATATCTTTTTTCGTATCTTTTATCGTTTTCTAGTTACATAGAAAAAAAGGGAGGTTTTTAAGAAAATTTAAAAATACGCTTTATACACACACCGGCAAAATTAGCCGAACACCTTAAAAATGGGACATGTTCGATGTCACGAATTTCCTAAACCAGTGGTCCGATTTGAGTGATTTTTTTAGTATGTTATAGCTTTATTATACAAGAATATCGTTGTAATAATATTGTTGCTAAACAGCTGAATATCATTTTATACCTGGTGTAACAATAATACTATGTTTTTTTCTTAAAGTTTGGAACACCCTGTGGAATATTCTAGCATATATAAAATATTGAAATTAAAACTCAATTATAGCCTTAGGCTTTCTTAACATTTTTTTTTGATTCATTTGCTTATGTTGGAAAATGAAAAAGTTATGGGCTTTAATAGCTAGCCATGTTTTTCATCGATAAATCCTCATAGTAGGGGAGGAAAGTTTGCTAAATTTGCAGTTACTCGAGCGTTATGGGGACCTATTGGATTGTGAATAGTATGTGTTATACCAGAAAAAGGTTAAGTTAAGTTTTCCATATATTGGGGACTTTTCATTTTTTAAATTTATTTTCCATTTGAAACAATCGTTTTTTTCCAATTATAGCGTGATTCATCCATAATTCGAAAAAATGTGTCGAATAAAATTTGCTTATTTTTACGTAAAGAATCCAAATCTGCAATAAAAATTGGGGGCTCCTATTTAAGATTTTAAATTAAATTCCCTACCCCACCTCCCTGGGGGGAGGTGTTTGTTACCATTCGATAGATTTTTCAAAAATATTGAATACGTGTATTTTGCAGTTTTTCGATCTGATGTTCAGCTAGTTCAGTTGAAATCCACGGGAGGTCGTCATTGTGACATCGCGTATTAATTTATTTATTTAATACATCTATTGAATTACTTTAGGCTTGTTTATTAAACTAAGCAGATAATGATGGTAGGGGAGCCCAAGCGGGAATTTTTTCAGTTACTCAGATTATCACATGGGGATAAACCTTGTACCCTGTAAATGTACCTATACCATATATTGGTTCTTAACACCGGGAAATTCATTAAGGGGGACCGAGAAAAAAAATATTTTTATAAATCTAAAAAATCTATTCGTTTGGGGGGTAAATTAAAAATTTTAAATACGATATTTCGCAAAATGAACATCAGGGCGTAAAACTGCAAAATACACGTATTCAATATTTTTCAAAAATCTATCGATTGGCACCAAACACGTCCCCCCACGGAGATGGGGTTGGGGATTACTTTAAAATCTTAAATAGGAGCCCCCAATTTTTATTAAAGATTTTAATTCTTGACGTAACATTTTTTTACATTAAGGATAAATGGCGCTATAATCGGAAAAAAATGATTGTTTCAAATGGAAAATAAATTAAAAAATGAAAAGTCCCCCAATATATGGAAAGCTTAACTTAACCTTTTTCTTGTTTTAGCACATACTATTCACAATCCAATAGGTCCCTATAACGCTCGAGCAACTTCAAATTTATCATACTTTCCTCCCCTACTATGAGGATTTATCAATAAAAAACATGGCTAGTTGTTAAAGTCCATACCTTTTTTATTTTCCAACATAAGCAAATGAATCAAAAAAAAATGTTAAAAAAGCCTAAGGCTATAATTAAGTTTTAATTTCAATATTTTATATGTGCTAGAATATTCCACAGGGTGTTCCAAACTTTAAGAAAAAAACACAGTATTATTGGTACACCCGGTATAAAATGATATTTAGCTATCTAGCAACAATATTATTACAACGATATTCTTAAATAATAAGGCTATAACATACTAAAAGAATCATTCAAATCGGACCACTGGTTTAGGAAATTCGTGACATCAAACATGTCCCATTTTTAAGGTGTTCGGCTAATTTTGCCGGTGTGTGTACTTTGAACTTATTTTTATCAAGAACCATTCATTTTAAAATCGTCCAACTTTTTGAACATAGAAATAACACTACAATAAAAGGTATTGTAGAAGGAAAACGATGCATTTAAATTCTGGTGGATGAGGGGTTAAATACACTTCTCATTTTTTCATAAAATACATTAGTCATCATTTTTTTTGCAGCATATCTCGCTTAGTTTGAACGTAAGCTTGGAAGTTTACAAAAAAAGTTATAGAACAGTTTTTGCTTAGAATTAGGTTGTCTGGCGACTTCCGTGGTTATTTTGACCAAACAATTTTCCACCCGCTTGAAGGGGTGGGAACCGCCCCCAAGGTAAAAGCGCCACAGTATATAGGGTACACTTTGTTTCTTGAACTATTCTCTACTTACTGTGAAAATATCAAGTAAATCGATATGGTAGGATGGAATTTGGAGCCAAATACCCTCACTGACTGCCCTATTAAGAATTAGTCCATGTGGTGAGACCGCTCCCGTCTGAAAAAATTTCTGATTCGGTTTCTTTGTGGATTCCTATTCAAAAATGTCCCCTTTAAACAAATCTGAAGGGTGCCGGGCGGAATTTTTGGGCAGAAATTGTTTAAACAATTTTTTTAAACAAATACAAAAGATCACGTTTTTTTGCGCTGGAACATATATTTTTAGGTTTTTTCGGCCACTCTAAATAAGAAAGGTATCTTGTAATTTTTCTTAAAAGTTGATAGTTTTTGAGTTATAGGCGATTTAAAATCTGAAAAATGCGAAAATACGCATTTTCGAGGCTTAAAAACTCAAATTTAAATTAGTATTTTTGAGGTTGTCAGATACTTAAATCGAAGATTAAATATTCAGCTTCAAGATTCTGAAGAGTGATCGCGTCCAACCTTAATTTATTCCATTGTTTTTTAATTGTTAAATATGCGTGTTTATCCGATTTTTTTGCCGGTGCGGCGCGCTGTATTTAAAAAATCTCCTATTTTCCTCCGAAAAATATTTTTTCTAGATTCTTTGAGATATTCTTAGGGCCGGTTGTTCGAACGCTAATCAACAATGATCACTACCAAATATTTAATTACTGTCACAACTGTCAATGTCAAGTTTGGCTGGGTTGCTGAAAACATAATTGATTATAATTATGAGTTTAGTTAATTAATTAACATATCAATTATTAACATAATTGATTAACTAATATAATTGTACTCAATAATTATGTTTTCAGCAACAAAATCAAAGTTGACATTGACAGTTGTGACAGTAATTAAATATTTGATAATGATCATTTTTGATTAACGTTCGAACAACCGTCCCTTAATAAAATAAGTTACTTGACATTTTTCTCAAAAGTTAATAGTTTTAAAGTAATAAGCGATTTAAAATCCATAAAATGGCAAAAAACTCATTTTTGGATTTTAAATCGCTTATAACTTTAAAACTGTTCACTTTTCAGAAAAATGTCCAGAAACTTATTTTATTTAGAATGTCCCAAAGAATCTAGAAAAAATATTTTTCGGAAAGAAATTGGAGATTTTTGAAATAGAGCGCGCCGCACCGGCAAAAAATCGGATGGACATCAGTGGCAGCTGGTCAGGGTCGGCAGGGTCGGCAGTGCCGACCCACACATTTATGGACACATTATAGATTTTTTTAAATATATAAGTTAATCAGAGTTGATGATATTCGTTTCTGTGAAATAAAAAAAATATCTGTGAGATAATACAGGCTAAATTTTATTCATTGTTTTTAAAAGAATTCGAACGATCTGATAGGTTAAGTGATCCCTGTGCGCTGTGCGTAAGAGACTTTTCAAATTATAAGGATCCTAGCCAGCCATACACCCGACTGCGATTGTGTGAATTCATGGGCCGCTGCGGCTAGCCGTACCCAGTTGACCATTTTTGCTTGTAATAAGACGCTATGGAATATTAGCCGATAGGCAACCAATTATACATTGCCCGTATTTATTTGAATGACAAGTACGGCAGAAAAACAATCTGCCGAGCACAGCGGTGATCTGCCAACCACCATCCGGTAATACTAATCTATGCTGCAAACGGCAACAAGACACGTACTTGGATGTTGAGAGGTGACTCATATTTGTTTGCAGCAGAAATTGCTTGAAAATAACTCATATAATAATATTTGAGTTATCCTCCCACTCAAAAAGGTCCGGAACATTGTTTAAATAATCAAAATGTCAAAAAATAAAGGAAAAATTCGATTTTTTTCTTCATTTTTTGATTATAACTTTAAAAGTATTCATTTTCGAGAAAAGTTGCACTGACATAAAAGTTGCGTAATTAAAGTTTCTACAATAAAGGATTAGCTAAAAAATTTAAAAATTGTCACCCTTGTTGCAAAATAGCAATAAATGCGAAAAAATCATAAAAAACAAGTATTCGCATTTTACGTTTTTCAACCGTTTATGCTACACCTAGAACTTCATAATTTTACCCAGAAAAACTATATCATATAATAAAAAAATACTGTGAATTTCATTAAGATCGGTTCAATAGATTTTGCAAGATAAATTTTGAAATCCAGCTTTCGCAAAAAATTAATTTTTTCAAAATGTTGCAGAACTGAAAATAAAGCAGACAGCAAGTTGAATTGATTTTTACGTATAGAAAAATACTGTACCTTTCTTCTGTATGTAAAAAAAGAATGTGTGTGTACTTGGTACGCACGTAAGAAGATATTCTTCTATTATATAGGTAATTTCAACGAAGTAAATATACTTAACAAGTTATTTTTATTTTATTTAAAAATTAAACAAACTTTCTGATCTACCACTTTCAAAAAATTTTTATTAAAACAACCAAAAATAAAAAAAATATATGAATCGCCCAGGATTCGAACCCGCGTCGTTCCAATCTCGGACCTAACGCCCTACCAACTACTCTAGCGAGGTCATTGCAATTGTCATGAAGTTTCGGATATAATTACACAACGCGTGTAAAAATGTTATGCCTACATAATATTTTATTATTTTACTACACACAAATCGAAAAACACAAGAATTATAATAAATAATACATTTACTAAAAACACTAATATATTCTTTTAATGACTTATCTGCACGGATACAGATACATATATACCTATCTTGAAAGATTAGCAAGGAACTAGATACTGTATGTGTGCGCAGGCGCGCAGATTTATGTACAATTTTACCCTCAATCGAATCGCCGCTAAAGAAGAATATCTTCAAAAATTCAACTTGCTATCTGCTTTATTGTCAGTACTGCAACATTTTGAAAAAATTAATTTTTTTTGCAAAAGCTAGATTGCAAAATTTATTTTGCAAAATGTATTGAATCGATCTTAATGAAATTTACAGTATTGTTTTATTATATCATAAAGGTTTTCTGGTTAAAATATGAAGGTCGTAAGTGTTAGCATAAATGGTTGTAAAACGTAAAATGCGAATACTTATTTTTTATGTTTTTTTCGCAATTATTGCTGTATTGCAACAAGGATTACATGTTTTTAAATTTTTAACCAATCCTATATTGTAGGAAATTTAGTTATCCAACTTTTATGTCAGTGTAACTTTTCTCAGAAGTGAATACTTTGAAAGTTAAAATCAAAAAACGAAGAAAAAAAAATCGAAGTTTTTCTTAATTTTTTGACATTTTGATTATTTAAACAATGTTCCGGACCTTTTTGAGCGGAAGGATAACTCAATTATTATTTACAAGGAATTTTCAAAATATCTATTAGACAAGTTCATTAAAAATTATCCATCATTCTTTAATCAAATAAAATAAGAAAATGGATTAACAGTTTTATATGCTGATCTAAATATTTTCGGAAGGTGGGATAAGTTACAAAATATGTTTAATTTTAATATTAACAATAACAAATTATTGTCCTCAAATGTGGGCAAATTCTGCCTCAAATGAACAGGATTTCTCTTGTCTCAAAAAAGTCAAAACGTATTGTCGAAACACCATGAAACAAGAGAGAATGTCAAACTTGTCTCAAATGTCAATAGAAAAAAACTTTTAAAACCTCTCCAAAACAATAATAAATTTTACAATGACGTTATAACCCATTTTGCTACTTCGAAACAACATAGACTAGAGTTAATTTATAAACAGGTTTACAAAAAAAAAACAAAAAAAAAATAAAAAAAAAAAACAAAAACCAAAAATCTTCTATGAAGCCTTTTAATTAGATGGCATACCTATCTGAGGAGACAAAACTTTGCCGACCCTGTCCCTAAAGCCACGAGCCGCCACTGATGGACATGCATATTTAACAATTAAAAAACAACGGAATAAATTAAGGTTAGACGAAATTACTCTTCAGAATCTTGAAGCTGAATGTTTAAACTTCCATTTAAGTATCTGGCAACCTCAAAAAAATACTAATTTAAATATGAGTTTTTAGGCCTTGAAAATGCGTATTTTCCCATTTTCAGATTATAACTCGACAACTATAAATTTTTGAGAAAATTTACAAGATACCTTTCTTGTTTAGAATGACCCACAAAACTTAAAAATATATCAAAAACTTAGTCTTAAAAATATATGTTCCAGAGCAAAAAAAACATGATCTTTTGTATTTGTTTAAAAAAATTGTTTAAACAATTTCTGCCCAAAAATTCCGCCCGGCACCCTTCAGATTTGTTTAAAGGGGACATTTTTGAATAGGAATCCACAAAGAAACTGAATCAAAATTTTTTACAGACGGGAGCGGTCTCACCACATGGACTAAATTTATAAAGCCAGTGTCTGACGAATAAAGAGATATGCATCAGAAACAGGACTCAACACAGCCAAAACACAAAAAATACTGGAAACTGTAGAGATGAGAGTAATGAGAAGAATTACAGGAAATACGCAGAAATATCTAAAGAAGAGTGAAGACATTAGAAGAACATGTAAACAGTATATAAACGGATGGGTACTAAATAGAAAAAAAGAATATGGAATAACCAGATACTTAAGCAGAATAGAAGAAACCCTTGTGGTCAAAATAGCAAGAGATAAATCACCAATTGATAGCAGTATCGGAAGACCACACAAAAATGAAGTGACAACCTTCCATAGAAGTATCAATCCGCCAAGGAACAAGCAGAATTGATTATAAAGAGGAAGATGAAGATAGATTATTCTTAGTTAGACAGAAAGAGATTATTCATAAGACAGACTTACAAATATCTTTGTATAAAAAACTAACAGATCACTACAACAAATCTCCAGAAATGCATTGGCAAAACTAAGAAAAACTGAAACGTAACTTACAAAAGTCCCAACTAGAAATAAAATCCAAAGCACTATGAATAGTTTAGGAAATTTTATAGGGGTCCAGCTCTTAAGTTAACACTTTATAGAATGTATAATATTCTGATTGTTAAATAAAGTATTATTAAAAAAATAAAGGAAATTATATTAGGTACATACATACTTTTCAATGTATGGGCCATTCCACGAACATACGCCTGTTTTGGATTACTTCGACAACGAATATTTTACTGTGCAACATAAGAAGTACGAAAGTAAATGGCGCTAATAATTATTCCAATAAACAACAATGTAATTTGCAATTTACTTTCGTTCTTCTTATTTTGCACAGTAAAATATTCGTTGTCGAGGTAATCCAAATCACGCGTATGTTCGTGGAATAGGGTATACCATACTTAAGTCCAATAAATTTAGATTGTCAAATATTACATGCTATTTGACACAAGTAACTTTTTATTACTATGATAAAACCAAATCTCTTTGATTTTTGTCATATATGTATTTCCAATAATTCAAAAGAGACTTATGTTGCAAAGAAGATACCATACTACAACGTTTCCTCAATGGTCAAAGTTCAACCCAATGTTTTACCACAGAAGTCACTTTTCAGGAATCTATATTGAACAAGTAACTAATAAGGAAGTACTGATAATGCCATCCACATCTGAATGAGTCCAATCAAAGTGCAAGAGAGATCAAATTTTCAAAGTATCTAGTCCATTCCTCACAAATTGAGCTCTGTTGAAACAGCTCAATTTGTTACAAACTAAAAATACCCTATGAAGAGATAAATGTTAATGACATCATGAGGCTTTTGAATTTATCCCCTTTGGAAACCAGAAGGAACTATTTGGATATTTGTACAATGTATAAAATCATAAATAATATTATTGATGAGCCCGATCTCCTGGCAGCTGTTGCTCTACTTGTTCCATCGATTAATTCCAGAAATAGTCAATTACTTAATATTGGGTTTCATGGAACAAATAAATTATGGTATTAACTCACCTATTTGTAAAATGTATCTTATTTGTTGCATGTATGTGATATGATTCTTAAATTGTTACTTCCAAACTTTTTGGTTTTATGTATGTTTCCTCTCTTTATATTTCTTGAAATAAATCTGAAACTTATTGTGGAACCACTTTCTGGTAACATCCTTAATCTCTGCCTATTATAATTTATAAAACAAGGAGATTACAAATAAAGGAGATGAAAGAGACTCTACAATGCGCAGTCACATTTTGTCTATTCGTCTAGGAAAAATTTCAAAGAAAGTGGATTCCGTGTACTCAAAATATGAGTAAAATGAAAAACTAAAGACAGCGTATGTTTCATTTCGGTCCAGAGATGATCCATCATCCCCAGAGCAGAATTATAATTCTGCTTAAATAGACAGTTTGGTTTTGTTGTGATTCAAAGGTGTTCATGTAGCCCCACTGAGGAGACTGAAATGTACCTATGGGGATGATGGATCATCTCTGGACCTAAATGAAACATGAGATAACTTTCATTTTTCATACTTCTGTTATTATTCCAAATTTTGAAAATAAATTGATTTTTAAAAACTACTTTTAGAAATTCAAATCTATAATATAAGCCTCTTTTTTGTTGAAGATTTGATTTGCGCATCTATAATAAATATTAACTATAAAAACCTTATCCTATGTGTCGTCTGTTTTGTGCAAAATATAAAAATAAACTACAAGTAACTACAAAAAAAAACTATGTGTCTTTAAATTTTAAAAGAAGCAGACTTGGATGACAAATTTCAGAACTCTACTGGAATCAGACTGCATATATGAAAATTAACGGAGAAGAAACAGATCACATAAAAATACTATGTGGAGTTAGGCAGGGATGTATCCTATCGCCGTTGATATTTATTATGTACTTATGTACTCAGAGAGAATTATTAATGAGGCTATATATGGAGTAGATGAAGGCATCCTTCTAAATTGAGAAAGAGTAAACAATATTAGATATGCCGACGACACCATGGTCATAGCAGATAGTTTAGAGGGACTTCAGAGGCTCATGGACAGAATCAATGAGTACAGTCAACAGTATGGACTAAACATTCAATACCCAAAAAATCAACCAAATGATTATCAGCAAGGAGAATAGAAATGGGGCTCATCTATACATTAATGTAACGCAGATACAGAGCGTAAAACAGTATTGCTACCTGTAAAACATACAGGAAATAAAGTGCCACATAGGAAAGGCAAGAATGGTTTTTAACAAAATGAGCGCCATCTTCAAAAGCCACAACATATCCCTAGATACAAAAATTAGACTTTTGAGATGTTATGTTTTCTCTATATTATTGTACGGAGCGGAGGCATGGACGCTTATAGAGGTCACTATTAAACACGGAGGCACGAACAAGGATGTTCTAGAAAGAATGAAGAAAGAATCGAAGATTGTATTTACCATCAAACGCATAAAAATGCAGTATTTGGGACACGTTATGAGAAATCAACACCGTTACTCCCTGCTGCAGTCCATATTGCAAGGTAAAGTCAAAGGTAAGCGAGGATCCGGTAGAAGGAGAATATCATGGCTGCGAAATTTGAGAACATGGTTTCAGAAAACTTCAACGGAACTGTTTCGAGCCGCAGCGAGCAAGATTATGATTGCGAATATGGGGTCTATTGAATAAAAAGAAGTATTTGCTTTTACTTCCTCGTATTTAAGTATTTACTTAATAGTAATTAAATAAAGCATTAAAGAAATGACTTTATTAAAATTACTATTAAGTAAATACTGAAATACTTGTAAGTAAAAGCAAATACTTTTTTTTATTCAATATACCCAATATTTCCAACATTCGAAAAGAATAGGAACCAGAAGAAGAAGCCTTTAAATTTACTTTAGGAACTTTAAATGTATGTATTACATACAAGCAGTCCAAATAAATCTTTACCTGTTCATGATCCTTAACTTGAGAGTATGTCAACAATTCTCGACAACCATCAAATCTGTTGACACATTTAAACAAAATGTTTTCAGCAATTTTTCCATACTGTGATTCTACTGCTTCGAAATTATGGATAGCTTGTTCCTTTTTATCAACACATCTTCCACATTGTATAAGCCTGTTGGGATAAACTTTTGTGGGTTTCACAGATAAGTATTTATGACAAAAACTGCAAAGTAAAGTCTCTAGGATATTATCTGGAAGTATAAACGCCATAATAATATCCTACAATAACGAACAATAAATTGAACACAAAAAACAATTCGAAAATTTGTAACTAAAAAGCCGAAACTTGTCTAAATTATTCTGACCCTGACGCTGACGACAGGAAGAGAGAAGAGAGGACAAGAGGGAACTAGGGAGGACCAGACGAGAGAGACAGAGACGAGAGTTGTTTGTTTGGTTTGGTCTGGGTGCACGTGCTAGTGGCAAACAGTGTTGCCAAGTGACATGAATGAACCATTGTCCGGCAGGAAGAACAATTTGCGGCTTTCTTGCCAAAAATGTCTTTTATAACAGTAGGTTCAAATGTAAATAACTTTCACTAAACAATACATACAAAATTAACAAAAATATATAATTTTTATTAAATAGGAAACATAAATAAACGCCAAAAACATTAACTGAAAACAAAATTATTTCAAAAAATCTTCAAAAATGGAAATGAAAAAAGAGTGTGTGTATAAAAAGGCCCCGTCTCACCATCAAATAATTGACAGTTATTTGATCAAACTTGACAGTTAGTGACACAAAGTGACAGTTAGTATGTATAGTTTGTGTCACTAGTCAAGTTTGACTGTCAAGTTTGATCAAATAACTGTCAATTATTTGATGGTGAGACGGGGCCTTTACTTGTACCATAGCCACCTTTAACAGGTGGCTATGCTTGTACGCACGTAAAAAGTTACGGCATAGGTAAGTTGAGTCCCGTATGCATCTAAACATTCCGTATATGTATTTGGACCATAGGAGTTTTCTATTGGTTCGTTGCAGCACGCGGTAATATTTTAACCAATAGACGGCGAGGTTCCAGATGCATATACGGAATGTCAGTCGGTCCCAAATTCATATACGGAATGTTAAATATCGTACACCGAAAAAGATAAGTTTTTTTAGAGTCTTTTAAAAGGAGATTGATTTTAAAATACTTGTTACTGTATTATTAAATAAAAATAAAACAATTATAGTATTTCGAATGTTATTTGGTGCGAAATTCATATGCGGAATGTTAATTATTAGTAGACCAAAAAATGGGACTTTTTATTAATCAGTTAAAGGAGACTGATTTTAGAATACCTATTTTATTAATGTATTATTAAAGAAAAATAAAACAATGATTAGGTACCTATTTGGTGCGAAATTCATAAATGGGAGGGTATAGATTTAAAAGACATTATTTCTTTATTTGACTAAGGTTTCGCTTTCTCAGAATTTTTAATGACTTGCACGTGTTTCATTCACAGTCATTTGTTTCGAGTTTCTGTCATGTGTCACATAATATTAATATGTACGACATACGTTATTGGTATATACAATAATACAAAACAAAAACGTATGACGTAAATATATTAATATTATGTGACACATGACAGAAGCTCGAAACAAATGACAATCGATGAAAAGCCCTTTATATCAATTATGATGTCACTACCTGTATCATAATGAACTTTATTATGATACAGATTTCCATTAAGATAGGGGAAGGGCGGGCACAACGGGGTGGACGGGCAAGACGGGGTACCGCGATTGAGAACGAAACCCCCAACTCTATCTACTTTGTACCGTCACGGGTACTTGTAGGAGACGAGCCTCTGTAATTTGATCGAGTTTTAAACTGGTAGTGCAAACAATACCGTTGTAGGCGACTGAAGTGTATTGTGTGACTAACAAACGAGTAGTAGTTGTAATTGTTAAGAGCGATTTAAACTAAGGTTAGTACTGTTAGGTTATTTGCACATTATTTTTTTTCATTTCAGCTAAACATGTACTATTTTGAGCGTAATATGTCGTAGCGGTTTTTCAAATAAACAATGTTTTAAGAATTTTTTAACACTTAACCTAAAAGTAGTGCAAAGCGGGCTAAACGGGGTAGAGTAGGGTAGGGTATAATGGGGTACCCCATTTTGCCCTTCCTTAAATTAGGTACTTTCTTTCAGATGGTGTTTAAATACAAACGTGTCACCCAGAGGCAGAGCTGGTCTACACAGTCTATGGAAGGGGCGGTCAGAGCAGTAATCAACGGCGAAATGGGACATTACCGTCCATCGGTTCAGTTTAATGTCCCACAAACCACACTCGAACGTTATGTGAAAAAACGAAAAAATGATCCAGATGTGCCTATTTCAAAAACTATGGGAAATTACAAGCCAGTTTTTATACAGACGCAGGAACAGGAAATCGCTGGTTACCTAAAAAATATGGAAGAACGATTATTTGGGTTTACGATGGAAGAATGCAGAGGTCTCGCCTTTCAGTTAGCTGAATTAAATGGTGTTGATCATCCATTCAACAAAAGAACTCGAATGGCTGGAAAAGCTTGGATGCAAAGCTTCTTAAAGAGACATGCGGAGCTGTCGATAAGAAAACCTGAGGCTACGTCTGGAATGAGAGCTAGAGGGTTCAATAAATTTGCTGTTTCACAGTTTCTTACACTACTGGTAGAAGTAGTTCTAAAGTATAATTTTTCAGCCGAAAAAATATATAACTTTGACGAAACCGGAATTACAGTGAATCCAAAGGGAAGTTCCAAAGTTATGGCTACGAAGGGTAAACGGCAGGTGGGTAACTTAACATCCGGAGAACGCGGAGAGTTAGTAACTGCGGAGATATGTTTTTCAGCAGCAGGTGCTTACATGCCTCCTATGTTGATTTTTCCTCGCAAAAGAATGCAGCAAGGGTTCATGGATGGACTGATGCCTGGTGGTTGGGTGGAGTTGAGTCAAAAAGGGTGGATAGACATGGAACTCTTTTTTAAATGGTTTAAGAAATTCGTAAAATTTTCTAAAGCGTCAAAAGAAGCACCGGTGCTTCTTTTATTGGACGGACAGTTTTCCCATACAAAGAATTTGGAATTAATAAATTATGCAAGAGATAACGGTGTAATTCTCTTATGTTACCCTCCTCACACAACTCATCGGCTGCAAGCTCTTGACGTCTCATTCATGAAGCCGCTAAGCACTTATTACGATGTCGAAGTGAGAAAATGGCTGAGAACAAATTCAGGTAGAGTAGTGACATTTCACCAACTCTCATCATTATTTAGTGCTGCTTTTATAAGGGCGGCTACAATGACAACTACTATAAATGGGTTTAAAAAAACTGGGGTGTGGTCTGTAGATTTAGGTGTTTTTTCTGACGCAGATTTTTTGCCATCTGCAACAACTGAGATTGAAAAAAGAGAGAGAACTCCTGAACAAAATTGTGAGGTCTATCGAACTAGTAGTAAGCCAAACCAGCAAACAAATAATAATCCGACGTTTTCTGATGAAGTGCCATCAACTTCAAAAGCTATTACTCAATTCGAAGAAATAACACCAAGAAAGAAAACGATACCCACCGTTAGCCCACAACCAGACACATCAAGAGCTACTGTTCCATTCGGCGAAAGAACCCCTGAAAAAAATACAACACCAATCAGCAATGCGAAGCCAGGTACCTCTAGTTCCAATGATTCAGCTTTTCCGATAGTATCACCAACCGTTTTTATGCCTATTCCGCAAGCCAGTGCTGCAACTAAACGGAGTTCACACAGAAAGGGAAAAACTGCTATTTTGACTTCTACTCCTTACAAGAAAGAGCTGGAAGGCGCTTTAGAAAAAAATAAGCCGAAAAGAATGCCAATGCTTGGGGTAGTAAAAAGAAAAATAGGAACCATCAAACAAACCGAGGGTATTAAAGGGAAAACTATCACGAAAAAAGTAAAAGTTTCTAAAAAGTGGGATTCTTCAAGTGATAGTGAATCATGTGCTAGTGACGCAGAGTGCCTTTATTGCGGAGATCTTTATTCTACATCCTCTGAAGGATGGGCTTCATGTCCCAGGTGCATTCGTTGGGCGCATATGTCATGCGCTGGGATTGAAGAAGATGACGAAGAGATTTTTGTTTGTGAACTCTGCAAATAGGTAGTTTACGTGTTTATTGGGTTATTATGCCTTATTTTGATCCTACCCCATTTTACCCTACCTGACGGGCAAAACGGGGTAAAAGGACTTTTCTTAATTTTTTATTGTTTTCATGTTGTATTTGTTTTTTGCTAGGAATAATTTATGTTTTTTTTGGATGTCCAAATATGCTTTTATTAATAAAATCATATGATGTTATTGTAAATATACACATTTTTTTTGTACTGATCTTTCAACCTTAAGTACCCCATTTTGCCCGCCTTTCCCCTACAGACTTTTAACTAATAGGGCTTTTCATCGATTGTCATTTGTTTCGAGCTTCTGTCATATGTTTTATAATCTTTGTAATATAGTAAATATACACGGATTATACGACATATGACAGAAGCTCGAAACAACTGACTGTGAATGAAAAGCCCTATAGAATCGCGATATGACATTCGCGATAAAGGTGGCACACGCGCAGTAACCAATGGCGAGTCAAATACATACGCTTTGACAGTTCTTAATATGTAGACAAACTGTCAGACTGACAAACTACTTAATTTGTTTGCGTTACAAAATTAATAAATTTGAATATATTGTTTTTGTGAATTATCATAGAACAAAAATCGTGTATACAACTTGCATTTAATTATCATTATGACGCTCGTACTTTATACGAAACTCGTTTCGTATCCTTTATACTCGCTTCATAATGACCATCATTAAATGCTCGTTGCATAATATACTATTAAAAACCAGTCTCATTTTAACTGGGTTTAATAAAAATCGTCTTTTTGTTCTACGAATATTTATCCTTACGAACATTTTTTCCGTAATAAAAATAAACAAGAATGGTATCCCGTTTTGTCCAACTCTCCCCTAATAATTGAATTATAGGGCTTTTCATCGATTGTCATTTGTTTTGAGCTTGTGTCATATGTTGTATAATCTGTGTATAATATTAATATAATACAATACACGGATTATACGGCATATGACAGAAGCTCGAAACAAATGACTGTGAACGAAAAGCCCTATATAATATATGCACATTGTTTTTTTTTCACATTGTTTATTTGAACTGATACGTAACTTGGAAGGTTTAGCAAATAACTTCAGACTAACATTTTTATTTTGTCGGTGTGCGCGTACTTCAGACTGTGTTCAGGCTGTAATTTTATAAAAATTTCACTTTCAATGCATTTTCGCCAATCGCGCCTAGAACTTCAAAAACATTTACGAGTTCTACGGTAATATCGGAAAACTTGGCAGCACTGCGTACGAGTGGCAAAATTCGAAAAGATGGATGGTTTAATTTTACCTGGAAAATTTTACCCCACCCATGGTCGGGTAAAATTTTCCATACTCTAAGAATTTTACCGGTACTATTGTGCGGTGTTGTGACGTCGTGATATAAAATGGAAAATATGCGATAACGACAAGTTTTAAATCATCAAACACAAAATAGTAATTTATAACGTTTTAAACTTTACAAAAAATTAAGCACAAAATCTACAATTTTTAATAGATTTTGAGGAAACTGCAGGAAACCGGACTCCACCTCCTTTTCCGGAAAGTCAACAGTACATAGAAAAAATGAGTCGGAATGCTTTTCAAGTGTATATGTAGGTACCTATCTATGTATGTGTGCAATTTGTAGCACTGTCTGCTACATACAGTGCAATTTGTAGCACTGTCTGCTGCCTTGAAAATATGTTATTTTCAAGGGCGGATCCAGAGGACGGCGATGCGCTCCCCCCGAGAATTTAAAAAATTTGTTGATTTTTTGTTGCTCGACAAATAATAATACTTTAATAACGATAAGTTTTCTTCTTCTTTACGTGCCATCTCCGCGACGAAGGTTGTCAATCATCATTGCTATTCTAACTTTTGACACTACAGCCCGAAAGAGTTCAGCTGAGCTGCATTCAAATCATTCTCTGAGATTTCAAGTATATTGCAGTTTTCTTATTTTCATGGAATCCAGTATCTCCCTGCTGTTCTCTATTCTTCTTAGTACTTCTTCATTGGATATTCTGTCTGTCCAGGAGATTCTCAGCATTCTTCGATATGTCCACATTTCAAATGCTTCCAATCTATTGAGACATTGTTTATTAAGAGTCCATGTCTCCACACCGTACAAAAGAACAGAAAATACATAACATAACGCTAATAAGTTGAATATGATGATACGTTTTGAATGTCCTTAAAAGTGTGTGAAAAGTGCCTTAAAACTCACCACTCACATTTATTCCTATTAGAGATACTATATTAGTAGATATGAGATCAATCAAATTACACCGTTTATTATTGAGATCAGTATTTGTTACTGTAACAAATACTGAAAAAACAAAAATCTATCTTGTTCAAAAAATACACCAACAAAATTTTAAAAATCAGCCAAAAAACACATTTTTGAATGAAAATTGATATAGTTTATTTAATTATTTAGTTGCTATATTACTTAGCTATATCGCAAAGGTCTGATGTATTACCTACGCTTTTTTCATTCCATTGAATTTTCATATCATTCCATCCAGTGGCGCACTCAGAGGGGGTTTTGGTCGTTAAAACGCCCCTCGCCCCAGGGCATATAAAAATATATAACCATTAGTATGAAAATGTAACTTGTATTTCACAAGTAATACAAACAAATTTCAGTGCCCAAGCCAACCCCCCCCCCCCCCCACCCTAGAAGAAAATTCTAGGTGCGCCACTGCGCACATACCACATCACGCGGAATTGGAAAATGACGTGAGATCTCGCAATACCGAGATGTAAGTGTTCCGGGATTGGAATCCCTGATTATCTTGTAATGGTTCATATAATTATTAATTATTATCTTATCACCCTTGTCGTTTGTAATAGTTAGTAATTAAACCTTTGGAGTCTAAAAATAATATACCTATACCTACCTAAGCCCAGCGGCGGATCCAGCATCGTTAAGAGGGGGGCCGATCATAGATATATAATAACAAGTAGATTAGGTCAGGTCCGAAAAATAGCGTAACGCGGAGCAGTTCGGGTCGGTGGTCTATCTATCTCTCTCTACCGGCGTGTACAGGATTATCATCATCCAAAATAAGAGCAAGACATATTCGTTTAATTTTTAAATGTCCTACAAAACAAACATTACGTTTGTTTTTAAATAATTGAGGTGACACCGATTACTTAACACAAGTGCACCAGTTTTCAATAACGCTTCGTCAGCGGTTCAATATTATTCTTAATTCAAGGTCAAGCTGAAGTCAGCATTAAACACATCAACACTTTCCGAGTTTATTTATAGTTACAGCAAAGCATTGTGGATCATTCTATTTCATTAGTTTATCAATTATCATTCGTGATTCAGATACATTATTAGACAGCTAAACTTCAAACGTACCAACTAGTTACTGTGGTATTTAGAGTTGGTAAATAAATAAGTATTCAGTAAAAGTGTTTACTTCATTAACCCCTATCATAGGGGGTAACTACCCCGACTAACCTAGGATGTTCCTGAGGATGGAGTACCATCACAGGCGCTTAGCTTTCTCTCCCTACCATATGATGGCCGCCGCCTCTGTGTTTGTGTCGTTCCATTACTCCCACCTCTTGGTAGATACGCTCACATCCGCACGGTAGACAAAGATAGCTAGACCACCGTACTTGATATTGGCGTTACACCCCGATGCATTGAGTGGCATATAACTAGTCTGGTCTATGGTTAACATGTCTCTGGGGCCGATTGGCTAAAGGCTATAAAGGGATAAGATGGTAAAATCTGCACTCGGCTGAATTTGTATGAGGGTCGTTTTTTTTTCAACCTCCGTTTGTCCATAAAAAATTCCCGTGAAGCGTTTCGCCATTGCGGTGCGCAGTGGGCGACAGCGCATCTCCCCCGCTACACTCTACATTAATCCCGACTTCCAGGCATCAGTCTGTACTGTGCTACACACGAAACAACATGGCCGCAACAATTTGTTCTCCCGCCAAGTGTGAATTACGCGCTGTCATTCGCTTTTTGCAGGCAGAAGGCAATAGTGCAGCTGCAATTCATCGAAAGATGTGTCAAGTGTACGGAGAAGGGTTTATGAGTAATGGGGTTGTGCGTGAATGGTGCCGAAAATTCAAAGAAGGACGAAATGATGTGCATGACGAAGGGAGTCAAGGTCGCAATTCTGTCGTTACAGATGAGCTTGTTCAACGTGTTGATGAAGCGGTGAGAAACAACCGTCGCTTCACTTTAACATCGTTGACAATGGAATTTCCACAAGTTTCATTTGACACACACACTTGACACATCCTTGATGTGTCAAGTGTGTGTGTCAAATGAAAGCGAATGACAGCGCGTAATTCACACTTGGCGGGAGAACTTATTGTCGCGGCCATGTTGTTTCGTGTGTAGCACAGTACAGACTGATGCCTGGAAGTCGGGATTAATGTAGAGTGTAGCGGGGGAGATGCGCTGTCGCCCACTGCACACCGCAATGGCGAAACGCTTCACGGGAATTTTTTATGGACAAACGGAGGTTGAAAAAAAACGACCCTCGTATTTGGATGTGGTAACTAGAAAGTGCATATTTCAAAACCTCCTTAGCCAAATTTTTAGCTCCCTATGTGACCCCAGGTGTCCCCTCCCGTAACAATGTGTTTTTTAAAAAACAATTTTTTCTGAGCGATCCTTGGGTTTAAACAATCTGAAAAACTTAAAAATATACATTGTTATATCCAAAATCACATTTTTGTCTCATACGCAGTATACAGTGCTATGTCCAAAACCACTAATTTTTTCAGATTTTTTTATCAAAATTGAGTTCAGGAAAATTTTTTGAAATTTTCAAAAAAATTTAGGTTATGTAAATTTCGAAATAACTTATTTTTATGTCCCCCCTTTATATCCATAGCGTTTCCTGAACGATCCTTTGCTTAAACAATCGGAAAAAACAGTTCTGTGTCCGCCAAAAATTTCCTCCATAACCTAAATTTTTTAGAAAATGTCTAAAATTTTTCCTGAGCTCAATTTTGATCTAAAAATTTTGAAACAAAAATCAGTATTTTTGTATATAACTGCAGGGCCGGACTGGCACATAAAAAAGGCGCCAACCCAAATCCTAAAAAAGGCGCCAGACCCCCCTCCCCTTCTTTACACGAAACTTTTTTCAAATCCTAACGCATGTATTTTCAAGTAACGCTATAAATATTACTTGTGATTTTTTAAGTTTATTTTACTTTAAATCCATAAAGTAATTTACTATTTTTATTGGAAATAGTAAATTACATTAAGATGGCATAAAAATATAGCTTCAGATTCCCAGTATCCCTTTTACTCCGTTACATTTTTTGGTGATCTCTGGAGATTTAAAACAAATTTTTGAAAAGTTTGAGTAATTTTTCAACTGCTTCTACAGAGGAATCTACTGGTTCAAAAACAATTAACAAAAATCATGATTGGTGTTCATTATAAGTCACTTTCTGAATTTTTTCAAATTTTTAGAGCGCTCTAACACTCCATATAATAGAAGAGTAAACCTAGATAAAATATCCGCAACCACACGGTGTCAGGCGATTTGTGCCTGAGTGGTGAATGTCCTAGATCAGACAGCCGCAAACGGAGCCCTCGGAGAACTGACGAAACCCTTTGAAATTTGAAATTCAAGCCTTTACGTGGGGCTATCAGGACCAGGTGAATATATTTAATATAGACAGTGATGCCAAAAAGGAAGAAATCCTGAGACAGGTTCGCAGGTATACCGGCAGCAGAAAATCTAACACATCTAACTCGTCTCTATAAGGGAAAATAAAGAACGCAACACAAACGTCACAGTCAGACTGACGCGCATCACAGCCAAAAAAGCACTGGAAAAAGAACATATTGGCTATAACTCGTGCAAGATACAAAAGAGAGACTGCATGTCCAGCGATGCTTCAGATGCCTACAGTTCAGTCATGGTAAAACCGACTGCAAGGGAGAAAACAGAGCGACCTCTGCTACAGATGTGGCCAGGGAGGCCATCAGGCACGAGAGTCCAGTAGTGAGGGCGACTTTTTGTCTCACTTCAGTGCCCAGAGTATAAATGGGATGTAAATGATTAATGGGATGTTCCAATATCGGCAAGCTCTTATTTTTAAAAGATGCATATCGAATTTCTTAAACATTTATACCAAACATTAAAATGGCCACTTTTTGCGCATTCTGACAAAGTTGCGTTTCTACTACGCCCACGGGCTTCATTATGTAGGGTTCTAGGCCCCAACAATCCTACATGTATAATGTAGTTATGGAGCGCAGAAGATTGCACTCATATATTTTAGGCCGATTGTGAGATGTAGCACTCTTATAATATAATAGAAAGAGCGGATATTGATACCTACGAAAGGCGCCTGAATCGTAAAATTGGTCTTCGAGGGCGCCGCGCGTCGTATCTACGCCATTTGATTATCTAATACCTGATACAAGTTGAAAATTTGTATTTTGTTGTACCAAATAGCTTCATTATTTAGGATTCTGGGGCGCAACAATCCAATACCTGATAAAAGTTGACAAGTTGTATTTTGTTGTACCCAATGGCTTCATTATTTAGGATTCAGGGGAGCAATAATCCTATATGTACAATGTAGTTATGGAAAGCAGAAAACTACACCTGTCTATAATAGGCCAATTGTGGGATGTAACACTGTATCAAGTATCAGATAATTAAATGGCTTAGATGCAACGCGCAGCTCACTCGAAGACCATTTTTATAATAAAAACAGCGGAAATTGATACCCACGAAAGGCGCCCGAATCGTAAAAATTATCTTCGAGGGCGTCGCGCGTCGTATCTAAGCTATTTACCTAGTATAATAGAAACAACGGATATTGATACTTACAAAAGGAGCAAGAATCTAAAAATGATCTTCGAGGGCGCCGCGCGTCGTGTCTAAGCTATTTATTATAATATAAACTAATACAAACAGCGGATATTGATACCTACAAAAAACGCCAGAATCTAAAAATGGTCTTCGAGGGCATCGCGCGTCGTATCTAAGCTATTTATTATAATGGAGACAGTGGATATTGATACCTACAAAAGACAAAGGAATCTAAAAATGGTCTTCAAGGGCGCCGCGAGTTGTATCTAGCTATTATAACAGAAACAGCGGAAATTGATACTTACGAAAGGCGCCCGAATCGTAAAAATTATCTTCGAGGGCGCCGCGCATCGTATCTAAGCTATTTATGATAATAGAGACAGCGGATATTGGCCAAGGGATCTAAAAATGGTCTTCAAGGGCGCCGCGAGTCGTATCTAAGCTATTTATTATAACAGAAACAGCGAAAATTATTGATACCTACGAAAGGCGCCCGAATCGTAAAAATTATCTTCGAGGGCGCCGCGCGTCGTATCTAAGCTATTTATTATAATAGATACAGTGGATATTGATACCTACAAAAGGCAAAGGAATCTAAAAATGGTCCTCAAGGGCGCCGCGAGTCGTATCTAAGCTATTTATTATAACAGAAACATCGAAAATTATTGATACCTACGAAAGGCGCCCGAATCGTAAAAATTGTCTTCGAGGGCGCCGATCGTCGAATCTAAGCTACCTACAGGGTGGGGCATTAGTGTGACAAAGTCTAATTACTCGTTTGTCGTAAGAGATACGAAAAAAAGTTATTTAGGTAAAAGTTGGGGGACACATAGTACCATAATTTAAAAATATTTTCAAATATACAGGGTCGTCCGTCTTGGCAGGGTGACACAAACTTATGTTTTTTTTAATGGAACACCCTGTATATTTTTACATTTTTGGATTCTCCTCGATGTTTCCTATCTTAGAATATATGATTTTGTAATATTATACGAGGTAGTTTAAAAGTTAATTACGTTTTTTTGTTAATTTGGTAGCAAAATCTACACCCTGTAGAATTTTAGTGATTTGACATCATATTTTTATTTTATGTTCAAACGATTTTTAATATAGTCTACTATTGTTAAACATTAACAGTATAGCGAAATGTTTAATTTTAGTATACAGGGTGGGTCGAAACTCGGAATGAGTATTTTCTGAGTTTTCTTAAATGGAACACCCTGTATTTAAGTATTGTAATGAAATGATATTTTATGGTACCTTTTTATTTCTTAAGCATTCCCTATACCTAAGTGCTTTAATTTGTAAGTTATTCGTGATTCTTTAAGCCAAACATTAATTGTAAGAAAAATTACGTGAAATTTTATTAGGTGGCTGTGAAAATATTTAATCAGAAATAATTTTTGGAAAAGAAAATACATCATAATCTAGTCTGATCCTTAATTTATTACTATTGGATGAAATATCCAAATAAATTCGTGGTTAAGTTTGTTAGTGCGCAAAATATTAATAAAAACATACAATATTCTACCTCGTCGGCTATGACACTAAATTTCCTTAAAAATTTGACATTATACTATTTTTATAGATCCAGTTGCTTTGTTACCATTACTAATATGTATTTTTCTTATGAGAAACTGACTAATAAGATTTTGGTGCTAGTGGAATATAACAAAAATGTGCTACTAGCAATAAGAATTTTTCATTAGAAATTCCCTAATAGACGACAACTAAGAAGAGAAACGTTTAAAAATATACTAGAACGGTTTCAACGGACTGATCACTTAGATTATGATAAATCTGCTCGAATAAAAACTATTGTAAGTGAAGAAAACAGCAATTATATGTAATCCTTAGTGTCACTGAGGATCTGCATATTAGTACAATCGTTCTTACAATCTAAGTATCTAGTCTGTTGAAACCGTTTTAGTATACTTTCAAAAGTTTCTCTTTTTGGTTGTCGTCTATCAGGGAACTGCTGATGATAAATTTTTATTGCTAGTAAGTAGCTCATTTTTGTTATACTCTCCTAGCACAAAGCCATTTTAATCCGTTCCTCATTAGAAAAATTAATATTAGTAATGGTATCAAATCAACTGAAACTATATAAATAGTATAATGTCAAATGTTTAAGCAAATTTTGTGTCATAGCCAACTAGGCAGAATTTTGTATGTTTGATTCATATTTTAACCACCAACAACCTTAACTACGAATGTATTTGGATATCTCATCCAATATTAATAAATTAAGGATCAGGCTAGATTATTATGTATTTTTTTTTCGAAAAATTACTTTTGATTGGATATTTTCACGGCTACCTAATGAAATTTTACGTAATTTTTGTTGCAATTAATGTTTGCTTAAAGAATGACGAATAACTTACAAATTAAAGCACTTAGGTATAGGGAATGCTTAAGAAATAAAAAAGTACCATAAAATATAATTTCATTACAATACTAAAATACAAGCTGTTCCATTTAAGAAAACTCAGAAAATACTCATTCCGAGTTTCGACCCACCCTGTATACTAAAATTAAACATTTCGCTATACTATTAATGATTAACAGTAGTAGACTATATTAAAAATCGTTTGAACATAAAATCAAAATTTGATGTCAAATCACTAAAATTCTACAGGGTGTAGATTTTGCTACGAAATTAACAAAAAAACGTAATTAACTTTTAAACTACCTCGTATAATATTACAAAATCATATATTTTAAGAAAGGAAACATCGAGGAGAATCCAAAAATGTAAAAATATACAGGGTGTTCCATTAAAAAAAACATAAGTTTGTGTCACCCTGTCAATACGGACGACCCTGTGTATTTAAAAATATTTTTAAATTATGGTACTATGTGTGCTCCAACTTTAACCTAAATAACTTTTTTTCGTATCTCTTACGACAAACGAGTAATTGGACTTTGTCACACTAATGCCCCACCCTGTATGTATTATAATAGAAACACCGGATATTGATACCTACGAAAGGCGCCCGAATCGTAAAAATTGTCTTCGAGGGCGCCGCGCGTCGTATCTGTGCTATTTGATTATCTGATACCTGGTAAAAGTTATACTTTGTTGTACCAACTGGCTTCATTATATAGGTTTCCATAGCAGTTTCTGTTTCTTCATTAAGTAAAAACAGTTTTTAGGGGAATGGTTGTCTTCCAACATAGTCGTTGTCGTCATAGTCTTTGTGTAAAGGTTAAAAAAAATTTCAGCGTTTACTTTTTATAAGGGATATATACTAACGAAGGCAAAAGGCGCACCGGCCCGCTGGCCGGTGGGCCGGCGGCCCAGTCCGGGCCTGTATAACTGTGTATGTCCCTAAATTTTTTCAGATTATTTAAATCGAAGGATCGTTCAGAAATTTTTTTGTTCGAAAAATCACATTTTTTGCGATAGGGGACACCTATTGTCACATAGGGAGCTAAAAATTTGGCTAACGGGGGTCTTGAAATATGTACTTTCTAGTGCCCAACCCCAAATACGAATCCAGCTGAGTGCAGATTTACCTATTCCGCTATACCTACCTAGTTTTTCTATAAAAATAAATGAATGTTTTTGTAATCTTTATATATAATTTTAAAAAAATTAATCACTTGGTTTGAGAGGGGGGGCCATCGCCCCCATCGCCCCCCTTGGATCCGCCACTGCCTAAGCCACATACTGAGATATTATAAGTACTAATATGCTCAACTAATAGTGAAAGGAAAGATCGAGGGAAAGAGAGGACTAGGAAGGAAAAGAGTATCGTGGCTCAGAAACATCCGACAATGGACAGGGCTAAATTCTGAACAGCTCATAAGAGCAGCTGAAGACAGAAGAGTTTGCAATATTGTAGATAAGTTAATTTAGCCAGTTGAGTTTACGCCACAGTAAACTCAAAGAAATCCTGGAGAGTAAGAACATTGACACCAGAGACATACAAATAATATTAAATCTGTACTGGAATCAGCGAGCTAATATAAAAATAGAAGAACAAACATCGGACGAAATAGAAATACGTAGAGGAGTACGACAGGGTTGTATATTGTCACCGCTCTTATTTAATATCTACAGCGAACAAATATGCCAAGAAGCTCTCTCATATGCAAAAGAAGGGATAACAGTCAATGGAGAAGTTATCAATAACATTCGATATGCTGACGATACTGTGATAATGGCAAGAACAGCGGAAGATCTACAACATTTAGTTGAAACTATGAATGAGATATGTAATAACTACGGCATAAGGATGAACGTCAAAAAAACCAAATATATGACCTTCAGTAAGAATCCAATAAATGACACTAGTATCACAATAAACGGTACCCAACTTGAAAAAGTAAACGAATACAAATACTTGGGAACCCTTATCAATGAAACAGGTGACCAAAATCACGAGATAAAAAGACGTATTGAAATTGCCAGGTCTACTTTTATAAAAATGAAAAAATTATTTTGTAATCGTGATATTAGTATTCATCTACGAACTAGAATGTTAAAATGCTATGTATTCAGTACTTTGCTCTACGGTTTTGAGTCATGGACTCTTAAACAGAGGAATATTAAAAATCTTGAAAGCTTTGAGATGTGGTGCTACCGCCGTATACTACGAATAAGTTGGGTGGATAAAATTACAAATGAAGAAGTAATACGCAGAATAAATAACGAGCCAGAAGTTCTACGGAGTATAAAAAAGAGAAAACTTGAATACTTAGGCCACCTGATGAGAGGACAAAAGTACACATTCCTACAAAATATAATGCAAGGAAAAATCCAAGGACGAAGAAATCCAGGCCGTAGAAGAATGTCCTGGATGAGAAATTTGAGAGAGTGGTTTGGCTGTACCACTAACGAATTGTTCAAAACAGCAGTAAATAAAATTAGAATCGCCCTAATCATATCCAATCTCCGATAGGAGAGGCACTCAAAGAAGAAGAAGAAGATAAGTTAATAGACCGGGAGATATTATACAGAAGTTCAGCCACGATTTTCTAAGTCCTACCCTTTGCAATAGTGGAAGGGTAGACGAGGTACTTACAATTTGTGGAAATATCCACTTTCCTGTGACATTTTCCTGTAAAAATTAGATTTTCCCAAAAAATAAAAATAGGATTTTGCGATGAATTTCTGAGTCCTGCCTGCCTGCCATATCCGTAGAATGACAAAGTACTATGGATTTTATGAAGAAAATTTTTTGGGCAGGATGGTTGCAAACGGGCTAACGGTGTATATATGTATACAAACATGTAAGGAAAATAATGAAATTTTCTTGATTTTCTGGGTCCTGCCAACTAAATAAATTATAAACATATTTATTTCAAAATGATAGAAAAAAATGTTGGCATGACGTCTCCTCTGACTGTTTAAGTATACTTGTCCCTTGGAAAATTATGCGCAAAATTTTTACCCTGATTCCGTGATTTTCTGAGTCCTGCCTTTAAAAAGTTATAATACTCAAATACAATCAATACTTTTTCGGTACTCGGCAGGAAGGTTAAACGGTTCTTGTAAGACGGCAGGAGTCCTAGATTTGTAAGAAAATTCGTGAAAAATTCCACGATGTTCTGAGTCATGCCATTTTGCATATGTTTCAAGAATCTTAATATAAGTCTATTTACAAAGAGGCAGGATGGTTTTATAGTTATTTCGTATACAGGGTGGGGCATTAGTGTGGCGCGAAGTCCAATTACTCGTTTGTCGTAAGCGATACGAAAAAAAGTTATTTAGGTAAAACGTGGGGCAAAGAGAGGATCATAATTTTAAAATATTTTCTAATAAGTATACAAGGCTACCCGTATTGACAGGGTGACACAAACTTATGTTTTTTTTAATGGAACACCCTGTATATAATTTTAAGATTCCTAAGATAATTTAACACAATTCACATAATCCAAAAATGCTTCCTAAGGGAGCTAGAGCTCTTTGAAGATGGCGCCTTGTAATTAGATTTTTTTTATCTCCAGAACGCTTCCATTTCGATAGACAAAAACTGGTCCGTCTTTTTATCTTCCAGATACATATAAATCGATTCCATCAATTGCGAATCTCTAGTACCGGTCATAGGAGTCCGTTTTGGGTAGGGCAACGGTTATTTTATCGCATAAATTTTTTGTCTTTAACTTTTAAGCATTTTTGACACTATATTATTAAATTGTGAGGTATTCTAGTACTAAACGGTACTCTTGCTGTAAGTCGGTAGGATGCACCGTTTTCTAGAAAAATCAATTTCAAAATTTTTCGTATTTTAAATTTAAGAAAAATTTGAAAAAAAATAAAAAAAAAACGGTGTATTTACCGACTTAAACCAAGAGTAACTTTTAGTACTAGAATACCTCATAATTGAATACTCTACTGTCAAAAATGCTTAAAAATTAAAGCAAGTTATGAGAGTTCGTTGATCTACCCAAGACGGACGCCTATGACCGATACTAGAAATTCACAATTGATAAAATATTCATCTCTGGAAGAGAAATAAACGTACCAGTTTTCGTTTTTCTAAATAGTTTTTTTTTTTTTTTTTTTTTTTTAGTTCAAAAACCGAACAATTTTTCAAATCGATTTTTCTAGAACACGCCGTATCCTACCGACTTAAAGCAAGAGTACCTTTTAGTAAAAGAATACCCCTTAGTTTAATAATCCAGTGTCAAAAATGCTTAAAAGTTATGGGATAAAATATTCGTTTCTCTACCCTAAACGGACTAAACCGGTACTAAAAATTGACAAATGATGGAATCGATTTATCTCTGGAAGATAAATAAGTGTACCAGTTTTCGTTTTTCTAAATAGAAGTGTTCCGGAGCTATTAAAAAAAACTAATTAGAATACGCCATCTTTAAAGAGCTTTAGCTTTCTTGGGAAGCATTTTCGGACGAGGTGAATTGAGTTAAATTTTCTTAAAATTATCTGAGGAATCTCCGGGCTTCGATTGTTAGAAGAGTTTCTGGACACCCTGTATAATAGGTACAATCCCTACTATAACCAATTAATTGTAAAATTATTGATTTTCTTCCTATTACTTTTATTACTTTTACTTAGATACAAATATGATCTAATCGCTTAAAATAAATATGTTACAGTTTGGTATTAGATTTGAAAGGTGTGTAAAAATCCGAGACATTACTCAGGAAAATAATATTTAATACCGTATGATTCTTTTAACGATATAAAAATTAATTTTTATGTATTAAATATCTTTGCGGTTATCCTGCCACGTTGTAAACGGTTTTAGATTAGTGTTTTTTAAGCATACCTGACATGGCATGACTCAGAAAATTGTGGTGACATGAATATGTTTGTATAACAACCTGCAATAATTTTACTGACTTAAAATTTTATTTTTATATACGAAATAACTATACAACCATCCTGCCTCTTTGTATATAGCTTTATAATATGTTTGTTCGTAGAACGATCAGCAACCGTTGCCAACCGTCAGACGCAAGCGCGTTCGTAGTCTACGAACTCTAACTGTTAACTGCGCAGCGCTAACTGTTAACTGCGCATGCATCTCTGATGGTTGGCAACGGTTGTTGATCGTTTGGATCGTACTACGAACAAACCTAATTAACATTCTTGAGATATGTCCAAAATGACATGACTCAGAAAATCGTGTAACTTTCCACGAATTTCCTTACACATTTTTTAACTATGTTTAGTAAAAAAGGTGTAACTAAACATCCTGCCATTTTGAATAATGTCTACTTAAATTATTTATTTTATAATAAAATTTATTTTATGACTCAGAAAATCACGGAACCAGGGTGAACATTTTCCAAGAGACAAGTGCAGTTAAACATTAGGAGACGTCATGCCAACATTTTTTTCGATCATTTTCAAATAATTATGTTTAATTTATTAAGTTGGCAGGACTTAGAAAATTATGATAATTTCATTATTTTCATTACATGTTCGTATATCCATATACTCCCTTAGTCCTTTTGCAACCCTCCTTCCCAAAAAATGTTCTTCATAAAATTGATAGTATCCTGTCATTCTATGGATATGGCAGGACTCAGAAATTCATCGCAACTCCCCATTTTTTCCTCATGGAAAATCTAATTTTCACAGGAAAATGGCACAGGAAACCCGTGGATTTTTCCATAAATTGTAAGTACCTTTTCTAACCTTCCAGTATTGCAAAGGGCAGGACTTAGAAAATCGTGGTTGAAGTTTTGTTAATATCTCCCGGTTTATAAGTACATGCAAAACAGTGTATATTTCAAAAATCTGACGATTTGAACGTAAGGAAATGAGTGAGTCACAAAGTTTCAAAAGAAAAAAGCGAATATTTCGCGAAATGAGCTACAGATCTAAAAACTAACAAATAGGTGCTCAATATTTTCAAATATCTATCGAATAATAGCAAACACGACCCCCCACACAGAGGGGTGGGGGTAAATTTAAAATTTTAAATACGAACCCCGCGATATTTCAAGAAATGAACATCAGATCTAAAAGCTGAAAAATACATGTACGTATTCAATATTTTTGAAAAATCTATCGAATAGCACCAAACACCCATGGAGGTGTGGTGGGGGGTTACTTTAAAATATTAAATAGAAGCAATAGGAGTACCCATTGTTTACTGCAGATTTGGATTCCTTACGTAAAAATTAGTAACTTTTATTTTAGACATTTTTTTCGAATTATGGTTATATGGCGTTATAATCGGAAAAAAATTATGTTGGAAATTGAAAATTAAATTAAAAAATGGAAAGTCCGCACTAAAATTGAAAATTTACTTAACTTTTTTTGGTTTTAATAACCAATCTTCACAACCCAATAGGTAATAGGTCCCCATAACACTCGAGTGACTGCACATTTAGCATACTTTCCTCCGCTACTAACGTTTCTAAGATCAATTTTTGATCTTTCTAATGGGTCATCCATTATAAGGACCTCCAAACTGAGGACTGAAATTATAGGGTAATAAAATAAACAAATAAATTATATAAATTTTAATACAAAGACAAAAGAATAAAGTCCATGCCAAATATAAATTAGATGTGGAATATATACACTGGTTAGGTACTTATCTTATTCTAATTAATTGTTTAATCATTAATCAAAAATAAAAAAAAATAACCCTCTAGTGTCCCAGTCAGCCTCAAGGCGGACCGTAATAAAAGTTTCCATACTTACTATTTAAGTATTTTATAGCTGCAATTCCCAAACCACCCTCTGGAATAGATCGAAGAAGTACCCAGTTTTTAGAAATTTGGCGGATTAGACAAATTTTTACTCTGTAATTTTCAGTTTAGAGTGAAATTTGGTACTGGTACCAAAAAAATTCGGGCAGTAGAAGGTTAATTTAAAAAATCAAGAAAATTGCCCCCTACAGGGAATCGACCCAGAACCCCGGACCCGAGTCAATTCGATTAATAAAAACAGTTTCAAAAGTTATGCATCACCTAAAATTAATATGCTCATTTTCGTAGTTGATTTTTTCGTTAACAGATTAATGGATTCCGCTAATTTTTTTTATTATATTAGGTTTTTCTTTGGTATTTACACAGTTGGGCAAAGGTTCACTCAAACTGCTTTTTTAAACTTATACCGGGTGGACGAAAATATATGTTTTTCTTATGTTAAGTTTGAGACACCCTGTAGGGAGGAGGTCTAAGTGTGGGTATACATCGAAATCATATTGTAGTCTTGTCTTGTGAATATTATGTTTTTTGGGTTCCATGACATCTCGTAACGCGACAGTTCGTAACCGGACAATTGGTAACGGACAATTCGTAACAGCGGCAGTTCGTAAGGGCGACACTTCGTAACGGCGACACTTCATAACGGCGACAGTTCGTAACTATACAAATTCGTAACGGACAATTCGTAACGTCCAAATTGAATTACTCTGTTTATTTTTGTTAACGTCGAAACTAACTGTTCCCAGATAACAATATAAACTTGTTTCAAATTTGCAACAAGTTTGATATATCAAACATGAAAGCTTGCTGCAGGTTTGCCATGGCAACTTTGCAAACTTGCAGCAAGGTTAAATCAAACTTGCTAGTTGGTATGTGACAAACTTGCATGAAGTTTGTTTTTTCAAACTTGATACAAACTTGATATAACAAATTTCCTGAAGGTTTGTTTTTGTTTTGTTGCATGAAGTTTGTTTTTTCAAACTTGATACAAACTTGCTTAAGGTTTGTTTTGAGATACTACCCACAATTTGAATAAAACAATGTGAATAAAAAATACAATACCATTTTATATAACTATTTATTAATCACTCGACTAAAATACAATCGTATAAAATTATTCATTGGAACTTACATTAAACACGCTATCTTCAGATTCCGATGATTGGTTTTGTGTATCAGCTCTGAAACAAATAGAAATTGTTAAAAACTCTTACTGTGTGAACAGAATTAATCTATGTTATTAAAAGAGGTAAAAAGATGTTAAAGTAACATTTTTACAATAAAACCTAAAATTTATTTATTATATCTATTTTATAATATATAATTTATTTTAAATAGTATGTGAGTACAGTTAGAAGCTACAAAAAAACATAAAAAGACTTACCTCTACCTCAATGCCACCAGAGTTGACCAGAGCAAAATGAGTAGGTACCAGAGGCCTGCGGTCCATGGAAGCGGGGGAAGCGCCGCTTCCCTATTTATACGTCGATATAAGAAAATATATTATTAATTAATATTTAATAATAAAAATTTTTCCCTAATCCAAGTAATCTACATATTACCTAGGCAATAGGCATTAAAAAATATTAAAAATTAATCGCGTACGAACGAACTCAATATGCACACAATTCAACTATTTGGTCCACTCCTGACAGAAGCGCATCTCAAAATCGCCGCTTGTCGTACAGGTGTCCCGTTTAAAAAGTGGTCAGGGTTCAATGACCGCAACCACTAGTCGCGCGAATTTTGGTACCATGGAAGCGCTTATCCTATCGCCTTCGCGAAAGTGAGATGCTCCGACTGTTACTGCTGCTAAGGGGTGCTTAGGTATTACATACATTCGCTTAAAGAATATTTCGATTTAAATTTTTTGCAGAGATTTTTCCTTTTACTGATCTTTTATTTGAAATTATACAGAAATCAAATGGTATTGCATTTTGTATAAGACAAATTTATGACTTTATTAATACGATAATTAAAAAAACGAGAGCAGTTTAAAAATATTTGGGATAAAACTGAACATGGGTTTGAACATGAAAGAAAAATAATGAAGATTGATAATTTCGGAGACAGAGAGACAGAGAACACATAGGAAACAAAGAGACCTTTTGATAATATTCTACAACAAATGAATTCTAGCTTTCAAAATTTTAACGATTTAAAATTTGTGGAATTATATATATAATCTTAATATTTCTAATGATAATTCATCAAAATTTCCCACATAGGAATTTATTTCATTACGATTAAATAATGAAAACTTTTTGATATCCCAGCTTTGCATTCTCAGTTAAGTGTCATCTATGAAACAACTGACATTAATGAAAAAGAAATACCCAGAAATCTGGGATTTCTTTATAACTACTGGTTTAAACAAGTCACTGTGTGAAGTGGTCAAGTTGTGTGAATTAGTACTACCAACTATCCCAGCCACAAGTGTATCAGTTGAACGAAGTTTTGCAGTATTAAGATGCATTAAGAGTTTCAAATTAAGAGTTTAAAAGCAATTCAACAAGCGAAGACAGACATTGAAAGTTAGCCCTATTATCCATTGAAAAAGACTGCATTCAACAATTATCAGAAGTTGATAGGAGAATAGACCTCGAGTATAAATAAGTGTCATTTTAGTGAAAGTTGTGTGTTGTGGAAAATGCCTCGGAGTATAAAATTTATTTTAAATAGGATTCTTCTTTAGAAAACCAAGCCCGGCGCGAGGACTCAAGGCCCGAGCTAGCAATACAGATCAATGATAGGTCACTAGTCACTAGAAATAGCGGGAATAGAGTGCCTCACGCATTCACGCGTCACAGATTTAGTGTGTGAGTCCTTGCACGCAGGACGTCTCACATAATTAAGTACTTTGCTGATAGAGAGCCCCTGCGCATCAGAGTGTTATCATCAGGTGGGAAGTGGCTCGACCCTCGACCCTTAAGAAAATATTTTTATATCCTTATTGAATCGCTTCCCCTTTCAAAAAAGTCACCGCACGCCACTGGTAGGTACTAATCTCTAATTCGGTAAGAATGCAGTTTGGTCTATTAACAATGAAGAAAATAGGCTTCAGTTTTGTAATAATAATTAAGGTCTCGGAGAATTGTACGGAAAATTTAAGTTGTAAAAAAAGAAAAATATCAACATAACCACAACAACAAACTATCACCGCGTACTCGTAGCAGATTATTTTTCCCGTGTTGCCAGCCACCAAGTAAGCTTTTTCCCTCCACTTACCTTAAAAATTCTCACTTTTATGAAAAAATTCGCTCCTATTTACAAAATCTGCGAAAATATGTTGAATTATTTTCAAATATTTTGATTTTTTTAAATATTGTGCAATTTGGACTGGAGCAAAAATTCCCTTTTGAGATAACTTTTTCAATTGTATGTTGAAAATTCTCGCAAACACAGAAATTTCCCTCCGGGTGGCAACACTTTCGTTGTCGTGGGCGGGACATCAGTCGGGGCGCCGAACGAAAACCGAATCGAAGCGGGCTGTGCAAAGCTAAGCTTGAAGCAAAGTTGCTACAAACTTGAATAATCATCTTCGTCATAACAATATTGCAGCAAACTTGTCACAAACTTGCCTCGTCATATTTGACGCAGCAATGAAAAATCAAAGAAGAATCAAACTTGCCACAAGTTTACATGCCATCTGGGTTATTACAGTTATAAATGAAATTATGTTTATCAATTTAACGAATCAGTATCAGGATAAACATTAGGTACGAAATCGAAATAGTAGGTACCTGGATAAACATGTTTAACACATTTCATATTTCAGGATATAATAAATAGTATATTAAGTATGGAGAACGGTAAGGGTTTTATACCGATCGAAGACAATTGTTTGGAGGAGGAGCGGAGCGACGACTCCAATTATTGTCTGAGATCGGTTACCCTTAACGTTCGACAAGCTTATAACGGTTTTTGCACAATTGATACCATTATAAATTATAAAATTAAACATTTTCGTCATATTGACTAGTTTCATTCATTTTATCAAGATAGATACTTTGGTTGTTAGGTAGTAACTAGGGTGCATAACAACAATGGAGAATTGAGTTTTTATTTAGTTGTCAATAATTTTACGTACAATTTTGATTATAATAAATTAAAATATGAGCGAAAGTGAATTTGAAGAAATTGAACGGGCTTGTGAAGAAGGGTGTTCCGCAATTATTCCCGAAAAATCCAAAATCCGTTATCAAAATACCTACCAAAGTTTAAAAAATGGTGCGAAGGCAAGAATTTAAGAATCGAAGAAAAGACTCTGTTGGCATATTTCGTTCAAAGACATATGCAGTTGAAAGCTCCTGGAAGCCTCTGGGCAGAATATTCAATGATTAAATCCACCGTTTTTCTTTATGATGGCATTGATATTTCCAAGTTTTCAACTTTGATCGCGTATTTGAAGAGAAAAATTAACAAATTGTACCATAAGTTTCAATATTAATAAATAATTCGTTAGTTTTCTTTATTCTTTCAAAAAATAAATTAAAATTAAGAGATTTTTTAACTCGACGGTAAGTGAATTACTTACCGTCGAGTTGAAGTACTTACCGTCGAGTTGGATTACTTACCGTCGAGTTGCTAGTAAATGTCACCTACTGACGTAAAATCTGTCACGGTAAACAGTCAAAAATGATCAATCGTGCAAAAAGTATTTAAACACGCAAACAAAAACTATTTATAGTTATTTATGATATAAGTGTTAAAAGTACACGTTTAAGGCACGCATGTGAAAGTTTGCAGAATGAGCGATAGCGAATTCTGCAATTCACATGAGTGCCTTAAAAATGTACTTTTTAACACGCATATCATACAATATTTTTTCTACAAACGTAATTACAGGACAATATCTACAAAAACTTTTACTTGAACTTGACTGACATTCCATTTTTATATTTTTTTGACATTACATCAAAATTGCCTACACGGTCAATACGAACTGCAGTGCCTTAAAATTTTTTTAAAGCACTAGTGCCTTAAAGTAGCATTTTTAACGCACGCATGGAGTGCTAAATATTGCAATTTTAACACGGTTGTAGAAAAAATAAAATACTTTACTTAGAAACATGTTTACTTAGAAAGTTGGGAATGTCTAACGATGGTTGTCGGCTTAAAGATTTCACGAATTACTTCATTATTCCTTTGTCTAGGTACATGCAAATTTAAGGAACAATAATGCCTGGTTGCACCAACAAATCTTAAGCTCCAACTTAGCTAAGCTCGGCTTATACAAAGGGGCCGCTTTGACTCTTACTTACGTTTCACCATACTTTTCGATTCTTATCTAAGTAATCTACAGCTACGTAGCAATTACTTATTCCTTATAGTATTCCTTATAGATCGAGTCACTAGAGAATGCTCCAATAACGGACTTAACATAAATGCAACAAAGACAAAGTTACTTGTGGTTAGTAGACAAGACGTCGGCCCTATGCAACTACTTAATTGTCAATGATGAATCAATAACAAAAGTTAACCATTTTAAATACCTAGGATGTTGGATAAACGAGACACTAAATCCGGATGAAGAAATTAAAACTCGTATAGAAATTGCAAGAGGAGCATTTATGAAACTTAGATCTATTCTGAGCAACTCTCAGCTGAACTTACAATTAAGAATCAAGTTCCTAAAATGTTATGTGTATCCTGTATTACTATATATGGATGTGAAACCTGGATCATGAAGGTAAACATGATGAACAAATTAGAAGCCTTTGAGATGTGGTCGTATCGTAGAATGCTCAGAATATCTTGAGTTCAACGCATTTCAAACAGAGAAGTCTTAAACAGAGTAGGTCAAGGCGAAGGTGACTTAATGAAGATGATAAAAAAGAGAAAATCTGAATATCTGGGGCATATAATGAGAGGTAGCAGATACAGGATGCTGCAGTTAATACTCAATGGAAAGATCGACGGAAAAAGAGGAATTGGTCGAAAGAAATATTCATGGCTCCGAAATCTTTGTCAATGGACTGGCTTATCAGCAGATCAATTGTTACATGCCGCACAAGATCGAGAACGATATCGGCAAATTGTTATGGAAGCTACCCACGCCTAAAAAAGGGCACGGTACTTAAAGAAGAAGAAGAAGAAGTAGCAATTCATTGTAGCAAGCTAAAAGTTGGTCCAGAACTCAATGGTGCAACGCGTATTTTTCGTAAGCGGAGCTTAAAGCACGTCTTATGTCTAAGATGTGTTGGTGCAACCAGGCATAAGAGGGACAACCTTTTAAAAATACATATTGTTAAAAGTTTGTATGTATTTAAATATTTGTTTGTGTTTAAAGACTTTTAATATATATTCTGAAACAGAAAGTATAAAATGTGTTAAACATGTTTATCCAGGTACCTACTATTTCGTTAAATTCATAAACATAATTTCAATTATAACTGTAATAACAGTTAGTTTCGACGTTAACAAAAATAAACAGAATAATTCAATTTGGACGTTACGAATTTGTATAGTTACGAACTGTCGCCGTTACGAAGTGTCGCCGTTACGAAGTGTCGCCCTTACGAACTGTCGCTGTTACGAATTGTCCGTTACCAATTGTCCGGTTACGAACTGTCGCGTTACCTGTCTGGTCACGGTTTTTTGACCCGGATTATATCTTTAGAAACAAGTAAAACAGACGGTTTTATTCATTAACATGACGTGTTTTAACTGAAGCAAAACTAAATTAACAATAGGTTTGTTCTAGCATCAGTTTCAAACGGTTTGAAACCATCAGCGAATAGTTGAGTAGAGGGGATAGCACTGGTGACTGTATTATGTTCTCTCACTGACCAACTGTTTGCTGACGGTTTCTGACCAGTGTGACTGTTTGCTAGAACAAACCTAATAAAAAACAGTTAACCAACCTTTACCAACAGAAAGACACATAGCGTTAACAATAATTGTTCAGAATTATTCTGGTAGACGCACTGCATCTGCAGGTGCAGGATGCTAGATGGTCGCTTGGAGGGTGGATTTTAAAGGTGGATGGTGGAAGGGCGCTGCATCCTGGACGCAGTGAAAGAGTGAAATGAAATCAGATCAGAAGTCAGTATCCAACTGACTGCTAAGGAATCGTTTGTTTCATTTGTTACGTTACATTTGGTTTGTTTTTTAGCATATCGTCATATTAGAGGTAAAACTCACTAAGTATCACCGACTTGAATATTGAATTTTCTTTATGCAACTGCAAAGAATAAATAAAACAGATATTTTAAGACATATTTCGTAACATAGTGGGTTTTCTGGGACCCAAATTGTCTTTCTTTTATCTTCTTTTTCTTCACTTACCATCTCCGCGACGGAGGTTGGCAATTATCATGGCTATTCTAATCTTAGATGCTGCTGCTCTGAATAGTTCGGTTAATGTGCATCCGTACCATTCCCTCAAGTTACACAGCACTTATTACGCTTTCCTCCATAGCCAGGCTACCCGGATGGAATATCAAACACGACTGATTTGGGTGGATAGACGCCTGGCGAACCACCGGATGGTTAGCTGGTAGTGGGAAGCCGCTGCGGCTACCGTCGTTTTGTTATTCGTGGTATAAGTATCTGGATGGTCGACAGGCAGGTATCAGGTATCTACCATCCACCATCCTACCAAATTTCCTGCAATGCGCAATGGCTTTAAGCAAGACGTAGCACTGCAGGAAGTTTGGTAGGATGGTGGATGGTAGATACCTGCCTGGCGACCATCCAGCTACTTATACCACGAATAATACAACGACGGTAGCCGCAGTGGCCTCCCACTACCATCTACCCACCCGGTGGTCCGCCAGGCGTCTATCCACCCATATCAGTCGTGTTTGATAATCCATCCGGGTAGCCTAGGCTATGGAGGAAAGCGTAATAAGTGCTGTGTATAAAAGAAGGGCAATTTAGGACCCAGTAGACTAGGGATGGACTCGAGCCGAGCCGAGCCGAGCTTTTGAAAAGCTTGTGCTCGGCTCGAAATTTCGAGCCGAGCTCGAGATAGAAGCTCGGCTTGAACTTCGAGCTTGCAGGTTGAGCTCGTGGCTCGTGCCGGCTCGGCTCGAATAGTTCGAGCCGAGCCGAGCCGAGCCGAGCTCAAAAACATAATAATGAATGTAAAATATAACATTCGTAGTAATTTTTTTTACTTATAATAGTCAAATATAAGAAATAATAAGAAATTCACTAAATGCTTTTCACATAATAGCTACATACTCTGTCATAGTAACGTTAGGAGACAAGAAGAGTGAGATATTTTTTTTCTTAGATTAATGAACAAATAGGAGAAATTAAAAATGTTTATTTCACAGTTTGTCTTAATTTCTGTTTAAAAAACTATGATAATGTATGATTTTAGTGTTCGTCCTGAAATAATGTCAGTCTTTTTAAAATAACCCGATTTAAAGGAAGCCAAGAAAATAGTTTTATCGCTGAGAAACTATATAGGTAGAAACTATATTACGATAGTTTAATATAAATTTCAAATAAGATGGCATATTTGTATTAAGTATTATGACAAGATAGTGGATGAATTGTTTGATAACACCCGGATTTCGTATAGTGTAGTGATAATAAATAATACAAATAACAATAAAAAGTAAAGTCTAATACGACCACACTAATCCATAAATAATCGGAGTAGGAAAAAGCAGCATATTTTATGAAAACATTTTTTTAAATATCAATATTCATATGTACATACAGTGTGGCCAAGCCAAATGGAATAAATTTATTATTTCGTGAATAAGCGCTTTTGGAAAAAAATTCCGAAACAGGTCGGTTTTTATTTTTAAATTACAATTTTTTGGCATATACTCGTATATGATAGTAGCTCATTTGAACGGTTATGAAATTCTCTATTCAGTAATATAAATATTAACATAATATACAGGGTGTCCAATTTTTTTTTTTAATTAAATTAATTGACACAAAAATGAGAATGTATATGTAATTTATTTAATTCAAAATACATTTTGCTACTGTCAGTAAACAGAAAGAATGTTCATTTGACAAATAAACATAGCTTTTCACTTAAATTCAATGTTCAAGATGCCACTCACCTGCCTCTTGGTAGTTTGAACATTTAATTTAAGCGAAAAGCTGTGTTTATTTGTCAAATAAACATTTTTTATGTTTTCTGACAGCAGTAAAATGTATTGTGAATTAAATAAATTACATACATTCTTCTTTTTGTGTTAATTAATTTAATTCGAATTTTTTTTGGACACACTGTATACATAATTATGTTAATATTGATATTACTGAATAGAGAATTTAATAACCTTTCAAATGAGCTAGCACATGACCCCTATTCACATTTAAAAAAATAATCGATTACGTCATCACGCCCAGATGGATGACGTCATTAGTATGATATATGTAGGTATTATATATGCCAAAAAATCGTAATTTAAAAATAAAAATCGACCTGTTGTGAGATCTTTTTCCAAAATCGCTCATTCACGAAATAATGAATTTATTCCATTTGGCTTTGCCACACTGTATAATACTATTGGTAATATTGTAATGTAGTACCTACCACCTAAAAGGCCTGCATAAATAAATAAAAAATATAAATAAAAATTATCAAGTATTTTATTGTCTTATATTACTAGATTCGCATAAAATAAATCTTTCACTAAACTTAATACAGATGAGTTGTAACTCTTTTTTTTTTAATTTAAGTAACTAAAAAACCTGTGTCACCTGAAAAATATTTTTGTACACTTACAGTCAATTGTAAATAAGTATCTCCATTAACATTTTATATCGGAGATACTATTTAAAAAAAATTACATTGTTAATAAAAATCATTTACAAGAGGAAAGGAGGAAAGTGTAGGTATATATTTAAAAATAACATTATAACTCTATTCTTACCAAATTATACATATACGACTCTACTTCAACAATAAATAAAATTAAACCTAGAACTAATTTAAACGATTAAAATTTAAAAAAAAATTGTTTTACACATTTTTCAAAATTGGGTTTTCTACCCAAGAGTTTAGACATAAGAGGCACTTAGCCGATTCATTAGTCAATATATTGCGTTGTTTTCGAATAATTAAGCCAGCTTTCGAAAACAATCGCTCAGATGGTACGGACGTAGCAGGAATACTTAGTAAGTCTCTGGCCATTTCAGCAAGAACAGGAAATCTTCCTTTATTTACCTGCCACCACTTTAAAATATCTTCGTTGCCAGTACTTTGCGGGAGTGCTATGTAGTCATAGAATTCAGTACTTAAGTCTTTTGGTTTTGTTATGACCTTTGATTGATAATAGCTTTCGAAATTGATTTCAAGCTCATCTTGTACTTCCATGACCACCGACGATTCAGATGTACTTTGCGTTATATTTTCTACAGCTTGCTGATTTCCTTCATACTTTTTTAACAGTTTTTTAAACACTGAATACGATTCGTTTTTTAAGTCCCTTCCCCAAAGTGAGTTATCAAATGCTTCAAGTTTATGTCTTGGGTCTAAAATAAGTACTGCACAGTAAATCCAATTTGTTTGTCTGTAATGTTTTAAAATTTTATCTCTGGCCTTTTGAAATGCAGTTAAAAGTTGTTCATCTACACAGGAACGATTCGGTTTATCGTCAAGCAACTTTGATTGTAATTCGATTTTGTCTAACAGTATATTTAAACTGACTATCACTGATGGAAGCGTTGCGTATTTGTCTCCTCCAAGGTTTTCGCTTACTATTTTAAACATCTTTAAAAATTTACAGACGGAAGCTAACATCTGCCATTTGTTTTGGTGTAGTCGAAAATTGTTTAATTTATTGACACTGTCGCTTGCACATAGACAGTCGATCCCCTTTTTTAACTTTAATGCGACATCCAACATATCATGAGTGGAGCTCCATCTTGTTGGAACATCCAGAATAGGTGAAATCTGTGTAGATGCCCCAGCAGTTTGGCATGCACTTTTAAAACGGATCCGTAATTTTTCAGATTTTTTTATTTTCTTAAATATATAACGAATTTTATCCAAACAGTTAGTTGGTGTTTGAATATCTTCATCTAGAACATCGTTGTGTTCGAACTCAACCTCTTCATCTACGTTACTACTTTCTTCATCTTCAGCCTCCCCTCCTACGTCTTCTTCTATTTTCAGAGATTTTAAGCAATCTTGAACAGCCAAGTTCAGAATATGTGCTACACATTTAAAATGTTGATTAACGTCATCAAAAGAAGGAATAAGCTTTTTTAACTCCTGCATGAACGTTGTATTTGCTGCAGTGTTGTCAACAGTTATGCCTTGAATTTTCGATGTGATGCCATAGCTCTGCAAAGATTCATAAAACAACTTGGCAATATCTCTCCCAGTATGAAGCCCATGTGAAGGTGAGAAATCGATAACTACAGACTGGAGTTGCCAATGGTCATCAATAAAGTGGGCGGTGATCCCATAATAAGATTTTCCATTAATTGCCGTCCAGCCATCAATGGTAAAAGATATTCTTGATGTGTTTTGTTGTAGTATATGCATAACTTTTTTTTGATCCTGTTTAAAACGGGACACAACCATTCTCTTTAAAGCTTTTCGTCCAGGCAGGTTTATTCCAGGTTTGATTTGATCGAAGAAGTTCCTTGTTGCTTCGTCGTCAAAAAACTAAAAAGGTAGGTATTTAGTGGCCACCCAATCAACGATAAAGTTTTCATCTTTAGGTTCATTCACGGATTTCTGCAATAAACATAAACGAGTGTAAATTACTTGATATTTGAATGTAAATTTGAATTATTTTTAAAATAAAGCTATTATTTTATTGTATTTATTTTGCTATTTATTATTTCCCAGCCAACATGAATTCACACTAAATTACCAGAGCCCGCTAATAGTTAAAATAGGATTGGAGGTCGTTGGGTAGGTACAATGAACTGCACACTAAAGGGATTACCGAATTGGGCGCTGAATTTTTTGAACTTTTTTTTTTGTTTTTCCATAAATAAACAAATTAAATTGACCTAGTCTTTTAGAAAATTATGAAATATAAAATATTTTAATTATAACTTTTATTTGTTCTTTAAGTCAATATCATTTACATTGTTAAAAAACTAAATCATTGAGAAAAGTAGTAATAGATAATGAGAAATTATCTAATTGTTTAGAATTATTATAGCAGCCCAGCGGGTAAACAAAATTATTTTTACCAACTTTACGGCAATTGAACCAACAAGAATATTAGCAAGAATAAGGAGACAATGATTGTTAAGTGTTAAATGTTCTTTACGTGTTTTATATTTTAATTTTTGGTTCCTTTCAGACTTTTGTAAGCTTTGGTTTCAAACAACACAAAAATAGAAGTAATTAAAAACTAAATTATGGACGAAAACGGCAAGAATTACTTGTCGCAGACGGAAAAGTTTTATAAAAGTAAAATGAAAGTGATAAAATATGGTAAAATACATAAAAGGGAGTTTGGGTGTGGTACCAATTATTAAAGATAAAATGAGATAAGTTTAAGGTGGTTATGGGGCGTACAATGCGCAAAGGTACCATTTCATCCAAAAAGCGAAAATGTGTGTCGCACCTGGAGCTAGTAAGAGAGGAAGAAGAAGCCGTTGTGGTAAAGTTAGGAATGACATGGCGGTAAAGAATATTTATTCTGATGTGGCTCAAGACAAAAAAGGCAAATATGTATAATGATGATGATGTAATAGAAGAGAATATATTAGACTATTGATTATGTTCAAAATAAGATGGCTAAAAGGAACTACAACGTTCACGGGGTTTTATTGTTTCTTGTTTCATATGGTCAATGGACCTCTAAATATGAAAAAACCGCGGAGTGCTTCCATTTACAGGGGTGCGTTTTTGAGAAAGGGGTGAATTAACCCCTATGAACTAAGGTGCATAGTATGAGTTCTATGCCCTTTTAGTACATACATTTCTACAGCAAAATTGTTCGAAATTAAATTTACTATTGAATTATCACCTTTTAAAGTTTAAAAGTGTTTTTTACAAAAATATATTAAAAAAATGCAAATTCATCCTTCCTCTTTAAAATGACGTTTGGCAGAGGTCATTGCTTATAACTCGACAACAACTAATTTAAGACAAATATCACAAGAGACCTTTTTTGCTCAGAATTATCCAAAGAATCTAAAAAGACCTTAATACTATCAATTTCTTTACAGGGCTTCTCATAAAGCCCTTATTTTACCATAATTTGTTAATAACAATTAAACGGACCATATTTGGGCTTCCAGACCACTTCCATTGGATTCAGCGACCCAAAAAACTTATAATACCACCATTAAATCACGGGGAGCTCGAACTTTCCCACGGGACCCCCTCTGTTGCGACTAGACAATGGATCTCGGATTTGCATTTTAGGTTAAGTAGGTATATCAATTTTCATTATAATTAATGCAATTGTTAGTACTGAAAACTAACAGCTTAAAATTTTATAATTTTACTCAGTTTGACAACATTGTTTAACGTTAAGCAATTATTTAATGCCAAATATTTATCAGATTATTACATCGACCAAAATTTTATTAAGAAAATTCCCAAAAAAACTGGTTATGAACAAAAAATTTTATTACACTTTTTTTTCCAACAATAATAAATAAAAACTGAAACATCATGCAAAAAAATAATAAAATATTATTTTTGAATATTTGCATTGTTTTGGCACATCGAAAACTTTGGCGTTAATACTTTGAATATTGACATTACAATAGTAAAATGTGTTTTTACCTTAATTGTTAAGAAATTATGAAGTGGTCCAGCTTTGCTAGTTCCAGGTTGAGCACCAGCGTAGATAAGGGGGGGTACTGGGGGACAGTACCCCCCCTAAGGGATATAGATATAGACAGGTTTTCAATGATTTTTGTTTGTTACTTCTGTATTTTCTTGTGTAAATAAACTTTAATAAAAGTTCAAATTTACCTAGCTGTTTGAGCGTGGTACCTGGCGCAAAAAATTATTAGCATTAAAATAAGATACTAAGTACCCCCCCTAGAAAAAAAACCTATCTACGCGCCTGGGTTGAGACAGCTTTGGAAAAATAGTACCATATTCCTTTGGATGTTTACTTAATAAGTGCCTTTTTAAAGTAGTTGTAACGGAAAGTTTTACTTTAAACTCACTTTTAATTTTTCGTTTGTTACATAATTTGCATGTCGCTAATTTGTTTATTTTGTCAATAATTTTAAACTCAAAAAAGCATGCAAACTTGCTCCGAAATGTCGAAGTTTCGTCAAGAGTATAATCGCCGCTAACGCTTTCAGAATTCCTAGAAGTTAGTCTTTTTGATAAACAAATTCTTAAGAAGGTTACAAGAGGCAGTTTAAGTTTATGGAGGATTATAAAATTGGGATTCTACCTACATTAAAATTTTTACCTCTTCCGAGTAACTATAGTAAAAATGAGAAGTACATAACTGCATTTTATAAATCCTATTCAAATATTTAGTGACGATATTATTGATAATCGAAATGCAAGAATATTATTTAAAAAGGAATTTATACAGAGTGTCCGTAAAATATGTAATAAATTAGATACTTCCTTAATCCTTTTTAAAAATATCTGGAATTCGTGGAGTTTTAATTTTAATGTTCTACCTTCTACCATAAAATTTGATTATACAGGGTGATATACATTAAGCTGATATGTATGAGGTAAATGTACACTCTGTACCTACGTTGTGACATTTTTAGATCGATAATAATGAGCTGATGTTAAAAAGGTATGATACTTGGGGTCTAACGGACAGAATTTCAAAGATATGCGCTATGAAAATAAATTTTATTGATTTCAAATTATTAATCTAAGAATTTGAAAGTAATCCAGTAATTGATACATGACTTTATCTTAAATTTTCACACTCCCACGTCTTCCAATCCACCTGTTCGGAAAAATTTCGTCTACGTACCTTGGAACATCTACAGCATAATGCGGAGGCGCAATATCCTGTTGAAACCATAAACTTTCATCAAAACCTCCAGGATTAATTCTACTGGGAAATAAATAAATTAAAGTAGGTGCGAGATACCCCGTTAAAGACTGATGTTATGCGACTCGTTTCAATTACCTTTGAAAAGTAGGGTCCGATAATTGTTAGCCCACATATTTACCTTTTGCAGGTATTGTGTATGAAGCTGTTATATTTACAAAAAATCCGATGGCGTCATCACCTTTATGTGTATCACTCTGTGTGATTAAATTTGATTGTAAAATGTAGATCATTAAAATTAAAAATCGACGTGTTTTAGATTTTTTTCAAAAGACTTTTAGTTTTGGAAATATCCCATTAATTTAATACATTACGGACACACTGTATATTACAAATACATATTTGTCGTCTAAATTACTTATTCTCAAACAAAAGTATCAGTGGTATCAAAAATAAATAGAAAAAATATTAGAGTATTAGCTAAAATATTGACAAGCTCGTTAAGGAAAGCTCGGCTCGTTTCCAATTCAGCTCGGCTCGGCTCGAAAAAAATTTGGCTCGGCTCGAAGCTCGGCTCGCAAGAAACAAACAGGCTTGAGCTCGAAGCTCGGCTCGTCAAACGAGCCGAGCCTCGAGCCGAGCCGAGCTAAGCTCGAGCTTGTGTCCATCCCTACAGTAGACCCACTATTTGACGAAACACGGCTTAAAATATCTATTTTATTTATTATTTGCAGTTGCATTAAAAAAAAATACAATATTTAAGTCAGGTGAATTTAAAAAACAATTTGTACCTTTGTCGATTTTTCTCCACTTTCTGAAAAGTGTAGTTAGTAAGTTTTACCTCTAATAGGACGATATGCTAAAAAACAAACCAAGTGTAACGTAACAAATGAAACAAACGAATCCTCAGCAGTCAGTTGGATACTGACTTTTGACTTCATTTCACTCTTTCACTGCGTCCAGATGCAGCGCCCCTCCACCATCCACCTTTAAAATCCACCCTCCAAGTAACCATCTAGCATTCTGCATTGTCAGTGCGCCATCGGCTTAGAGTTATTTGTCGACAAAGTGAGCGGTATGCACAGCGCAGCATAAGAGAGACGAGATTGTTTAAGGAGGCTCTGTGATGTTTTGGGGTGGAATTTTCTTGAGAGTAAGTACGGATTTGATGTCTAAGTGCAGGCTATTTAAATAGCGAGAGATACATTGTACAGATTTTCTTTCTTGGAACAGTTTGTTATTATACACATATGTATAACACATATTAAACCATAAAACCGTCTAGTTTCTTTGTTATGAAAGATATCAGAAAACTAAAAAACAAAATGTTCACAAAATATAAGACTACAACTAATTTGGATGTATACCCACCTCTGTACTGTATCTTTTCCTCCCTACAGGGTGTCGTCAAACTTTTGTTTCTCTTAAAACACAAGAATAAAACAGTCTTTTTCTTTGTTTCTAAAGATATCAGGGACATTTAAAAAACAGAATGATCACAAAACATAAGACTACAACATGATTTCAATGCATACTCAGAGTTTTTCAAACTTAACATAAGAAAAACATTTGTTTTCTTCCTCCCAGTATAAGTAAAAAAAAGAAGTTTTAGTGAACCTCTGCTCAACTATGTAAATACCAGAGAAAAATCTACTATAATAAACAAAATAGGGGAATCAGTTAATTTGTTCATGAAAAAATCAACATAATTTTAGGTGATGCATAACTTTTGAAACTATGTTTAGTATTTTATACCTAGGCTACAACAACTTTTACAAATACTTCACTGGAAGATGCTAACTTGGAATAATCCGTTATAATTTCATTCTTTTTATTACAAAACAAAGCATATGGGCTTATGTGGTCATCTCCATCATTTTTTGTTACTAGTTCCACGTGAACAGATCCATGGTCAAGACTTGATGTTAAACTGAATTCACTAGTTACACGTAAACGTACAATATGCTCTCTTACAAATATATAACAGCTTCCAAAATTTGTAGGCAGTTTAAAGTGAGACCCAAATGCGATTTTCCCATGCCAATCTTTCAAATGTTCGGTCATTTTGTTTGCAGTTCCTTTTTCAAAACAATATTTTATAGGGCAAGTATGTTGTCTACCTCCTTTACAGATTATTTCATGTGATTGCATATCTGAAAATTCAATCTCGTTACAACAACCACTACAATACCATTTGAAAAACTTTATTGTTTCAAGTATATTAGTGGGAATTGTTCTTTTACTTAATTTACCAGTAGCAAAAAATAATTTGAAGCACTTAGTACAATAGTAACATACTATCTTATTGTCTTCGTAAATGTAGTAATACGTAACTGGACATGAAGAAAATGAAAAAATGCAATACGTTTGGCATATGGCACATTTTAGATTGAATTCTGATCGGTGTTCAATTTGACTTCCGAGAGTGCCGAATATACTTTTCCTCAAAGGTTTTTTCACCACATTACTAGTTTCTGGAGCTGTCAAAACTTTTAGATTGCGGTCAATTAATTTAAATTTAATTTGTATCAAATTTGACATATGCGATATATCCACAACAAAAGAATCATCAGTGCATGGTTTTGTGTCCAATACAATATCAAATTCTTTGTTTTCACTACTTACAGTAACTTCATGGTATATATTTTTAGCGAGTTTATAACTCCCAACGCAAACCAAATCTAATTTTATTGTATTTTCCTAGTTACTATAACTAATATACAGAAAAAACAAATTATCTTCTTCCTGATATACATAAACACTAGGCATTTCTGATTGATCATTCAAGTTGAAAATAAACGCTGGACAATTCAGTATAGCATCTTTATGTTTGGTACGAAAGTGGCGAAGCATCAGAAAACTCGCCATTTCTTCATCACAAATTGGACACTTGTGAATTTTTTCCAGGCATACCTAAAAACATTAAATATTTATAATTTTTAAATCAATAAACACTTGAAGAAAAAGAAGAAGAAGAAAAAGAAAGAAAGAAATATCCACATACTTTGGCAGAGTGGGGGAGACCCCTGTGGTCAAAATCGCAAAAGATAAATCACTAACCGGCAGAAGCAGTATCGAAAGACCGCGCAAAAGTAGGAATGACAACCTTTCACATACAGGGTGTTAGTAAATAAGTATGAAAAATTTTAAGGGCTAATTCTACATGAAAAAATAATGCCGGTTTGCTGTATAAACATATGTCCGCAAATGCTTCGTTTGCGAGATACGGGGTGTTGAATTTTTATTTCAAACTGCCAATTTATTTATTGCTCTAAGACCAGTTGAGCGATAAAAATAAAATTTAGTGAGTTTTAGGAGGTAGTTATTGCACATTTTTTGACATACAATTAAGAATTTTGTATTCATCATTGGCGCGCATACGGGTAATAGTCTGAATTTTTTAAAGAAAAAAATAGTACGCCACTGAGATATTTCAAATTAAAAATTATTTTTAAATTCCACGTTTAATTTTTGATAAAAAACCTTTCTTGTCTTTTTTTCATATGATGCACCGTTTTTATGCAGAAAAATAAAACATCTTGGCGCGTATTTTTCATTTCTTAATACATATTTCTTAATACATAATATACATAATATTTCTTAATACATGTACATTATCAAGAACTATCCAATATAATAATACTAAACAAGGACAATAACAGAAAATATTACTAATAAGATTTTCAACTAGATGCAAGAAATGTTTAAAATGATCTCCTTTACAGATAACAGAAGAATTTTATATTCATCATTGGCGCGCGTACGTGTAATGGTCTGAATTTTTTTAAGAAAAAAATAGTACGCCACTGAGATATGTCGAACTAAAAATCATTTTTGAATTCCTCGTTCAATTTACGACAAAAAATCTTTCTTGCCTTCTTTTTCCTACAAGGCGCCGTTTTTATAAAAAAAAATTAAACATCTTAACGCTTACAAAGTATTTGAGGTAGATCCATATAGTCCAAGTAATGAAGCTTAGAATAGGACAAAACCTAGCAATTTTTACAGAATGGATCGATTTGCTTGAAAATTTGAGAGTAAGTAGCGGATAGTCCAAGGATCAAAATCTATATGATGCTGAAAGGCGCTTTTACCATGGGGGTGGTTGTCACCCCATCTCGGGGGTGAAAGTTTTTTATTATATTTTGACCGCAAAAGTTAGTAAAAACATTCATTCTAAGCAAAGAACGTTCTATACATTTTTTTGATAAAATTAATAGTTTTCGATTTATTCGCTATCGAAAGTGTTAGTTTTATATCGAAAAAATCAATGTTGTTAATAAGTTTTCGGCTAATAACTCCAAAAGTTTTCGTTTTATCAAAACAACTTTACTTATCAAAAATGTACCTTTTGAAACAATAAACAAAACCGTTTCCTTTAGTTTTTTTAAGACCAATAGTAATCGAGCTATACATTATTAAATGTTAGCTCTTCTTCGTCAAATGCTAAATACTGTAGTTTCAAAGTCAAAAGACGGGAAAACTATGCATTTTTCGAGGATAAGTTGTTCAAACTAATTTAAAGCATTTCAAAATATCTATCTCCAGAAATAAAAACAAAGTATTTAGCTCAAAAATTAAGTGACGTATATTGAAAAGAGTGTTAGTCCCTACTTTTTTCAGCGAAAAAGTGATCCGAAGCAACCTCCTAATCACCACCCTAATTAAAATTAATCATTAACCTTATTTGGTCTTCTTTATTTTTATATTATTAATAGGTTCTAAAAGTTTGACCGGCTTAGAATGATTAGTTTAAAAAAAAAGGAGTTAGAAGCGAATAACGAATTTTTGTAGTTTGGAAAAAATGGCCTTTTCTTCAGAATAGAAAGATTAGCATAAGAGATACGAAAAAATGTTTAAATATGAAATTGTAGCTTATTTAATTATCAAGAAACTGGTTTGAAAAAGTTTTTACTACAGCAAAAATTGAGTGAGCTATTGATAATTAAAACTTGTAATAACATGCAAAAACCACCTTTACCAACCCTTTCAAAGTCACCTCTTTTTGCGACTGAGATTTGAAAAAGAATTAATATTAATAGACTTATAGACCTTATAAAAACCTATAATATTCTTTTTTGCCAAACTTTCTAAGATAAAAAATAGAAAAGTTACGGTTAAAAAATCAATATATTTTTTTGAAAAAAAAAACGAGAAATCCAATTGGAAGCATAATAATGTAAGTTAGCGATGTTTTTAGTCATTGGCCTTATTCATTCTTCTTTGTTTATGTATTATTAATAGATTCTAGAAGTTTGACTGACTTAGAGAGATTAGTTTTAAAAAAACTGGAGTTAAAAGCGAATAACGAATTTTTGTAGTTTGGTAAAAATGTCGATTTCTTCAGAATAGAAAGATTAGCATCAGAGATACGAAAAAATGTTTAAATATGAAATTGTAGGTTATTTAATTCTCAAGAAATTGGTTTGAGAAAATTTTTTCTACGGCAAAAATTCAGTGAATTGTAAATTAGTATATTATTGAAAAACAATTATTTTTTCGATATAACACTAACACTTTCGAAAGCGAATAAATCGAAAACTATTCATTTTATCAAAAAAATGTATAGAACATTTTTTGCTTAGAATGAATGTTTTTAGCAACTTTTGCCGTCAAAATATAATAAAAAATTTCCACCCCCGGGATGGGGTAGCAACCACCCCCATGGTAAAAGCGCCTTTCGGCATGATATAGCTTTTGATTCTAGGACTATCCACTACTTGTTCTCAAATTTTCAAGCAAATCGATCCATTCTGTAAAAATTGCGAAGTGAAAAGCTTCAGTTCCTGGACTAATATGCATAGAAACTTAGTTCAAATACTTTGTAAACGTTAAGATTTAAGATGTTTTATTTTTTTGCATGAAAACGGCGCCGCATATGAAAAAAAGGCAAGAAAGATTTGTTGTCGTAAATTGAACCAGAAATTTAAAAATGATTTTTGATTTGACAATCTCAGTGGCGTACTATTTTTCTCTTAAAAAAGTTCAGACCATTACCCGTACACGCGCCAATGATGAATATAAAATTCTTCTATAACCTCTAAAGGAGGTCATTTTTAACGTTTGTTGTAACTCTGCACCTAGTTAAAATATTATTAATAATATTTTCTGTTGTTGTTCCAGTTTAGTGTTAAGGCCCCGTCTCACCATCAAATAATTGACAGTTATTTGATCAAACTTGACAGTCAAACTTGACTAGTGACACAAACTATACATACTAACTGTCACTTTGTGTCACTAACTGTCAAGTTTGATCAAATAACTGTCAATTATTTGATGGTGAGACGGGGCCTTTATATTTGATATTTCTTGATAACGTATTAAAAAATGAAAAATACGCGTCAAGACGTCTTATTTTTCTGCATAAAAACGCGGAATGGGACGTTTCATCGCCGGCGGTTCATCGCCGCCGGTTCGATGGCGCCGGTTCATCGCCAGTCCATTTCATCGCCGTCATATCTCGCATTTCCTAGAATTCCTAATTAATACTAAAAATAAATAATAATTGGATATAGTAATTGAGTCAATACTCGCAATCTATAGTTTGTATTTTTTATTAGTTGTTATGTAATCATGGGGCAACCGGTTTCGAGTCTTACAATATATGACTCATCATCAGGCCCAGTACAAAAAGTCTTCTCTATACAAACTACAAGCTAAAAAACACAAAACGAGAGACATGTACACATATATATAAAACATGAAAAACAACTTTGTCTTGGTTTCAATCACATACAATAAAGCCAAGCAACTGTTTAGTATTGAACTCAACAGTCCATATCATGTAAAATGAGACATTATATCATTGGGAGCGACCAATCTGATGAAAAGTGCTTGGTATATAATTTGATATATATGCTACCATCAATCCTTAACTAGTCAAGGGTCGATGGAGTCCTGGTAAAATAGTATGCGATCAAAAGACATAATACAAATTTTCTTTAGTAAACGGTATCTACTTACATAACAGCCATAGAAACTGTTCCACAGCTAAAGATGTACCTGGAAGTCACCAGCCCCATAAGAAAAGTTGACCAATCAAACAGCCCTTAGTCTCTTATTGTTAGTTAGTTAAGTGCAATTTGGAACCGTTCAATAAATTATTTTATACTGTGTTCCAAGTGGTGTGTGTTATTTCTCTTAAACAGTTGTTCTTGTCCAATTTAGCGGTTGTTTTTATGTTTTATGTAGAAGGAATGTACAAACATTTAATAATTATTAAAATAATGGGACATCACACACAAAATTTCACATGCACAAAAAATGCATGTTTTTTGTTTTTTGTTTTTGTGCATGTGAAATTTCCATTAAATTGGTCGAACATTTTACATGATCAATTTCAAATAGGATTATTTACTTCCAATTATTTTCCTATTATTTAAAGTGGAAAATAAAACTAAAGTCATTTAGAAGTCAATATTGGGTTGACGAAATATTTTTTACCAATAGGTTAAAATGACTAATAAGAAAATATTTAACTGTTTGGGTCATTATTTAACAGCAATCCTTTAGTTCTATTGCATCATCTAAATCTGACCTAAGCCTGGATTAAGTGTGAAGGAAAGTTAAAGTATGCAAATGAAAACATATTTTCTGACGCGATCTTTTTTCGCGCGATCAATTGCACGCGACCTTATTTCGTCGGCGCTGTTTTTTCGCCGGCGACCTTTTGATACGCGCTCAAATGTGCGCGACATTTTTTCGCTCGACCAATTGTTGGCGACCTTTTTTCGTAGATCCGTGTCGTAGACCGCAAGCCATAGCAGAAACGGATATTCGTTTGATTTTTGAACAGCAATAAAGCACTTGAATCAGAATTCTCGTTTAAGGGATGCAATTAAAAAAGATAAACTGGAATTTGTCAATAGATAGTTGAGATATATTTATGAGAGTGTTTGTACTATTTCTTTTATCTAAGTGCCAGGTCGAAAACGCTGGTGGCATATGGTGTCAAGCTGTCAGTTCGCTCCAAAACGTACAATACAGAAGTATTTTTTAAAATTCAAGAGTTAAAAAATAATCTACCTCTTAAAGGTTGTTTTCCTTTTTACATCATTATATAGACCAGTAAGAATCTGCGAAAAACCGTCTATTTTTGGATGTGAGAGGTGGCATTCGGATTTTTGCTGATAAAGTTCGGTGACACCTTCAGTAATAATAATTGACTTATGCTCCTTCTCAAATATGCCCGGAACATTAATAAAAAAAATTAAAATATTTAAAAATTTCGAAAAACATCGATTTTTTTCTGCTTTTTTTGCTTATAACTTTAAAACGATTCGTTTTGGAACAAAGTCGTAGAGATATAAAATAAAGATAATTGAATTTTGTAGGTATGATATACGACTGGTAAAAAATGTCTTAAGTTATTACCTTTTCTGCAATATAGCAATAAACACAAAATAAGGGGGCAAAATAAGTCTGTTTTTATTCAATATTTTTTAACCACTTTGGTGGCACTTAGAACCTTAGTAATTCGCTTAGGAAATTCTTTGTAACATACTTAAATCGTGTACCAAATTTCATTAAAATCGACCTAATAAATTTTGCATAATAAATTTGCAATCTAAATGTTTTTAAAAAAGTTCAAATTTTTTAAAATCTTTCTGAACAAAAAGTAGACCATTTAGAAGTTGGCTAATTTTTTACATATAAAGAGGTGCTCTACCTATCTAATACACTGTAAAGAATTAAAATCGGATTATTTAAGGGGCCTCAGCAATGTTTTAAATTTATTAACAATTTTTTGGCTTATAAAAAATAGCTTTGTTTAATAATAAAAAAATTAATTTTTAGCAATGCAAATAATTAAAACCGGTATAATTTGACTTAAACTTTCAAATGCTGTCAGCAGAATTGCTATTTTATTTTTTAATCAAACGTTATTCGCGTTCAAAAATTGCAATTTCTCGATTTTTTGAAAGTTCCACTGCGTTTATCTCGAAAACTATGCATCTTACGAAAAAACTTGTAAGAACATTTTTTGCTTAGAATTACCCAAGAAATACAAAAAAATGTTTTATTTTGCGGAAAATCGATGTTATGTGATTCCTCAAGTTCTTTGTTTATAACAATCTTATCGACATCCGGATCAACTGTGACCCAAAAAATTCGTGTTATACGGGTCAAAATACATAAAAAAACTTGGGTGAGTCCATCTAAATAAAGGAGCCCGTAGCACCCAAATTTGGTGTACGGCTTTAGCACATTACAAAAATTTTCTAAGCGAATTAGGAATGTTCCAAGTGTAACCTAAGTGATGGAAAATCATTGAATAAGGACAGGCTTGTTTTGCCCCCTTATTTTATATTTATTGCTATTTTGAAGCAAGGGTGATAAATTAAGACATTTTTAACCAATCGCATCTGATATAAAATTTAATTATCTTTGTTTTATTTATATACGACTTTGTTCTAAAATGAATAGCTTTTAAGTTATAAGCAAAAAAAGTAGAAAAAAAAAACGAAATTTTTTGAAATTTTTAAATATTTTATTTATTTTTATTAATGTTCCGGGCATATTTGAGAAGGAGCATAATTCAATTATTATTAACGAAGTTAATAATAAGGGGTAGGCGGTATAATACCGCCTACCCCTGATGATTATATTTCATATAAAAAAAAATATTTAAAAATAATTGAGTAATAATAATAGGGTTATTGGTTTGATGTCTATAATTGAATTTTTTTTTCAGATACAGTCTACAAATGTTATGTTTGGGTTTAAATTTTAAATATATTGACCTATCTATATGCATTAAGTTTTCTAAATTATCCAAACTTATAAACTAGCGCGTTTATACGCTGTTAGCTCGTACGTAGAGGGGATATTTAAAAATTCGCGAGCGCCAGTAGTGACAAGTCTGTAAACGTTTACTGGAAATTTGACATAAACGTCAAAGTGATTAATTTAAAATTAAAAATAAAAACATTAATTATAAAAAATATTAGTTGGTCAAAGCTGTGGTATATATTTTTACCTTAAATATACTTAGTTTTAAATACTGAATATGTTCCGTAATATGTAATTATAAATTAATCTATTAATCTTAGCTCCATCTACACGATAATTGTGAAAGTATCTGAAGTAAGAAATTAATATTTCATCAATAGAACGTCAAAATGATTTGTAAAATCCGTTACAATTTAATTACTTTTTTGTGTTGTAAATATTAAGCTATACCAATTAAATAATAAATTTAAAAATTACCGGTGAAAGTTGCATTACTAATCCGCTAGGAGCGACGCCAGCGAAGCTTAGAGCGTATAGGGTTTTATTTGTCTGTCTGTGGTTTAAGTATCATATTATCAGGTAATACATTTCAATGTTTATTGAAATTTATTTTTTTGTCTTGTTGGGGGGGGGGGAATCTCTCCTATTTTTCCTCCGTAGATCCGCCACTGACACATTATCGCACAAAGCACACACTTCACAACGAACGTAACTGAACACAATATGCTATTCAAACTTCAAACTGTTTGAAGAAGTTTGATTTCAAGTCAAACCTAAAGATATTGAAATCAAGTCAAGTCAAACTTTTTTACAAAATAAGTTTGGTTTTCAAGTCAAGTCAAGTTTGTTGAGTAAAATCAAACTAGTTTGACTTGATGCATCTCTAAAAATAAAAATCGACCTATTTCGGGATTTTTCTCTAAAGTCGTCCATTTTAGAGAAAATGAATTTATTCCATAATTTAGATCCTCTCTGTATGTGTACTTATATTATTTTATACCTCTCTTTCTAATGTAATTAATTATCGAGTTAGAAAAAATACATTTGATTCACTTTTAGGAAGAAGATATTACAAAAGTGTTAGGATGTAGTAATTCAATGGATTATTCAATAAATATGGACATTATAGACAAAATATTGAATAATTTTTAGAACGTGTAATGACATATTTTTAAATCTACCGCGTTTAGGATTCCGATCCTGATTAAAAATTTGGCAACATCGCGGAATGGGTTGTAACATTTATCCCTACCTATAAAAAAGTATTATAAAAACAATTAATTTTCAAATCAGAATGTCAATTTTAAAAACAGGAAGGATTTCCGACGCCGGGAAACAAACCCGTCCCGCCTGGGCCTGGGCGAAACCCATGTATTCTAACCACTAAACCATAATATGGATGTAAAGCACGGAGATAAATATTTGACATATAAGTTGTAGCTGGGTTTTTTTCCATCAACTTTCATATTATTTCTTCTTGCCTAAAAGCCCGGGAGTCGCGCCAGCTGACAGACATTTTTTTATGAAATTATTACTATCTACCAAACTAAATTTATAGAATCCGTGCCAAAATCACTGTAAAAATTTGACACTGCCTCCCAGACTATACAGGGTGTCCCAAAAAGATTGGTCATAAATTATACCACAGATTCTGGGGTCAAAAATAGGTTGATTGAACCTCACTTATCTATATACAATAGTGCACACCAAAAAGTTACAGCCCTTTGAAGTTACAAAATGAAAATCAATTTTTTTTCATATATCGAAAACTCTTAGAGATTTTTCATTGAAAATGGACATGTGGCATTGTTATGGCAGCATCATCTTAAATAAAAATTAAAGTGAAATTTGTGTACCCCATAAAATATTTTATGGGGGTTTTGTTCCCTTAAACCCCCCCCCCCCAAAACTTTTGTGTACGTTTCAATTTAATTATTAGTGTGGCACCATTAGTTAAACACACTGTTTTTAAAACATTTTTGCCTCTTAGGACTTTTTCGATAAGCCAGTGGTTATCGAAATATTTTGAATATTTATCGAATCCACCACATATATTTGTATATGGTTAAGTACGATTATAGAGACCCGTTATTAATCTGAAAATGTATTTATAATTTACATTTTTAGGTATATTTTGAAAAAGAAGCCACATCTTGATAAAAGATGAGTTTTCAAAAAAAGACTAAGAGGCAACAAAGTTTTAAAAACACTGTGTTTAACTAATGGTGCCACAATATACTACTAGTTTTAAGTCAATATATTTATGTTAATTGGAACGTACACAAACATTTGGGGGGTTTAAAGGAATAAAACTCCCATAAAATTTTTATGTAAATATATTAAAAAAGAAGCCGCATTTCGATAAAAACTCGCTTATCGAAAAAATACTAAGAGGCTATTAAGAAAAGATACTAAAAGTTTTAAAAACGTTGTGTTTATCTAATGGTATCACAAAAATGAATTAATTGGAACGTACACAAAAGTTTGGGGGGTTTAAGGGATCAAAACCCCCATAACATTTTTATGGGGTGGAAAAATCTTACTATATTTTTGGTTTACGATGATCCTGCCATAAGAATGGTAGATGTCCATTTTCAGTAAAAAATCTTTAACAGTTTTCGATATATTGAAAAAAATCGATTTTCATTTTGTAAATTCAAAGGGTTGTAACTTTTTTTATGAGCACATTTGTACTAAGGTAAGTTAGGTTCAATCGAACTATTTTTGACTCCAGAGTGTGTGGTATAATTTATGACCAATCTTTTCGGGACACCCTGTATATTAATAAATATCCCCGACATGGAATCGAACCCAACCCAGCAATAAACAGTATTTTTTTATAACTATTATACAAAAACTTTTACAAATACTTCACTGTAAGATGCATACTTAATAACGGAATAATCCGTTAACATTTCATTTTTGTTATTAAAAAACAAAGCATATGGAATTTTTTCATCATTGTCAGTTTTTGATACTAGTTTTAAGTCAATATATTTATGTTCAAGACTTGTAAAATATGATGTATTATTTTCACGTAAAAGTACAATATACTCTTTTACAAATACATAACATCTTAATAATTTTATAGGTAGTTTAAAGTGAGGACCAAATGCCAACTGTTTATGCCAATCTTTCAAATGTTCGATCATTTGGTTAGCAGTACCTTTTTCAAAACAATTTGTTATAGGGCAAGTATATTGTCTACCTAGTTTGCAGTTTATTTCATGTGATTGCACATCTGAAAAATCAATCTCGTCACAACAATTACTACAGTTCCATTTGAAAAACTTCATTGTCTCAAATACATTATTCGGAATTGTTCTTTCAACACTTAATTCATCAGGTTCAACTTTGATGAACTGAGAACAGTAGTAACATACTATATCTTTGTCGTAAATGTAGTAATACATAACTGGACATGCAGTCAATGAAAAAATGCAATGCGCTTTGCATAGTGTACATCTTAGATTGAATTCTGATCGGTATTCAATTTGATAACCATGTGAGTACTCATTTTCAACTATAGGTTCCCTTAGAGCATAACTAATTTCTGGTGCCGTCAAAACTTTTAGATTGCCATCAATTAATTTAAATTTAATTTGTATCAAGTTTGGCATGTGCGATGTATCCACAACAAAACAATCATTATTACACGATTTTGGTTCTATAACAATATCAAATTCTTTGTTTTCACTACTTACAGTAAATTCGTGGTATATATTTTTAGAGAGTTTATCACTCCCTATATAAACCAAATCTAATCTTATTGTATTTTCCGACTTTCTATAGCTAATATACAGAAAAAACAAATTATCTTCTTCTTGATATATATAAACACTAGGCATCTCTAAATGATCATTTAAGTTGAAAACAAATGCAGGAAAATCCAATGTAGCACCTTTATGTTTGGAATGAAAGTGTCGCAGCATCAGAAAACTAGCCGTTTTTTCACCACAAATTGGACACTGGTGAATTTTTTCGAAGCACACCTAAAATATTTAACAATAATTATAATTTTATAAATATATTACAAATTTATAAAATATATTAGCGATTGGACCGGGTTGAACACACAGACGCTTTGAATTAATCAGAAGATAGAGACGAATTTGCAATGGCTATAGTCAACCTTCATTAGTGGAGTCGGCACTAAAAGAAGAAGAAGAATTTTATAATCAATAAACACTTATAAAAATACATACAGGGTGTTTGGTAGGTCGATGGAAATTTTTTAAGGGATAATAGGGGACGCCATTTGCTACATTTTTTGCTAATAATGTATCGCTCAAACTGTTAAGGTTTCCGAAATGAAGTTAAATTTGTCAATATTCGAAGATAAGGCTGCTCGTCTATTTTATTTTTAAAAATAATTATCTAAGCGAGATACTTCCCTGACATACAAAATGCCTTACGTATTACTTGCTCAGATTGCAAAAACCCTTCGTTGTTAATGCAACTCCAAACACAATTCGGATGTCAAAACAGTAAAACGCACCTTTCATACACATACAATAACCATGTTTATAAACCAAAATTAACCACTTCATAGCAGGTAGATTGTTTGTTAGCATAGCAGGTAGATTGTTTTTTGTTTGTTATGCGTTCGGAGAATGACGATAGCTGATGGAAATTGTATGCGAAGAGTCAGTGTTGTAGGTTTACAGTTTTATTCCATTCGTAAAACAGAAAGGTAGTACGCCTAGATAATTTTTAAGCGTGAAATATACGGTTGTCGAATATTGACAAATTTAACTTTATTTCGGAAACCTTAACAGTTTCAGCGATATATTAGTAGCAAAGAATGTTGCAAATGGCGTTCCCTATTATCCCTTAAAAAATGTCCATCGACCTACCAAACACCCGTATAATATCGCTCATTAAATGCAACAACGTCATATTTCAAAAAATCGAATAATTCAGTTATGTGGTTTAACAGAAAGTAAATTGTATAAAGTTTACTTCGTTAGATCAATGTATCTGTAACTTAACAATTAACTGAGATATGGCGCCAAACGATTGTAGTATTTCTACGACGACGCGGTCTAAATTTTGACCGCAAGAGTGTTTTATTTCAGTTGTGGTTTGTCAGTAGAAGTGGCACGTGCTTACGCTTTTGTTTAAAAACGTGTTATTGTGTTTTATGAGGATATTGCACTAAAGGTAAGATCTTTTATTTGATAATATTTTATTTCAATAACGCATTATTTAGAATTAGTACTTTTTTCGCCAAAAAATGATAAACGTTTAGGTTTTAATAATTAAAAATATGACGCTATTGTTCTGAAAAAAATATTTGTTTGGTGTATTATTTTTTCTTAAGACTTTATTACAAAAAATTTAATATTTTTTTTGCTGGAGATGTCTGAGTTTTTGTAAACAATATGACTTTATTGTTACAAAATATTATTTAAAAATTTAAAAGGAATAATATTTATTTAAGGTTAGGTCAATCTTTAAACACAACTTTTTTCTCCATTTGGGATTGCGACCAATTGATTACATTAAATTTTATTATTTTTTAAATTTAAAACCAAAAATAATTGCATATTATGTTTATTTGTCTAATACTTTTTATTTGATCTAATTTAAAAAATATACCATTTTAGGCTTTCAACGTAATAATGTCCTTTCGCCTAAAAAAGATTCAGCAGATTTTAAAGCAGCAGCAATCTACCAATGAGGATGCATCTACCAAACAATCTATCTCTGACTACACAGTTTCTGTTTTTGAATGTGAAAATGGTACCCCAAAGAATATGCTCGACAATGATGAACAACAAAACAAACAAGAAAATAAAACAAACGTTTCAGAGATGGACAATGAGTTTTGTTGTAAAAAAATCAAGAATCTTCAGTACACTAGGTAAGTATTTTTTCAGGGGCTGTTCCAGCTTTTGGAAAAATGTGAGGGGGCACGGCGTTGCGGTTTAGAAATATTGGTGCTACAAGGAAAAATATTTTTATAAAAAAATTAGTTCTGAAAAATTAAAATGAAAAAAAGTATAGTTTGCCTACGTAAATTATGTTATAATATGGAAAAAACAGTATAGGATTTAATGGTCTATTTACTATTTTATTTGACACCTAGGCACTCCCATATAAAATTAAAAAAATGCAAAAAAATTCAAAAATGGTATGATTTTGAAAGTTAATAGTGTTTGAAGATAATTATTATTTTTTACAGATGATACGAATATAGCTGTTCCTGGAGCTTCTAAGTCAACAAGTTCTTCATCATCGTCAAGCAGCTGTTGTAGTAGGTGTTCTAGTAGGTCTTCCAGTAGTAGTAGCTCTTCTTCGTCTGAAGATTGGGAGGACATAATTAACGATCAGAACTATGTACCAAAGAGTGATGAAGAATCAGAAGAGTGTGATAAAGAAAACCACGACGACGGTAATAATGAGCCTAATCAAACCTTATCAGCAAACCAAGACATTCCTATTCTTGTTACACCCCCAACGAAAGGTAAGAAACGTCAACGAAATACTGAAAACTGAAAGAGAAATCTTACAAAAAAAAATGAGAAATTGTGGTGAAGCCTACAAAACTCATTCAAAAAACAAAAATATGAGACAAAAAAGACAAGTAAGGTATCAGTGCAAAGATTGTAAACTCAAGTGTCCATCTAAATTTACCGAAGAGGAGAGAATACAGATTTTTTTCAAGCTAATGGTCACTCGGTGAAGTTCAAAATCAGAGAGTATATTAACAAACTGTTGGTACCAGTTGTACCCCAATATACATAGGTATATTCGTATCGGAGGCACAAGAAAACCCAGAGACAAAAATAACGCATACTATTCTGTAAAAGAAGGTAAGTAGATTCGAGTTTGCAAAGTATTTTTTGCAAATACTTTGGACATAACTGATCGCATAATAAGAACTGTACAAGAAAAACGGAATAAAGTTTTAGACGTCCTCCTTGAATCGGACAAACGTGGAAGACACGTTTGAAGAAACGTGGGAGAAACCAGAAATCGCTAAATCCAGAAATTCGTGAAGATATTAGACAGTACATAACATCAATCCCAAGAATTGAAAGTTATTACTCGCGCCAATACATCCAGAATATTTATTGATGATAGCCGCTCATTGGCAGATATTCATAGAGACTATATTGAAATCTGTAAACAAAGAAATAGACCTTTTGCAAGTTAGGCAATTTTCCATGAAGTTTTTGTCAAAGAATTTAATATTTCTTTCTTTACACCCATGAAACACCTTTGCGAAACATGCGTATTTTCATTAAAATTTCTAAGCCAAAATATTTTATTAATGTTTCTTGAACAGTATTTTTATTTGTAGACTTCTTGTTTTTAACATGTTGACATATTAAAATTATTTGCCAAAAACTGTGTTTAAATAATGACAAGATCATCATATTTTAATTTGTACCTCTTTTTTCAAATGCATTTAAGCGACAATAACGTCACAAAATGGAACATTTTTTAATAATTTGATCTTATTAACCCTTAAAATTAAAAAACTCTTTTTTTTTCAATTGATTCTTAGACCAAACAATCACATTGTCTAATGGTTTTAAGCATTTTTTTTTCAATAAATTAAAAATTTTTTTAGCAGCATCCAAAACTTAAAATTGAATTTTCTGGAAAGTTAGTTTTTTGAGATATGACATTGTTGCATTTAATGAGCGATATGTGTGATTCAAATTTTCACTCAAATAGAAGGACCGACATATCTCAATATAAATATTAAGTATTTATAGTCCTTAAACTATTGGTCCAAGAGCTGATAGACATTTTTTGGTAGGGATTTGAGGCAATCTGAAAATTGTTCAGGTAACTCTTCCATAAAGCCACCTTTACACGGTCAATGTTATTGATGGAATATTTTTTCAATATTATTGTTTCAATGTATTCCTTAAATATCCACTCAGAATGGGTATTTAAAGACTAAGAAATGGTTATTTATGTGTAACGTTACAAACGTCACATCTTTGTTATTTTATTTTTAAATAATTATTTTACTTTATTTTCTTAAATATTTCATTAACAATAATTTTCTTCTATTTGTTTTACTAGTTTTCTTCGTTAAAAACTCGTTGGCGCCCTCTTTTATTATCCTCTTTTATTATCTTATATTTAATATACCTCTTTTCGTCTTAAATCTAAATCATCATACTGAAGTTACCCCGGATATTCTTACTCTCTATTAGATATCTGTCTGTCAATATGGAACATGTTTGCCCATCTACTCATACTTTGCGTTGTCATGTCAATTAGAGTGACAATTAGTAATGGAGGGGCGAAATTAATCTATTTAAAGAGATGAGCCCATCATATCTTCATTCTATTTACAGACTTTTATATTCTCTCTGGGGGCAAGAATACATATTATCATATTTTAATTACATTTTTACATCTAGCAGTTTTTCTAATATTTTTTTATATCTAACCTAACCTCCCATCTAAAAGCATGGTTTCTGATATTTCCGTTCTCCCTCTGGGAGCTTCAAAAAGCATATCGCCGTCGATGGCACTAAGACTAACAGCAATGGGACCATGGCATCTAGACTACAGCTCGCAACATCCTCAGCTGCAGGGATCTGAGGCCAAACATCTGCCCAGGTCTATAAAAAGTCTACAGTAGTACCATTCGACATCAAGAAGTTACCATCAGATACCAAAAGCCATAAGTATAATCCAGAATTGTTCATTTTTGGCAAGAATTTTAATATATTTGTTAATGCAATTAATAAGTCATATTTTTATTTAATCTTTTATGAACAATAAACATGATTGGTTAAAAATACTGTTTTGTTTGCTTTCATTCCAAACTTTCATAGTTCATTTCTAAGATTAGGACAAGCAGGGCCACCGAGAGGGATGAGCGGGCCCCGGCAATAAGTGACGAACGGGCCCCCGACAAAAAGTGAAGACCGAAAAAAATTGTTCAACTTTTATAGAAATAAAATTATCAATAGTAAAAATATATAATAAGAAACATTTCAAATATAAATTTTATTAAATTTTGATTATATGTATTTATAATAGTACAAAAAAACTTTTTATAATACAGGTGATTTTCGGGTTTTCTGATTGGAAAAGAGAAAAGATGTCTATAATTTTCGAAAAATCGCATGATTTTACCACATCATTTTCAATGCACAAAGTTGATAGGCAAGTTAACCAATCCTGTTTCATTGTAGATATCACAGCATTCTTTATGCGGGAAAGAAAACTAAAGGATCTTTTCACTTCTGCGACTGTCACCGGCAATGTGCCAAATATTCTTAACGCAATAACGACATTAGGAAATAATGAATCTAATTTGAGATGTTTAATTTTATTAAGTAAATCTATTGGAGAAATTGCAGGGAAAGATTCAAGGAAGGCGCAGCATAGGTAGAAGAAAAATGCCCTGGCAGAGAAATCTCAGAGAATGGTTTGGATCCAGCTCAACTGAACTCTTTTGGACTGTAGTCAAAAGGTAGAATAGCAATGGTGATTACCAACCTTTGTCGGGGAGATGGCACGTAAAGAAGAAGATCGCTCTTAAATGAAAAATTTCATTTATCAATTTTCACTGATATCTTCTTTATAAAACTCGCGCAATATATCAACTTTTTTTGAAGTTATACTTCTTTAGGCGCGATTTCATTGTGAGGGTGAAATTTTATTAATCTGCGCGCATGCGCACACAGGCAGTATGGAGTTAGTTACTAAATGTTTTAATTTATGTATGTATCAGTCCAGAAAAGGTGTGGAAAGAATATATTAGTGTTTTTAAATATATTTTTCTACAAACGTGTTAAAAATGCAATTTTTAGCACTCCATAGGAGCGTTAAAAATGCTACTTTAAGGCACTAGTGCTTTAAAAATTTTAAGGCACTGCAGTTAAAAGTGAATTGTCAAATTGTGAAACGTCAACATATTTATATTTCATTTATTTACATTAATATTAATAATATAACTTGCGCAATTTGAAAAAGGTGGTTTAAAAGGTTTTTTATTATAATTTTGTGTCTTTGGAGTTGTCTTCCTTGGGCGTAAAATAATAAAAGATCTATTTTTATATTTCACTTGACACCGTGATGTGTAATTATGTATATGTTATAGTCAAAGCCCGAATTTCAGGCACTCCTAGGTTTGACTAGTCAATCCTCAGGTCTGACTGACGGTGTTAGTCAAAGCCCGAAATAAAGTTACAGTTTCGGCCTTTGACTAGTCAAACCTAGAAGAGACTAAGTTGGTCAGGCAAAGGTCGAAATTTAATTTTATGAAATCGGGGTTTGACTGGTCAAACCCCGATCAGCTATTAAAATGTCGTAATTTGTTAGATTAGGTTTAATAAAACGTCATTTTTTAATTTGAATGTTTATTTTTTTTATATTGTCGTGATTAAAATAAAAAAATAGTGTTTATTCTCACATGTTGAGGCATTATGGCATTTAGAGTTGCATAATACCTTAGACCTTTTTTACACTTACATAATTTTGAAGAGCATTTCTTATTACAGTAGCATTTTATAAAGCCTTGTCCTCCAAATTTAGAATCTTTTGTACTAATTTCTCTTAGAGACAGCTTAACGTCTGGAACATCTTCGAAATTAAGAAAATTCTCTTTGCATTCTATTAGATTTCTTGAAAAAAGAATGTTTATTGTTCCGTATTTCGTACCAACTCTATATAAACCGTCAATTGTTTTAGCTTTTATGATACAAAAAATATTTCGAGCATCTCCTTTGGCTATATCAAAGCTGGGGATAGATAATGGGTGCGTTCGGACGACCACAGCAGCTGAACAGCTGAGCCAGCAGTAGCTGTCAGACGTCACCGCTGGAATTCAGCCGCTGAGAGATTTACTAAGCTTTCCCTATCACGGCTGGATTGGATACAACCACAACCACTCAGCCGATTTCTGCTCACAGTCAGCCGCTATGGTCGTCCGAACGCACCCATTGTTACACAGACAGAAAAGATTAAAATAAATATAGGAAAGGCGATTGAAGGTCTTCATGCCCAGGCTAATGCTAAGAAACAATTAAGCGAAAAAAATGTTCCTCCAATTTCGATCGGAAAAACTGTAACAATACCACTGGCGAAGCGTCCATGTAACCATTGTTACCATTGGTAACAGTTAAAATTTGCAAATAAATATTTTATAACTACTATGAAATAATTCCATTTATATTTTTTTAAAATAGAAATATTTGTTAATAGTATCTACCTAATTCAGTAAAATAGCCAACTAGAAGCACGAAAATATCAGCGAGTTTATGTAAAATCGGTGGCACGTTATTATAATACGCCCTTACCACAGTATATAGAGGTTCCCTCTTTATACTGTGCCCTTACTTACCGTGCGCCGCGCCGTTATTGGTTATGTTGGTATTACAATTCTCTATTGTAGACTTTTATGTGTTGGCAACACCTGTGAGTGACACAAGTGACAAGTGTCAATGTCAACAAGAACTTTGTAATGTAACCAGGAATTTATCTTAAAATAAAAACGTTTATTTTGTCATCGTATTCGTATTATTTGATTAACTATTTCCATCTATAAGCAGACTATTTCCATCACGCATTCCTAGAGGTTATGGGTCCAGAAGTTGTGGAAATTTAAGACGCTATAGTGGTAAATTAGAAATCAAAAGTGTTCACGAAACGTGGTAAGGAAGTCAACGACAAAAATGGCGGAAGCAAATTTTGTTAACATCAAACCCTTTGATGGAAATAATTTCTCCAACTGGTTATTTAGAGTGAAATTGTTATTGGAACAAGCTGGTGTCTTAGCTGTACTATCCCAAGATGAACCCGCAGCCACAGCAGATGATGCCGCTCGAGAACTATACAAGAAAAACGATGTCAAAGCCCGGAATCTAATTGTGCAATGTTTGCATGACAATGTACTGGAAATGATCAAGTCAAATACCTCAGCAAAACAGATTATTGGTACACTGGAAAATACTTACCGAAAGAAGGGGATTTCGACACAGGTTCAACTGCAGCAGAAACTAAGGTCATTGAAATACACAACAGGGTCTTTAAATATATTTTTAACAGAATTCAGTCAAACCGTGTGGGAACTTAAAAGTGCAGGAGGTCAAATACAAGATAGTGAAGTTGTATCACAGTTACTATCGGCAATGCCTGAATCATATCAAGCAGTTACTACAGCAATTGATATTATGTTTTGTCAAGATGAAACTAAAGTTACATTAGACTTTGTTAAAAACAAGCTACTAATGGAAGAGGCAAGGCACAATAAAACTGATCCTGAAACAAATCCTGATGTTGCATTTGTAGCAAAGAAACAGCCATGGAATAAATGGAAGAATAAAGCTGGAACGAGTAATGGTAATGAAAGAAATAATCAAAAATTTCAATTCAAATGTCACTTGTGTGGAAAAATTGGTCACAAGCGCTATCAGTGTTGGAAAAATAAGAATGGAAATAGGGCATTCCCAGCAGAAACCGATGAGAAGGTAACATTTTTGACTGCAGATGAAACCACCTTAATTAGTAACTCAGAATCTGGTGAAATAAGTTTCATAATAGACAGTGGTGCTACAAATCATTTAGTTACAAAGGATGTTGAAAGGTTTTTAGGTAATATCCACGAAGTAATGTATAACATAAATGTAGCAAAGAAGGGTCAATCATTGGAGGCAACAAAACAAGGTGATTTGAATCTACAAGCAGTAAATGGTAACCAAATTGAGATGAAAAATGTATGGGTATGTAATCAACTTTCATATAATTTAATGTCTGTGAAGAAAATGGAAGAAGCAGGTCTTCAAATTGTATTCAAAGATAAAAAGGTCAACATAATGAAAGGAAATAATGCTGTGATAACAGGTGAGTTAAGAAATAACTTATATATTGTTAAATTAAGATATAGACCTTCACCAGAAGCACAAATTACAGCTGTTGAACGTAATGTGCTAATGCATAGGAAAATGGGTCATTCTGCAAAGTATCCTGTATCTGGTATATGTGAAATTTGTTTAAAAGGCAAACAATGACGATTACCGTTTCATAGCATTGATGCTGAAAGAAAAGCAAAAAGAATTTTAGAAGTTGTATCAACAGATTTGTGTGGTCCTATAGATCCAATAACTCATGATAATAAAACTTATTTTGTAACATTTATAGATCATTATTCACATTTTTGTATATGTTATTTGATTGAGAGGAAATCAGAGGTAATAGATAAATTTAAAGAATATATTGATATGGTTACTGCTAAATTTAATGTAAAAATTGAACGTATAAGATGCGATAACGGAGGTGAATACTCCTCAAAAGCTTTTAAAAGATTATGTTCAAATAATGGAATCAAAATTCAGTATACAGTACCTAGGAATCCAGAACAAAATGGTGTTTCTGAACGTTTTAACAGAACCATTATGGAAAAAGCAAGATGTTTAATTTTTGATTCAAATTTAGATAAAAGCATGTGGGGTGAAGCTGTGAGAGTAGCAGCATACTTAATTAATAGAACTGAAACTCGAACTTTACCTGATAACAAAACACCTGCTGAAATTTGGTATGGCGAAAAGCCAAATACGGAAAAGATAAAATTATTTGGTTGTAATGCTTATAATCTAATTCCTAAAGAAAATAGGAAATCTAAGTTTGATCCTCGTAGTGAAAAGCTGGTTATGGTAGGCTATTCAGATAACGGTTACAGACTATGGAATCCAAAAGAAAGAAAAATAATCCATGCACGGAATGTAATTTTTGATGAGAATTCAATTGAAAATGATAAAATTAGATTTACTGAGAATGAACAAATTGCTCAAATTCGAACCGAAAAGAGAGTGGAAAATATTCCTGAAAGAATCACTGAACAAGAAAATATACACGAAGAAGAAGAAGAAGTAGTTGAAAGAATTAATGAAAACAGAAGAAGTACACGAAACAAAAAGAGACCAACATATCTTGAAGATTATGATTGTGAATACACTACAGAGATGAATCTACTAGCAGCTTTGTCAGTAGGACAATTTCTTGATAATGTTCCTGAAACTTTCTCTGAAGCAGTAAAGGACGTGGAATGGAATCAAGAAATCAGCGATGAACTTCAGTCATTGGAAGAAAACAATACGTGGACTTTAGTGAAACAACCACAAAATGTGAGTGTAATAGATTCAAAGTGGGTTTTTCGTGAAAAAGAAGTGAACGGAAATGTAGTGAAAAAAGCTAGATTGGTAGCTCGAGGCTTCCAACAGAGTAATATTAGTGAAAATGTGTATGCGCCAGTAGCAAGAATGGCTACAATTAGGGTATTATTGTCATTGTATGTAGAATATGATCTTTTTGTAAAACAGCTAGATATTAAGTCCGCTTTCCTTTATGGAACGTTGAAAGAACCAGTATATATGTATCAACCAGAAGGGCTTGAAGGATATGATAAAAATTTAATTTGTAAGTTAAGCAAATCATTGTATGGTTTAAAAGAAGCTCCTAAATGTTGGAATACACTTTTTCATTACTGTCTAACTGATCTTGGTTTTCAACGATCTAGGAAGGATCCTTGTTTGTATTTTAAGGATTTTACATTTTTACTTATATATGTTGATGATTTGATAATATTTTCAAAAATTGAAGATAATATTATTTTTATAAAATCTGAATTAAAGAAAAAATTTAAATTAAAAGAGTTTGATAATGAAAAATTAGTATTTTTAGGTTTACATATAAGTAAAATTGGAAATGAAATTTGTATCTCACAAAAAGAATTAATTAAGAAAATTTTACAAAGTCACTGCCAAAGACTAAATTTAAATATTTTAGGGAACTTCTAAATGTTGTTGAGTTATAGTTTTGTATAATTAATATAGAATTGCAGAAGGGTGTTGGTATTACAATTCTCTATTGTAGACTTTTATGTGTTGGCAACACCTGTGAGTGACACAAGTGACAAGTGTCAATGTCAACAAGAACTTTGTAATGTAACCAGGAATTTATCTTAAAATAAAAACGTTTATTTTGTCATCGTATTCGTATTATTTGATTAACTATTTCCATCTATAAGCAGACTATTTCCATCACGCATTCCTAGATTTACCACTTCTGTGAGTGGCAACGATGGTAGGATCTTTGTATCGGTCAGAGGACTGGATCGTCTCTGAAAATTTTGCGGGCACGATGGCTCTTAAGCCGCTGTGGATTAGTATTCGTGTTACCAAATTTTAATTTGGTGACACGGTTAGGTAAGGGCCGGTAGGTACTTTATGTCCCGGTTAGCTAATCGGGACAGAAAATACCGACCGTAAGAATATCAGACTTAATAAATGCAATTTTAATTATTATTATAATTATAGGTAATAATTATAATTCCATTTATGAAGTCTGTTATTCCTATTGCCGGTATTTTCTCGATTAAACTCCGGTTAGTTAACCGTACCGGCCCTTTGGATTCGATTATTGCATAATATGCATTATTAATTATTACCTAGTTTATAACTTGTAACTGTACTTGCTTACTATACAGATAACATATCTATACCTTTTTATCCTATATAAATCATATTAATCGATTTTAATTACTTGTCGAAATATATTAATTAACAACAACATTATTATATGACATATAATAATATTGATTATACAGTACATTGTAGTGTATAATCAATAAAATAAAAATTATTTAATATTTTAGGCTAAAAATGACAAATGAATGTACTGATTAGTATACAAATTATACAATTTGGATTTTTTAATAAAGTATAAAGGTGATATAATACATATTTTACCTAAAAACAACAAAGATGTTTTTAGTTTGTAGATACTTTATAATATAGTTTCTTAAATTTTTAATTTTTTAATTTTATTTCTGTATTTCATCTATTTTTATAATAGACCTGGATCGCGCGTACCAAAAAAAAGTTGATTAATAGCAAGTTGAAAAGTCACGGTGTCTAGTCGGACAAACTTTGATGTCTGGGAACACTGTATATATAAAAATATTTATAAAATACTTCTGGTTTTGGTAACACTTTAGAAAAAGTCACGCGTCGCCACTGAGCAATACCCATCCCCAGCTTTGATAGAGCCAAAGGAGATGCTCGAAATATTTTGAGTATCGCACAAGATAAAACAATTCACGGTTTATAATAGAGTTGGTACGAAATACGGAACAATAAACAAACTTGTTTCAAGAAATCAAATAAGAGAATGCAAAGAAAATTTTCTTAATTTCGAAGATGTTCCAGACGTTAAGCTGTCTCTAAGAGAAATTAGTACAAAAGATTCTAAATTTTGAAGACAAGGCTTTATAAAACGCTACTGCAATAAGAAATTCTCTTCAAAAGTGTAAAAAGTGTAACGTATTGTGCAACTCAAATTCCATAATGCCTCAACATGTGAGAATAAACACTATTTTTTTTATTTTAATTACGATAATATAAAAATAATAAATATTCAAATTAAAAAATTACGTTTTATTAAACCTAATCTAACAAATTACATTTTAATAGCTGATCGGTGTTTGACTAGTCAAACCCTGATTTCATAATATTAAATTTCGACCTTTGCCTGACCAACGTTGTCTCTCCTAGGTTTGACTAGTCAAAAGCCGAAACTGTAATTTATTTCGGGCTTTGACTAAGACCGTCAGTCAGACCTGAGGATTGCCTAGTCAAACCTAGGAGTGCCTGCAATTCGGGCTTTGACTATAACATATATATCTGAAGCGTCAGTAGCATGCGCCTTGATGGCCTTGTTGGTGGAGCATTGGACCAGAGATCGAGAAATCGCGAGGTTGCGGGTTCAAATCCCGGACGATTCATACTTTTTTCTTTTTTTTTTAATATTTGGCACTGTTAATTTTTGGTAATTATTGTTAATTTTTTGTATTGTAACTGTTAAGTATATTTATTTCGTTGAAATTATATAATAGAAGTATAATTTCTTATGTGCGTACAAAGTACACACACTTTCTTTCTTAATATTCTCGTCATGGTCATTTCGGAATGTCCACAAAATGTTAAATAGCGAATGAATTTCATTTGCCGCATTAAATATTCTGGTTAAATTGCTTATTCCATGATTGCTGGTAACTAATTTAGATTATTCAACAATGGAGGACCTAATCCCTTTAGATTCTGACCCTTTGTATTCTTCAATCAATTTCTGATTTTTGTAAATCTTCTAGAAACCCAGATATATTTTTAATCTCCATATCCATAGTTATCTGACTGCACTTCAGTATTTGACTTCTGTGATTTGTTGCTGTTAAAATTTTACGCCAAATCAACTAAAGGTCATGTTAAATATAGCCAAGGATTAATTAAACGTATTATGGACATAAAGTGAAGGGCAAAAAAACAAGAAAAATTACGTCTTTGGTCTGGTCGACGCCGGGCCCCTTACATCGCCGGGCCCCGGTAAAATGTACCGGCGGCTCTGAGGACAAGACGAACACACACCTGAGTGACTGAGCTAAGCTAAGGGTGTAGCGATGGCTATCTTGGTTGGTTGAAATATTATTTTCGAATTTTGGTTCAATTAGCTGGGGTAGTCTGTCGCCCTTTTTCGTTTCAAGGAAGCTTTAGATGGTTGTGCGAAAGAAGTATTAATAAATGGTGAATGGTTGAATAACATTAGACATGCAGATTGACACCATAGTTTTTGCCGATAATCTGAATGATTTACAGATATCAAAACGCATAACAGAAGTCAGCAACAGATACGGACTAGCTCTTAACATAAAGATGACCAAATTTATAACAATTACTAAAAAACACTACACGCTCAACTTAAAATCAACCAACAAAATATCGAAAGGGTCGAGGAATATATTATAATATAATACATAAATATAAATATAATATAATATAATACATATCTGGGCACCAATTTAAATAGCCAGTGGGACCACCCAACAGAAATTAAACAGCGAATAATAAAATCAACAGCAGCATACGTTAGAATGAGACCCATTTTCAACAGTCGAGACATACCATTTGGTGGGAGGGTAATTAATACCGAACTTTCCACCTTTTTTAGAGAGGAGTGGATTAACATCAAATTGATCCAAAATATTTATAAAGGACCACTGAAGCAATAATAAAACAATTACAGACAATTTTCCTTCGATTTATTTAAGAGAACTGAAAATAGGGATGATCCAAACATTGAGAAAATTATCGCAATTCAATGTTTACAAGAGAGTTATACAAATATCAAATGTGTTTATAGTGCTTTGGGGGGAGTAAATATACAGATAATTGAGCGAAAACAATGTAATGGTCTACGATTAACACAAAAACCGATAATAATATATGGGACGCATTTCAAAACACGCAATTTACACCAGAGCTCGAAACAACTTCACGTCCACTAGCCTACATGAGGCTTGTTTTCAGACTGCCGGAACTTTCGAGTTTTTGAGGTTCTTAGGTAACGAAGGGACGTGAAGGGAAGGAAATATTAGGATGAAAAAAACTAGAAACTACTCAAGGCAGCTCAAAATTTCTTTTAGGCAGCTCGTAATTTTTTTAAAGTTTTAAATGTTCAAAAATTAAGAAAATAGACAAGCCCAGCGATTTTATCTCTGCACGATGCTTCCAGGGGCGAATCTGAACTTCAGAGGGTAGCATCTTAATCTATATACAAATACTGTTAACCAATATAAAATATTTAACTATTATGTATAGCTATGTACTTTCTTTCTGGACAGGGTGGTGCAATTACTATTTTAACACAGTATCATTATTATCAAAATAAATATTCTAAAAAAGGCATTGTCGATAGCTGCAATTCTGCAATAAAAAAATGGGGGCTCCCATTTAAGATTTTAAAGTAACCCCCCACACCACCTCCGTGGGGGGTCGTGTTTGGTGCCATTCGATAGGTTGTTCAAAAATATTGAATACCTAAGTGTATTTTTCAGTTTTTCGATCTGATGTTCATTTCGCGAAATATGACGGGATTAGTATTTAAAATATTAAATTTACCCCCCACACTCCTCTCCGTGGGAAGTCGTGTTCGCTATCATTCGATAGATTTTCGAAAAATATTGAGTACGTATTTTTTAGTTTTTCAATATGTCATTAATTTCGCGAAATATTCGCTTTTTTCTTGTGAAACTTTGGGACTCACCCATTTCCTTACGCCCCGCTCAAATCGTCAGATTTTTGAAATATACAATACACTGTTTTGCATGCACTTAACTTACCTTATCTTAATATGACGGTTTCGAGTTTTTCTAAAGATAGATTTTTTTTCGGAGCCGCCTTAACGAGCTCCCCTGCATTAAGAGCTAATATAATGGTTGAGGTGCATTTTCAATAGGTACAAGGTTTCTCCACATGTAATAATCTGACTCGCTTGAGTAACTGCAAAAATCCCCGCTTGGGCTCCCCTACCATTATTAATTAAAAGAAGATAATACGTACTATAAAATACATTTTGCAAATATGAATAGAAAAAGTTAAATTTGATATTATACATATATAAGAGTGACAAGGCACGTGAATTATGTGTACGCCGCGCCACATAAAATGCTGGTTTTATAAATATGTAATGATGATGTTGCAAAATAACTATTTTATATAGATATCATATAGATAATGAGACACTACAGCCCAACTTTCAATTCTAATGCCTCCAAGAACAGATTTAGTACCACCTTGTACCTAACTGTAAAAATTACTCGAAGAAACGTAAATATAAGGGAAGGTGATACGAGGTATTTTATGATGATTTAATTATAAGAATTATATCCTAAAATTGAATTAGGATCTTTAGAAATGAAAAATGAAGGTAACGTATGTATATATTGTTGTAGTTCAAAATTAATTTAAAAAAATAAAATAATTTGTATGTCAAAGACGACGGGACCATAAATTTTCAAGACCCTGTAGGTATGTGGTAAAATTTTGAACATAAAATAATTTAACATTAAGAAATATTTCGCAGAAGAGTGAATTTTTATAGTGGTTGAGATTCTACGAACAATAATTGGTCTGATAAACATTTTAGAAATTCAAAAGAACGGATTAAGTGGTTAGAATCTTTTGATGTACATATTATTAAAAATAACGAACAGTAAGTATGATTTACAAATACAATGCCTTTTGTATTGTTTTCCTCGAAGACATTGGGTAGTAAACATACTTTTGTGGTTTTAGATATAGGGTTTTTCTATTTGTAAATAAAAGGAAATTTTAGTCTATCTCCTAGAAACCAAATTTGTATATGATATGGTGTTCTTAAAAAAATAATGTAGGATGAAAAGTAGTGGTGTTTGACCGAGTTTGAATGCATGTATATAATGCATGTATAATATAATAGCATGAGGCTATGAAAAAACGATGGGACGAGGAGAGGGATTTGATGTTAAAACTAAATGAGAGAATTAGGATCATTGTGTTTTTACCATCGAGAGCTAGCAGTCCAGTTTGGAAGCATTGTGTTTAGTATAAGTTTTGTTAAGTTGGTGATAGCAGGATCGTGGAAGGCGAAACGAGATAAAGTCGAGAATTCCAAACTCCTTGTGTCCGAAAAGATCCCAGTTTCTGTAAGTAAATAGTATTAGTAACAGTATTATATAAACATTGCAAGAGGTACCAAGTCGAGGAGAAAAATGTTTGGGTCCTAAAAATTGCTATTGTTTTTAAATCAAGCCGGAGATTTTGATTTGTGGAGAGAATTCGAACGAGTGCTGTTTTAAAACAGTTGAAAGGAGAAGCACACTTTACATAATCAGAGGAGCACGTTGTGGGAGATCTAGGACGACACAATTAAGCAGAATTAATAGGAGTCCGTCGGCAAGCGACGGAGAGATTATATAGAGATTGGATTAAAAGGTTAGTCAGATTATTTGTGACATAAGAGTGTTGTTTTGTATTACATACCATATTTGTTTTTGAAAGCCACATCAACTTAATAGTATTGAAACAAATTATTCATCCATAAATTCATAAAAGGTACAAAGTGATTGCTTTAAAGAGTGGAAATTAAAATTTGTTTTCTTTTTATAATAATAATTAGAGCAATTTACAGATTCAAGTGAATAAATTTGGTTCACAAAGGAGATACTAGAATTAGAGGTTTTTTTATTAGATTGGAAATTTTACACAGAATAAAGTTTAGCATAAATTTGATTCTTATATATTTTATGTTATAGTAAATAAATGGTATTTGAAAATTTATATGTGTGTTGAAGTATATTTATTTTCCTTGTTTATCCTGGATAAAGCAAGCAACCGAGAAATACTAGAAGCCACAAAATAAAAGTAATGCATATAATAAATTAGTCCTGGACAGTCAGTTAACATGGGCAGAACATATTAAAAAGCTAGTCGTATCCTCCCAATCTAAAATAAATCTCCTTAAAATACTATTAAACCGATCTTGGGTAGCGGACACCATAAAACTGTTGGATATTATACCAATCATTAATCCGAAGTAAACTGGATTATGGTGCAATATGCTATTCAACTGCGAGTAATTATATTCTTAAAAAACTAGACATTATACAAAACACATGTTTAAGACTTATTATGGGTGCTTACCGAACTAGTCCTGTTTCAAGTTTTCAGGTTATCCTAGACGAATCCCCCCTATCAATAGGAAGACAACACATTTCTTTAAATTATGCCGCGAGATTGTCTTCCAACCCTGATAACACAAACTATCCACTTCTTCACAAAACATATCCACCTACTCATTGCCATCAACAATTTAAATATCCACCCCTTAAAGAACGTTTAACGAGATATGGTTTTGACATGGAGCAGCTGACACATTCTTATCCTACACAACGAACTATACCTCCCTGGACTATTAATTTTCCCACTATTGATATATCCCTCACGGCCTATCCAAGGAGTACTACAAATCCCATAATCATTAACAAACTATATCAAGAACGGATATCAGAATACACTGGCTATAACAAGATTTTTACTGATGCATCAAGAACTGAAAACGGACATGCAGCGGCCTTTATTCTAGGAAAGTCCGAATATGCAGTTCGCGGCCAAAAAGAAGATTTAATACATGGAAATCTCCCGGAGACACAACCAATAGAACAATCCGAAATCAAATTGACTTTGTCCTCATTAAAAAAAGATTTCGTAATTCTATACTTTCTGCCAAAACTTACCCTGGAGCAGATATCGGTTGAGACCATAACCCCATAGTAGTCACATTACGAATCAAATTAAAGCTGATTAAAAAACCCACGGAAAGTAGAATTGATGTTAAGAGGTTAAGAGAACCACAAACAAAGGAACAAACTGTAAAAACTCTTACTAAAAATTTACATATTGCCCAAGAACTGAATAAAAGTAGCTATGACATTGATCAGAAATGGGAAAATATAAAACAAGCAGTAATTAAAACAGCCAGTGAAAACTAAAAACCAAAGAAAAGAAAACATAAAGACTGGATGACTGAAGATATAATATTATTAGTGAATGAAAGAAAATCATTCAAAACAAAAAATCCAATTAAATATAACGTAACCGATAGATTAATTAAAAAGAAAATAAAAGAAGCTAAAGAGAGAATGTTACATGAGCAGTGCCAAGAACTGGAAGAATTTGAGAAAAAATATGACTTTTTTAACATGCATAAAAGAATTATAGAACTAACAGGAATGAAAAAAACACTTCAAACTAGGCAACTAAGAGATGAAAGTGGTGCACTTATTACATATATAAACCAGAAAATGCAGAGATGGACACAATATATAGGACAGCTTTTTGAAGACAAAGAGAGAACAGAAGCACCAAAAGAATTTAAAGATGATACTGGACCTGACATTATACGAGAAGAAGTCGAATATGCAATGAAACAAGCTAAAAGTGGTAAATGTCCCGGGCCTGATGAAGTTCCTATCGAATTACTCAAAATTGTGGATACTGAATCTATTGACCTTCTTTTGGATTTATTTAACACCATATATATATAACAGGTATAATACCTAAAGAATGGCTCCAATCTACATTTATACTGCTACCCAAAAAAGCCAATGCAAAGGAGTGCAAAGAACATCGCACCATAGCCTTAATGAGTCATGTCTTGAAATTGTTTTTAAAAGTGATTCACAATAGAATACATAAGAAATTAGACGAAGGCATAAGTGATACACAAATGGGATTTAGGAAAGGTCTGGGAACACGGGATGCACTGTTTGCAGTAAGTGTTCTTTCGCAGAGATGCCTAGATATGAATCAGGAAGTATATGCCTGTTTCATTGATTTTGAGAAGACATTTGACAAAGTGCAGCATAATCGTCTCAAAGAAATTTTGTTAAATAAAAACATTGACAGTAGAGACATTAGAATTATATGTAACCTCTATTGGAATCAGACAGCAAAAGTGAAAGTTGAAAATTAACTGACTGAGGATATCCAGATTCGTCGTGGGGTGAGCCAAGGGTGTATTTTATCACCATTGTTATTTAATTTATATAGTGAAGCCATCTCAGAATTAGCGTTGGCCGAAGTCAATGAGGGCCTAATAATAAACGGTGAGCCAGTTAATAATATAAGATATGCTGACGATACCGTACTTTTAGCGGGAACACTAGAGGAATTGCAACACCTTGCTCAACAACTAAATATACATTGCAACGATTATGGACTAAAAATAAATTTGAATAAAACCAAGTTCATGGTATTTACAAAAGCACAAAACATCAGAGTTAGACTAGTACTGGATAATACAGAAATTGAGCAAATATCTTCGTACAAATACCTTGGAGCATGGATCACAGAAGATACTGATCAGACAAAAGAAATAAGATGCCGCATTGAGATTGCACGATCCATTTTTAACAGAATGAGGAAACTTTTCTGTAATCGCAATATAAATATAACGCTCCGGATAAGAATGCTTCGTTGTTATATTTTCTCCACCCTTTTGTATGGGGTTGAGGCACGGACACTAAAACAATCCAACATTAAAACCTGGAAGCATTCGAAATGTGGTGTTATAGACGTATTCTGAAAATATCATGGACCGATCGTAAAACAAACGCACAAGTGCTCGAACAACTAGGAAAACAATGCGAAGTTTTAAATTCCATAAAAATCAGGAAGTTAGAATACTTGGGGCACATCATGAGAGGTGAAAAATACGAACTATTAAGGAATATAATGCAGGGCAGAATCAAAGGCAGAAGAAGCGTAGGAAGACGTAAAATCTCGTGGTTACGCAATCTCCGTGAATGTTTGGATGCAGCTCAATTGAACTATTCCGGCGCGTAACCAACAAAATTATAATTGCCGGAATGATTTCCAATCTCCGATAGGAGCGGAACTTTAAGAAGAAGGCCCTCAATTCTGCAGCATTTTCACGGGAGAAGCAATCGCAATTTTAAAGGCATTAGACATATGTAAGAGTCATGCAAGCTCAAACTTTCATCATTACTGACTCTTTATCTGTTCTTCAGAGCTTAAGGCAAATATATCCAGTACATGCTATTCTGCAACAAATACAATTAGCACTTTATCACCTACAAAACAGACAAGTAAACGTTAAATTTCTTTGGGTACCATCACACACAAGTATCGCAGGAAATGAAAAAGTAGATGAATTGGCCAAGAAAGCTGCTACTGACGGGCAAACTGAAATAACGACTATAATTCCAATCAGTGATATCCAGCTCAAGATTAAACAGCACTGTGTAAATAATTGGAAAGAAATGTGGAATTATAATAAGGCTAACCTTAAAAGCGTTAAAACTAGGAGTGGCACTAAACTACAATTTCCAGAAAACAGAAGGCAACAGGTGATTATAAACCGACTAAGAATTGGACATACAGCGTTAACTCACCAGCATCTCATAACAAAAGAACTACCACCTGAATGTTCGTATTGTGAATGTCCAATAACTGCTCAACATATATTGACTGAATGCCCTCTTTATTCCTACGAAAGAGCCATCAACAACGTACCAGAAGAAGCAAAGAAACTTAAAGATATTTTAAACTGTAATGTAGCAAATACAATCAAATTCCTGAAGGACATACGTTTACTACACAAAATTTAAGTTATATTCATTTATATTCAGTTATATCATTTTGTAATTTGTAATTTATTTTGGATCATTGATTCTATTCAAGAAATTTTTCCCAACCTGAAATGGTGGATGTGTGAATTGTTCGTAAGGGGATTTTTCCACATTCTCTATTTCATTTGTTTGATTTGTAATTTATTATTTGTAATTTAATACGAAATTTCTAATTAGTATATTTAATAACAACTACTGTAAAATCTGTAAAACCCGCTAATAACCTTTAATGGTTGATGCGAAAATTCTAAATAAAAAAACATTAGTCCTGAGAATTTGATTTACTGAAAAAGTTTATTAAATTTTGTTTTGTTTTATAATTAGCACTTAAAATAATTCATTAATTAGTATAATTAATGAAAGTCAGCTTAATCTCATAACAAGAAGAAAATCAGATCATAATAAATAAAATAAAATTTATATCGAGAGGTTCGCTTGATTAATAAGTCTATGTATTGGCCAAAAACAAACCTAAGAACATTTTCCTAAGCTCAAGATGTTCTTTTGAGTTCTTCTATTATTACTGTTAATTAAAGTGCAAATGTTTATTGCTCAAATTTGCTAAAAACCCTTATAAACAAATTAATATACAACTTTTTAAAGAAAGTGATAACATTATGCACTAATTTTACAATAGCTTGAGTTATAATTATTGGATTTAAGTTTAGTTCGCCATTTTCTTTGTGTTTTATTAAGAAACAAATTTTATTTGAACATTTTTTTATCTCTATTAGTTGACGAGCCGTATCAACAATTAAATTGTTTATAACAATTTTTTGAACCTCTCGGATCCACCCGCGAAATTCGTAATCAGCAGCCAAAATCCCATAAGAAACCGTTGAGCTTGCCCATCAGAATTGAACAAATCCAAATATGTTGGTACAAATATCGCCAAAAGGCTATTTATATTCATTCATTAGTTAAAAAACTTAAACATACATGTAATTCAGACAATTTTAGAACGAATATTGTTTAAGCTGAATATCCCAGAAATTATTCAGTTATATTCTTTGTTACCATGATAGTACTGTCGCCACGGAGGGTACAACGGCCTCCTTAATTCAGATGGACTTACCCAAGTTTTTTTATGTATTTTCATCCTTAGAACACGAATTTTTTGGGTAACAGTTTATCCGAATGTCGATAAGATTGTTACAAACAAAGAACTTGAGGAATTACATAACAGCGATTCTAAGCAAAAAATGTTCCTACAAGTTTTTTCGTAGAATGCATAGTTTTCGAGATAAAAGCGGTTAAACTTTTAAAAAATCGAAAAATTGCAATTTTTGCACCCGAATAACTTTTGATTAAAAAATAAAATAGCAATTCTGCTTACTGCATTGGAAAGCTCAAGTCAAATTCTATTGGTTTTGATTATTTGCATGGCTAAAAATTAATTTCTTTATTGTTAAACAAAGCTATAAACACATAGTGCTTTAATGATGTTTTCAATGCATTTCTCATTTAAAATCAAACGAGTAGGCGCGCATACAGACAATTTCTACGTAGATTACGTACATTCAAGCGCATGCATTGGGCACGGGAAACACTATGTGTTTATAGCTTTGTTTAACAATAAAAAAATTAATTTTTAGCAATTCAAATAATCAAAACCGATAGAATTTGACTTGAACTTTCAAATGCGGTAAGCAGAATTGCTATTTTATTTTTTAATCAAAAGTTATTCGGGTTCAAAAATTGCAATTTTTTGATTTTTTGGAAGTTCAACCGCGTTTATCTCGAAAACTGTGCATCCTACGAAAAAACTTGTAGAAACATTTTTTGCTTAGAATCAGCCAAAAAATACAAAAAATGTTTTGTTTTGCGAAAAATCGCTGTTATGTGATTCCTCAAGTTCTTTGTTTATATTTATAACAATCTTATCGACATGCGGATCAACTATTACCCAAAAAATTCGTGTTCTACGGGTCAAAATACATAAAAAAAACTTTAGTAAGTCCATCTGAATTAAGGAGGCCGTTGTACCCCCCTGGCGGCAGGACTATGAAGTAAAAAAGGGGAAACAAAAAATTTATTAAAAGATGAAATGTGAACGGCCTGAATAAAATGTAGCGGTGCGTTATCAAACCGCGCGTTAAGCGCTTGTCATGTGAACGTGCCCTAAATCTTACCTGTTCATGATCTCGCACTTGGGAATATGTTAACAAATGTCGACAACCATCAAACCTGTTAACACATTTAAATAAAATGTTTTCAGCCATTTTTCCATATAGTGATTCTACTCCTTCTGATTTATAGATTGAATGTTCCTTATTATCAACACATCTTCCACATTGTATAAGCCTGTTTGGATAAACTTTTACGGGTTTCACAGATAAATATTTATGACAAAAACTGCAAAGTAAAGTCTCTAGTATATTATCTGGAAGTATAAACGCCATATTAATATCGTATAACTATAACAGAATAACGAGCTATAAATTTATGAAATAAAATGTTCTTGTTCTATCTAATAGTGAATCTTAAAAAACACATATCTAATTGAAAAATTTATAAATTATATATCTACTATTGATTTATGAGATAACTAGATATTAGATTACAACAAGTTGCTAAGTAAGAATAAGTATAAGGCTGGCTTCCCACGATCCGCAATATCGCGGACCAGCTCGCACCGACGCACCGTCGGAGGTGTCTCGACCGTGGTAACAAAGACATGTCTATGCTGGTGCGGGCTTTCCATCGAGAGTTGGTAATATCAAAGGTGCGGTATGGGACCGTGCGACGCGGTCCGAGCGCGTCCGTGTTTTAACAGACGGCAAGTCAGACCGTGGGAAGGAGGTGTTATACCTGAAGGAAGGAGGTGAATACATATTATAATATGTATTTAGTAGACCAGAGACCAGGATACTTATGTCTATAGCCTGAGCCACTACTACGTGTCGTGTAATTTGGGTTGCCTAAATGAACTTGAATCGGCGAATTGGGCCTAAAAATAATAAAGTTTTGCTATATTAACTAGTTTAAAAATACTTTTTAACATTGGTATTTGTATTTACATTGGTATATATATATTTGTATTTGTATTTGTACTTTATAACAATAACTTATCAGTTTCATTAAAAAAAAACGACTAAAATCCTTTATAAAAGGTATACTTGTTAAAATCTCTAATAAGGGCTACATCACAGAACTAGTTTTCGATCGGATGACCGATAATCATCAGTGTTTACGTGAATCTAACATGCTAATCACCAAATAAAAAATATGTGGGTAAAAACCCTTTGCAATTGATCCGTCGTAGGAACATAGATGCATAATGTGAAATTAAACATGGATGTCTAAAATATCCAATGTTTGTGCTCTAGGTACCGTTGAGCTCGAATTTGACTTGTTCACATTATGACTATATGGTAGCAAATCACCTTATAAGTCACTTGCTACCATATAGTCATGATGTGAACAAGTCAGATTCGAGCTCAACGGTACCTAGAGCATAAAACATTGGATATTTTAGACATCCGTGTCTAATTTCACATTATTCATCTATGTTCCTATGACGGATTAATTGTAAAGGGTTTTTACCCACATATTTTTTATTTTAGTGGTTAGCATGTTAAATTCACGTAAAGACTGATGATGATCGGTCATCCGATCGAAAACTAGTTCTGTTATGTAGCTCTTTTTAGGGATTTTAACAAATACTGATATTCTTCAACCAAGAGGCCTGCTTTCTACCAATTCCTCTGCGTTCGTCGATTTTACCCATCATAAAAAGTTCAAGAATATTATACCAGTCTCCCCTTACTACGTGTCCAAAATAGGCCATCTTTCTATATTTGATGTAATCAAGCAGCTCGCGGGCAGCATTTGCTCTCTCAAGGACTGCCACATTTGTCAGCATAGCCTTCGATGGTATTTTCAATGTACGTCTGTGCAACCACATTTCAAAGGTTTCCAAACGATTAATGGTTGATATTGCGCTTTCGAATTGCAAGTTATTATTACAGAAGAATGACGTCATTTTTAAAAATGTCGTGCGGGCTATCTCGATTCTACATTTTATCTCTTTATCTGGATCTAGTTGTTCAGTAATATGGCAACCAAGATATTTTTTAAAACTGGGTACTCTTTGAATTATATGACCATCAACATAAAACCGTGAATCTTGATGGGCCAAACGGCTAAATACCATGTATTTTGTTTTTGAACACTTTATGTTTAGGCAAACTCTCTTCCCACTGTGTCAACGGTATTTAATCCATTCATATCATCACTTAAAATAACTGTATCGTCTGCATATCTGATTGTATTTATCAGAATACCATTAACTTTCACATTCCATTTTAAATTATGCAGCGCTTCCTTAAATATTATACCTGAATATAAATTGAATAACAGTGGGGACAGTATACAACCCTGTCTGACACCTCTTTGTATTTTACATATTTCTGTTGATGTTCCATTTATGCAAGCTGTCGCTATTTGACGCCAGTATAATTTTTCTATGATTCGTACATCTTGACTATCAACTCTAGTATGGTATAACTAGACCCAAACCCAGACATCCAAAGTGAAAGTTATCCTCCAACACCAAATTGTTCTATATGGTTCACATAATGTCCAGAAAAAAGTCACAACATTTTGAGCGTCGGGTTTGGGGGGGAGAGGGGGGAGAAATCGGTAAATTCGTAGTTTTTTAAGTTTTTCATCAATATTTCTAAAACTATGCGGTTTAGCATGGACAACCTTCTATACAAAAATGTTCTACATTAAATTTGAAATAAAAAAGGCCAAATGCACAATCCTTCTAAAATGAACGGTTCCAAAGTTACGGAGGTAGTTTAGTATAATTGGTCCAAAAAAGGCCTAACCCAAACATCCAAAGTAAAAGTTTTTTCTCCAACACCAAATTGTTCTATATGGTCCACATATTGTTCAGTAAAAAGTTACAAAATTTTGAGCGTCCGGTTTGGGGGGGGGGAGATGGGGGAGAAGTCGGTAAATTATTAGTATTTTTACGTTTTTCGGCAATATTTCTAAAACTATGCTTTAGCGTAAACAATGTTCCATACAAAAATGTTCTACATAGAATTTAAAACAAAAAAAGTCCCATACATAATTGTTATAAAATCAATGGTTCCAGAGTTACGGAGGGTAAAAAATGGAGATTTTCGATACTTTTTATATTTTCTGGGCAATTTATAATATTATTACTGATGAAAGAAATTTTCTTTAACAGGATTGTGTTTTGTAAATAAAATTTGCTATTTCAGTGGCCGATGGTATGTTAGTGATAAGCCCTTGAAGAAACGTCAACCTCACCACAAAAAACAATCATCAATTGCCCAAAAAATATAAAAAGTATCGAAAACCTCCACTTTTCACCCTCCGTAACTCTGAAACCGTTGATTTTATAACAATTATATATAGGACCTTTTTTGTTTTAAATTTTATGTAGAACATTTTTGTATTGAACATTGTTTATGCTAAAGCATAGTTTTAGAAATATTGACGAAAAACTTAAAAAAAACTACTAATTTACCGACTTCTCCCCCACCTCCCCCTTCCAAACCGGACGCTCAAAATGGTGTAACTTTGTACTGAACAAATATGTGAACCATATAGAACAATTTGGTGTCGGAGGATAACTTTTACTTTGGATGTCTGGGTTAGGCCTTTTTTTGGACCAATTATACCATACTACCTCCGTAACTTTGGAACCGTTCATTTTAGAAGGATTATGCATAGGCATAGGGCCTTTTTTATTTCAAATTTAATATAGAACATTTTTGTATAGAAGGTTGTTCATGCTAAACCGCATAGTTTTAGAAATATTGACGAAAAACGTAAAAAACTACGAATTTTCCGATTTCTCCCCCTCTTTTTATTACTTTTACTTTGGATGTCTGGGTTATGCCATCTTTTAGATCAATTAATTATTGTATCATACTACTCCTTTATCCTTTATTATTTTAATTATAGTCGGAGAGATAGAAGCGGATTTTATGCGTGATAAGTAATATGGAAAAACTATACCGGGATATGTTGAATTAGTGCGCACCTACATTGGATCCGATTTTCTCCGATCAGATCAGATCAGATCAGATCAGATCCGATCCGATCCGACAGGCGGTGCCTACATAGGGCTTTTCATCGTTTGTCATTTGTTTCGAGCTTCTGTCATAAGTTTTATAATCTGTGTATAATATTAATATACACGGATTATATGACATATGACAGAAGCTCGAAACAAATGACTGTGAATGAAAAGCCCTATTGGATCCGTCTTTCTCCGATCAGATCAGATCCGATCAGACCGGTTTTCCGGCGAGGGTGCCTACATTGGTTCAGTAATCTTCCGACCACCGACCACCGACAATGAGTTCCGATGAAGATGTGTTAAGGAGATGATGACATTGAATATACATATTTAAACATGTTAGCTTGCAACCCCCAACTTGCAACCAACTTGCAACCAGTTTGCAACCAGTTTGCAACCAACTTGCAACCAGTTTGCAACAAACTTGCAACCAGTTTGCAACCAACTTGCAACCAGTTTGCAACCAGTTTGCAACCAACTTGCAACCAACTTGCAACTAAAATTGCAACTCAACTTGCAACCAATCGGAATGAAACCAAACACTTCTCGATGAGAATAGGAGAAGCTACTCCTGACGTCGGCCGATATCGGATCTGATCTGATCTGATCGGATCGGAGAAAAACGGATCCAATGTAGGCACTCCCATTTAATACTATGGGTTTATTTTTTATTCCGACGTCGGCCGACGTCGGATCTGATCTGATCTGATCGGATCGGAGAAAAACGGATCCAATGTAGGCACTCCCATTTAATACTATGGGTTTATTTTTTATTCCGACGTCGGCCGACGTCGGATCTGATCTGATCTGATCGGATCGGAGAAAAACGGATCCAATGTAGGCACCCCCATTTAATACTATGGGTTTATTTTCTATTCCGACGTCGGCCGACGTCGGATCTGATCTGATCGGAGAAAATCGGATCCAATGTAGGTGCGGCCTTAGTTGTATACATGACTTTCACCAACGGCCGGAAACCAGAGTGGGGGCCGAGGGCAGTTATAAGGAGTCAAAGTCGCGGTTTTTATTATTTTTTTTGTGACGCTCATGATCGAGATAGTGCACCAAAATGTGGGAATAAGTAGGTCATGATGTAACTAAGTAAAATCTCTAGGGGCGGAACGCTGCGTGGCCGAAAAAGGGGTGGGGGTAGGGGTGAATATAAAAAATATAAATGGTTTTTTGCGACGTTCGTGATTAAGATAGTGGACCAAAATTTGGGGATAAGTAGACCATGACATTATAAGTAAAATCCCCAGAGCCGGAAACCAGAGTGGAAGACGAGGGTAGTTATAAGGGTGAAAGTCGCCGTTTTAATTATTTTTTTTTGTGACGCTCATGATCTAGCTAGATAGTTCACCAAAATTTGGAAATAAGTAGGTCATGACGTAACTAAGTAAAATCTCCATGGGTGGCACGCTGCGTGGCCGACAAAGGGGTGGGGCAAGGGCCAATACAAAAAATATAAGGGTTTTTTTGCGACGTTCGTGATTGAGAGAGTGCACCAAAATTTGGGAATAAGTAGACCATGACATAACTAAGTAAAATCCTCAGAGCCGGAAACTCGAGGTGGGGGACGAGGGTAGTTATAAGGGGTCAAAGTCGCCGTTTTTATTATTTTTTTTTGTGACGCTCATGATCGAGATAGTGCACCAAAATTTGGGAATAAGTAGGCCATGAGGTAACTAAGAACAATCTCCAGGGGTGGAATGCTGCGTGGCCGATAAAGGGGTGGGTGTAAGTGTGAATATAAAAAATATAAGGGGTTTTTTGCGACGTGCTAGATTGAGATAGTGCACCAAAATTTGGGAATAAGTAGATCATGACAGCTAAGTAAAATCCCCAGAGCCGAAAACCAGAGTTGGGGATAGGGGCAGTTTTAAGGAGTCAAAGTCGCAGTGTGTATTATTTTTTTTGTGACCCGGCACAACATTTGTCCCGCACGCAGCGTTCCGCCCCTGGAGATTTTACCTAGTAATGTCATGATTTACCTAATTAACGGCAAAAAATCCCCCATATATTTTATACTTACCCCTGCCTACCACCCCTTTGTACCCAAAGCAGCGTTACGACCCTGGAGATTTTACTTAGTTACCTCATGACCTACTTACTCCCAAATTTTGATGCACTATCTCCATCATGAGCGCCGCAAAAAAAAAATAATTAAAACCGCGAATTTTACCCCTTATAACTACCCTCGTCCGCCACTCTGGTTTCCGGCTCTGGGGATATTACTTAGTTATGTCATGGTCTGCGTATTCCCAAATTTTGGTGCACCATCTCAATCACGAACGTCGCAAAAAACCCCTTATATTTTTTAAAATTCACCCCTGCCCCACCCCTTTGTCGGCCAAGCAACGTTCCACTCCTGGAGATTTTACTTAGTTACGCCATGACCTACTTATTCCCAAATTTTGGTGCACTATCTCGATCATGAGTGTCACAAAAAAAATAATAAAAAACGGGACTTTGACCCCTTATAACTACCTTCCTCCCCACTCTGGTTTCCGGCTCTGGGGATTTTAATTATTTATATCATGGTCTACTTATTCCCAAAATTTGATGCACTATCTTAATCACGAACTTCGCAAAAAACCCCTTATAATTTTTATATTTACCTTTACCCCCACCCCTTTGTCGGCCAGGTAGCGTTGCGCCCCTAGATATTTTACTTAGGTACGTCATGACCTGGTTATTCCCTCGATCATGAGCGTCATAAAAAAATAATAAAAACCGCGACTTTGACCCCTTATAACTACCCTCGGCCCCCACTCTGGTTTCCGGTCGTTGGTGAAAGTCATGTACACAACTAATTAAACATATCCCCGTATAGTTTTTCCATATTACTTATCACGCACAAAATCCGCTCCCAGCTCTTAGACTATTAATTTGTGATGTTTAACAAATATATACCTTTTATAAAGGATTTTATCGTTTTTGTAATATATGGTATACAGCCAAGTACAGGAAAACTTTTTCCTCAATGGATTTTCAATTTTAAATATATCTATAAAAAAAGGTAGTCCATTGAAATGTTACATTTAGTGTGCATTTCTTAGAGGAGTCAATTTTATTTTTTTAATGTGAAGGGGGTTCAGTAGAAGCTTAAGTTCAAGTTTTTGGGGTTGAGGCCCTTGTCCCCCGGCCGCCATCTTGGAAAAAGAGGTGCAAAGGGCTTTCGCGCCGTATCTCGTAAACTAGCTACCCTACAGAAAATTTAATTTTACATAAAATGAAGCAAATTAAATTTTCTACAATTTTATATCTATTACTTTTTATCGTAAAGTGACCAACAAAAAAGTTATAAACAAAAATAAGAGAAAATTTTGTAAGAAATTTCCTTTTGGAGGTTATAACTTTTTTACGTTCATTTCACAATAAAATAACATTATAGCGATTTTGTAGAGGATTTTTCAATAAACAATTTTCACTATAAGGTTGTTTAATTTTATTTATTATCTAGGTTTTACAGCGCTCCAAACTTGAAGTTCTCGAATTGAGATTCTCGAATTCTCATAGAAAAATAATGCTTTTCTATCTACAGTGCTAGTCAAAAGTCCGTACCCCCCCTCGTATCTTTTGAACGGTTATACCTATAATAGTGAAATTTGGAGGAAGAAAATAAACGGACGTAAGCTTCTTAACTAGTCATGACAGGTGACGTAATAGTGACAGATGACGTTACAGAGCCACTGTGACCGATAATTTTAAATGGGACCTTATGGCAAGTGATACCTCGCTTGAAAGGTATTGAAAATACCTATTCAGTCATACTAATTTTGTTTGAGTTTAAGCTAATTTTGATGAACAAATGAAATAAATATAAGATTGTAGTTTCGCATTTAATTAATAAAAATTCAAAATTCCGCCTATGATTACTTGTCAAACAGGTTGACGTTGACGTAAAAACTACTAGAGAATTAAAAAACGTCAACTTTTTTGCCAAAAAATTCATAGGCGGACATTTGAATTTTTATTAATTAAATTCGAAACTACAATATTATATTTATTTAATTTATTCACCAAAATCAAAATCAACCTAAACTCAAAAAAATTAGTATGACTGAATAGGTACTCTAAATACCTTTCAAACGAGGTATCACTTACCATAAGGTCCTATTTAAAATTATCGGTCACAGTGGCTCTGTAACGTCATCTGTCACTATTACGTCACCTGTCATAACTAGTTAAGAAGCTTACGTCCGTTTATTTCCTTCCTCCAAATTTCACTATTATAGGTATAACCGTTCAAAAGATACGAGGGGGGGTACGGACTTTTGACTAGCACTGTATATATTAGACGAGCGGCATTAACCGTTATGCCAACCACGAAAATCAAAATTAAGGTGAATGATCAGTTTTGGTCTATTTTTATGTTTTAGAGGTCGCTGAATACGAATATGAAGTTTATTTTTATATAGAGTTGGTGGAACATGTTAAAAAAATAAATTTTATACAAAAATACCAAAAATCAATTTTGATGATTTTTCAAATTTACCTCGCTGTACCTTTGGTCGCTGTAAATATTTCCTTTTAAAAATTTTACTGTGTCATCTTTGAAGTACGTAGATAACAATGAAATTTGTCCAAAATGTTTGAACACATTAAAAAAGGAGTTGTTAATTTATTAACATTTTGTCATCATATTTCGTTAATTTCATGTTTACTTAAAAAAGTTGAGTGACAAACTTTTTAGTTCATAATTTTAACTCACACAACAATAAAATATAGTTCATGAAGAAGTTTTTTGGAAAATTTTAAGTCAAAATATATAATAGGAAAAAAGTTATGTTACTTTATATACAAGCGGCACACCCCAAAAAACGCTTATATCTCGAGATCCTGACCACGGTGTGCTGAATGGCTAACTTTTATCATACTTTATGATTTTGGTATCAAAAATCGTTTTTTTGCTCTGCTTAAGAATTTTGCATTTTGCGGTTGCGTCATTCTTCTTCTGAAGCGGCGAATTTGTCCTCAAACAACTTCTTGGGCCTTTTCTATATATGCTTAGAGTTATAAGTTTTATAGTGAAAAGAAAGGTCAAAAACAGATTAATAATAGCATAATAATGTTCAAATCATAATAAATTGTATGAATAAAAAATATATATAGATAGAAAAGTAAGCCTAACTTTTGTTTTTATTGTATCCCTATGAGCATTCGAGAATCTGGTCAAGTTTGGAGCGCTGTAAAACCTATATAAATAAATAAAATTAAACAACTTTATAGTGAAAATTGTTTGCTGAAAAACCCTCTACAAAATTGCTATGTTATTTTATTTTAAAATGAACTGAAAAAAAGTTATAACATCCAAAAGAAAACTTGTTAAAAAAAAATTACATATTTTTGGTTATATCTTTTTTGTTGGTCACTTGACGATAAAAAGTAATAGAAGCAAAATTGTGGAAAATTTAATTTTCTACATTTTATGTTTAATTATATTTTCCGTAATTGGTGTAAATTGGTGACTAGTTAGAGCACACCCCAAGAAATAAAAATGATATGGTGCCAACTTGCACTTTTACCCTGGGGTGGATACCACCCCTTCTCGGGGGTGAAAACTATTTTATTAAAAATAACCCCACATATCGATAGAGGGACAAATTATAAGTGAAATTTGTTATATGATGTTATTAAAATAAATCAATAATTTTTGAGTTATTGAAGATCAAAGATTTGTTTGTTTAAGAGCACATGCGTGAAGTTACGGATGATATAAAGAACATATTAATTAATTGTATGTTACTAAAATATTATTTTTATATTATTTCGATATTATAAATTTAGCAAAAGTGTATTCGAATATGTCAAATGTACCCATTATTGTTGTTTGTTTGGGTTTATATGACTGCGGACACTAAATCCATTCGCCATACCCATTATTGGACACCCCCAGTTTCTGGACATATTCAGTATATATTGATAGAAAAAATGTAATTAAATATCGAAATAATATAAAAGTAATATTTTATTAAGATACAATTAATTAATATGTTCTTTTTATCATCCGTAACTTCACGCAAATGCTCTTAAATTGACAAATCTTTGATCTTTAATAACTCAAAAAGTATTGATTTATTTTAATAACATGATATAACAAATTTTACTTAAAATTTGTCCCTCTATCGTTTTGTGAGGTTATTTTTAATAAAATTGTTTTCATCCGCGGGAAGGGGTGGTATTCACCCCCAGGGTAAAAGTGCAAGTTGGCACCTTATCATTTTTATTTCTTGGGGTATGCTCTATCTAGTCACCAATTTTCATGCAAATCGATGGAGGTTTAACAAAATAGGAGGTAAAAACCTTTAAAGACTACACTAACTTTCTCCCTTCATCCCTTATTGCTACTTCCTGTATCCACTGAGGTGTCAGCCTGAAAGGGGTCATAATTGTCAATATACAATGGACACATTTCACATGAAAAACTCCATATTACTTATGACGATGATTTTTCGACTCTAGCTCTCCGTCTATGTGCAGCCACACCATTGTCAAATAGTATGCAGCCATGAAAGTTTCTTTCGACCAATCCATCTCTTTCCCTCCACTTTTCCTTGTATTATAAGGCGAAGCAGATGGTATTTTAGGTCCTCGAATTATATGGTCGAAGTATCCTGTTTTTCTCCTCTTTTGGTGCTTATGAGCAGACGTTCTGAATTCATCATTTGAAGAACATCTTCATTGGAAGTGTGCGAAACCCACGATATCTTTAGGATTCGTAGGTAGCACCAAAATTCGAATGCTTCTATTTTGTTTAGCATTGTGGTTTTTAACGTCCATGTCTCACAACCATTAAATACAGTGGCGGCTCGTGAGTAAAAATATCGGTGGGGCACTTTTATTTTGAGCGGCAAATACGAAATTATGAACACCGAAAAAATGTTGCTAGTTACAAACTTACCCATGTATTTAAGGATTCTAGTGAATAGTCCTTTTTTTTTTCATCACTAGGTGGGGAATCTGCAAACAGACATCGCGTCGGAGGTAAACAGTTCCGACAGTGCTGGGTTTCTGAGTTAAAACCTCATCAGTGTCACGTCGACCAGTTTGGCCCTAAGTCGGACCCCCTGCCCTCCGTAACTTCGATGTAGCAGGGACCAGCTGAATCCCACCACTCTCATACTAGGGCATCAGGGTGGAATCGCTCGTTAGAGCAAAACTTCTCCCCGATGTCCTTCTTTTGCCCGATTCTCAGTCGCTCGCCATCACGCATCAGCTTCCATCTCTCGCAGTCATCTGACCACCACGTCCTTTACCCCTATGCTGTCAACCACACCTTCTTCCTACCTCTACATTCTCTTTTATCGACAGCACCTTTATCACATAGTTGTGGATGTTATCCCACCATCGCTCATCCATCACAACATACCTGTTTTTGGTCACTATATCGTTATGTTCCTTTATTGATCTTCTAAAAGCCGAATCTAACTGTGATTGTATATTTATTGACCCTAATAATTGGTATTCAACACAATACTGGATGTGTTTGGAGTTTGGAGCTAACATTACGTTTTTTAATTTTCTCTGAGAGATGTTTAATATCATTTACACCACGGATTGTCCAAGAGTCGTCCACTTGTGGTTAAAACAATAAACACTTAAAACAATAGAAGCGATTTGTCTCCTCACAATCGAATAACCAGTCTGCTAACAAATAATGTTTCTCATTGAATTTAGGATTAAAAGTTCTATTACCACTTTGTCCTGCCTGAATTATGTCCAATTTTGGTCTAGGACGTCCTATTGTTTTGTATTTAAAAAATTTTCGAACTCTAAAGTATTTTTGTCTTAATAAAGCATACACTATTAATATTTGTTGCCATATCGAATTATTGGATATCGACATCGACAATAATGAAGTCAGTATTCAGAATTGTACACTTAACACAGACCGAAAACTACGCTCGGGCTGTGTCCTAGGTGAAGTTTATTGGTGCGATACCGACTGCCAAGCAAAATCCCGTAACGTTGCCAGTTACTACCTGCATCTGAGGATATTTCTTATTTCGCACACGGCAAGCCATCATCTAGCGCCCGATATTTTTCTAACTTGACAACAGTGAGTCCGGGCGCTCGGAAAAGAGCCCTTCCTCGGGTGAGGCCATAATTAAAAACTACACTGTGTAGTACTTTTTAATCAATGGTGCGGGTGAACGCTGTTAATTTATATTTCTAAACTTTTTTGAGCGTCGCGTCGCATCGACTGAATATTTTTATTAGATTTTTAAATAAAGAAAAATTCATTCAATATAAATTGTATGAGATATCTACTACATTAAATGAGCTAGTGGGAGGGCAGTGCCCCAAGCGCCTCCCTGTCACAGCCGCCCCTAATTAAATATAAGTACCTACTTTAAATTGAAAATTAAGAGTTGTGTAATAACAAAACTTCCGCTCTAGAGTGACATCTTGCGCATGTCGGACTTTACGATTTTGTTATTACAAAACTTTTAATTTTCAATGTAAAGTGCTTATATTTAATTAATAAAGATTGTCGATCTCTTGTCCGACAAATTTACATCCGCGTTTCGTTAGTCCGATAACGTAAATTTGTTAATGATGCGGGACGCGGAAACACGTCCAACCTGCACTATGATTTTTTTCAGAAAGTGGTAAGACTGGCTCAAATGAAGCCGTTAAGACCATTTTTAAGACTTTTGTAATCATCTTGCAAAAACGACGATGTACTGAGGACTATATACCTATTTATCAATTAACGGTAAAACTTTATTATTTATATTATAATAGGCCGATTTCGCCGATTCAAGTTCACACAGAATCAGTGAAAAAACGTCTACCTTTGGACGTGGGAGGTGACATTCGGAGTTTTTCAGAAAATTGTTATGCGATAAATTCAATAATAATAATTTGCTTACCTCGCTTTCATAATATAGGTCGGGAATATTAATAAAAAAATTTAAAACATTCAAAAATTAATAAAACATGTTTTTTTTCTACTTCTTTGATTAGAGTCATACAGAAATAAAATAACGAAAATTAAATTTTATATCAGGTTCGACTGGTTACTCTTGATGCAAAATAAAACTGAATACAAAAAAGAGTGGAAACAAGACTTTTTTTACTCAATGTTTTCCAACCACTTAGGTTGCCCTTAAAGTTTATTCACATAAGCTATGCAGGAGATGTAAACATTAGTTAACAGCTATGTCGTCATCGACAACGTAGAGATGGTTATTTCGTTTAGTTTATGAATCGCGTAAATTATTCATTAATTTAATGAATATGATTATTTTTTCACTATCTATACAGGGTGAGGCAGATAAAGGGCCTATTAGAAATATCTCGAGAAATAAAGCTAAGAGAATCTTGAAAATTGGAATACAGGGGTTTTAAGGTATTAGCTATTTAATGAAAATATTTTCTTCTCTTTGCTACTTTCGGTTATACCGGAAGTTGATTGTAACTTCGTTTTTTTAAATGGGACAACCTATATATTTTTACAATTTTGGATTCTCCTCGATTTCTTCTTTCTTAAAATATAAGGTTTTGTAATATTATACAGGGTAGGCTCAAAGATAATTACGTTTCCTTATTATTTTCGTAGCAAAATTACCACCCTGTAGGATTGTAGTAGATTGGCATAATAAACTCTATTAATGTTCAAATGATTTTTAATATAGTCTACTATTGTTAAGAGTTATTGGTACAGTTAAATTTTTAATTTTAGTATACAGGGTTGGTCGAAACTCGGAATGAGTATTTTCTGAGTTTTCTTAAATGGAACACCCTGTATTTTAGTATTGTAATGAAATGCTATTTTATGGTACTTTTTAATTTCTTAAGCGTTCCCTATACCTAACTTCTTTAATTTGTGAGTTATTGGTGATTCAAGCCAAACATTAATTGCAACACAAAATAGGTGAAATTGTATTAGGTTGGCGGTGAAAATATTCAGTCACAAATAATTTTTTGAAAATAAACACATATTAATCTATACTGACACTTAGAATTGCCAATAGTGGTTCAGGTTTCAAAATACCATCGAAGTTAAGATTGTTGGTGCGATTAACAATTAAGCACAAACTAAAGCAGTTAGGTATAGGGAATGCTTAAGAAAGTAAAAAGTACCATGAAATATCATTTCATTACAATACTAAAATATAGGGTGTTCCATTTAAGAAAACTCAGAAAATACTCATTCCGAGTTTCGACCCACCCTGTATACTATAATTAAAAATTTAGCTACACTAATAATTGTTAACAATAGTAGACTATATTAAAAATCATTTGAACATAAATAGAGTTTATTATGTCAAACTACTACAATCCTACAGGGTGTGAATATTGCTACGAAATTAATAAGGAAACGTAATTATCTTTTAACCGACCCTGTATAATCTTACAAAACTTTATATTTTAAGAAAGAAGAAATCGAGGAGAATCCAAAGACGTAAAAATATACAGGGTGTCCCATTTAAAAAAAACGAAGTTATAAGCAACTTCCGGTATAACCGGAAGTACCAAATAGATGAAAATATTTTCATTAAATAGATCAGTCTTCAAAACCCCCTTATTCCAATTTTCATAATTCAGTTGTCTTTACTTCTCGAGATATTTCTAATAGGCCCTTTATCTGCCCCACCCTATATATTCAGTGATTACAATAATTTTTATACTGTACAATAAAAACTAATAATCGAGAAAAGTTTTATTAAAAAATGTACAAAAACAAGTAAAATAAACAATAAAATTTAAACTTTTTTGGGTTTTTTTGTAAAAGTATTTTAAACATTTTTAAAATAAATGTTTTTTCACTCTAACTTTACAAAAATCTAAGCGGAACCAAACAATACATGTAGTTTCAAAATAAATAAAAAAATAGGTCTCTAAGTGCTTTGGTTACAGAGATAGTTGACATTATGTTAACATTGTCGTTAAATGGGACTTCGGGTGCCCTTAAGGGAGAAAACAGTGACACTTGCTGCATAATTGAGGTACCTCCTTTATTATTAGTTTTACTATTAGTATTTAGTTTAACTACTTAATATATAATAACTTTTACAAATACTTCACTGCAAGATGCTAACTTCAAACCACCCGTTAAAAGTTCATTGTTATTATTAAAAAACAAAGCATATGGTATTTTTTCATCATTTTTTGTTACTAGTTCCACGTGAATATCGTAAAGTTCAAGACTGGCAAAATCTGATGTAGGAGTTACATGTAAAAATACAATATACTCCCTTACAAATACATAACATCTGAAAAAATTTATAGGTAATTTAAATTGAGACCCAAATGCCATACAATAATGGCGATCTTTCAAATGTTTGCTGATGTGGTTAGCAGTTCCTTTTTCACAACAATTTCTTCTAGGGCAAGTAAATTGTCTACCTCGTTTACAGTTTATTTCATGTGCTTGTATATCTGAAATTTTAATCTCGCTACAGCAATTACGACAATACCATTTGAAAAACTCCATTGTCTCAAATATATTAATGGGAATTAGTATTTTAAAATAAACTTTACAGATCAGCCACTCATCAGATTTGAAGTAGTTGTAACAATAGTAACACATATAGTTATTGTATTCGTAAATGTTCGTGTAGTAAGTCAGAATTGGACATCTAGTCAATGAAAAAATGCAAAACGCTTGGCATTTAATACATTTTTGATTAAATTTTGATAGATATTTTCCAATTTGTTTCTCGTGTGGAGCATTTTTACTTATTGACTCTGGGTTTTGAAGTATATGTTTCCCCACAGCATTACTAACTCCTGGTGCCGTCAAAACCATTAAATTGTGATCAATTATTTTAAATTTAATCTGTATCAAATTTGACATATGTAATACATCCACAACAAAAAAATCATTAGTGCATGGTTTTGGATCCAATACAATATCAAATTCTTTCTTTTCACTACGTACAGTAAATTGATGGTATATATTTGTAGCGAGTTTAGAGCACCCCATATAAACTAAATCTAATTTGATTGCATTTTCCGACTTTCTATAACTAATATACAGAAAAAACAAATTATCTTCCTCTTGATATAAATAAACACTAGGCATTTCTAAATGATCCTTCAAATTGAAAACAAATGCAGGGCAATCCAATACAGCATATTTATGGTTGGAATAAAAGTGTCGCAGCATCAGAAAACTCGCCATTTCTTCATAACAAATTGGACACCTATGATTTTTTTCCAAGCATGCCTAAAAACATTAAATAATTATAATTTTAAAATCAAGAATAGTAGGGGAGGAAAGTATGCTAAATTTGCAGTTACTCGAGCGCTATGGGGACCTATTCGGTTGTGAAGAGTAGGTCTTAAAACCAAAAAAAAGTTTAGTAAAATTTTCCATTTAAGTGGGAACTTTCCATTTTCAACGAAAACTTCTCGTTTATAAATTCGTAAAGTCTGTTCGTGCGTTGCCGCTCCTGCAATACCTAGAGCTGATTTACCAATGGGCTCTTATGTAGTTTTGTCTTCTGAATCCAAATCTGAAAACGGCATTTCGATATCTCTAACCATCTTCGAGATAACCGACCTCAAAGTAAAAAATGTGACGTCACAATCCTTTTATTTTCTGCCGACACACTAAACGTCATCTGAAATGGTTGATTAGGAAGAAGGCTAGTTTAAATAATTTGTTAAGCAAGTTTGACACTTCGTGAATGTCAAACTAAATTTTAAATTAGCTATTAATAAAATATAAAAGACATTTTATAGTGAATTTATGTTATATAAAATAAATAAGATGTTTAAAAATGCAATTTGAGTATATTTTGAAAGCAATGATATATTAACAACTTTAAAAGGGTTTGTACGAGGATACGGCCTCCCCTTTAATGGTGAATACACTGTCCCAGTTCCATCTATGTTGACAATTCAAAACACTTTAAGTACTACACTTCATCAATAAAAAGTATCTTTATGTATTTCACAATATTTGAAAATTGTTATGTGAAATGTTATTTGGAATAAAAAATTATGTTCTAATATATGCAATTACATCCTTCTAATGGAAAAAAATAGTTAAAGATATTTCTCAAATTACGAATACCAATATCATTTTCATTTTTAACTCTTGTATTTTTAATTTGACGAAGAAAAGTTGCTCTTCATAAAAAGCTCTTCATAGTCTAAGATTTATGATGCAACCCTCATATATCAAATTTTATTAATTTTATACGAGGTATAGTATTTTTACTACAAAAACGTTATTACGTAGGTGAAAATTTTTGACGTAAGACAACTGTCAAAACATTAGAATGTGACTTTTCATTATTGCCGTGTTTATAATAAACATAACAATAATGAAAAGTCACATTCTAATGTTTTGACAGTTCTCTTACGTCAAAAATTTTGACCTACGTAATAACGTTTTTGTAGTAAAAATACTATATATAAAAAATTTGAATTTCGAGTAAAGTATCTTTATAGTTCACAACATTTAAATTAGAATGATATAATTGCACATTAAAACATAATTTTTAATTCTAAACAACTTTTCGTAATAGCAATTTTCCATCTTATGAATTTAAATACGTAAATAAACACAAAGTTTTCGTAATGATGATGCTCGCATTTTCAGCTTGTTTAATATAATTTTACATTTCCAACAATTGTTTTTTTTTCAATTATTGCGCCACCTATCCATAATTCGAAAAAATGTCTCGAATAAAAGTTAGTTATTTTTACGAAAGGAATGGAATCCGCAATAAAAAATGGGGGCTCTATATAAACCACAATCAACACCTGACGAACGATATTATGAGGGAATAAGAGTTCTGAAAATCCATAAAGCTCCTGGCTGTGATTAAATATCAGCTGAAATAATAAAGGGGGGAAGAAGAGAAGCTCGCAAAAGAAATACACTCTCTTATTGTAACAATATGGCAAATGGAAGAAATTCCTGAACAGTGGTCCAAAATTACTATTATTCAAAAAAAAAAAGAAATTGAATAGAATAGAATAGAAATATTTATGCTTTATTGTCACTGAAAATTATACAATTTTATGGACAAAGCACATAGAGTCACAAAAAAAGGTATACATAACAATAAAGAATTCAATTTTATGAAATTAGATAAACCGTCAATAAAAAAAATATAAACAAGTTAAAAAAGTGAAGTAAAAAACAAAACCAATATATTGCAAAATTACTATAAATTGCAAAATTGAACATACAACATATAATAAAACACAAACAAAGGAACTAATAAGTTTAAGCTGTTGTATGTAGATAAATACATTTTAGTTACTTGTACATTACTGTGATTTCTTAGTTAGTCATTAAGAAACTCTTCTACTGAATAATATGGTCTTTTAGATAAATGAGCTTTTGTCATTTTACGGAACTTGAGAAAGGATATTGCAGATTTAAGTTGTAAATGGAGATGGTTGTATAGTTTTTTTGCGGAATATTGTATAGATTTCTTTACTAACTCAGAAGACGGGATCGGTAAATAGACATCAAAAGTTGAATTTCTGTTGGAGTAGTCATGATGAGGCATGAGGCCTAGCTGGAAAGACATGCATGTGTTTACGAATTAAGCAAACAGTTTCTAAAATATACAACGATGGAAGGGTTAAAATTTCGTGATATTTAAAGTAACTTCTGCAATGAGTTGTTCTTCTGAGGCCAAACAGATATCTTATTGCTCTTTTTTGTAATTTGAAAATAACATCAAATTTGGCAGCTGTACTAGACCCCCAAAAAGGAAGACCATATCGAAGATGAGACTCGAACAAAAAAAAAATGTTATTTGAGAAGATGCTAAATTGAGTTCCTTCGAAACAGATCTTATGGCATAGCAGGCTGAGGCAAGTTTCTTACTTATATATATATATATATATATATATATACGGGGTATCATATCGGCTGACGCCGCATCCCCACACCTAACCGCCATCTATTTCTATCCTGGGCGTCTTCCTCTTCCAAATCTCGGTGTTCCATGGCCTTCCTTATCGTGTCATTCCAGGATAGTCTTGGTCTTCCCCTTTTCTTCCTACCTGGGGGTTTCCATTTCAGGAGTTTCTTTGGCCATCGTTGGTCGTCCATTCTAAGTAAGTGACCGAACCATTTTAGGCTTCTCCTCTCGAGCCTGTCTACGCTGTATCGTGTGCCTGCATCATCAAGTTTCTTACTTAACAAATCGATATGAAGGGACCATTTGAGGTTGCTGTCTAAAAGAATACCAATAAATTTTACAGAATCAACGGTAGAGATCTGGCTGCTATTCACAAGCAGGGGTTGAAGAGCACCTTTATATGATAATGCTACCGTTTTATCCACGTTAAAGGAGAGTAAGTTAGAGTCAGACCAGGTTTTTATCGTAAGAAGATCAGAAGTAATAGTTGCAATAGTTGAGTTGCTCCAAGTGATACTGGTATCATCAGCAAAAAGAAAAAATTTTCCATCGATTTTTAAGTTAGTGATGTCATTTATAAAGATAAGGAAAAGTAGAGGACCCAGTACTGAAACTTGTGGTACTCCACATACAATGTTTTTGAGACTAGAGTCAGTATCATTTGCTCTAACCAGTTATTTCCTATTATCTAAGTAAGATTTGAACCAATTCAAAAAAATACCTCGAATTCCATAGAAATTTAGTTTTTTAATCAAAATACATATCGTGATTTACACAATCAAAAGCAAAAATGCATAGTCACAGAAAACAGTGGCAGTATAGAGATTATTGTTTAGTGCTTGGTAAACCTCGTGAAGTACAGAAAACATGGCATCAATTGTACATTTATTAGTTAAGAAGCCGAACTGATTTTGTGATAAAATATTGTTATCAAAGAGAAAGGACATAAGTCGGGTTTTTATGAGCCTCTCAATAATTTTGGAGAGTACCGGTAGTAGGGCAATAGGCCTATAGTGGCAGGCATTAGATTTTTCGCCACCTTTATGAAGAGAAATAATAATGGCTGTCTTTAGGCACTCTGGAAATTTACCATTTTCAAAGGGAATAATAATGGCTGTCTTTAGGCACTCTGGAAATTTACCATTTTCAAAGGAATCATTAAGTAGTGACACGAGGAGTTCTAACACATTATCTGTGAGATTTGAGAAGATTTTTATGGATAGTCCATTAGTACTAGAAGATGATTTGCTTTTGATACTATTGATCGTTTGGATCAATTCAGATTTATAGATTGGTCTTATAAAGAATGAATTCGAGACAATTTCTGAATTAGGGAGATAGGAAATGGGATCTTGTTGAGACTGAATAGTTGATGTTATATTTTTACTCACGTTAATGAAGTATTCGTTTAGATTTTCAGGGTTTGGAAGGGCAAATGTTTGAGCTGCGTGGGTTTTATTTCGAAGATCGTTTATTATGGACCAAGTTTCTTTTGCAACACTTTTGGAGCTTCCCAGACGATTTTGATAATAGGCTTTTTTAGCTGATTTGATGAGTTTTAGGTATGTGACTCTGTAATTGGTGATATATTGAGTGACAGAGACGTTGGTAGTAAATTTCTTGATATAAAGTAGTGAACGCATATTTTTTGCTGATATGCGGATACCTTTGGTAGTCCAGGGTTTGCGATATTTTGGCTTAATCGTAATTAAAGGAAATGCCTTATTAAAGATACAGACAAGCTTCTCTAAAAAATCACTGAACTTATAGTCCACGTCCGTAGAAGGAAAATGCCAGTCAGAAGTTAAACATAGATTTTGGAATTTATGAAAATTCCGAGCTCAAAAAATCCTACCTAAACGTCAGGTTTTCGAGGAGGGTTTGTTGAAGATGTTAAATTTCGTATATACTGCTTCATGATCCGATAGTTCCGCATTAATAATTGTAGAGCAGACATCAAGAGGTGAGAAATCGGAAACAATAAAATCGATTATGGTAGATGTAATTTTTGTAATCCTTGTCGGAGAATAACGTGCATTGAGAGACCATATAATTCAAATATGTAGACCAAGAACATTTGGGTAGCACAAGCAGCAGCATAATTTATGTTAAAGTATCCGCATATAATTTTTCTCCTTTTGTGAGGCAAGGCATCTAACAAATTTAGCAGGTTCTGAAAAAATAGTTCCACGGAAGAGTCAGGTGATCTGTAGATGCAAATAATGTAAAGATTAAGATTTTTAAAAATGAATAACCATTTTCAATGTTGTTGCAACACGAAACTACAGCTGCGCGATATTCTAGTCCAATCAGAGAGTGCCGCAAGCACCTCTACCGGTTTCGGAACTTATTAGTCTCCAATCAGGAGGCACATATACTGCTCTCCCTGATTCAACCAAAACAAACCCCGGCGTGCAGTCACGGATCGCAACGAACGAAATGGCATAGATGCCCTAGCGGCAACTGCTATCAAAAGTCTAAGTTTTCAGTCTAATGGCATATAAAGCAACATAATGCTACTCTACATCCCACCAGAATGAAAACAATGGGAACCTTCTCTGGTTACACCTCCGAGGCTTCTACAACTTACAAGCCATACGGATGCCGAGACTAAGGAAGATGAGGAATTTTACAATATATAATTCACGTCCCATCTGCTCAGCGTGGTAAAGTTCCAACGAGAATAGTTCTCTTTGTACTCCAAACATTAGCATTATGTTGCTTTATATGCCATTAGACTGAAAACTTAGACTTTTGATAGCAGTTGCCGCTAGGGTATCTATGCCATTTCGTTCGTTGCGATCCGTGACTGCACGCCTGGGTTTGCTTTGGTTGGATCAGGGAAAGCAGCATATGTGCCTCCTGATGAGAGACTAATAAGTTTCGAAACCGGTAGATGCGCTTGCGGCATTCTCTGATTGGACTAGAATATCGCGCGGCTGTAGTTTCGTGTTACAACAACATTGAAAATGGTTATTCATTTTTTATTTACTTTACTCTGTTTGGAGTACAAAGCGAACTATTCTCGTTGGAAATTTACCCCGCTGAGCAGATGGGACGTGAATTATATATTGTCAAATTCCCTCATCTTCCTTAGTCTCGGCATCCGTATGGCTTGCAAATTGTAGAAGCCTCGGAGGTGTAACCAGAGAAGGTTCCCATTGTTTTCATTCTGGTGGGATGTAGAGTAGCATTATGTTGCTTTATATGTCATTAGACTGAAAACTAAGACTTTTGATAGCAGTTGCCGCTAGGGCATCTATGCCATTTCGTTCGTTGCGATCCGTGTCTGCACGCCGGGGTTTGTTTTGGTTGGATCAGGGAGAGCAGCATATGTGCCTCCTGATGAGAGACTAATAAGTTTCGAAACCGGTAGAGGCGCTTGCGGCATTCTCTGATTGGACTAGAATATCGCGCGGCTGTAGTTTCGTGTTGCAACGACATTGAAAATGGTTATTCATTTTTGATTTACTTTACTCTGTTTGGAGTACAAAGGGAACTATTCTCGTTGGAAATTTACCCCGCTGAGCAGATGGGACGTGAATTATATATTGTCAAATTCCCTCATCTTCCTTAGTCTCGGCATCCGTATGGCTTGCAAATTGTAGAAGCCTCGGAGGTGTAACCAGAGAAGGTTCCCATTGTTTTCATTCTGGTGGGATATAGAGCAGCATTATGTTGCTTTATATCGTCGTACTAGAACAATACTAAGACAACTTAAAAAATATAGTTTCGAGTAAATTGAGTTTTAAATTTCCCCCATAGAAAATATGAAATAAAAATATTTTATATCAGTTTATTGCATTGTTTCTTAAATGTTATGGTGCCCTATTTGTTCTTGAGTGTGTTTAGAGTTCAACTGAAAATTTGAAATAACAAATAATGAGAATAAACTGAGATTTTGTAACATGTCCTCCTCTTACACTTTAAAAAATTTTTATATTACAATTTATCTTTGCTAAGTGCTGAAGTTGTCCTAGTATTGTATTTATTTTTTGTAATATTCTTTAAAAATATCTTTATTTTTCTTCAGCTTATCCTAGTATTTCACCAATTCTATTTTTCAACAATTAATTTTGGTACTATTATTAGCATTTAAAAATATCCCACTGTTACACTATTTTTTGACACACATGACCACTTTGTCTTGTTTCATTGATTTTTCAAGTTATCTTTACACAATTATTCGCAAAAAAATGCAGTAGGTATTGTAACTTTTTATTTTTTACTGAAACTTCAAGAAATAGCAAACATAATATTATTACATAAATTTATAAAATGAAATCAAACATTACCAACTGGTTAAATCTTTATACTAAAATTCCACTCATTAAACAATAATAAATTGAAAAAAAAACTTCCGCGAACATTTTTTAATCGCTAACTTCTTGATCTTGTTGTTGACCTTTCTTGTACGATTTTAGATTTTTAAAAAAATCGTGATGTTCAGCAGGGATATGTCGGATTAAACTTAAAAGATCTTCTTTTTTCTTAAAGGGAATTTTAGGGCGTTCCATATAAGCTGGAGCAATATTGCCAACTTCATTCATTCGAACGTTAATTTGTTTAAATGAATCGGTACCAAAGGTTTCCTTGTAGAAAATAATATTTGGGCTTTCTTTGGTCACTCGCAGTACCTTAATATTGCTCCAGAGTATTTTCTCTCCAATTGAATTTTTAGAAAAACTTGCAAAATTCATGCTAAACTTTTTCCAATCTAAAATATCAGAAAATTGAAGATTATTAACCATGTAAGGCTTTCCTGTCTTTTTGGCTAATTTTATTATCATTGCCATTTCTTGTGGAGTTGAAATAGGTCCACTCAGTAAAGCTCTTTTTTTGGCAGACTCTATACAGGAATGCATAGAGTCACCCTCATTTTGGGTATGCCCCACGATAAGGAATTTATGGCTAATTGACTCAATGTTATAATTCCTAATAACATACAAAAACATTAAGGCCATAAATCTGTTCTTGTTTTGCCCTCCGCAATTGTCTGAGTAAAATGTTACATTCTGTCCAATACAATTATTTACAAGTAAGTTGAAAACGCACGTAGCTATTTCATTACAGCCTCTACGAGCTTCGCCTTCGTGCCATAAGTAACATGTGCCATCTTTTTTTACTAGATCAAAAACAGTAAAGTTAAAGCAGTTAAGTTTACTTTTGTAATAAAAACTTGATACAGTTCCAGAAGGCAGTGGAATTACTGCTTGCAAATCAAAACAGAAAAGTCAGTTTAATTCATTATGTTCACTTGCATATTCAATGTCTTTCTTTTTTTCCTGGCGGGAGAGCTCTTTCTCGAGTTGATGTTCGTTATATTTTTCTAGCAAAACTGACTTATCGTTTGCATGGTGATATTCATCACAAAGGGTGCACAAGTCTTTTTTTGGCCGGAAAAAGCTAATATTAAAGCATGTATTAAAAATATGTGCATACATGGAACTTTTTACGGATGTCTTGTTAAGTCGCTGGCATTCTGCTATGTATAAGCGATACATTTCCGCTAGAGTAAGACCACCATCAATAAATTCTTTTTGGTTGTTTGTTCGGCAATAATGTGATTCAATTCTAGCGAATGTGTTAATGTGATCAATAACTCCTTGCCTCAAGCTTTCATCAAGTTTCTTGTGATTGTTGTGTGAGCCCCTAGAATCTTGTAAAACTATTCCAACGTCATTCCTTTTTGAAATTGCAGTAGTAATTGCAGTGTTGCTTACATCTAAAGTTCTCTTGAAAAACTGTTTGCAAACTTTAATTTTTTTACCATCTATATTAAAATGGTAGGAAAAATTTAAACAACGCTTACTTCCAGGTTTCGGATTTCTATATTTTCTAGGCTTTGTTGGGCTTATGCAAGAGTTTATGAAAAACCGCTGACTGTTCTTATTTCCCATTTTATAAAAACTACAAAAAATACTTTCCCTTGCATCACTATTAATGTTTTGAGAACATTTTAGCAAGCACTTTTCTTCACAGCCTGGTTGTACTTTCTTTTCTCTTTTTTGTAAACCACCTGCTGATAGATATGGCTGCCCTGTATTGACTTTGATTTTCTTTGTATTTCTTTTCCATTTTGTCGGATCACGTAATCTTTTCTTTGGCTTTTTCTTATCGCTTAATTCTTTATTGGTTTCAATTTCAGTAGGGACCTCATCTTCTGATAGGTCCCGCTTAGAATCGGAATTTTTTTTGTTATCCTTAGTACTGGTCGACTCTAGAAGGTTTTTATTTCTTTTCTTGAAAACCTTTCTTTTCTTGGGAGTATTTTCTTTCTTTTCACTGCTGCTTTCACTGCTCTCTGATGGAAAATAATTTTTATCGGCATCGCTATCATCAAACGGAGAATCATTTTCATCGAGAGAAGTGACTTCTATGGAGTATTTCTGAATATTTGGTCTATTTGAAACAAATATTTGGCTGTCCCGTAGAAAATTGTTTTGTAATGTTGTTCCCGCGTCATCAAAAAAGGTAGCTGTTTCATATTTTCGAGGCTGGAAAATTTCTGCAGTCTGGAACAAGAATATAAAATAGATTTCACGTCACAATCAAATGATTTTCACATTAAATAAATAAAGTGTTTCACGTCAGTTAAAATAAATGAAACATATTATTAAAATTCAAAATTTCTTACCAATCCAATGTTAGCATAGTCAGTACTTTTACGGGTATAGCTGCATTCTGATAATCTCGTGCTTCCCTGCAAGTTGAAAAATTTTATTAAAATTTTATTTTTATCAAAAATATTTTGCACAAGTAGGAGGCTTTATTAAAAAAATAGAATTTTTTTTAGAAAAAAAGTGCTTTTGTTAAAATTTTATTTTTTGTCCTAATGCAATGCAATTTCTCACAATAAATATGTTAATAGAATTTAATAAGTAATAACATTATTAAACTGATCATCTCCTTGGCTGGTGAAACGCACGTATGCTAATCACTGAGTATTATTATCTTTCTCATTAGCCTAGCATCACATAAACGATGAGACAATATTGATATACTACTTACAGAATTATTTAAAAAGGTAACGAAATTACTACTTACACTATTTTCAGCATTCTTCCTTGCTAATGATGCATCAATGTTTTCAAAATTTCTGAGTATTTTTCTTGTCCGCTCAGACACCGAATACATTTTAATAAACAGAATACACTTGTTTTCCGAACGAATTTAAAAAACGACTTTTAGCATCCGCACTCTATTGCAGTCGGAGAACAACTAGTGAAAGTGAACAGCCTTACTGTAACTGACCGACTCATCCACGAATTCGTAGGTGAGCGTGGGGATATACTCGGACATTTACTAAAATAATCCGTATTTTTGAAGCTTAGTTAGGGAAATACAGAGACAACTTAAAAAAACAGGTTAATTTAAAAATTTCTTTGCCACACTCGGTGAAATAGTCGGACAAGTTTGCTAGTAAAATACTAAGACAACTTAAAAACACAGATATGTTAAAAAAATCATAATGCAGTTGTGGGGCTAGACTAAGACATGTGGGAATGTCCGGGTATTTCACCACAACTATGGTTAGAAAAGGCAAATATTAATCGGATAATAAAAAGGTATTTTAAAATATCTTCCTTTTAACCCAGGTATTGCCAACAAATCAAGTAGTGCAATATTAGGATATTGCTCAAAAACACCAAAAACCAGCCGATTGAACAAATCTTAGTATCTCTCCAGATAGCTTATGAAATTTTACATCAGATAGAGCAGATATCTCAAAAGTCACATATTTGAAGATATCCGAGTATTGTTCTAGTGCGACGATATGCCATTAGACTGAAAACTTAGACTATTAAGATTTTTATTAAAAACTAAGGAAAACTCAAAGAAAGCTTCATTCAACAGAAAGTCATATTTTGTTATCAGAGAAAAATCATTGTTTGCAGAAAGAATTAGGGTGCCTCCATGAGCTGAGTTTGGACGATCATACCTAGAAATTGTGGTATATTTCTCTACAAAAAAAGGCTCGTTGACTTCAAGCCAGTGTTCTGTAACAGCAACTATCTGGGGAAATACTAATTCCTCTAGAAACAAAAATAATCCGTCAGTTTTATTTATTATAGAACGAATATTAATCAGAGCCATACTAAAGTTGTCATCACTAAAACTATTCGAGGTTTCTAGTTCCTCCGAACACGTCGTATTATTTAAAAATTTCGTCTTGGAGAGCTAGTGGAATAATAATTTCAGTGACATTCCCTTGATTTTTGCAGGTGAATAATTCTTTCCGAAGTGAGAAAAGACCTAAAAGCAGCAAGATCAGCGTCTACCTCATCTGCACCAATTCCATAAGCATCGTTGAATTCTAGAAGAATTTTTCTTAGATCTTCACTCTTAGTCGGAAGTCCTTCGGAAGCCAGAAACAGTTTAACACTTGTGTTGGTATGCCCATCATAAAATACTGATGCAGTTTGGTCGTGTAGAAAAGCAAGATAAAGTTTAATGGCCTTCAAGATATCCGGTTCCCTTAATCTGGCTAAAATATATCGACTATTCGAGAAAAATCTGCTGCAATTATCGCGGCATATCTCCTATGTGCACGTGCTACAAGATTATTTCATAATTTCATGTATCTTGCATAAAGCATTAACATTATAAATATACCGCAGGAAATATTGTTGGTATCAATTTGGTTTCAGCAAAACTAGAGGAATCACAGATAAAATTTTTAGCATCCGGCAAAACTTAAAGAAGCCATGGGAATATAATCTAGATGTCCGATGTCCTTAACTTCTTCATAGATTTTCAACAAGCCTACTACAGCATGGTACGAAAAAGTTTATGGAGGATAATGAAAAAGTATAAATTTTCTTCCTCTTTATTTACTTGTTGTAGATCTGTCGATCTGTTAATTCCGACGCCGACGTTGAAGTATTTCTTGAGAGGTAGACTGCCAGCTATCTCTCCATCTTTTTGGTGGTCTCCCAGGTGGACACTTGCCAGCTAGTTTTCCTCCTCGCGGAATTCTTGGTATTCTGTGCTCCTCCATTCTTTTAACAGGACTGAACCATTCTCTTCGTCTTTGCCTACCCTATCTTACTACATGTTGCACGCCACATTGTTCCCTAATGATGTTGTTTTGTATTCTGTCCCTTCTTGTCTTCCCCGCAATTGCTCTTAGTATCTTCATTTCGGATGTTCGTAACATGCTTTGGTTTTATTGGTATCTTCTCTTGATTCAATACCATAGGTCATAACAGGTCTAATGCAAGTTTTATAAATTCTAACTTTGATGTCCATTATCATATGTAGGTTACTCCATACCACATCTCTCAAACATCCGGACATGACTGCAGCATTTTTAATTCGTCCTTTTAGGTCTCTGGCTGGGTCATGAGAACTTGATAAATCTACACCTAGATATTTGAACTAATTTAGCTGTTTCATGGGTTTCGCCTCTACCACGAGCTTGTATCTAACTGGATCTTTCGCAATGGTAATGCATTTTGTTTTCTGCGTGAATATGTTCATGTTCAGTCGTAGACATGCTTCGTAGAATCGATAAAGTTGTCTTTGTAGATAACCGTCATCCTCTGCAATCAGTGCTGGATCATCCGCATAACACACTATACTAATTCTACTGTGGCTGAGTCTGTATCCTAGTTGTAGCGATTCAATCTTCTAATAAATTACTTTTAATGGGAAATAAGCCACAATTTTACCAAAAAAATGATTTTATTAACGTTTCGAAGCCCAAATCGGGTTTCGTTGTCAAATTACAAAATACTACTAAAATAAACAAAAATTTTGTTGCTAAGTAAAAAAATTTCTTCTAACAATTTATTTAATCTGACTCATTTATATTGGCAATTCAGACGTACATTATACATTTGAAAGTAGAAGACTTTAAAATGATATTGCCAATATTTATGAGTTGCGTTCCTGGGACGACTTTACTAAAAGATAGTTCATTCGATTACATGAATTCAATCCCACTTAAGAATATCCGTCACAAAAAATCATAGCATGTGATCTGTCTTTAAAAAGACAACCAAATGCAACGATGACAGTAAAATTCTCGCGTTAGAGATTCCATAGTAAATCACGAGGGAAAACCAGGAAAAAACCTCATGATACTATCCCGACATCGTAAGTATTTGGTTTTACATTTAATTTACTTTCAAAAAACTAATATCAAATTCTGACTTTAATATGTTTAAATTATAAATAATATTAATAATACATAGATATATAATAAGTAATACTAAAATATAAAATTTGTACTAACTCGATATGTTATTGACTTACTAATCGTGGTATTTTCTTTCTATTGGCTTCCTCTTTCAATATGGGTAACCACATCTTACTGCATTCTACCGAGGAATTTGCGACACAATTGGTTTCAATATGGTTACCCATATTGAAAGAGGAAGTCAATAGAAAGAAAATACCACGATTAGTAAGTCAATAACATATCGAGTTAGTACAAATTTTATATTTTAGTATTACTTATTATATATCTATGTATTATTAATATTATTTATAATTTAAACATATTAAAGTCAGAATTTGATATTAGTTTTTTGAAAGTAAATTAAATGTAAGACCAAATACTTACGATGTCGGGATAGTATCATGAGGTTTTTTTCCTGGTTTTCCCTCGTGATTTACTATGGAATCTCTAACGCGAGAATTTTACTGTCATCGTTGCATTTGGTTTTCTTTTTAAAGACAGATCACATGCTGTGATTTTTTTGTGACGGATATTCTTGAGTGGGATTGATTTCATGTAATCGAATGAACTATCTTTTAGTAAAGTCGTCACAGGAACGCAACTCATAAATATTGGCGATATCATTTTAAAGTCTTCTACTTTAAAATGTATAATATACATCTGAATTGCCAATATAAATGAGTCAGATTAAATAAATTGTTAGAAGAATTTTTTTTTACTTAGCAACACCATTTTTGTTTATTTTAGTAGTATTTTGTATTTTGACAACGAAACCCGATTTGGACTTCGAAACGTTAATAAAATTATTTTTTTGGTAAAATTGTGGCCTATTTCCCATTAAAAGTAATTTATTATAAAAATGCCACAAGAAAATAGCTTCAGAACAACATTCCATCTTATATTATTTCATCCATGAGCATATTTAATAGAAGTGGGCTGAGGCTGCCTCCCTGCCTGATTCCATCTGGTGTTGGTATGTTGGCCGTAGTAGTGTCGTTTGGTTTAATTTTTGTCGTGTTGATATTGTTCATCTGTTTTATGACTTCCACAATGTTTTCCGGTAGCCTCCTTTACTTCATTTTCTGTAATATATCGCTAAGTCTGCCAAATGCTTTTGTTAGGTCTACAAAGCAAATGTGTGCGGGGTTGTTATATTCTATCGACTTCTCTTTCACTTGTTTCATAACAAATATTGCGTCAGTTGTCGACCTGCCTTTTCTGAATCCTTGCTGTTCTTCTCTATTCTTTATCTGTGATTCCAATTTATCCTGTAATTCTAATCCAGTGTCAGAATCGATAATTAGATCAACGAAAGTTTCAACTAAAGCACTTAGGAGTCAACTCTCATCGCTAATAGGTCAGAAGGGTAAACTGATATTGAAGACACAGATTAGCAAAACAAATTGTATATTTTTTCCACTACTTACATTATGTCTCAGCTGCATGGGGCACACGTGTAAAACCAACAAAAAACTAATACAGACCATCCAGAATCACAGCTTTTGTTATTCTTTATGTTTTCTATGTCGCTGAATCCGAATATGAAGTTTATTTTTATCTAGAATTGGTGTAACATGTTCAAAAATAAAATTTTAAGCAATAATGCGAAAAATCAATTTTGATGATTTTTCAACTTCAACTCGCAGTATCTTCGGTCGCTGTAAATATTTCCTTTTGAAAATTTTACTGTATCATCTTTAAAGTATTAAGATAACAATGTAATTTGTCCGAAATGTTTAAAAAAAGTAAAAGCGGAGTTGTTAATTTTTGAACATTTTGTAGTCAGATATTGTTATAGTCTAAGAGCTGGGAGCGGATTTTGTGCGTGATAAGTAATATGGAAAAACTATACGGGGATATGTTGAATTAGTTGTGTACATGACTTTCACCAACGGCCGGAAACCAGAGTTGGGGCCGAGGGTAGTTATAAGGGGTCAAAGTCGCGGATTTTATTATTTTTTTTTACGACGCTCATGATCGAGATAGTGCACCAAAATTTGGGAATAAGTACGTCATGACGTAACTAAGTTAAATCTCTAGGGGCTCAACGCTGCGTGGCCGACAAAGGGGTGGGGGTAGGGGTGAATATAAAAAATATAAGGCGTTTTTTGCGACGTTCTTGATTGAGATAGTGCACCAAAATTTGGGTATAAGTAGACCATGACATAAATAATTAAAATCCCCAGAGCCGGAAACCAGAGTGGGGAAGGAAGGGGTCAAAGTTCCGTTTTTTATTATTTTTTTTGTGACGCTCATGAACGAGATAGCGCGCCAAAATTTGGGAATAAGTAGGTCATGACGTAACTAAGTAAAATCTCTAGGAGTGGAACGCTGCGTGGTCGACAAAGGGGTGGGGCAGGGGTGAATATAAAAAAATGTAAGGGGTTTTTTGCGACGTTCGTAATTGAGATAGTGCACCAAAATTTGGAAATAAGTAGACCATGACATAACTAAGTAATATCCCCAGAGGCGATAACCAGAGTGGCCGACGAGGGTAGTTATAAGGGGTAAAATTGGCGGTTTTTATTTTTTTTGTGGCGCTCATGATGGAGATAGTGCACCAAAATTTGGGAGTAAGTAGGTTATGACGTAAGTAAGTAAAATCTTCAGGGGCGGAACGCTGCTTGGGGTACAAAGGGGTGGTAGGCAGGGGTGAGTATAAAAATATATGGGGGATTTTTTGCCGTTCGTGATCGAGATAGTGCACCAAAATTTTTAAATAAGTAGACCATGCCATTACTAAGTAAAATCTCCAGGGACGGACGCTGCGTGGAGGACAAATGTTGTACCGAGTCACAAAAAAAATAATACACATTTCCGGCTCTGGGGATTTTACTTAGCTAAGTCATGGTCTACTTATTCCCAAATTTTGGTGCACTATCTCAATCTAGCACCTCGCAAAAAACCCCTTATATTTTTTATATTTACACCTACCCCCACCCCTTTATCGGCCACGCAGCGTTCCACCCCTGGAGATTGTACTTAGTTACCTCATAACCAACCTATTCCCAAATTTTGGTGCACTATCTCAATCATGACCGTCACAAAAGAAATAATAAAACGGCGATTTTGACCCCTTATAACTACCCTCATGCCCAACTCTGGTTTCCGGCTCTGAGGATTTTACTTAGTTATGTCATGGTCTACTTATTCCCAAATTTTTGGTGCACTCTGTCAATCACGAAAGTCGCAAAAAACCCCTAATATTTTTTGTATTCACCCCTGCCCCACCTCTTTGTCGGCCACGCAGAGTGCCACCCCTAGATATTTTACTTAGCTACGTCATGACCTACTTATTCCCAAATTTTGGTGCACTCTCTCGATCATAAGCGTCACAAAAAAAAATAAAAACGGCGACTTTGACCCATTATAACTACCCTCATCCCCAACTCAGGTTTCCGGCTCTGGGGATTTTACTTAGTAATGTCATGATCTACTTATTCCCAAATTTTGGTCCACTATCTCAATCACGAACGTCGCAAAAAACCCTTTATATTTTTGATATTCACCCCTACCCCCACCCCTTTGTCGGCCACGCAGCGTTTCGCCCCTAGAGATTTTACTTAGTTACGTCATGACCTACTTATTCCCAAATTTTGGTGCACTATCTATTATGAGCATCATAAAAAAAATAATAAAATCCGCGACTTTGACCCCTTATAACTACCCTCGGCCCCAACTCTGGTTTCCGGCCGTTGGTGAAAGTTATGTACACAACTAATTCAACATATCCCCGTATAGTTTTTCCATATTACTTATCACGCACAAAATCCGCTTCTATCTCTCCGACTATTAGTTTCATGTTTACATAAAAAAGTTGAGTGACAACCTTTTTAATTTATAATTTTAACCAACACAACATTAAAACATAAGTCATGAAGGTTTTTGGAGAATTTCAAGTCAAAATATGCAATAGGAAAAAAGTTATGTGACTTAATTCTCGCTTTATTTATATAAAAACGCTTATTTCTCGAGATACTGACCACGGTGTGGTGAATGGCTAATTTTGGTCATACTTTATGTTTTTGATGGTGCTGAAAACTAAAATGAGGTTTATTTTGAATTTTAAGTGGAGAAACATTGTCAAAATCGCAATTTTACCCTAAAAATAAAAAAAATATGAAAACTGTAAAAAATGTACACGTGATGTGTGATCTCTGTGATGGCAGTACACCTGGTAATGAACACTCCGCCCATTATTACTTTTCTTCTATAATTTTCTCTTAGGTCAAAACTCCAGATGACGTGCCTTAGTAGTAACCCTGGGTACCAGGTGCTTCGGGGGTCGGTTCTGATTTTGTATTCGTAATCAGTGACCTCAAAAAGTACAGGGGAAAAAGGAGGAATGCCACTTTTGTTGAATTTTTCAGCAGGGCATTTTCAAAGTTATAAGAATAATATTATAGGTCTGGATCCCGCTTATGAAAAAAAAGTTGATTAATAGCAAGCTGAAAATTTGTTAATAGCTTAAGGGTGTCTAGTCGGACAAACTTTGATATATGGAAACACTGGAACAGGGGAAGTTTTATTTGTGGAACAGGTTAAAAATTTGGAACGTCAGACCACGAAAACGTCACATGCATTTTGTCCGACAGAACTTCCAATTGATTTGTTACCCTTTCATTAAACGCTCATGCAAAAATAAGACTGCTATTTATCACCTGTCATAATTCCTGTCATTTGACATGTTCTACGTGTTCCACTCATTAAAATGCCCATTTGGTGATAAATGGCAGTCAGATTTTTGCATGAGGGTTTAATGAAAGGGTAACAAATAAATTAAAAGTTCTGTCGGACAAAATACATGTGACGTTTTCGTGGTCTGACGTTCCAAATTTTTAACCTGTTCCGCAATTAAAACTTCCCCTGTTCCAGTGTTCCCATATATCAAAGTTTGTCCCACTAGACACTCTTAAGCTATTAACAAATTTTCAGCTTGTTATTAATCAACTTTTTCTCATACGCGGGATCCAGACCTATTATATTGATAGGTTCTGAGGGTATTTTTTTTTTCAAAATCATATGTTTGGAAAATTTACTCTGTGAGAACACACGAAAACAATGTGTTTCCACTTATTTCTGCGTGATTCACAACTGACATTCCCCCTAATTAACCGGTAGCACCGTGACGTCCCCCTTCTTCTCCTGTATAGGTATTTTATTATTAGTGTTATCTCATGATCATGACATAACCCATTTTTAACCAGTGGTATTTACGTAGGTATAGTAAAGTACAGAATATAACCTATCTAATGAATTATTAAAACAAAAAAAGAATGTGTGTACTTTGTACGCACGTAAGAATATTTCAACGAAACCAATATACTTCTAAACAGTTTCTCTACTACTTTCCAAAAATTTTTATTAAAACAATACCAAAAATTCAAAAAATAAAAGAATAAAACACACACAAACACATTGAAAAATGCCGCAAATGATTTCCGAACAATAATTGTTGCCAAAAATTTTAATTAAATACGTATTTTCTGAAAAAAATTATATAATAATATACTTACAGTCATAAAATCTATAAAAAAAAATAAAAAAATGATATAACTTGCATTGGGCTTGAACCTACTTCCCTTGTATCCCGCCGTACGAGAGTTGAGCGATTTCAAACTGCACCACCTTCGCGTATACGTCATGTGGGAATATACACAAACTGAACAACTTTTTGACATTTTGTTTATATGAATTTTTATTAGTTTGATTTTTGTCGAATTAAAATACAACAATATATAGAGTAAGAAAACGATACATTAGATGAAAATTGGACCGCGTTATGTAATAACGGATTAACCGCCAAAAGTCCAAAATCGAGATAATAGTGCCATCTTGCAGCTAGGGTGCGAATCTATGTATAAAAATATGTTTTTTGTAAAAAAATTAAAAAAAAGCTGTTTTTAAATGCCTGTATTAAGCGACATTTTTTATTTTATTAAAAAAAATCTTACGCAAGGATTTGTAATATCGAACTAAACGCCAATAATGATACATAATCCATTGTCATAAACAAAAATCCGTATCTTTGTAAGTGTAACGAATCAAGCGCCACGAATAGTCGGTTAATTCTTTATTACAAAACATACCATATTTACTAACGTTTAAGATATCGAATTAAAAGACATCCTTTGTCAAGTAACATCAGATTAAGCGCCAAATATGTCTCTTAATCCGGTATTCGGATCTTAACTCATGCATATCTTAAAAAATCATTAACGAATTAAGCGACATTTGATCGAATAACTTTTAAAATATAAATTATTTTTAAAAAATTTTAAACACATGTAAAAGTCTATTTACATTTGCATTAATATATTAAATATGAAACATGTCAGTACTATATTTTAGAAATAGTACCAAAAACAAATTTAAAATCTTTAAACCGATTTATCTCAAAACTACATTTTGGCGCTTAATCCGCTATTACATAACGCGGTCCAATTTGTAGAAAGTTTGTTCGTAATCAGATTATGTAAATTAAAGCATTGCCTACTAGGGGTATAGCATAGCAAGTACTAAGTAAGTACATTATTTTTTTTACATTTTCCAAATAGGTATGAAGATAATTTTTTATTGGAATACAACTGAAACATTTAGAATTACGTACCTGTGGCTTTTCAAAACTATTTAAAAAATCACTATAATTATAAATTTCATTTTATTTCTGTCCTCACAACAATAAAAACTAATATATTATACAACATTTTTGTTTACCGATAACCTCCATATTGAACAATTATTGACAGATCATTTCAACACCCAATCAGAGCCCGTATAAAGACTAATACCAAACTGTCGGTGTGCGCATGCGCGCAGATCAATATAAATTCACCCTCAATCTCAATCGCGCCTAAAGAAGTATAACTTCAAAAATGAAAATGTCTGACATCCCCCCTTTTTTTCCTGCACCCTTCATATTGTTGATAATGTTTATTCACTTTTGAATGTTATGCGTTTTAAAATACAATTATGAATTTCCACTAATTTTTCTATTGAAGACTTTTTTCCTGACGTCATCCTGAACACATTGCAAAACATTGCAAGTCTCTAGGTGCTGTATTTAAAAATCGATTTATTTTTTCCTAAATTATCTGGTCTAATTTTATCAATTATGTACTCAATATTATCAGTTGTTTAATAATGTTTTTTTTTGTTTTACATAATGGATTTGGGTTAGCGAATTACAGATCCGGAATTTTGTTCGAATGAAATTTGTTTAAAGAAATTTATTCGACGGAAATTTATTCGAATATATATTGTTCGAACAGAAAGTTGTTCGAAAGAAAGTAGTTCGAAAGGAAATTGGTTCGAAAATAAATTATTCGAGGAATTCGTATCTAGGGAATGGTCTACGTGATTAATACTTAATGACTTAGGTAATCTCTAATATCAATATCCCTATTGCAATTAGACAGGTATGAATTTTATTTTATTAATGACATTTAAGATTAATGACATTTGTGATTTAAAATGGTTGCGAAATTTTTTAAAAGTTCGAAAGGCAAAGATATGCTTAGTTTTCACGGATATTTATACGTACAGGACAAAAGTTGTGATACCAAAGTTTACTGGAAGTGTGCAAATTTTAAGAAGTTCTCTTGTAAAGGTCGAGCAATTCAAAGACGACCAGAAGAAGTGAAAGAAACTGGTGAACATAATCATGCTGGTGAAGCTGCCGTGATTACTGCGAAAGAGGCATACAGTAATATGAAGGAAGCTGCAGTTAGAACTCGAGACACACCTCACTACATTATTTCAAATTCGTCTTGTCAACTACATTTTGCAGCAAGCTCCCAGCTACCTTCAATAGAAAGCATGAAAAGGACTATTCGAAACGTTAGATTAAAGAAGAATAGCGAACCAACGCTTCCAAAGACACGCGCCGAAATACAATTTCCGGATGAGTACCGAAAAACCGACAATGGAGAAGACTTCCTCTTATTTGATAGTGGTATGATTGACTTGAGAATTTTATTGTTTACAACACGACGAAATTTACAACTCCTAGTAAATTGCGAGCATTGGTACGCTGATGGCACGTTCAAAACGGTACCATTATTATTTGAGCAATTGTATACAATTCATGGAATAAATGAATGCGTAGCAATTCCATTGGTATATGCACTGTTGCCGAATAAAACTGAAGCTGTGTATCGTGAAATTTTAAATGTAGTTAAGCGGCTAGAACCTCGAGTGAATCCAACTTCTTTTATGATTGACTTCGAACCTGCCATGATAAAAGCTATTGGAGCAGAGTTTCCACAAACCAGGTTACGTGGTTGTTTTTTCCACTTTTGTCAATGCATATATCGACGAATTCAAGAAGAGGGATTAAAACGGACATACGATAATAATATAGACTTTGCTCTAAAAATTAGGATGCTGTCGGCTTTGGCATTTGTTCCTTCAAGAGAAGTTATAAATTCTTTCGAAGCATTGATCGATAATGAAGAATTTCCCGAAGAAGCTCAGCAAGTGGTAGACTACTTCGAGGATACTTGGATAGGTCGTCCAGATCGCAGAAATCGGCGTCGCCAACCACGTTTCCCCATTTCTATGTGGAACTGCTACGATTCTGTGTTAGATGGTCTTCCAAAGACCAATAATTCCATAGAGGGATGGCACCGTGGATTTCAGGGGCAAGTAGGAGCTGAACATCCAACAATTTGGAAATTGATCTAAGCAATAAAAAGGGAACAAGCTATAAATAATGTGCGAATCGAACAAATAGTTGCTGGTCACGGCATACATCAACAAAAGAAGAAATATAAAGACAGTGCAGCACGTCTGTTAAATGTAGTAAATGGTTTTGATATAAGAGTTGACACTATAACCTATTTACGTGGAGTTGCCCATAATATTTCGTTGTAAGTACGATTGTATATTTTAATATATGTAATAACAGGATGTAATAACATATGTAAATAATAATAATTTTGAAAATATATATTTTTGCAATTCGAGTACCCACTTTAATTATAGCTATTAAAATTTCTGCAGTTCAAGTGCGCCCAAACTTTTCAACCCTTAAAAACGGTATCCGGAATTTTATTCGAATTAAATTTGTTCGAACAAATTTATATTCTAACAAATTTCTTTTCGAACAAATAACATTCAAACAAATTTCCGTCGAATAAATTTCTTCGAACAAATTACATTCGAACAATATTAGCGAATTAGTCAGATTCAGCGAATTAGTCAGACTATTTGTGTTTTGTAGGACATATTTACAGTTCATGAATTAATTACCTAAGCCTACTTATAATCTACAGGGTATATATTCTTAGATAATTTTATTACCTAAGCCCGCTTATAGTCTAAATTTACATGACGTTATAGACATATTTAGACATTTGAACGTCTGCTTATTTTTGGAAGAAAAATTGTATTTTAATTGACAGGTAAAGGGCAATTTCTTTAGATCCATTAACTTTTCATACATGATTTTAATAATTTGTCTGTACTGTCCAGTGTCCACACTTCAATATACCAGGGAAATAAGCTACAAACAGACCATGTTCGGGACACTCAAATATCCAGGTAGCTGACTACTTTTTTAGTTATTGTAGACCTAATAGGAAGAAAACCTAACTGTTTCCTACCTAGAGTTCGCGTCCGTTTTTCAGTTATTAACAATTTAGTGCAAAAAACGAGATTTATTTGATTTTTTGCAGCCCATTCAAAAGCTAAATAGTTACATAAAACATACTTACAATAGACATAAAATTACAAAATGTAATTTCTTAGAAAAAACTGCACAAACTGCAAAAAAAGCGAAAATCTTTATTTGTTAATAACTTTTACTAAAACTTACTAAGAACTTAAGTGTTTCACCCACAGTTGGGTATTGGGGTACTTAACGTACACTCAAAATTTGAGATTGATCCATTAATTAGCTTAAAAGTTATTCTATTTGTTTATCTCATAGACCTTTATTTTGCAATAACATAAGACAGAAAATAATGAAGATAGGTTAATGCTGCGTATGCTAAATGAAAGTAAAAAAGTGATAATGATTATTTAATATAGGCGAAAAAATCCTAATGCCACATTTTTGAAATTTTGTAGTTTATAAACATTTTGAATAACTTTAAAAATATTGTTCGTAAAAAAAATCATTTTACATATTCGAAAAGCTGGCATTGTAGTCAATGGATTTTGATCTTTCGTTTTTTAATTTTTATATAATTTTTGTGTACATTACAAATATGCAATTTGTCTAGACATTTATTAATTAATAAACTCTGTCTAATTTGTGTAAACAATTTTTGAAAAAATAATGTTTTCCCAAAAATTCACGTTTTACATCAAAAATGTATGGGAATATTGTATGGGATTTTTTTATTACACCAATATTTGTGACTTAAATTTAATATATTCAAACTACGAATATTTGTTAAGTAATTAACTGAAATTTTTGAGATAGCTTTAGCTACAAACTTATCCGTAAAAAACTGATTGCGTGGTGTAAGTGATGGTTTCTTAGCTTCAGTTTCAATAATAGTAATACCAGTAGATTTTTAGTAACCAAGACACAGCCTTAAACACAATTATTCCTTTGGGTTTCAATTTTATTAAGATATCCTGTTGAAACAGCCCCATATAACTGACAACTATAGTCGAAGGTTGGTCGAATCATTGAGCGATAGAATTGCAATGTAATATTGAGTCAGCTCCCCAACTGTTTCTACAAATTGTTCTCATGGAGTTTTCTGATTGTTTTGTATAATAAAATTAATTCGGTCCTTCCATAACAGTTTACGAACTAAATACGTGCCAAGATATATTACACAATTTTTGATCGGAGGGTACAAGCTAATGTAAATTCGAGTTGACGCCTACAAATGTCTAGGGAAGTAGGTATAAGAGGTGAAAAATACAACATCATCTGCAAATTATTGTAAACGCGAAAATATGCCACAGAGTCATAACGAAAAATATTGAATAAATATGCTACTCCACAAAATGTTATAAAAGAAAACAAATCGGTTAAAAAACCATCAATGGTTCTCTTTCTAGCTGGTTATTTAAACTAACATTTATTTTAAGAGATTTAAAGATGTATATCTTACGGGTAAAATTAGGTAAAGGGTAATCCTAGGATGACCAGGGTAAAGTACGAAGTACCAGGGTTTTGGTAAAATTAACGAAGATGTAAAGCTGCAAAAATGTTTATAACTCCAAATGCCACAGCATCTTGTCTTGTTTTAACAAATAGATTATAATTTCTATTTCTATTTCTATTTATTTATTTCTATTTATTTATAGTTTTATTTTCGTTACTTTTGTAAAATGCGTTTTTTTCTTAAATTACGATATCTTTCAAACAATTACGGCCTTATCATTACTAGTATACCCAATTAAGCATTTAAATTATATTTCGGAGTTACTATCGGACATTACCGACACCTCGCGGGTACTTCGTTCTTTACCCGGGTAATCCTAGAGTCCTAGAGAATTACCCGTTTATCTAACTTTACCGGTAACATATACAATGATGACGGTTAAGTTTGCATAAATTCATTATCTCGAGAACTGGCAAATTTTAAGAGAAATCCTCAGACAGGTCGATTTGTATTTTTAAATTAGGACTTTTTGGCATATATTAATACTAGTTACGTCATCCATCTGGGTAATCGATGGTTTTTTTAATGAGAGTAGTGGTTGTGTGATAGCTCATTTGAAAGGTAATTCAATTCTCTATTCAGCAATATAAACAATACCATATTTATTTATACAGGGTGGTCAAAAAAATAATTTTTGAATTATATTAATTCACACAAAAAGAAGAATGTATGTAATTTATTTAATTTAAAATACATTTTACTGTTGTCCGAAAACAGGAAAAAATGTTTATTTGATAAATAAATATTGTTTTTCGCTTAAATTAAATATTAAAGCTGTCACCCACCTGTCTCTTAGCAGATTGAATATTAAATTTAAGCGAAAAGTAATGTTTATTTATTAAATAAACATTTTTTCCTGTTTTCGGACAACAGTAAAATGTATTTTGAATTAAATAAATTACATACATTCTTCTTTTTGTGTGAATTAATATATAATTCAAAAATTATTTTTTTGACCACCTTGTATAAATAATTATGGTATTGTTTATATTGCTGAATAGAGAATTGAATTACCTGTCAAATGAGCTACCACACAACCCCAAGTCTCATTTAAAAAAATCATGGATTACGTTATCACGCCCAGATGGATGACGTCACTAGTATTATGTGTATGCCAAAAAATCTTAGATAATGAATTTATGCAAACTCAAACGTCCTCACTGTATATAAAATTTAAATATGAACAGTCCTTATCGAATTAAAATTTTATATCCTAATGTTTTATTTATACATAGTCCGTCCGCTATAACTTTTCCCATGCGGTACGATTCATTTTCAATCAAATTAAATCAAAACATAAATTGAAACGAACGTCGATGTGTATATACATTTTGTATACTGTATACTATATACTACACATATCGGCGTATGTTTCACTTTCTGTTTTGACTAAATTTGATTGAAAATGAATCGTAGCGCATGGGAAAAGTTATAGCGGACGGACTTATACCTAATATTTTATTTGGTATAAGTCCGTCCGCTAAGAAAAACAAAATATTTCCTCTTGTTTATATAAATCTTACCTGTTCATGATCTCGCACTTGGGAATATGTTAACAATTCTCGACAACCATCAAACCTGTTGACACATTTAAATAAAATTTTTTGAGCAATTCTTCCAAATAGTGATTCTACCCCTTTTAATTTATAGATTGAATGTTCCTTATTTTCAACACATCTTCCACATTGTATAAGCCTGTTTGGATAAATCTTTACGGGTTTCACAGATAAATACTTATGGCAAAAACTGCAGAGTAAAGTGTCTAGTATATTATCTGGAAGTATAAATGCCATTTTAATATCGTCTAATAATATACATAATAAGAAAATATTTAGGTACTTATGAAAAACTGTTATTGCTTTTAGTAAATCAGAAAAAACACGTAATTGAAAAACTTTGAAATGAAATAAAATATTTGTCTACCTACTCGTAAAATATGAGATAAGTAGAGATTAGATTACAACTACACTGGAGGGCAAAAGATCGACTCACATTCGATGGATTATTGTAAAATGCTTAGTAATTTCATGGCGTGTTCTTTGAATTAAAACAACTTATGCAAAAAAATACTGTCTATTATAGAGCTTCTAAAAAATAATTATTGTTTTATGTAAATTGGTAACGTGTTGTAAAATTTGTCTTCTTCTGTATGGCATAGGGAATGCAGCAAAGATTGTAACGGGCATGTTATATACAATTTGGACCTATATATCTATGAATTTGTCGGTAGTCGTTTCAGTCGCTTTTCAAACGTTGACCTGTGTGTACACTTCGAAGTGCAGTAAGTGAATTGCAAAATGAATACTTCACCAGTGAATGTGGTCCAGGTAATTGTATAATTACGAGAGGGGTATAGTCGAAAGACTGTCGCCCGTCGCTTCCTTATGACGCAGTCTGCAGTCTCACGGACTTACCGTCAATATTAGGAGACCGGTAGCTTAACTGAACTGATCCAAACCATCAGTAGTATCAAAAGCAAATCTTCCTGTAGTATTGATGATCTATCGATAAAAATTTTTTCAAATCTCCCAGAAAATGTGTTGGAAGTCCTCATCTCACTTACTAATGATTCTTTTGAGAAAGGCAACTTTCCAGAGTGCCTAAAGACAGCCATCATTATTCTTCTTCATAACGGTGGTGAAAAATCTAATACTTGCAATTATAGACCTATTGCACTACTACCGGTACTATCCAAAATTATTGAGAGACTCATAAAAGCTCGACTTATGTCCTTATTAGTTCAAAACAACATTTTATCACAAAATCAGTTCGGCTTTTTAAATAATAAATGTACCACTGATGCCATGTTTTCTGTACTACATGTCGTTTATCAAGCACTCAACAATAATCTTCACACTGCTACCATTTTTTGTGACTATGTCAAAGCTCTTGATTGTGTAAATCACGACATTTTGATAAAAAAACTAAATTTCTACGGAATTCGAGGTATTTCTTTGAATTGGTTCCAATCTTACTTGGATGATAAGAAACAATTGGTTAGAACAAATGATACAGACTCTAGTCTCAAAAACATTGTATGTGGGGTACCTCAAGGTTCAGTACTGGGTCCTCTACTTTTCTTTATCTTTATTAATGATATCACTAGTTTAAAAATCGATGGAAAAATATTTTGTTTTGCTTGGAGCAACTCTAATATTGCAACTCTTTATGCCACTATAACTTCTGATCTACTTACAATAAAAACCTGGTCCGACTCCAATTTGCTCTCGTTTAACGTAGATAAAAAAGTGCGTAATCTTATTCAGTAGTACTCATTTGACTTTCGTTAAGTGAAGATCGTTTCGACAGCAAATGAGCGTAAAAATTAACATTAACATACGATAGAAAAAGATAATTACAGTATTAAGGTTTTTACCTTCATTAACTAGTTAAATTCAATAAATAGTCCGGGCGCTTTAGTGAAAATATGTTCCATGGGAGTGCAGAAATACCAAGAAAAGTGAGCAAATAAATTAAATAAAATGGAAAATTCCTACTATTTCCAACAAATACAATCACAACTTAATTATGTATATCCTAATAACCAATATAATCAACCCAATTATCCAAAAATACAGGGTCCCCTACTACAGCAAATGCAACCTATGGTTTCCCAATATAATCCTTCAATATCCATCATGCCCAGTCACAGTCAATGTCTTCCACAAATCTCACAACCACCACAAATATATTATAATCCTAACATGGTAACCCCAACAGAAAAAGAACCACATGACAAAAACGAATGGCAAACAGTACAAGGTAAACAAAGTAAAAAAAGATTAAATTCTCCAGATGAAGACAAAATATACAGACAAACTAAAATAACGAAGTACTGTCTTCAACAACCTATTGAAACTAAAAATCGCTTTGAAAATCTGAGCAAAGAAGATGAGGAAACAATGGAACAGGGAAAAGAAACCAACGAAACTAAAAAACCTCCACCAATAACCATATATAACGTAGGTTCTGTAAATCCTATACACGAACTACTTAAAAAAATTACAAATAACGAGTATTATACAATAAAGAGCCTAGGCACAGACACAGTGAAGATCCAACTTAATCAAGCTGACCATTATGAGCCTGTAATAAAGGAGTTAGAAGCGAAAGAATCTCAGTCCCATACATATAGATTAAAACAAAATAAAACATTTCGAGTAGTCATAAAAGGTCTTCACCATTCAACTGATGCTGATGACATTAAAACTAGCTTAAAAGAATTGGACCATGAAGTGACTAACATATAATATCAAACACAAAATAAATAAATCACCACTACCTATGTTTTTCGTAGATCTCCAGCCTAAAGACAATAATAAAAAAATATACGAAATTACAGGTTTAGCAAACAACAGAGTACAAATTGAAGCTCCTTACACAAAAAGAGAAATCCCGCAATGCGCAAGATGCCAGGGATATGGCCATACAAAAAATTACTGCAGAAAAATTGCACATTGCGTTAAATGCTCTGGTCCACACCTAACGAAGGAATGCTCAAGAAAAGTAGGAGATGAAAACGTAAAGTGCATAAACTGCAAGGGAAACCATCCAGCTAACTATAGAGGATGCGAAGTACATAAACAACTGCAACAACAACTGTACCCCACACTTAGGCAAAAAAATATAGAACAGCAGACAAGAGCCGACTCCAGAGTAAGACAAGGAGTGAACTTCGCGCAAGCTACCAACCAAAGTAATATAAGCAACAACCCCATCACAATGCCTTCAAATCCAAACCCGCTCCCACAAAGTACACAAGTAGTGTCCCGGCACACAGCTAATCAAAACTATCTCAGCAAATTAGAAAATATGATAGGAAAACTTACCGAACAAATAGGAACCATACTTAATCTACTAACCACAGTCATTAATAGACTTGCATAATGGCAGCGCAATATAAGTTCAAAATAGGAGACTGGAATGCTAATGGCCTTCAACAACATATTGATGAATTAAAGTCATATATAAATAATGAAAACCTTGACATGCTGCTCATATCTGAAGCTCATTGTACAGAAAAACACCACTTCCGTATACCAAAATACAAAGTGTACACTACGAAACATCCGAGCGAGAAGGCACATGGAGGAACCGCAGTAATTATACGGGATAATATTCAACATTTCGAGAGAGAAAAATTTTCTAAAGAACACATACAAGCCACGAGCGTAACTATAACAAATGACTCCAGTCCACTAACCATATCTGCAATTTACTGCCCGCCCAAACACAACAATAAACAAGAACAATACGAAGAATACTTCAAGACATTGGGCAATAAATATCTAGCCGGCGGAGACTACAATGCCAAAAATACCGTTTGGGGATCACGTATAACAACCACTAAAGGCCGAGAACTATTAAAGGCAATGAATGCAAATAACCTCAAATACCTATCTACTAATGAACCTACTTACTGGCCATCAGACACCAATAAACTTCCAGACTTGTTAGACTTCGCAACTATCAAAGGCCTAGATATTAAAAAATGCAAGGTGAACACATCTGATGACCTGTCCTCCGATCACTCCCCGATAGTAATCACAATACATTAAAAGATCTTAAAAAAAGAAATGCCCCCTACATTATATAATAAAAAACCAATTGAAATGAATACAGAAACAATTTAGATAACCTAATATAACTAAATATACCACTTAAAACAGAAAATGATATAGACGTCGTGACAGAAGACCTAATGACAAAAATTCAACAAGCAGCATGGAACGCAACTCCAATAATATACCGAGAAGGAGAAGCAAACGAACTACCCCAATCAATTAAAGAGAAAATAAATATTAAGGGAAAACTGAGAAAACATTGGATGAAAAACAGAACACTAGAAAATAGAAGAAAATATAACAGAGCTACCATAGAATTAAAACAGACATTATCGAACAGTAAAAATGAAAACATTAAGAATTATTTAGAATCTCTAACCCCAACGGAAGCCTCAGATTACGCACTATGGAGGGCTACAAAAAAGCTTAAACAACCTCAACAGTTTAATCCTCCAATTAGAAACGGAAATAAATGGGCAAGAAATGACAAAGAAAAATCAGAAGTCTTTACTGAACACTTAAAAAAAGTATTCCATCCATACGATCCAGAGCAACATTCAGAAGATAAAGAAATAGACGAAACACTTAATGCACCCTTCCAAATGGACCAGCCTATAAAAAAAATTCTAGTAAGTGAAACCAGAAATATAATAATGAATGAACTTGACATTAAAAAAGCACCAGGATATGATCTTATCACTGGAAAAGTGCTTCAGGAATCGACACCCAAATGCTTTAAATTACATACTAACATATATCTTCAATGCCGTCCTCAAACTAGGGTACTACCCAAAGATCTGGAAAGTAGCACAAATAATAATGATCCCTAAACCAGGCAAAAAATTAGAAGAAGTTACCTCTTATCGACCTATTAGCTTGCTACCAACTATCTCCAAAATTTTCGAGAAAATATACGTCAAAAAGCTGAAGTCGATAACAGAAATGATGCACTTAATTCCAGACTACCAATCTGGATTCCGAAACAACAAACATGGCACTATCGAACAAGTACATAGAATAGTTAACAAGATTAACGATGACTTCCAACAAAAACGTTATTGTTCTGCTGAATTTATTGATATGTCACAAGCATTCGATAAAGTTTGGCATATTGGACTCTTCTACAAAATTAAGAAGCTACTTCCATATCCCCACTTCCTGTTACTGAAATCATGCCTAACCAATATACACTTCCTTGTCAGACAAAACCAAGAATACTCTTCCCTGAACGCCATAAAATCAGGGATACCACAAGGCAGTGTACTCGGACCTATCCTGTATTTGTTGTACACAAGTGATCTTCCTACTACACCGATGGTTACAATAGCCACATTTGCGGACGATACAGCTGCTCTCTCTTCACACGAAGACCCAAAGATGGCATCAAGACAACTTCAAATCTGCCTTAACAAGATACAAAAATGGCTGTCGAAATGGCGCATGAAAGCCAACGAACTAAAATCTACACATGTAACATTTACACTCCGTAAAGAAACTTGCCCACCAGTAAAACTTAACAACAACAATTTACCTCAAGCCGAAGATGTAAAATACTTGGGAATCCACCTAGACAGAAGACTAACATGGCGAAAACATATTTTCACTAAACGCAAACAGTTAGGACTAAAGCTAAGCCGTCTATATTGGATTATCGGCAGAAACTAGAAGTTGTCTCTAGAAAACAAACTACTGGTCTACAAAGCCATTATAAAGCCCATTTGCGCCTACGGTATCCAGCTCTGGGGAGCAGCTTCTAATAGCAACCTAAATATAATACAGAGGTTCCAAAACAAGACGATAAGGCTGATTCTTGATGCTCCATACTACGTACCCAACTACGTGATCCAACGAGACTTAGCAATTCCAACAGTCAGGGCCCCCGCTACCATATGTGCAAAGTGTGCAGTGCACACAGGCGCCATCCTTTAGGGGCGCCAAAACTGAGGGTCAAAAATTGCAAAAATATTTACAAAAAAATCAAAAAGCAAAAATTAGTTTTAAAATAAAAGTTGAGAAATTAAATAGCTCAGTTTTACTTTGTTTGGATGTCATTATTAGTCTTTCTATAGATATAAAATTAAAAATCGCGCTATAAAAACAACAAACACCCATTCAATGGACAAGATTTGAAAATCGCATACCCAACAAATAACTAATTAGACCGGCCTGTATCGTCGCCCCCGTTAGCGAAATTATTCCGATTCGATTTTTTTGCACAAACTTACTCAAAATGAGGTCCTTATAACAAATTCACAGGGTGCCATGCGGTGCCGTGGTCGAAAAATGTTAAAACAAATTCACAAAAATAATTTTTTCATTTCGAACAACTTTTTTTTTAGATCACTTGGGTCATTCTGAGTAAAAAATGTCGCTTTTCATTTTTCACTAAAATTGATTGTGGTCGAGTTTTACGCGATTTAAAATTTAAAAATGCGAAAATGATCATTTTTAAGGCTTAATAACTGGATTAAAAATTATTATTATGAAAGTCAAAAAGTGACGAAATCAAAATTTAAAACCCCTCCTTTAAGGTCCTGAAGAAATTGTTGTCATTATTTTACTACAAAGCTGTTGTTTTTAATTATTAACAATTAGCGCTGTAGTCCAGGCTGTATCTTTGCACACGTTAGCGAAATTATTTCGATTAGATCTTTTTGTAGAAACTTACTCAAAAAGAGGTCTTTATAATAAATCCACAGGGTTCCAGGCGGTACCTGGTCGAAAAATTGTTTAACCCTGCTGTCCCGTTCGAGTCAACTACACAAATGTACTGTTCGGGTCAATATGACCCAACTATGGTTTACGTTCCTTAATCGAAATAAAATAAGCTAACGGTGATAAATAAAACTTTATTAACAAGAAATTATTGTTAAATAAACAAAAACTATGTTGTAAATGTAAATTAAATCTTATTAACAAATAAAAGTTATTTTTTTCTTTCAAAAAAGCCTAGTAACAAATATCTACACAAATTTAAGTCACTTTACAACTGGGACAGTAATAAAAAGAATGGATTTTACAAATATGTTTATGATATACATATACAACAAAATAATTAGACTTGTTATCGTTTTTAGGGCAAGTTTACAGCGTGCTCGTTTAGTAGGCGAAGTTAGATTGCCCATAGACGGTTCACGAGCATTTCCATCTTATCTGCTTGTTCCTGCTCGTGTCCTTTTTACCAGTTCGTGAGAGCCTTTAGTTATTGGTATATTTTTTCTGGAAATGATGACTGGGTTCATTAGTCTTTTTTCCAATTCCTTAAGAAAAATTCGCCACTTTGCCAGTTTATTGGTATTGTAAATGTCCAGCAGATGATAAAAAACAATCATTGGCCAGCGAAGTATCTCTTCTCACATGTACCTATACGTGTCAACAAGCTAATCTATACATGTAGAGTATCCACTGCTCCCTTATTAGAATTGTAATCTAAAATAATTTGGGGCTTTTTCATTTGATGAAAGTGATGCATGAGACATCGACTCATGATGCAAAGTGCTCATAAAAACATTTTTATTATTTTTAGGAATAAATATTGTCAACAACAGTGGTATCTTGCGTGAAGCAAAAAAGATGAGCTATGAACTTCTTTATTCGCGATTTTTGCTGAAAGCTCCGGTTTATTTTACATATAGTCCCCGGCATTGTATTGATTTTGTCTTAGAAGAAATTGTCCTAAATTTTACGATGTAAAAAAGTTATTACACGTAATATTGTAGCCATCCAAATCACTACTCGAATCACACATCCCACGCATTCCTGTATAGGTAGATCTGCAATTTTAGAGCATAAGAAGTTTTACTATTCATAATTTCATACAACCCAAACATTTGTGCCATATTTCGCTGGCTTGCTTGGAATGTACCATTTGAAGGGAGAGCGGCCTCTAAAGGCAACTATGTAGTTGCTTATCGACGGTAACATTTTCATCAGGGTTAAAAATTTTAGTACATTTTCTACCTATGTTTCCTAAATTTCACGTATTGCAGCAAGTTTATCAAAACGTCTCCTATCCTGTCTAGTAGTTTTATTATCAAAACGTATTACTTGCAAACTTTTTGTAAATATATCAGGCGACATTATTGATTGAAATATACTACGACCCGTTTCTTCATTCCACAAACTTTTAGTTGATTCACCATGGGACTTATAAAAGACCAATGTATGCTTGAGAACCAACTTTATTCATGTCTTTCCAGTTGGTACTAAACACATGCTGTCCGTCAATGTTGGGTATATTTATAATTTGGTTTGGACTGAACATCGTCCAGATATAATACAGTTTATTTTACAAGTTCTAACTTGCAGAAACCTGTTGTTATTTATATACGTATCCGGCTGACAAACACACAGGTACTGCCAATATAGAATACTGCCAACTAAACACACATACACAGGTATTTTTTAACGGTTTAAATACGCGGGTCATATTGACCCGAACGTACCCTAGGTAACAATTTCATTTTTATCAAAAAAATCAGAAGGTTGATTGTTTACCTCATATGAAATTGAAAGACCTAATATTAGGTAATAAAGTCACGAAACACCAAATCGTTTCGCCGCGTAATAATTTGTAAAATAAGAAATAAAATATTTTTTGGGTCAAATAGACCCGAACAGGACAGCAGGGTTAAACAATTTTTTTAAACAAATTAACAAAAATATTTTTTTCATTTCGAACAATTTTTTTAGATAATTTGGGTCATTCTGAGCAAAAAAGGTCTCTTGTGATTTTTCTCTAAAATTGATTGTTGTCAAGTTATATGGCCATTTGCGCATTTTTCAAATCTTAAATCGCCTGTAACTCGACAACAATCAATCTTAGAGAAAAATGACAAGGGACCATTTTTACTCAAAATGACCCAAGTTATCTAAAAACATTTGTTGGAAATGAAAAATTTTTTTTGTGAATTTGTTTTAAAAAAATTGTTTAAACAATTTTTCGACCACGGCACCGCCTGGCACCCTGTGGATTTGTTATTAGTAAGTATTATGGTAAGTTTGTGCAAAAAAATCAAATCGAAATAATTTCGCTAACGGGGGCGACGATAAAGTCCCGTCTAAAGGTACGTTTTTACTGGCGCGGCTGGCTCGTAAAGTAGTAAAAACAGTAAAAACGTACCTTAAATGGACAAAATTTGGAAATCGCGTTACTCTGGGTTCGCCATCCACAAAAAGGTGGGATGTTGTGAGAAAAAATGTTCTCGGGTTAAGTTTAAACCCTCTATGTGTGACAAGATGGTCCAGCAGGATTGATTCAATAAAGCTCCTTAAACTTTATTTAATTAGGATTTGCTATGGTGTTGCAATGGTGTTATTTGTTCCTATTTTGCTTTATTTGAAGCACCTACCTACCTACCTTCAAAAAAATAAATAAAAAACATTATCAAATTGCCTTAAGGGCGCCAAAATCCTTTTTTTCACACAGGCGCCAACAGTGCAAGAGGTGATAAGTGAATATAGTGCAACATATCGCGAAAGAGTGTCTGAACATCCTAACGAGTTAGCCAAGCGCTTGTTTGAAGACTTACATGAACATGAAGAAAGGAGATTAAAAAAATTCAAACCAAGAGACTGAATTAATAGGTTTAAGTAATTAGTAAATACACATTTTTGTATATAATAACATATTGTAAATATTAGAGGTAATAGTATAGTATAGTTGATCCAAAAGATGGCATAACCCAGACATCCAAAGTGAAAGTTATCCTTCAACACCAAATTGTTCTATATGGTCCACATAATGTCCAGAAAAAAGTCACACCATTTTGAGCGTCGGGTTTGGGGGGGGGGGGGGAGAATTCGGTAAATTCGTAGTTTTTTAAGTTTTTCGAAAATATTTCAAAAACTATGCGGTTTAGCATGAACAACCTTCTATACAAAATTGTTCTACATTAAATTTGAAATAAAAAAGGCCCAATGCATAATCTTTCTAAAATGAATGGTTCCAAAGTTACGGAGGTAGTATAGTATAACTGGTCAAAAAAAGGCCTAACCCAAACATCCAAAGTAAAAGTTTTCCTCCAACACCAAAATGTTCTATATGGTCCACATATTGTTCAGTAAAAAGTTTCACCATTTTGAGCGTCCGGTTTGGGAGGGAGATGGGAGAGAAGCCGGTAAATTAGTAGTTTTTTTTAGGTTTTTCGTCAATAATTCTAAAACTGTGCTTTATCGTAAACAATGTTATATACAAAAATATTCTACATAAAATTTAAAACAAAAAATGTTCTATACATAATTGTTATAAAATCAACGGTTCCAGAGTTACGGAGGGTGAAACGTCGAGGTTTTCGATACTTTTTATATTTTTTGGGCAATATTTATGATACAACTATACCAAAAACCCAGACATCCAAAGTGAAAGTTATCCTCCAACACCAAATTGTTCTATATGGTGTACATAATGTTCAGAAAAAAGTCACACCATTTTGAGCGTCGGGTTTGGGGGGGAGGGGGAGGGGGTATGGGGAAGGGGGGGGGGAGAAATCGGTAAATATAAAAAGTATCGAAAACCTCCACTTTTCACTCTCCGTAACTCTGGAACCGTTGATTTTATAACAATTATGTATAAAACCTTTTTTGTTTTAAATTTTATGTAGAACATTTTTCTATAAAACATTCCTTACGCTAAAGCACAGTTTTAGAAATATTGACGAAAAACTTAAAAAAACTACTAATTTACCGACTTCTCCCCCATCTCCCCCATCTCCCCCCCCCCCCCAAACCGGACGCTCAAAATGGTGTAACTTTTTACTGAACAATATGTGGACCATATAGAACAATTTGGTGTTGAAGGAAAACTTATACTTTGGATGTCTAAGTTAGGCCTTTTTTGGACCAATTATACTATACTGCCTTCGTAACTTTGGAACCGTTCATTTTAGAAGGGTTATGCATACGGCCTTTTTTATTTCAAATTTAATGTAGAACAATTTTGTGTAGAGAGTTGTTCATGCTAAACCGCTTAGTTTTAGAAATATTGACGAAAAACCTAAAAAACTAAGCATTTGATTTCTCCCCCCTGTCCCCCCAAACCCGACGCTCAAAATGGTGTGACTTTTTTCTGAACATCATGTGGACCATATAGAACAATTTGGTGTTGGAGGATAACTTTCACTTTGGATGTCTGGGTTTGGGTCTAACTATACCATACTATAATGCCACACAGTGACCACATCTTATCAGATGTGGTTACCCATACTGAAAGAGGAAGTCAATAGAAAGAAAATACCAAGATTAGTAAGTCAATAATATCGAGCTAGTACATATTTTATATTTTAGTATTACTTATATATCTAGTATTATTAATAATATTTATAATTTAAACATGTTACATGTCAGAATTTGGTATTATTTTTTGAGAGTAAATTAATGTAAGACCAAATACTTACGATGTCGGGATAGTATCACAGGGTTTTTTTCCTGGTTTTCCCTTGTGATTTACTATGAAGTCTCTAACGCGAGAATTTTACTGTCGTTGCATTTGGTTGTCTTTTTAAAGACATATCACATGCTATAATTTTTTATGACGGATATTCTTGAGTTGGGGTTAATTTCATGTAATCGAATGAACTATCTTTCAGTAAGTCGTCCCAGGAACGCAACTCATAAATATTGGCAATATCATTTTAAAGTCTTCTACTTTAAAATGTATAATATATGTCTGAATTGCCAATATAAATGAGTGAGATTAAATAAATTATTAGAAGAATTTTTTTTGCTTAGCAACAACACTTTAGTTTATTTTAGTAATATTTTGTATTTTGACAACGGCACCCGATTTGGGCGTCGAAACGTTAATAAAATTATTTTTTTCATTTTAATTGTGGCTTATTTCCCATATAAATAATTAATATACTCTTTACTGGTAAGGATTAAGTCATTAGTTTTCGAGATATTGGACGTTAAAAATGAAACGGCATAATTATTTTGATTCACTCATTCATTCATTTTAAACTTCCAATATCTCTCAAACTGATGACTTTATTGATACCAACAAAGTTATTTACATACAAAGTATTGGAGAATCGAAAAATTTCGCTAAAATACTAATTCACTCAGTGGCGTAGAATTTGGGAAGGGTCAATTATTAACTATCCCCTGTCGTACGCCTCTGGCACTAGCTAGAAACGTTTATTAATCACAATTTAGTAGGGTGTATTATAATAGTCACACTTTCTGCCAAGTATGATAAGGATACGTCGAATAGTTTTAAAGTGCTTGGTAACAATAATTTTTAAATTTTTAAATAAAACACCCTGTAACTCAGTAAGTAGTCATATTTTATTTAAGAGATTTAAGTTAAATCTTAATATTTTTAGGTCTAGAATCTGCAACTCAGATATTCAACATTCTTAATAAAATTTAACCCCAAAAGGGCCCGTAGTAACATAGCTCCAAGAAAAAAAAAGAAGAAAAAACGAAAAAAAATGTTAATTATTAAAAAATTCCCAGGAACCCAATTATCGAAACGGCATTTCAAAATACTTAATCCCCGCGACGTTATTATAAAAACAAATTATAAACAAATTTGAATAATTTTCAAATGCCATTTTAGGGGGGAGTTTAATTAAAATTTGAATTTATCAATACATTTATCGAAAATATAAATAAAAATAAAAATAATGAGATCTTAATCAGGTGAATATTTCTTTGGCAACAACCGCGTTTCTGCAATTGAAAATATAGTAACATTTAATAAACAAATTCAATATCTCAAAAAATATTAAATATTTTCGACCTATTTTTTTTTGCTTAATACTGGTAACATAACGCAACTTAGTCTGTAAAATAAGATATTTTATATTGCTTATTTAAAACGCTAATAGTACATTGTTTACCGGGTAGGAAAAGCTTAACATTCCTGGACGACTGTGAAGATTGCTAAGTCGAGGCGCAAGCCGAGACTTAGCAACACAGAGTCCAGGAATGTGGCTTTTCCTACGAGGTAAACATACTATTTTTCCGCAAATCGTTTAAAATTCGACAGATATTGATTGATTTAAAAAAAAACGCGATAATTTTATTCCCAAATAAATGGTGCTTTGAAATTCCTAATAAAATTACTTGGGTTACTATGGAAACGTATTGGGGTTGAATTGTCAAACTTGACGCTTATAAATTTAATTGCTGGTGTTCTCGAAAGTAAAATGATAAGTGATGATGAAATTTCCATTCCTGGGACTCCTCCAGAGCTGGTTGAGGCAGTGAATACTGCTTCATTAGAATTATTGCCAAAGAAATCAAGAGAAAAGTACGAAAATGCATACAGACGTTTTATGGATTATTAATAATTTTCTATCATTTATGTAGAACACTAACAACTGTACGGAAATATCATTTCCTTACAGTAAGGAAATGACATTTCCTTACAGTAAGGAAGTCCTGACTTTTTCTTCAAGAAATTTTGACAGGAATGTCAAAATTTCCTGGCGATTTGCGGAAAAAATAATTTTTTGCAAATTTGTTTTTAAAGTTTTATATACAATTATTTAAATAAATATGGGGTCAAATTTAATTTAGTAAGTCTTATGTGAAATATTTACCCTTCAACTTTGCAGAAAAAATCCCATAGACCTTCATTAATAAGTGAATTACCTCAGCAGTCAAAAAAGTATTTTTTTTGCAAAAATTACCCCTTTTTAATTATTTAAACAATGATCCCCTTGTATGATTTGGATACTTTCTTGAAAATATATTTTGTACCCACCTAAACTTTGATAAAAAATGTTTGTTTTAACCTGTACGAATTTACATTTTGACTTTTTTTTTATTTTATTAGGCTAATTACCTATACCTCACTTTTAGTTAATATTAAAAGGTTTTTCAGTAAGGAGTTTCTTTCATTTTTTATTAGATTCAATTTTGGTCGTAATAACCTTTTTGTAAAATCTTATATTTTTTGAGTTATTTATGAAAAATCGGTTAAAAACATGCATTTTTCTCACAAAAAATTAAAATCTTTGATCTTTAATAACTCAAAAAGTTTTGATTTATTTTAATAACTTTATGTAGGTAACAAATTTTGCTTAGAATTTGCCCCTCTATCGAATTCTGGGGATATTTTTAATAAAATAATTTTCACTCCCGAGAAGGGGTGGCATCCACCCCAGGGTAAAAGCGCAAGTTGACACCATGTAACCTTTGTTCCTTGAGATATCCTCTAACCACTCACCAATTTTCATGCAAATCGATGGAGGTTCAACGAAATCAGAGGTAATAGCTCATATCCACCTTCAGTGACTACACTAACTCTCTTCAAATATTAAGATATGTCAATTGGTGATTTTATTGTGGTATCCAAATGCATTGCGAATGCATTCATGTATGAATGAATGATGTATCTTGGTCGTCTTTATTTTGTACCGGATTTTCAGCTTATTTAATAATTTCTTCATTGCTTAATTTTGGAAAATCTGTTAATAACACGAAAACGTTGATAAATAAGTCAATAAGATTCCAGACGTCTATTCAGGTCTCTTTTTTATCAGAGTGTCGTTTATAATATAGAATGTGTAGATTTTTATCTCATCACTAGCTGAAAAGTTTAGTTCATCATCGGCCCCCTCGTAAAAATTGAATTTTTCTTTTTCTCTTTCTTATTTCTTTATATGTTTTATTTAGGCACAATTTTTGGCTTCCTTGCGGTAAAGTAATTTGAAAGAGCTTCATACTCTTTAATGGCAGAACACAGATCCATAATTTTTATATATAGTCGATTCGCTAATCTGAGACACAACTCTCAAAACTACAATCACAATAAAAATTCACTATATAGAAATAAACAAACCAAGACACGTTGAATGTTCGAGGAGCACTCCCAAATCATGATTAGGAAGTGCTCCTCGTGCTTGTTTATTTCTAGTGAATCTTTATTGTGATTGTAGTGTAGACAGTTGTGTCTCAGATTAGCGAATCGACATACAAATATTTTTTGTACAGTATTTGTGCCGCCCTCTCATAATGTGCCGCCCTAGGCAACTGCCTATATTGCCTAATGGATAAAGCAGCCCTGCTTTGACTCTTAGATGAGCTAACACGGCCCAATTTGAACGCACGCGCACCTCAGAAATAAGCTCGACTTCAGTTTGCCCGGGAACACGTCATTGGGACCTTGGCCAAGTTTTATTGCAGAGTTTTATTTTTCGAAGAGAGTCGAATGTGCTTGTAAAACAATGACAGAAGACGGCACATCTACCGAAGACCTTGAAAATAATTTGCCCAGAGCTGCTTGTCGAAACAGTGAATTATGGGGGTGGTTCGTGTATATTTTGGTGTACTTTATCTACTTTTTTTTTCTACGACCGTTTAATAACATGTTCATTATTCGCTATTTTCTCATAGATAATAGCACCCATTACTGTACCCGTGAGTAATAGTTCATTACTCACGGGCAGAAGTTACTCACAGGTCATTACTCACGGGCTGAAGATTAATATTAATCGTATATAAACCGTAAATAAAATTACTTAAACTTGTTTATTTAATACAATAATTATTGTAATTTATATCAATAATCCGTTACTCGCGCCAACTTTTTGTGATCGAATACTCGCGCACGGTGCAGAAGACCGGGTCCAAAAATATGTGTCAGCAATATTTGAAAAAAATTTTTTTTTGCAAAATTGTGTACAATTATATTATTTAATGAATATATGATCATATAATTGTGTAAATATGCGTTTGTGTCAACATTATATTACTTTAACAAAAAGTAATTTTGTTAATCATCATCTTCATACGTTTCCTCGTCAGTCGATACTTCCTCAAATAATTTTAATAACCTTTGCTTCTCCTTCTCGTAATCCATATCTAAATATAAATAAACAAATATATAAACATTAAAAATAAGAAAAAGAGCTTAAATTACCTGACTAATTAAAACTTACTACTTTTAATTACATGACTAATTAATAGGTCTTGCCTAATAATAAAAGTACAATACTCTTTTTTACACTGCACTTGGACTCCACACACAGTTGACTGATGACTGAAGAGGTATATGCAGCAGCAATTGAAAATATGCACTACAATCAGAGTTACAGGCAGTTATTTAGAGGCCCGGTCTCATACACCGTGTGCGAGTAACAGAGGCGAAAAATTTTTAAAGGAATTTTAACTGTAACAATGTCAGTATATTTTTGACGTTTATATATTGTTTACTAAAAATTTTGACGTTTGTCATTTTTTATTTTAGTGACAGTGATATTAGCCAATTTGTTTGTGTTAATTGGAATTTATAACTAATATAATATTGTGTTTATTTTTCAAGTTATATTGTATTAAATATGTTATAACATAATATATATTGTTATATTATTATATTAGGTATATATAGTTAAATGTAAATAAACATTATAACCATATGAAATACGTAATACGTCCACCTACAATAGCCATTTCCTATTTATTAGATTCACTGACAGTAGATACAAATTTATGCTTATAATTTTTTGGAAACGAATAGAACTTGGATTGACTATTTCTTGTTGTATTTTTACAATAAATAAGAATTTGGTAATAGTAGGCAACCAATTATTCAGCCACGTACTAGGAGTAAATAGCATTTAGGTATTTTTGTAAATTAATATAATATAAATTTCGAGTAGTTGACGATTATATTTTTTACTAATTAAAATAAAAAAAAAGTCGTAGAAAAAGTATAATATTCTACTCGCATGTAATGGCTATTACTCACTCTGATGAATTACGACACTCGCCTACGGCTCGTATCACAAACTTCATCATCGTGAGTAATAGCCATCATTACATGCTCGTTGAATAATATACTATATTTCGAGAAAATTTAAAATTAATATTTATTAACTTATTGTAACGCCTGTGGAACCACTTCGGATTGAAGCACTAGAACCACCATTATTTTTGCGGAGGGAATGGTTGTCAGAAAAAATTATTATTAAGTCTTCTTTTAAAAATCCTACTCTGTTAAATAAAAGAGATTTATTAAATAACCACGATCTAACAAATAAATAATGGCCAAAAATGGCCAAAAAAGTATGGCTTTTAGAAATACAAGTCCTCACAACAGTGCTTTAAAAAGACCTATTTCAGTCGATAAATCTGAATTCTTTGATATGTTGGAACCAATAGAAATTAATATTCCTGTATTATATACTATGAAAATTTGTTGATAAGTAAAAATACTTTAAGCGCTTGCATAGCAAATCTGCCAGATTTTCTGGAAATATATACCGACGCATATCAAAATGATGGTAAGAAATATATCAAAACAAAATAACGGTACATTCTATATACCATCAACAAACGTTCAAGAAAAATTCAAACTAAATAACAGTGCTTCCATTTTTTCTGCAGAAGCGATTGATATTATTAAAGCCTGCGATATATCGAAAAAAGCAAGCTAAAAAAAATACATCTTTTGAGTGACTCCTTATCGCTTCTTAAATGCATCGCTAACCCAATTAATGTGGTGGCTACTGATATAAATCCTTCTATTAGAAATTAAAATTAAAATTTCATAAATTAAGAAAAAGTGAATACGAATTAAAATTCACTTGGGTAAAAGCTCATATAGGACTTCGTGGAAATAAAGTTGTAGATTCCTTAGCCAAAGAAAGCGTCACAACTCGGCAGTATAATATGGAGAAAATTTATTTAAGGTGTTAAGCTCGTTATCTCTGTTATATCGCCAAATATTTTACCTATTTACCTATATTTTCCGTGGTCTACCCTTTCTGTCTGTGAGTCATCTTGAATGACACCTAGATGCGAAAAGTAATCCTAGTTCCTCTCCCCATCGTAGTTATTCATTTAAATTTCCAGAATAATAGTGTAGTTAGTTTAGTTAGAATAGGTAACACATTTGCTACTGGCTGAATGGGCACTTGAGCCCAAAGGCCAAAAAAAACACTTAGGTATATTAAAAAGTCAAATTTAAATAATAATAATAATTACATACTTTGACTTTATAAGTTTAATCTTAATTTTCAATTTGTTCGAAATCGATCCCAATGGAATATTGCCATTCTTAGTCTGTACCCTTCATATATTATTTATAAATATTTAACTAATTTCTTTGGTCAAAATATTATTTTACATCATTTTGTAAACTTTTTTTGTTCTGATCTTTTATCATTATGTAAAAAAAAGACAGCAGTACAATTAAATGTTTTATTTCTTATCAATAAACAAACTAATCTATAAAACCTTAAGAGGATCGGTACGTATTTTCGGCTGCAATGCTATTCAAATGGGGATTCATTTTTTTTTTCGAATCCTGAGAATACTAATAAATATTTTTAAAAAATTTAAACGCAGAATGAAAGATTACGTTAATAGCGAGGGCCGAAAGTCCCTGAGAACTTCTATAATGTTTATTTTAATAAGTTACAGGGGTGAAAAACTAAGAGAAAATTTAGTGTGATTTTTAATTTCAAATATATCAATCAAAATAAACTTTTTATTTATTCTAAGGGACTTTCGGCCCTCGGTTATAATCTAGTCTTTCATTCTGCGTTTAAATTTTTCAAAAATATTTATTGGTTTTTTCAGGATTCGAAAAAAATGAACACAATGCCGTGGTAATATTTTCCAAATCTATCTTTGTCTTACAACGCACTCAGCCGAATATAATATTGTCAGCATATATTGTCAGCCAGACACTGACAATCAGTGACAATTTTAAATATTTGACATTGCATCGGGAATATGTTGAGTTACTGATTAAATATTATTGATATATAGTGTATTTGATAAATAATTGATTTAAGACGTGAACTTAATAAAAAGTTATTTATTGTGTGTTATTTGTGGAAGATCCAAGCAGAGAATACATCAAGATAATATTATAATCTATGATCCAAGTATTTTGTTGTTAAAGATGTTCAAAATTGTAAGCGTTCCATAACACTATATTATTAAAAAATCACTTTAACACTTTTCTTTTTTTCTCGATTGAGTATTAGTCTTTGTTGTACAAATAAATTATTACAATCACTGAATACATAGGTAGTGAAAAAATTATCACATTTATTAACTGAATAATTTGCAATTATAAGAATAACAGTTATCCAAGAACACTCAAAACCCATCTCTTCAAATTAATGATGACATGTTCAAGTAGAATGACATTCTAGTAATGTTTACATATCCATACCAGTGTGAATTTTACTACACGTAATTTGCCGTGTAAAGACAGAAAAAGTAGGGATACACGTAAAATATTTGCGAATTATGTACCATAGCCTTAAATCAAGTAACTAAATTAATAACAATGAAAGAAAAAACTACTCTAACTATGCACATATATTATCTGCTTCCTTACCTCAGCAGCATCTTCAGAATTCAATGCCCCAGGCATGCACGAAGATATTGAGAAAATGTATTATTTAAGATACTGTTTTCTGCAGGAGAAACAAGACTACCTACAATTTTTTATGAAGCAGTGATTAAATTTGAGTGTGATGCCCTAATTGATACTGTAAGAAATGAAAACTCACGTTTAAGTACTGAACATAAAAGAAAATGACTAACAAACTAGGTTTTTCTGGAGTTAAATGTATGCACATCTTGTAATGTGTCTGATATAGGTTCGTCCTCAAATATAATTTCCATAGGTGCTTAAGAGACAGTGGAAGATGTTCCGCTGCCTTCATTTTTTAAATTTCCTTTGTAGCCTTAAATGTCCCTTATACAACAATTATAAGAATTAATAAACCACAAATATATAGACTGACACTAAACTTGGAAGAATGTTGTAAAAAGGTCCTTATATCCAGGGTGCTCGGTAAAAAAAGTGTATACTGTTGATTGCAGAAAGGTCAGTTACTTTCTGATGCCTCAATTCTAGCATGAAACTTATTTCTTCCTTTTCTAAAACGATCAGGATCACATCCACTAAAATCAATGAAAAAATTGAAATTTTACCAAAACATTTTGTATTTTTGTATTCTTACTACCACTAACATTAACTGTTTCTTTTGGTACTTTCCTCTCATGGTGCATCCTTGTTCATTGCGTTTTTGTAATCTTTATGGACTTTATGCTATAGACATAGACGACGATTATTTATAAAGGAACTGGCCATTTTGCATAAGCTCTATACCCTAATGTATTTAATATACATATGTATATTAGCTGAAATAATAAAAATTAACGAAATAGGACAAATCGTTTTTAAATTATTTCTTGCCATTACCATAAATATAATCAGTGCCGCGCCAGCAGGTGGTAGCGCCTGTGTGCAAAACATTTAATGGCGCCCAAAAACATAGGTGTAACCAGGGGGGGGGGGGTTGGGGTTATAACCACGCCATTTGGATGTACTTTGAGCTCTACACCATTACTATTCCTATTATTTTTATTATTACTATTCCTATTATTATACCATTACTATTCTCAGGGACTTTTGACCCTCGATAATACTGTAATATTTCATTCTGCGTTTAAACTTTTCAAAAATACTTATCAGTTTTCTCAGGATTCGAAAAAATTTAATGCGTTTAAAAATAATTCGAAAGAACTTTTTCGCCTACTGTCTTAAAATGGATTAAAGTATTATACATTTTTGTAAACAGTACTTCAAAAGATTTTAAATGAGGCGTCACATGATGTACTTTCTCATTTAAAAAAATCAAATTTGTGCCTGTCACCTGAAGAGGCATCGCGTAAAGTTCGAAACATTGATGGTATAATATACTATGAAAATTTTAAAAATCGACCTGTCCGAGCGTTTTGCTCATGTGCTAAAAATAAATAAGTTAATAAGGGGGTAACACTTACTCCAGCGCACTGTATATGCCGAAATTATTTTAAACACTTTAATGTCCGACTGGTCTATTATTTGACAAATAATGACATTATTTCGAAGTCTATTAAGTACGATATAACGCACAAGGGCGTGTTATTGAAAAATAACGCCCTAGGGCCTATTAAATTTAAATAACGAGTTAAATACTGTCAAGTTGACAAATAAAACTCTAAGTACACTATGGTACCACAATTACGTTACGACTATTTCTGGTAAATGTACTTATTTGAAAACTAATTAATTCAAAATTCATTCAAATTTTTTGCATATAAAGAATAATTTAGTCGGACATTAAACGTTGAAGGCACCACGGGTATTATAATAATAACGCTTTCGGTCAACGTACCTATATACCTCGGGCCGAAGGCCCTCGGTCTATACACCATTGACCTCAAGCGTTATTATCCTTATAATACCCTAACTTAATAACTATAACGTCACTATGTTTGTTATTAATGTTATTACATTAATGTTTTACAATCTCACCGGAGGGACCGCAGACGTTTGGATACAAGACGTCGACTTTGCAAAGTAGCAAGACACTTACTCAACACACACACTACACATGACTGGCTAATTGACATAAATAGGTCTGGATCCCGCGTATGAAAAAAAAGTTGATTAATAGCAAGCTGAAAATTTGTTAATAGCCGAAGGGTGTCTAGTCGGATAAACTTTGATATATGGGAACACTGTAACAAGGGCAGTTTTAATTGTGGAACAGGTTAAAAATTTGGGACGGTCAGAACACGAAAACGGCACATTTATTTTGTCCGACAGAACAGACTTAAACTCTCCGAACAGAGATTAAACTCTCATGCAAAAATCAGACTGCTATTTATCACCTGTCATAATTCCTGTCATTTGACATATTCTACATGTTCCACTCATTACATAAAGCCCATTTGGTGATAATAGCAGTCTGATTTTTGCATGAGAGTTTAATCTCTGTTCGGAGAGTTTAAGTCTGTTCTGCCGGACAAAATACATGTGCCGTTTTCGTGGTCTGACCGTTCCAAATTTTTAACCTGTTCCACAATCAAAACGTCCCCTGTTCCAGTGTTCCCATATATCAAAGTTTATCCGACTAGACCCCTTAAGCTATTAACAAATTGTCAGCTTGCTATTAATCAACATTTTTTTCATGCGCGGGATCCAGACCTAAAAGTCCATGCCATTAAAAAAAATGTTTTACAATGAATTAATCAAATCAATGTTATATGTACCATAGTCAACGATGTAATAAATCTAATATAATATGTTATTATATTTAAATTGAATGAAGAGTTTCACTTAAAACAACTAACCACTAACCGGATTAGTACATTCAAGATACCTATTAACATTAACAGGAAAAAATAAATCAACAATAATATTAGTTGTGAATTTCGAACAGTAATAAAGTACTTCTTAGTCCTAATTCTCGGTACCTAAGGGTTCCAATAACGGAGAGGGGTGGGGGGTGAATTTAAAATTTTAAATACAAATCCCGCGATATTTCGCAAAATAAACATTAGATGGTACAAAATACTAATTTAAAAAACCGAAGGGCGCCTATTTTTGCTAGTTTTGCGATAGTGCGCCTTATACCCTAGCGCCGGTACTGACTGATTATTGGATCTGAGATTTACTTACGCAGGGATCCAAAAACCCAAACTTAGCGAACCCAAAATAACGATTTTCAAATCTTGTCGATTCGTCATTTGTGGCAAGGTCGGTAAATGGGTAAATTTGGCACGTGTAAAATTTTTGTAACTACTATAGTGGCGCCCCTTAATTGCTGGCGCTTGTGTGCGTCGCACAAATTGCACACGTGGACGGTGCGGCCCTGAATATAATTGACTCTACTCCAATATCATATTAAATATTAGGTATGTTGAAACTTGAGAATGATTTCTGCTTCTGTATTTACAAACAGAAACAAATACCTTATTAATAATATAAAAAGGTATACCTAATTATTTAGTTATGATTTAGTTTGTTTTCACAAACCTTGTCAGTTTTTATTTTTTATAATGCTACCTACACCGTATTGTTCATGTTCTGTGATCGTGCTTAGAACGGCATACGGCAACGAAAAAAGATGAATCTTTCCAATCCCAACGTCAACGCTAACTGCGAACACTTGCGGTTAGCGAAAACCAAATACTTTGGCTTCGGAGCTTTTAGACTCTATCTAGACAATTAGTTATTGGGGACTTAGAAATTTTACACCCATATTTTGAATTTCTCTAATAGATGGTTTGTTTAAACCCTAAATTTTCTTTTAAGGTTTTTTCTTATTAATTGAAAACAATCATTTTTGTTTAAGAATATTTTTATTATGTGAAATATTTATGTTATTCTGTGGTAGTAGTAGGTATAGTATTTTTACTACAAAAGCGATATTACGTAGGTCAAAATTTTTGACGTAAGAGAACTGTCAAAACATTAGAATGTGACTTTTCATTATTGCCATGTTCATAATAAACATGGCAATAATGAAAAGTCACATTCTAATGTTTTGACAGTTCTCTTACGTCAAAAATTTTGACCTACGTAATATCGCTTTTGTAGTAAAAATACTATATACTGAATTCGCTCTATCGAGATTCACTTTGACACTGACGTTAGTAATTTCTTTTTTGAAAAGTTCAGTTGTCAGAAATTACTGGAAATTACTACAAAACCAACGCACCTGCTCGTATCCAATATTATTATTAGTAAACAGACATAAAAATAACATAAACCTTACGCCAATCAATAATTATTTATTTACACCATTATAATGTATTGATAACAAATGGAAAATTATTTATTGTACAAAATAAAAATATTTTATAGAAATAAACTTCACAAAATTTTATGAGATTAGTAGACACTCCCACTATTTCTAATAATTCTTCTTTTTTTAATGAAAGATTAAGTTGATTTGAGTTGATTTTAGCAGTTAATAGTGTGAGGTAGGAATTTTTGTGTTGTATGTTTCCTATTCCGAATGTGTCAAAAAAATCTCGCGAGAGCGAATGTCGTATACATACTGTTTTTTGATGTGGTAATAATATAACTTTTATATGGTTAATTATTTGACTGTAATTTATAACTTTCCTATGGTTAATTCTTTTATAGACATTCAAAATACTGGTAAAATTGCTAAGTCCCCAATAGGTACCGAACTTTAAGTAGTACCTAACATATCCTATACATATATATATATTAGGTACATATTATTATAAGGTACATGACAAAAATTTTTTATTTCAAATATTGCTAATATGTACTGTATAATTAGGTTAATAAGTATATTTTGAATTTTACAACAATTATTTTAAACCAGTATTCTTAATTTCTCTGTAAAATAATTCACCATAGGAAAGTTATAATTTTCACATTAAAGAAGATAGAATTATGTAAAGTTGTATTATTACCACCTACTACCAAATGAAAATAGAAATATTCCACAGGATATAAAGAAATAAGAAATAAAAGAAATAAAAATTGTCTTAGACAAAAGTGATATGTTTTCAGTTAATAAGAATAAACCTAAAAGGGACAATTAATGTTTAAACAAACCTTCTATTACAGAAATTCAAAATATTGGTGTAAAATGGCAAGTCCCCAATAACTATAACCTATAACATAGGTATCCTATAATATATAATATGTATATGTTACAGTTCAAGTTGATTCTCAGTTAGAGTTGACTCCAACTAGTTGGAATCAACTCCAACTGAAACGAGCAGTAAAAGTTGATTTTAAAAATTTAAATCAACTTTTACTAGTTGGAGTTGACTCTTCCTGGATCGATTCAGTAAATGTTGATTATACGAGAATCTCAAGTGCATTTTTGATGAGTGTGCGTTTCTTTGTTTTAACCTTTTCAACTATTTATTAGTATAGTCTGTAACGTCGCCCCCGTTAGGTAAATTATTCTGATTTGATTTTTTGCACAAACTTACTTAAAGAAATATGTACTACATCCGTATAACAATCCTTACACAAATACACAGGGTGTCACGCGGTACCGCGGTCGAAAAATTGTTTAACCAATTTTTGTTAACCAAATTCACAAAAATAATTTTTATCTACTCTATCTCATATTATGTAAAGCAGCGGTTCTCAATCTGTGGTACGTGGTACATGTACCACTGGTGGTACATATCATTATTTGCGATGATACACAAAACACACAAAAACTTAAAATAGTAGTACATAGTAAGTCTTGATTATACAATCTAAAAATATAGAAATATAATAAAAGAAACTTTAGATAGTACATGACTCAAAAAGATTGAGAACCGCTGATGTAAAGGTTTTATTGTGTGCAATGCTGTGCAAATTGTAAATATAGATAGCAGTGCATGAAGGGTTTAAAGTGTGCCTGAAGTAACAATGTATTTTAACTGGGTTTTACTTTTTCGCACTGTTTTTTAGCACACTTTCATATAATTAAACATCCTTAACTTTCGCCTTCGGGAGGAAATCAGACACGCCCTTGCAACGGCAACTGAAATGCTCACAAAACAGCGACCACGGAAGCAAAGATGGATGACAGAGGAAATATTGGATTTAATGGATGAAAGAAGAAAATGAATATTACCATACTTGGATTATAAGCTTTCATTTGACACCTCATTTGTCATATCGGAAAAGAAATGAAAGGCAGAATTTACAAATCAGTCATCAGACCAATAATGACATACCTACGCGGCAGAAACACAACCCAACACAGAGAGGACAGAAAGATTGCTCGAAACAGTCGAGATGAAAACCCTTCGAAAAATCGATAGTAAGGCTCTATGGGACAGAGCTAGAAGTACAGATATACGACGGAGATGCAAGGTGGATAACATTAATAACTGGGTAATAAACAGAAGAATAGAATAGAATGACCACATAAGTCGAATGACAACAAATAGAGTAGTCAGGACAGCGAGAGACGGTTCCCCAATAGGAAGACGTTCAGTGGGAAGACCACGAAAACGATGGAACGACAACTTACTAGAGGCACATTTAAAAAACAGACAAAGTAATGTCTATACAAAAAGAAAAAGATTTGTCAATCTACCTGTTATAATGACGGAGGAGTTATATTCGCGGACGGACGGACAGACAGCCTAGGTTAAATTTGTCACCTTTAGTACCATCCTTGGATATTAATCTTTCATTTGACACCTCATTTGTCATTCTACCTGTTATAATTAACGAGAAATACTCGCTGTCGGACAGATCGTACCAGGCAGTACCGTGGTCGAAAAATTGTTTAATAGTTATTTATGTACCAAGTCCGTAAAGTGGCTCTTTATCAAACGAGTCTGATATTACGAACAGAGGAAGCGAAGCGAGCAACAGACGCGTTCGATAAAGAGTATTGAGGTGGTGCGTACAAAATTGTATCGTCAATCATAAAAAACATTAACACTTACTTACAACTTTGAGGAAATTTTTTTAATTTTAGACGAAATAAAAAATTCGTATGACAGTAATGACAGATGACTTTTGCATGATGGCCGGTTTTGATGTTTAATCGATAGTTATCAATATTGTATACCTACCTAATTACTAAATCTGTAAAGTTTTGATTTATTTTGTATGAATATAATTGCGAAACACTACAGAATTTTACTTTTTGACATAAATTTTATTAATAATAAGATAAATAATCGATTGCTGCCATTGACCATTTACATTCAATCTCGGTTAATTTGATTAATAATCGCGGCAGGTAAAGTAACATTCTTCTTTCAATACCACAAAGTGTTACTTTACTGCCGACAATGAGGGCAAATGAGTATAATAATGAATGATTTTAGTGACGTTTGGTGATAAACAATGATTTTAAACAAATTCGCAAAAATAATTTTTTCACTTCGTACAAATTTTTTTTAGATCCTTTGGGCCTTTTTTTCTCTAAAATCGACTGTTGTCAAGTTATTAGCGACTTAATATTTGAAAAACGCCAAAATAACCATTTTCAATGTTTAATAACTCGGTTAAAGATAATTATTGTGAAAGTCGAGCGAGCGGCCGCGGAGTAACGGCATAAGCGCTGGCCTCATACGCCAGTGCACGTGAGTTCGAGCCCTGCCAAAGACAAACCATTTTCATTTCCAATAATGACACGAGCCGTCTCACCGTGTCTCGGAGAGCACGTTAAGTCGTCGGTCCCCCTGGGCTAGTGTACATCGACACTAGTTACTTGAAATAGGGTTAAAGGTGTAATTGGCGCCGGAACTGTCCGAAAGGCAAAAATGCCATACGATATTATATATTATAAAAGTCAGAAACTAAAAAAATTCAAAGATTAAAGCTACCTCTATAAGTTCCTAAAGAAATTTTTGTTATTATTTCATTAATAAGATATTATTTTTGTTCGACCTTATTGTTCGAAGTGAAAAAATTATTTTTGTGAATTTGTTTAAATTAATAATTATTTAAACAATTTATTGATCAAGGTACTGCCTGGCACCCAGTAGATTTGTTATAAGGACCTCTTTTTGAGTAAGTTTGTGCAAAAAATTCGAATCGGAGTAATTTACCTAACGGGGGGGACGATACAGCCTAGACTAATTTGAACATATTCAGTAACATTTAATTTCTAGAATCGGCTGTTTGTGTGAATCAGAATCAACTTTTACTAAATGGCATTGGGAAGAGTATACTTTAACTAGTTGGAGTCTACTTTTACTAGTAAATGTTGAGTATAAATCTTCATTTTATATTTATAATCAACTTTTACTGAAACCAGCCGTTAGAGTTGACTCGAACTAGTAAAAGTCAACTCCAACTGGATAATCAACTTGAACTGTAACATATATACATAACGATGTTTTTTTATTTAAAATATTGCCAATACTATATGATTAGGTTAATCAATATATTTTGAATTTCATTTATATAGAAATATAGATAATCAACCAAGCGAAGTGAGGTCTTTCATTTACTGTCTTAAACTCAATGATATGTATAAGTATACAATATACAGTCGAACCCGCTTATTAGAGTACCGGTTATACGAATATCCCGGTTTATGGAATATAAATTCGAGGTCCCGAAACGTTTCCATTTACCCTTTAATAAATTTATCCGTTTATTGGAATATGGTTTAGTAACCTAATACCGCTTTTTAGAATAATTTTTTCAGGTCAACAAATAAATTTTTACGTACAATTTCCTAAAAATTTTAAATTTGCCTGATATAATGGTTTGTCGGTAAGAGCTTCGAAAGCCTGCTGTTTTGTGTATTATTACGGTTTGTCAGGTACCTAATAAACACTTTATTAATGTGTTATGAGTAAACGCTCTTTTCCCGCAGAAAATTCAATCGTATGCCGACAACGTCATAAAATAATTTCATTTGTCTACAAATTTCTATAGGTACATTGCCACACACGCACACACTTGGCTGTTTTTTAGAAACAGCATTTTTCTATAAGATTATTTATTACCAATAGTTGATCGTTTGTTCGGAAGTCTTTTCTAAAACCCAATTCCAATTTATTGTCTGATCGTTTCGTAATTATTTTTGTAAATAGATTATAAATTTTTATTGACATAAAAAGACCTAAAACCATATATGCGTATACATATTGACATAGTATTCACTATTATAACGTATATTCGTTACACTTATTTTAGCTAGCCACCAATGATCGGTTATTAGAATATCCCGCTTATAAGAATATTTTTGCTTGGCACGAAGGCTATTTTAATAAGCGGGTTCGACTGTATATGCTTTTCAAATTGCCCGCCAAATCCAGAGAACTGTCAATTGTCTAGAAGCTCCGAAGCAAAGTATTTGGTTTTCTCTAGCCGCAAGTACTGCGAACGAAGTTTATAAAAATAAAAGCATGAGTTTTCCATTTGACTACCTTCCAATGTCAACGTCGAACGGCAACAGCTTCGTCGAGTTTATAAATCAGCCTTTATTCTAATGTTGTTATTTGGTATGTTTTGACAGTTTTGATGACAGTAATAAGTATAATGTTATTTTTTCTTTGCAGAAGATAGAAATATATTTATTTTGTTTTTAACCTGTGTTTTACTGAGTCTGTCGTCCTGAAAGAACTACCCGTTACACTATATAACTATATATTATACTCTGGGCTAATTAGCAAAATTCATGGAAAAGTTATTTACCAGCAATTTTATTGCTGGAATCGAATTATAAGATCCTATATATTAATAATATAGGTATGCAAAGTCCGCAGATAGTGTGCTCTTTTTTTTATAAACAAAATGGCGCCGACAAATCGTATTTTTTTCAATTATTGCTCTATAACTCCAAAGATTTTAACTTTACAACAAAAACACCCAAATAAAAATTCACCGCAATTAAATTCTGCATAGAGATATGTTTTTCACGATTTGCTCCGACAAAAGCTTTCCTCGTAAAATGCGGGTTTTCCTAACAAAAACTATAATTTTCAAATAAAGTTTTAGGTAAGTAATTAATAATCAATAATTAAATAACTTAGTGACATCAAAGATTTTTTGGTATAGATTGTAATTCCAGAAGCTGGTGAAAATTAAACGAATATTTTAGCAACAATTCAATTGTTAATTAACAATTTACGATCGCAATAATAACCAAAATAATCATGATACATTGATCAAACTTATAAAGATTATAAAGATGAGATGCTTGTTTAATATTTTATCGACAAAATATAATTTTTTCTTTTTTTTTGCATAATCTTTAAATTTTGAAAAAAAAAATAGTTATAATGCGTTGGTCTAATTAGTAAAGTATAAAGAAAGGTTATTTACCAGCAATTTTATTGCTTTAATCGAATTATAAGATCCTATATATTATTAATATAGGTATGCAAAGTCCACAGATAGTGTGCTACTCTTTTTATAAACAAAATGGCGCCGACAAATCGTATTTTTTTCAATTATTGCTCTATAACTCCGAAGATTTTAACTTTACACCAAAAATACTCAAATAAAAATTCACCTCAATTTAATTCTACATAGAGGCATGTTTTCCCGATTTGCTCTGACGAAAATTTTCCTCGGAAAACGTGGGCTTTCCCAACAAAATCTCGAATTTTTAAATAAATTTTTTGGGCCAGTAATTATTTAATAATAATTATATAGCTTGGTGAAATAAAAGCTTTCTTGGTATAGATTAGAAATTCAGAAGCCAGTTAAAATGAAACGAATATTTTAGCAACAATTCAATTGTTAATTAACAATTTACAGTCGCAATAACAACCAAAATAATCATGAGACATTGATCAAACTTAGAAAGATTATAAAGGTGTGATGCCTATTTAATATTTTGTCGACAAAATATAAATTTTTCATTTTTTTGCATAATCTTTAAATGTTTAAAAAAATTGTTATAAACAAATTAACATTTCTTAGAAATTGTTTATTATATTCTAAATTTAAAAAATACTTAAAATGCGTATTTCATAGGTCTTGAAAATGAATGCTTTAAAAAAATTTTCCAACCATTTGCAAAGAAGTTAGGAAAGAGCAAAATAAATATACGATATCTCCATTGTTTATAATTTGTTTTAATTGTTTCAAAGCTTAAGAGTGAGTCTATGGTACAATCTAATTACTCACAAAGAATGTCAAAAATTAGTGCAATGGTTATATTTTAATCAAAGATTAAAAATACTTTTTTTTGTAATTTTTAGCGCGAAAGTAGGCTTGATACAGAGCCGGAGATAAAATGTTCACTCGAAGCGACTGACACGCATAAACTCGCGCGAGTTGTGTATGTGGGCGGGTAGCTACGGTACTGTATTATTCTACTTTCGAGCGTGTAAATCACAAAAAAAAATATATTTATAATCTTTAATTAAAATATAACCATTAAGCTGATAATCGATATTGTTTTATAAATAATTAGCTTGTAAAACAAAAATGAATAACCATTTTCAATTTCCTTGCAAAACGAAAATACAGCCGAACCATATTCCAGTCCAATCAGAGAGTGCTGCAAGCACCTCTACCGGTTTCGAAACTTATTAGTCTCTCATCAGGAGGCACATATGCTGCTCTCCCTGATCCAACCAAAACAAACCCCAGCGTGCAGTCCCGAATTGCAACGAACGAAATGGCATAGATGCCCTAGCGGCAACTGCTAGCAAAAGACTAAGTTTTCACTCTAATGGCATATAACATATCCCACCAGAATGAAAACAATGGGAACCTTCTCTGGTTACACCTCCGAGGCTTCTACAATTTGCAAGCCATACGGATGCTGAGACTAAGGAAGATGAGGGAATTCTACAATTTACAATTCACGTCACATCTGCTCAGCGCGGTAAAGTTCCAACGAGACTGGTTCCCTTCATACTCCACACAGAGTAAATGTAAATCAAAAATGAATAACCATTTTCAATTTCGTTGCAAAACGAAAATACAGCCGAACCATATTCCAGTCCAATCAGAGAGTGCTGCAAGCACCTCTACCGGTTTCGAAACTTATTAGTCTCTCATCAGGAGGCACATATGCTGCTCTCCCTGATCCAACCAAAACAAACCCCAGCGTGCAGTCCCGAATTGCAACGAACGAAATGGCATAGATGCCCTAGCGGCAACTGCTAGCAAAAGACTAAGTTTTCACTCTAATGGCATATAACATATCCCACCAGAATGAAAACAATGGGAACCTTCTCTGGTTACACCTCCGAGGCTTCTACAATTTGCAAGCCATACGGATGCTGAGACTAAGGAAGATGAGGGAATTCTACAATTTACAATTCACGTCACATCTGCTCAGCGCGGTAAAGTTCCAACGAGACTGGTTCCCTTCATACTCCACACAGAGTAAATGTAAATCAAAAATGAATAACCATTTTCAATTTCGTTGCAAAACGAAAATACAGCCGAACCATATTCCAGTCCAATCAGAGAGTGCTGCAAGCACCTCTACCGGTTTCGAAACTTATTAGTCTCTCATCAGGAGGCACATATGCTGCTCTCCCTGATCCAACCAAAACAAACCCCAGCGTGCAGTCCCGAATTGCAACGAACGAAATGGCATAGATGCCCTAGCGGCAACTGCTAGCAAAAGACTAAGTTTTCACTCTAATGGCATATAACATATCCCACCAGAATGAAAACAATGGGAACCTTCTCTGGTTACACCTCCGAGGCTTCTACAATTTGCAAGCCATACGGATGCTGAGACTAAGGAAGATGAGGGAATTCTACAATTTACAATTCACGTCACATCTGCTCAGCGCGGTAAAGTTCCAACGAGACTGGTTCCCTTCATACTCCACACAGAGTAAATGTAAATCAAAAATGAATAACCATTTTCAATTTCGTTGCAAAACGAAAATACAGCCGAACCATATTCCAGTCCAATCAGAGAGTGCTGCAAGCACCTCTACCGGTTTCGAAACTTATTAGTCTCTCATCAGGAGGCACATATGCTGCTCTCCCAGAGAAGGTTCCCATTGTTTTCATTCTGGTGGGATATGTTATATGCCATTAGAGTGAAAACTTAGTCTTTTGTCAATTAGCTTGTACTTTAAACTCACTTCTACGCTTTGAAAGAATTAAAAAAAATTATTAACACCGTAGTAATCGTATGTTTATTTTGCTGTTTCATAACTTTTTTGCAAATCATAATGTTGTATGGTCTATCATAATTATTTTGGTTATTATTGCGACCGTAAATTATTAATTAACAATTGAATTGTTGCTAACATATTCGTTTAATTTTCACCAGCTTCTGGAACTATAATCTAAACCAAGAAGGCTTTTAAGTCACCAAATTTTTTAATTATTGGTAAATAATTACTTATCTAAAACTTTATTTGAAAATTAAAGATTTTGTTGGGAAAACCCGCACTTTCCGAGGAAAATTTTCATCGGAGCAGATAAGGAAAAACACGTCTCTATGCAGAATTTAATCACGGTGAATTTTTATTTGAGTGTTTTTGTTGTAAAGTTAAAATCTTCGGAGTTCTAGAGCAATAATTGAAAAAAACACGATTTTCGGGCGCCATTTTGTTTATAAAAAAAGTAGCACACTATCTGAGGACTTTGCATACCTATATTATTAATATGTAGGATCTTATAATTCGATTCCAGCAATAAAATTGCTGGTAAATAACTTTTCCCAAAAATGGCCTATTCTCCGATAATCAGCCCAGACTAATACTGTTTTTCGTGGTGGTACTTCTAAAACTATTCATAATGATTTATTAGACTTACAGTATAGTACAATCCAGTATCATTTGACTTTGCATGACGAACTACCCAAAGTGTTATTTAACTTGGAAAATATTGACCTCAAAAAAATTGTAGGAAATTGCATTTGCAACAATCTAAGTCCATACTATATTTTCTAAAAGTTAAAAATGGTGGAGATATTGAGCAAAAACCGTCATCTTGGTTTTCCTTTAAAATCAAGATGGAGTCAACGACAACGACAGAATTCAGTCGCGATTTTAAATTTACACTACTGCTGACCCCCTCTAAAGGTTAAAATAATAAAATTTCGGCCAGCTCGCCATGCAAGGGTAGTTTTTTTTTTCGTCTAACCCAACTGGATTATAAATTTAGTTTAACTAGTATTAGTGCGGCAGATTCGTTCAAATATTAAAAGAATTATGCATTTAATGGTAGAAGCATATAATTTGGACCACGTATACTACACATTCAATAGCATGGCCAAACTCTTTAAATCATTCAACCCGGATCTATCCACTGCTGGATATAGGTCTCCCTCAGTCTTCTCCATGCATTTCTGTCCTGTGCTGTCTGCATGCAGTTTCTGTCGATCCGTTTGATGTCATCAGACCATCTGGTTGGCGGACGACCTCTACTTCGAAATGCTTCTTGTCTTGGTCTCCAGTTTATTATTCTTTACTCTAACTCTTTAAAAGCCACAACCTTAATCTGAAGATAAAAGTAAGGCTACTACAGTAGCGTACTGATAGATCATAGATCAGCGGGCCCTGGTTCCAGTTGGGATGCGACCCCCGCTCAATAAAAACACACATTGTATATTAAAAGTTTATATTTATAAAAACTCAAGCTAATTTAGAATAGTAAATTAATATTAATCCTATCATTTTTCATACTGACATAATTGATCACTTTGAAACTGATCACTGAAAATCAAAAACTTTCTACATCTAAATCTCCAGTCATAATTAAAAACCTTAATATCGAAAAACTAAACCGCATATTCTCAAATTACATATATTTATATTTATATTGCATATATTTATAAATAAGTTAACTAATTACATACAAACCTCTAGGGAGATAAAGAGCTTAAATAAAAAAATAGCAAAAATAAAACCTTGGATATCTGTGGGGTTTATATCTTTAACCAAACGACGAGTTTTTCTTAAAAAAATTAATAAAGCAACTTTTGCCAACACTTAAATGGATAGGCGCAAATTTGAGCTCCAATGCATTTTAAAGGCATTCATTTTTTTTTTTTTCGAATACTGAGAAAACTAATAAGTAGATATTTTTAAAAAGTTTAAACGCAGAATGAAAGATTACGTTATTACCGAGGGCAGAAAGCCATGAAAACTTTTATAATGTTTATTTTAATAAGTTACAGGGGTGAAAAAAAAGAGAAAATTTAGTGAGATTTTTAATTTCAAATATCTCATTGAAAAGAAAATTTTTATTTATTCTAAGGGACTTTCGGTCCTCGGTAATAATATAGTATTTCATTCTGCGTTTAAATTGTTCAAAAGTATTTATTAGTTTTTTCAGGATTCGAAAAAATGGACACCATGTCTGTGATATTTTCGAAATCGAACATTCGCTATCTTTGTCATACTACGCACTCAGTTGAACAGAATGTGGTGACAAGATAGTGACAAACAAGGCTACTAAATATTTGACACTGATACGGCTTTAGGAATATTTAGAGTTGTTTATTAAATAATATTGATAGTGTATTTTGATACATCATTGATTTAAGATGTGAAATTAATAAAAAGTTATTTATTGTTTATTATTTATGAAAGATCTGCTCAGAGAATACACCAGGATATATTCTGTGATCCAAGTATTTTTTTGTTAAAAATGTATCTAAGCGTTCCATAGTAACAATTTATATTATAAAAAAAATGGGTTTTACTGTTTCCTCGAATATTAGTTTTTATTGCATAGTATATAAATTATTGTAATGACTGAATGCATAGTTAGTGAAAGAACTGTCATATTAATTAACTGAATTAATAATCTAAGCGGCAATACAAGTAACGGTTATCCAAAATCATTCAAAAGCCATCTATAAGTTAATCATGACAATGTTATTGTCAACCAATGTTTACGTCTTTTACGTTTACGTACCAGTGAGAATTTTACTACACGTAATTTGCTGTGTAAAGATAATACACACACCGGCAAAATTAGCCGAACACGTTAAAAATGGGACATGTTTGATGTCTCGTATTTCATAAACCAGTGGTCCGATTTGAGTGATTCTTTTAGTATGTTATAGCCTTATTATTTAAGAATATCGTTGTAAAAATATTGTTGCTAGACAGGTAAATACCATTTTATACCGGGTGTACCAATCATACTGTGTTTTTTTATTAAAGTTTGCAACACCCTGTGGAATATTCTAGCATATGTAAAATATTAGAATTAATACTTGATTGTAGACTTAGGCTTGCTTAACATTTTCCTTTTCGATTCATTTACTTATGTGAGATAATAAAAAAGTTATGTGCGTTAACAACTATCCATATTTTTCATCAATAAATCCCCATAGTAGGGGAGGAAAGTATACTAAATTTGCAGTTACTCGAGCGTTATGGGAACCTATTGGATTGTGAAGAGTATGTGCTAAAATCAGAAAAAGGTTAAGTTAGGTTTTCCATAAAGTGGGAGACTTTTCATTGTTTAATTTAATTTTCCATTTGAAACAATCATTTTTCTCCGATTATAGCACTATCTATCCATAATTCGAAAAAATATGTCGAATAAAAGTTGCTTATTTTTACGTAAAGAATTCAAATCTGCAATAAAAATTGGGGGTTCCTATTTAATATTTTAAATTAAATCCCCCACCCCACCTCCGTGGGGCTCGTGACAACCCACGGAGAGGGGTGGGGGGTAAATTAAAAATTATAAATACGAACCCTGCGATATTTTGCGAAGTGAACATCAGATCGTAAAACTGCAAAATACACCTATTCAATATTTTTCAAATATCTACCGAATGGCACCAAACACGACCCCCACGGAGGTGGGGTTGGGGTTACATTAAAATATTAAATAGGAGCCCCCAATTTTTATTGCAGATTTGGATCCTTGACGTAAAAATAAGAAACTTTTATTCGCAACATTTTTTCCTATTATGGGTAAATAGCGCTATAATCGGAAAAAACGATTGGTGGAAATGGAAAATTAAATTGAAAAATGGAGAGTCCCACACTTTATGGAAAACTTAACTTAACTTTTTTTGATTGTAGCAGCCACTCTTCACAATCCACTCCAGGTCACAAGAACGCTCGAGTAATTGCAAATTTAGCATACTTTTCTCCCCTACTATGAGGATTTATTGATAAAAAACATGGCTAGTTGTTGAAGCACATAACTTTTTTATTTTCCAACATAAGCAAATGAATCAAAAAAGAAAATGTTAAGAAAGCATAATTCTACAATCGAGTTTTAATTTTAATATTTTGTATATGCTGGAATATTCCACAGGGTGTTTCGAACTTTAAGAAAAAAACACAGTATGCATGTTACACCCGGTATAAAATGACATTTACCTGTCTAGCATAAATATTATTACACCGATATTCTTAAATAATAAGGCTATAACATACTAAAAGAATCACTCAAATCGGACCACTGGTTTATGAAATACGAGACATCAAACATGTCCCATTTTTAACGTGTTCGGCTAATTTTGCCGGTGTGTGTAGCTTGCCCAAAAAAAAAACAAAAACGAGTGATATCAAAATAAAATCCATGAAGCTGGTGCAAACACAAAAAAATTTGGAATTCTATAAATAATATCTCTGATCGGAAGCAAACGTCTAAAACATTGAACATTATAATCAGAGTAAAGTTTAAATAAATATGGGTATTATAATTTTACTATCAAGATATTCAAATCCAAAATGGTTACCGTATACCGTCGGTCGTGTTTATTTTCTTGTCTTGTTTATTGTATGGTCAAATTTTTACAACTTTCTAGTTTACAACTAGTCCATGAAACGTGCTGATATATGTAGATATAAGTTTTTGAGTTAGGTGGAAATCTCACGACGAGGTCGAAGCGCGTGTTGAAGCGAGCTTCAAGCGGGCCCTAATTTAAACGTCGGCAAAGAGAGATATAATATATATTATAATAGTGGAAAAGGAAGAGAACGCAGTTACCCTACAAGACGGTAAAATTAGTAATATTTACTTTGTGATAAAATGGGTCACAGCATATGTCCCGAAGAATCAGTGGCGTAGCCAGGGAAAAGGCTCAAGGGGGCCGCCCCCCCCCCGAAATTTATGAAATTTTAAACATTGTAGAAATCATGCTGCTTGGTATATTGGCAGTCCTCCCTGTCACAACAGCATCAGTTGAAAGGTAAATTATTATACAATATTTCCTATAAACTTTGATGAGTTTACTTTGAACTATAAATAGTTAATATCGTTCTTTTTAGTTGTTCTAGTAATATGTTTTCTTCATTGTAATTTATTGAAGTTGTAACAACTTTTAATAATACTAGACAGCTTGTCAGTAATATTACTCATTACCTCACTTTAAGTTCAAAAGATTCCAGCTTTTTTTAATTTTCCAGATCATTTTCAACACTGAAAAGACTGAAGACCTATTTAAGAAATTCAATAGGTGAAGAAAGGCTCACTTCCCTTGCACTCTTATCCATACATCAAGATTTGCAAGTGAAGACAGAAGAAATCATCTGCCAATACACAAGAACTCCAAGAAGGTTGCAGTTCCATTAGTAGGGCACATCTTCATATGTATTACCAATTCAGGATTGTATTGAAAGTAAACTTGCTAATTTTGTGCACATAATAAATGTTATGAACGGATAAAAAATTGTATTGAGTTTTGAAACCTTTCTATGAACATTACTTGTAATATTTGTGGGTTTTGATCTGTTAAAATATGAGTATTTTTCAATAAGAAAGTGGTAAAGTATACAATATGACAGAGCATCAATCAAATTATGACTCAAGGATCATTAACATACAACTTTACATCTTTCCTAAAGTTTTAATCAACAAAATAAAATGTAGTTGATTTTTCCTTTTCGAGAGGAATTGAAAACTATAATAAAGTTATTTCTAACCTAAGATTTTGATGCTTAAATGAGTCCCAAACGCCTATTTCAAGGTCTAATTTTCAAAAAAAATTTCAAACCCCCCAGACCCCCCGGTGGCCCCCCCAAAGCCAATTCCTGGCTACGCCACTGCGAAGAATACAGGCAACCAAAAAGTTGACCGCCCCCAGTGGTGGAGATAAAAATATTAGTTTGTTTGTTTAATTCTCAAAGTGATAAAAATTAGAACAAAACGTAGTTTGGCCATAAAATTACCACGCCACTGATCGTACCCTCGGTTGACAAGACATCCACAGGCCAAGATTTTAACTTTACACCAAAAATACTCAAATAAAAATTCACCTCAATTTAATTCTACATAGAGGCATGTTTTCCCGATTTGCTCTGACGAAAATTTTCCTCGGAAAACGTGGGTTTTCCCAACAAAATCTCGAATTTTTAAATAAATTTTTTGGGCCAGTAATTATTTATCAATAATTATATAGCTTGGTGAAATAAAAGCTTTCTTGGTATAGATTAGAAATTCAGAAGCCAGTTAAAATGAAACGAATATTTTAGCAACAATTCAATTGTTAATTAACAATTTACAGTCGCAATAACAACCAAAATAATCATGAGACATTGATCAAACTTAGAAAGATTATAAAGGTGTGATGCCTATTTAATATTTTGTCGACAAAATATAAATTTTTCATTTTTTTGCATAATCTTTAAATGTTTAAAAAAATTATTATAAACAAATTAACATTTCTTAGAAATTGTTTATTATATTCTAAATTTAAAAAATACTTAAAATGCGTATTTCATAGGTCTTGAAAATGAATGCTTTAAAAAAAATTTCCAACCATTTGCAAAGAAGTTAGGAAAGAGCAAAATAAATATACGATATCTCCATTGTTTATAATTTGTTTTAATTGTTTCAAAGCTTAAGAGTGAGTCTATGGTACAATCTAATTACTCACAAAGAATGTCAAAAATTAGTGCAATGGTTATATTTTAATCAAAGATTAAAAATACTTTTTTTGTAATTTTTAGCGCGAAAGTAGGCTTGATACAGAGCCGGAGATAAAATGTTCACTCGAAGCGACTGACACGCATAAACTCGCGCGAGTTGTGTATGTGGGCGGGTAGCTACGGTACTGTATTATTCTACTTTCGAGCGTGTAAATCACAAAAAAAAATATATTTATAATCTTTAATTAAAATATAACCATTAAGCTGATAATCGATATTGTTTTATAAATAATTAGCTTGTACTTTAAACTCACTTCTACGCTTTGAAAGAATTAAAAAAAATTATTAACACCGTAGTAATCGTATGTTTATTTTGCTGTTTCATAACTTTTTTGCAAATCATAATGTTGTATGGTCTATCATAATTATTTTGGTTATTATTGCGACCGTAAATTATTAATTAACAATTGAATTGTTGCTAACATATTCGTTTAATTTTCACCAGCTTCTGGAACTATAATCTAAACCAAGAAGGCTTTTAAGTCACCAAATTTTTTAATTATTGGTAAATAATTACTTATCTAAAACTTTATTTGAAAATTAAAGATTTTGTTGGGAAAACCCGCACTTTCCGAGGAAAATTTTCATCGGAGCAGATAAGGAAAAACACGTCTCTATGCAGAATTTAATCACGGTGAATTTTTATTTGAGTGTTTTTGTTGTAAAGTTAAAATCTTCGGAGTTCTAGAGCAATAATTGAAAAAAACACGATTTTCGGGCGCCATTTTGTTTATAAAAAAAGTAGCACACTATCTGAGGACTTTGCATACCTATATTATTAATATGTAGGATCTTATAATTCGATTCCAGCAATAAAATTGCTGGTAAATAACTTTTCCCAAAAATGGCCTATTCTCCGATAATCAGCCCAGACTAATACTGTTTTTCGTGGTGGTACTTCTAAAACTATTCATAATGATTTATTAGACTTACAGTATAGTACAATCCAGTATCATTTGACTTTGCATGACGAACTACCCAAAGTGTTATTTAACTTGGAAAATATTGACCTCAAAAAAATTGTAGGAAATTGCATTTGCAACAATCTAAGTCCATACTATATTTTCTAAAAGTTAAAAATGGTGGAGATATTGAGCAAAAACCGTCATCTTGGTTTTCCTTTAAAATCAAGATGGAGTCAACGACAACGACAGAATTCAGTCGCGATTTTAAATTTACACTACTGCTGACCCCCTCTAAAGGTTAAAATAATAAAATTTCGGCCAGCTCGCCATGCAAGGGTAGTTTTTTTTTCGTCTAACCCAACTGGATTATAAATTTAGTTTAACTAGTATTAGTGCGGCAGATTCGTTCAAATATTAAAAGAATTATGCATTTAATGGTAGAAGCATATAATTTGGACCACGTATACTACACATTCAATAGCATGGCCAAACTCTTTAAATCATTCAACCCGGATCTATCCACTGCTGGATATAGGTCTCCCTCAGTCTTCTCCATGCATTTCTGTCCTGTGCTGTCTGCATGCAGTTTCTGTCGATCCGTTTGATGTCATCAGACCATCTGGTTGGCGGACGACCTCTACTTCGAAATGCTTCTTGTCTTGGTCTCCAGTTTATTATTCTTTACTCTAACTCTTTAAAAGCCACAACCTTAATCTGAAGATAAAAGTAAGGCTACTACAGTAGCGTACTGATAGATCATAGATCAGCGGGCCCTGGTTCCAGTTGGGATGCGACCCCCGCTCAATAAAAACACACATTGTATACAATAAATTTTAGCATGTGGTATTATTTTAAGGGTCATAAATACCAAATTTTGACAAAAATTTCTCTATCTCTTGTTGCGTTTAATCTTTTTCACGTTGTCAAACAAATGAAATAGAGAATGTGGAAAAATCCCCTTACGAATAATTTACACATCCACCATTTCGGACTGGGAAAAATTTTTTGAATAGAATCAAAGATCCAAACACCAGTTCTTAGAAATGTGTTTCGCCCTCTTCAACCTCTCTGGGCTCATCAGTGAAGATGAGAGGTTGAATATCTTCAGACACATTCCAATCAAAAAACAACATTCTTACTTACTTTAAGTAATTAGGGAATTAAAACTTTGAGACTGTCATTTTCAGGTTGGGCGTAGATTTACGCTCCTGCTATGTCTAGGACCGAATGTTGTTTTTTGATTGGAATGTGTCTGAAGATATTCAACCTCTCATCTTCACTGATGAGCCCAGAGAGGTTGAAGAGGGCGAAACACATTTCTAAGAACTGGTGTTTGGATCTTTGATTCTATTCAAAAAAATTTTCCCAGCCCGAAATGGTGGATGTGTGAATTATTCGTAAGGTGATTTTTCCACATTCTCTATTTCATTTGTTTGATTTCGTACGAGTGGTCGTTAAACCAGTACCTGTGGATCTTTTGATCACTGAATGTGTTTCAAAGATCTACATCTTTTGTTTTTTCACGTTGGGTTCAATCCCGTCTTCAGTTTTTATCTTTTTCTGTTACATTTTTCTATTTCACTCAGAATGTCGCTCCACGCTCTGTCAGTTTTCTGCTTAAAGCAGAAGGTACAGGCGGTCATTCTTTACATGTGTTGGAACCAGGGCATCGGTTTTAGCAGGTAAACAAGTACAGAACTTTACAAAAGTTTTCCCTCTGTCTATTAATAACTTTTGTTTTCAAATTTTTTGATAAATAGGTATTCTTCGTTTTTATTATTTATAAGTATTTATCTACACAAAAATAAAAATTTATTAAGAAGTTACATTTTCTATTGTGTACTTGTGTAGTGCAAAATGTCCCCGTCAAATGAGAAAAAAAAGCAAAGCTTGTTAGAGCCACTGGGCTACTACGATGTTATATCTTCTCAATATTGTATTACGGAGTTAAATCCTGGACACTAACTGAAGCAATGGAGAAAAAACTTGAAGGCTTCGAAATGTGGCTATACAGGCGAATCCTAAGGATATCATTGACCGACAAGATAACCAACGAGACCGTATTGCGAAGAGTGGGCAAAGAGAGGTGATGTATACCATTAAAAGGAAAAAGTTAGAATATCTCGGACACATAATGAGAAACGGCACTAAATACAGATTGCTGAAGGTAATCCTACAAGGTAAAGTATTCGGAAAGCGAGGAATTGGGAGAAGAAGAATATCATGGTTAAAGAACCTGAGGAAATGGTTCTCCACAACAACAACTAATCTATTTAAAGCATCGGTTAATAAAATAATTATAGCCAGAATGATCGCCAATATTCGCAACGAATAGGCACTAAAAGAAGAAGAAGAATACTACACATATAAAGGTTCACATTTAGATATGAGGCCATCTCAGGTTTTGCCTTTTACAAAAATGGCGGGCAATCAAAATGGCGACTATACATATGTGCCTAATAGCACGATAACTTTTAAAAAAAAGTCCGATTTCAACCTTGGTATATCATGTAGGTTCTTTTTTGATGTATAAGATCGAGGTCTTGAACCGGAAGGATCGGTTTACAAGTAGTATTTTTCGTGGTTTTATGTAAAAATATGTTGTCTGTTGTCTTTCTTTTAATTCTTTCACCCTGTATATATTAATTTTTCAAAACGGTAATACCGCCATTGAAAAGATCGTATTATGAAACAGTTCGTGAAGTATGCTTTTTCCGAACTCACGCGATGTACGCAAAAGTACTTCACGCACAGTTTCATACAATATTTTATATACGATAAACAAATAAAAAAAACGTAATTCTTCGTCACTGGAATTCATTTCTATTCTAAAATTTTTAAAACTGACATTTAAAAATTCTAACTCCTTTCAAACCACAAAACTGTCAAAACATTTGTTGTAATTTATTGCTCATTATGTCATCACCATGACAACGCGAAAGTTAAGGATATTTGATTATATGAAAGTATGACAAAAAACAGTGCGAAAAAGTAAACCCCATTTAAAATACATTGTTACTTCACACACACTTTAAATCCTTCACGCACTGCTATCTATAATGACAGTTTTCACAAACTATAAACTTATACATAATAGACATAGAGTAGATAATAGTTATTTATGATATAAGTGCTAAAAATACAATTTTAAGGCACGCATGTGAAGGTTTGCAGAATGAGCGAAGCGAATTCTGCAATTCACATGAGTGCCTTAAAAATGTAATTTTAACACGTATATCATACAATCTTTTCTACATATACAATCATACTTTTTTCTACAAACGTCATATATCAACAATTATAATTTATTCATTCTAAATTACAGGACAATACCTACAAAAACTTTTACTTAAACTTAACTGACATTCCATTTTTATATTTTTGTCTTGACTTTCCACCTAAACCCTGCCTATATAGGTCTGGATCCCGCGTATGAAAATAAAGTTGATTAATAGCAAGCTGAAAATTTGTTAATAGCTTAAGGGTGTCTAGTCGGATAAACTTTGATATATGGGAACACTGGAACAGGGGCAGTTTTAATTGTGGAACAGGTTAAAAATTTGGAACGGTCAGACCACGAAAACGGCACATTTATTTTGTCCGACAGAACAGACTTAAACTCTCCGAACAAAGAACTTAAACTCTTATGCAAAAATCAGACTGCTATTTATCACCTGTCATAATTCCTGTCATTTGACATATTCTACATGTTCCACTCATTAAAACGCCCATTTGGTGATAAATAGCAGTCTGATTTTTGCATGAGAGTTTAATCTCTGTTCGGAGAGTTTACGTCTGTTCTGTCGGACAAAATACATGTGCCGTTTTCGTTCCACAATTAAAACTTCCCCTGTTCCAGTGTTCCCATATATCAAAGTTTGTCCGACTAGACACCCTTAAGCTATTAACAAATTTTCAGCTTGCTATTAATCAACTTTTTTTTCATACGCGGTATCCAGACCTAATACTGTCAATACGTAAATCATAACAACTATAGAATAACATCTAGTTTTATTGTTGTATATTCTAACAAATTTTATTAGTTTTTTTCTACAAACGTGTTAAAAATGCAATAATACAGTTTAAATTAAATTTTAAAAAACCTTCTAAAAAACCTTTTTCAAATTGCGCAAGTTTTACTGTTAATATTAATGAATAAATGAAATATAAAAAATATTTTGACGTTTGTTTTCAAAATTTGACATTTCAATTTTAACTGCAGTGATTTAAAATTTTTAAAGCAATAGTGCTTTAAAGTAACATTTTTAACGCTCCTATGTGTGCTAAACGTTGCATTTTTAACACGTTTGTAGAAAAATATATTTTTTAGGGAGTAGTTATTACCATTTATTAAATGCATAACGTATCTTCACATGTACCTATGTGCGATAGATTCGTGCAAATATAAGAATTATTGTATATTTAACGGTATAAGCATATAATTTGGACCCTATATACTAAATATATAAAGGTTCAAATTTAGATACGAGGCCATCTCAAATTTTGCCTTTTACAAAAATGGCGGGCAATCAAAATGGCGACTATACATATCCCACATAACAATGATGTTCGCATCATGTTCTAAGCATATACTACCAACATTCGTCGGAGTATATTCTTTTTAGTATATGTGTAGTACAAGCATAGCATCTACCTTAAAAAACATTCTAAATTTCATGTTCTTTGCATATACTTCAAAGTATATTCTCGTACCGAATATACTAAGTATATTCGTGTACGTAGGATCTCGGAATATTCGTAAAAGTTTATTCTTAGAATATACCTTTATCGAATATTCTTAACACATACTTATAAGTACATTCTTAACACATACTTATAAGTAGATACTTTTAAAATATCTTAAAAATAATTTGTATGTATAGGAAGTATAATATTAGCCTTATAGATTATCAACTTCGTTATTTTTTAGAATACATAATTAATAAAATTTATGTATGTAGGTAGTATTGGACGAATTTCATTTCAAAATTGTTGTAGGGTAAAAAAGTTTAAACATTAATTGTATTAACGTTTACATAGATACTATTAAAAATTCGTTTTCATAATTGAAATGACTTTACCATTTCTAGTTTATCATGAATCATTAGTATTTTTACATCCTTGGAATTTTAATTTAGGTACATTCAATTCAATAGGCCATTTCGCAGAACCAAAACGTGCCAAACTGCACAACCAAAACAACCAAAGGCTTTGGCGTTGCCAACCGTCGAGTAAGCTTTTTCCGTCAACTTACCTTAAAAATTCCCACTTTTATAAAAAAAAACTTCCCTCCTGTTTACAAAATCTGAGAAGATATGTTGAATTATTTTCAAATATTTTGATTTTTTCTTAACATTTTACAATTTGGACTAGAACAATAATTCCCTTTTGAGTTAACTTTTTCCCTTTATCACCTTTTATGTTGAAAATTCCCGCAAAAAGGGAAATTTATCTCCGTTTGGCAACACTGACCACCGATTTTGTTATTCCACAATACATTCATAACCCATCATATTCTGACCATTTACCTGAATGGATCAGGGATAGGAAAAAACCGTAAAATATGAAAAAGAAAACAGTCATTATTTCATTATTTGTATCATCTATGGATCTATGCAGTGTTAAGGATGAAGGCGAATGATGTAGTACTAGGACTAAAGAACATACATAATCTGTTTATTTTGTTTGCGGTGCTTCAAAATACATATAATCTATTTTGATAACTCAATATTACTTAAATAGGTAAGTACATATAAGTATTATATAAATTTTAGTTACTTATTATGCATAGTTTAGTTTAGCTAAATATTATATAATGATTTATATAAATAACTAAAATTTATAAATATGTACTTACTTTTTAAGTAATATTGTAGAATGTAGGTACTAACTACATTCTCATTTGCAATTAAAATATGTAAATAGATATTTGGTAGAACCAGTAGAACCTAAGATGAGATTAGGTGATGCTGAAAACATACTTCTAAGCAATATAGCACTTGATAGCACTTTCTTAGAATATTCTTAAAAATATAATATTCTTCCCATACAAAGATGTGCGGTAGTACGTTCTTAGTATATAAATAGAAGGTTTATAGCACTTCCTTGGAATATTCTAAAAAGTACCTTCTTGGTATAAACTAAAAAGATGTGCGGTAGTATGTTCTAAGTATACACATAGAAGGTTTATAGCACGTCCTTGGAATGTTCTAAAAAGAACATTCTTGGTATATACTGAAAAGAAGTGCGGTAGTACATTCTAAGTATATAAATAGAACGTTTAAGTACTGTAATGTAGTATATACTCAGTATCTGCTCTGCACATTCGCAATGGTAATTACGCACATTCTCAGTATATACTTTTTCTGAAAAGTATGTTCTATGAATCTACTAAGAACATGAAATTGTTATGTGGGATGTGACTAATAGCACGATAACTTTTGAAAGAAAAATCCGACTTTAACCAAATTTGGTATAAAGGTTCATTTTTTATGTATAAGATCGAGGTCTTGAACCGGAAGAATCGGTTTACCAAAAGTTGTGTTTTTGCTGCCGCACATAGGTACGTGTGAAGATACGCTAAGCATTTATTAAATGGTAATTAACATAACTAAAAAGTTCACAATATTTCCTAAAAAATATTTTTACGCTATTTTCAATGGCGGTATTACCTTTTTGAGAAATTAATATATACAGGGTGAAACAATTGAAAAAAAAATAACATATTTTTACATAAAAAACCAAGAAAAACACAACTTCTGGTAAACTTCTTCTGGTTCGAGGGCTCGATCTTATACATCAAAAAAATAACCTATATAATACCACATTTGGTTAAAATCGGACTTTTCGTTCAAAAGTTATAGTGCTATTAGTCACATAGGTATAGTCGCCATTTTGAATGCCCGCCATTTTTGTAAGAGGCAAAATCTGAGATGACCTCACATCTAAATTTAAACCTTTATATGTGTAGTATATGTGGTCCAAATTATATGGTTCTATCAATAAATGCACAATTGTTTCACAAATCGGCATCACGATATACCATAACTTTTACAAATACTTCCCCGTAAAATGCAAACTCGAAGTTACCCTTTAAAATTTCATTCTTCTTATCAAAAAACAAAATCGTTGGATTTTTGTAAGCATTGTCAGTTTTTGTTACTAGCTCCACGCTAATATCGTTACTTTCAAGTTTTGCAAAATCTGATTTAGGAGTTACATGTAAAAATACAATATACTCCTTTACAAATACATAACAACTTGAAATATTTCTAGGTAGTTGGAAGTGATACCCAAATGCCATACATTTATGCAAATCTTTCAAATGTTCGATCATTTTGTTAGCAGTTCCTTCCCAATAGCAATTTTGTGTAGGGCAAATAAATTGCCTACCTAGTTTACACTCTAATTCATGTGATGGCAAGTGAGATAAATTAATATACGAACCACAATTATTACTACAACGGCATGGAAACAAATCATTCATTCTATGAATCATCCACTTGTCAACAATTTTTTCATGATCATTGTATTTAGTACAATATCTTCTATAGTAGAACCACTGATAGCAATAGATGCACATAAAACCTCCATTTTTTTTGTCCCAGTAGTAACTGAGAATTTCAACTCCAGGCAATGACTCAATCAAACAATATTCGTGGCATCTATTACATTTTGCTGGATAGGACTCGGCATGGTAATTTTGAATTTGATGTTCGTGTGAAGCATTTTCAACTATAGGTTTTCTCAGAGCCTTACTAATTTCTGGTGCCTTCAAAACCTTTAGATTGCGATCAATTAATTTAAATTTAATTTGTATCAAATTTGGCATATCCGATATATCCACAACAAAAAAATCATCAGTACATGGTTTTTCGTTCAATACAATATCAAATTCTTTGTTTTCACTACTTACAGTAAATTCATGGTATATATTTTTAGCGAGTTTATAACTACCTTGATAAACCAAATATAATTTTATCGTATTTTCCGACTTTCTGTAGCTAATATACAGAAAAAACAGATTATCTTCTTCTTGATATATATAAACACTAGGCATTTCTAAATAATCATTCAAGTTGAAAACAAACGCAGGGCAGTCCAATGTAGAATCTTTATGTTTGGAACGAAAGTGTGGAAGTATCAGAAAACTCGCCATTTCTTCATAACAAATTGGACACTTGTGAATTTTCTCCAAGCATACCTAAAAACAATAAATAATTATAGTTTTAAAATCAATAAACAAATCGACAGATAATACAATATAGACCTGCCAAGATATAGACAGATAATATAGACCTGCCAAGTAATTCTTAACAATTTTTAATAATTAGTAATTGTTAAGAATTACTTGGCAGGCAGTAGCGGCCGGTCAGGGTCGGCAGGGTCAGCAGTGCCGACCCACACATTTATATAGATAGATTTTTTTAATATTTGTATCTGTGAAGTAAAAAAAAATCTGTCAGATAATACAGACTAAATTTTATTCATGGTTTTTAAAAGGATTTGAACAATCCGAGCGTTAAGTGATCCCTGTGCATAACAGACTTCTCAAAAAATGAATGATCCGAGCCATTCATCTGACTTTTCGGCTAGCCGTACCCAACGCATTCGTAGCTGACGATTTAAACGTAAAACTCAACAAAATAACAAGTCGATGAGCAAGCGAACATACATTCTCTCCGTAGGCAGGTACGGCATATTTAAATCTGCCGGTCGGTAGTGCATCGCCAGATCGCATCGGCAGAAATTGTCAAAAATAATCACGCCGTTTTACGTCGTTTAATTGATATTGTAATTTTTTTAAGTTGTCAGGAATTATCATTTAGTGGACATGATGGATCGAAGCATTTGTTGAAAATCAAAGTAATTATCGAGAAAATAATAAAATTGTTTTAGAAATATTTACTTTCTGATTCGAAGTGGATTCGTGATACAGAATGAACTAATACATATAATCAAATAGTTACATTTTGAATAACGTTATTGAATCTGAGATTTAGAAAACCATTTGCTTTTCGCTGAAAGTAGATGAAACTTTTGATTATCATGTCATTCACAATTATCAATTATTGTTGTTCCATACGCGTTACGTCGTTACGTGGTAATATTTATGAGAGGTTTTTAGGTTTTAGAAACGTGAGTAAAAGCAATAAGGCAGAATATATTTTTGATGTTTTAAAGAATTTTTTAAAATTTTTTGATATCAAAAATAAATTTATAGAGCAACGCCGTCATAAGATTGCCCCAATCTTATGACGGCGTTGCTGTGATGTGTGGTGAATTGCATGGTCTCATAACTAAAACTAAAACTACATATTGCATCACAAGCTTTATTTACTCACTATTATGCGCATATAATGAATTTATTTTGCATGACACGTGTAAAAAAATAAAGAATATCGTCTTTTCTTGCCAGTTTAGCTCACCTAAACGGATTACTGCTTTAGAACAAATTTGTTTCGAAAAAAAAGCGAACAGTTTGTCAGACGCGATGAAATTTTAAATCTCGGTTAGTTTTATCTAAGCAGATTATCTCTGGTAGTTTTAGTATCTGTAGCAGATTTTCGTGAACAGCTTTTGGAAGTTTTTGATTTTATTATCGAATGCGACGATTTTGAAGTTGGCGATACCTCGATCCGTGAAGCAATCGATTTGAGAACTTTCTTTTAAATTTAAATTCTTTTAAATATTTTTAAGACAGAGTTTGCCCATGATATTCATTATTGTTCAAAATCAGTAAACTGACATTATTTATTCAGAAAATAGAATACGAAAGCTGGTGCAAAATCTCAGAGATTTTCGTAATGATAGTAGTTTTTCTCCAATATATATGCAGTGACATTTTGGACTCGCTTGATATTTCCGAACCATTCCAAAAAAGGCAACAACGTGATACATATCTAGAAAAACGAATAGGTATATCTTGAAATTTTGGATACCTACTAATATGTGCAAATAGATACTCGTTTTTCGAATTTTGAAGATTTGCAAATTTTTGACCTCTTTGACGATTCAAAATTTAAAAGTTACCTTCGCCAAAGAATTTCGAAGATATTTATTATAACAAGTTAGGTACTTATGCCGATCCAAATATTTTCAGACAGTGGGATAAGTTACAAAATATGTATGTATAATTCTATGTAGTAAGTACTGCAATTCGTTATAACAAACTGTTCATCAATCTTATCACCACTACCACCAATTTCTGCCTCAAATAAACGGGATTTATCTTGTCTCAAAAGAATCAACACGTTTAGTCAAAACACCATGAAACAAGAGAGAATGTGTCAAGTACATCAAATAAAAAAAAGCAAAAAACAACAAAATCTCCTATGATGAATTAAGCCTTTTAGTTTGATGGTATACCTATATGAGGAGACAAAAAAACCTTGCCGACCCTGTCTCCAAGGCCACGAGCCGCCACTGTTGGCAGGTCTATACAAGTTAAATTGGGTATGACAGCGTGCAGAAAGAGAAACCTATGTTTCAGTTTCAGTACTGTTTATTTCGGGCTATACTGTAAATCTCTATACACACAGGGTGATTGATTAGTGGGGTAAAGCTCCGTTGTAGTAATTGATAGCAATAAAAGTTAATAACAAAAATTGTAGCCAACTTTGAGTTTCACATTTCAAAATTAATTAGAATATTACAGGGTGTTCGCTAACATAGTGGCAGACCAAACTTGTTTTTTTTTTAATGGAACACCCTGTATTTTATTTTATATTCGAAATCTTCTTAACTTCTCCATTACAAAAATATAAAGGTTATTTAGGTTATGCAGACATGGTATTTACTTATCAGTTATAACCAATTTTATCGTAATGAAAATCGTAACAAGTACAACTCACTGTATAAATAAAAATAAGCACAAAAGCAATGGATTATTGATGCCATATTTTTTTATTTATTGTCAAATTTTTCATAAACGATTGATGTTTTTTTCGTTATATTGAATACAAGGTGAGTCAAAACGCAAGTACATTATTTTCTCAGTAATTTAAAATGGAACTCCCTGTATTTTATATCACTGTGAAAAAGTACCATTATCGTAGTTTAATTTTTATATGACATTCCCTACATCTAAATTTATTAGTTTTAGATATATTTTCATTTTTCAGAACAAATTATTATTAATTACGGGTCTAAATCGTTCCAAATTTTAAGTAAGCCATGACTGAATGGTCTAAAACTGACAATTTACGATTACTGATTATCAATCTGGTAATATATGTATGCTTTTTCTCATGATGATCTTTCAGTGCGTCACAGTTTTTCGATTTCTTTCTAACGCATTAAATTGTATGTGACAGAAAAAAACGCACGTCGGTGATTACATTTCGTCGGTGACATTTATAACATTTATTCTAGTTGTCAATAGATGGCGCTATGATCGAAAATAAAATAATTATATAATACGAATATACCTACGAATATAATCTGAACAATTTAAAAGACTATACAAATCAAAGAAAATACCATTTTATAAATGCAATAAACACAATTGATTTGTTTTTATGCCAAATTGCAAATAAAATTTGACAACTGTCAGATTTAACTAAAATGTAATGTCACTAAAATGTATATTATCACGGACTTACCTTTTTTCTATCATTTGTGACGCACTGAAAAATGCTCATGAAGAGAAGCATAACAATGTAGCAAATATAAAAAGAAAAATAATTTATTAGTTATAAAGTACCCCGCACAAACCTTATGGAAATTAGGTCTTAGTGGATTTCATTCATACTTTGCGAAAATACTCTTTGAAGCCTCCTGATAAAAAGTTCTCATTGACACAACTCAATCGTATGAAGCATTTTCAAGATATAGAGGCACAAACTCGGAAAATTATAAGATTTACTGGGTATTCAAATTCCCCGAGTTACTGGTTATCTGGCAACATGTAGAAGTTTGGATCAAGGAAAAGTACTAGTAGTCTAGGATTTTTTCCTGGCTATCCAATGGCGACCTTTACTTTGACCTTGACCTTCAACGGACGTCATCTTCTAGAGTTTCGATGGTTTTCGGCATTTAATTGATGCAAATGAATTACTGGAGAGTTTTTTGGGGTCGCTTAACACGAATATGCCACCAGATCCGGCTCCCGGAGCACCTGGTTTCCAAGGTCAATGAAAGGCGCTCCTGGAGTTTCGAGGTTCTTTGGTACTACATTAATTCAAACGGATTAGTTATAGGTTTTTGTGGTTGCTGAACACGAATACGTGATCAGCACAGACACAGTAGCACCTGGTGCCTAAGACAGGTTATCTTCTGGAGTTTCAGAGGAATCACATGGAGGAATTAAATGGATTACTCTTAGGTTTTTAACTCCAGAAGATAACCTGTCTTAGACACCAGGTGCTCCTGTGTCTGAGCTGATCACGTATTCGTGTTCAGCAACCCCAAGAACCTATAACGAATCCGTTTGCATTAATGTAGTACCAAAGACCCTAGAAACTCCAGGAGCGCCTTTCATTGACCTTGGAAACCAGGTGCTCCGGGAGTCGGTTCTAGTGGCACATTCGTGTTTAGCGACCTCAAAAACCCTCCAGTAATTCATTTGCATCAATTAACAGCCGAAAACCATCGAAACTCTAGAAGATGACGTCCCTTGCAGTGGCCCTGCTCACCACGTCCTCCATAGGCCAATCCTGATGGCATATTCGTGTTTAGCGATCCCAAAAACCCATGAGTAATCTGTTTATATAAATTTAATGCCGAAACCCCTCGAAACTCTAGAAGATGATGTCCGTTGAAGGTCAAGGTCAAAGTTAAAGTCGCCATTGGATAGCCAGGAAAAAATCCTAGACCAGTAGTTTCCTATCCTTGATCCAAACTTCTACATGTTGCCAGATAACCAGTAACTCAATGAATTGGAATACCCAGTAAATCTTCTAATTTTACGAGTTTGTGCCTCTATATATTGAAAATCCTTCATACGATTGAGTTGTGCCCATGAGAACTTTTTATCAGGATGCTTCAAAGAGTATTTTCCTAAAGTATGAACGAAATCCACTGGGACCTAATTTCCATAAGGTTTGTGCGGGGTACTTTTACAAAAAAAATACACAAATACAAAATACAACATTTTGTGAAAACAATTAAAACTACTTTTGTATGTAAATGTAATAATGTACCAAATAAAGAACGAAAAATACTTTATTAGTAAAACATTTTACAAAAAAATATGAACGCAAAATACAAGATTTTTGAGAAAATTAAAAGCAACTTTTAATAAAATATTTAATTACATAAGTTGTTGAAAATGACCTAATATAGTATATTATTTAACGAGCATGTAATGATGGCTATTACTCACGATGATGAATTACGACACTCGCCTACGGCTCGTGTCGCAAACTTCATCATCGTGAGTAATAGCCATTACATGCGAGTAGAATACTATACTTTTTCTACGACCTTTTTTTATTTTAATTAGTAAAAAATTTAATTATCAACTACTCGAGATTTAAATTATAATAATTTACAAGAATACCTACATGCTATTTACCCCTAATACGTGGCTGAATAATTGGTTGCCTACTATTACCAAATTATTATTTATTGTAAAAATACAACTAGAAATAGCTAATATAAGTTCTATTCGTTTCCGAAAAATTATAAGCTTAAATTTCTACCTACTGTCAATTAATCTAATAAATAGGAAATGGCTGTTGTCGGTGGACGTATTTCAATAGTTATAATCTATATTTACATTTAACTTTATATAATATAATAACATAACTATACATAATATGTTATAACATATTTAACACAATATAACTTGAAAAATACACACAATATTAGTTATAAATTCCAATTAACATAAACAAAATAAGCTAATGTCAAAATCACTAAAATAAATGATAAACGTCAAAATGTTTAGTAAACAAGATATAAACGTAAAAAATATACTGATATTGTTACAGTTACAATTCCTTTAAAAATTTTTCGAAGTTAATTATTGATATAAATTACAATAATTATTGTATTAAATAAACAACTTTAAGTAATTTTATTTGCAGTTTATATACGATTAATATTAAAAGTGGCATGCGTCACTTGAATCTAACTTCAGCCCGTGAGTAATGACCCGTGAGTAACTTCAGCCCGTGAGTAATGAATTATTACTCACGGGTACAGTAATGGGTGCTATTATCTATGAAAAAATAGCGAATAATGAGCATATTATTAAACGGTCGTAGAAAAACACGCTTATACATGCCTAAAAACCGTCATTGAATGAGTTACTTACACTACGAAGCATTACATGCTTAATAAATACAAATTTTTTATAAATTAACACTTCGAAATACACTTTGTATTCCATTTTTCATCTCATCTCTTGTTGTTGAAGGCATTTTATAACCTTCATTCTTAAAGTAACCCCAAAAAATCAGTCCAGTTTTTTAAATTCTGGTAATCTGGGTGGCCACGCTACTGGTCCATTTAAAAATGAAAATATCTCGAAAACTAATAAATTTAGACATAGGGAATGTTCTATACAAATACAAATTCAAGTACGGTAATGGTACTTTTCAAAGATGGGAAGAAGGGCCAGGATGTAGACTTGCCAAGGTAACATTAAGGAACCTTGGGAAGTCAGCATCAGAAAAGTACATGAGAATGACCAGGAAAAACCTACGCTTGACCGTTGGTTTTTTAACTGGCCATTGTCAACTAAGAAAACACCTCCACACACTGGGGCTAGTAGACACATCTCTATGCAGGAGGTGTGAACGAGATGACGAAACTGTCGAGCATGTCGTATGTGAATGTCCGGAGTTATCGTCAATACGAGAGTATGCGTTCGGCGAGCCTTGGCCTACACCTGCCGATATAGGGGAGATGTCACCAGGTGATTTGTCCACCTTCCTGGAAATGGCAGGATGGATAATGAAATAAGGACGACAACCCCCTGGGAGGATGTACAATGGGTCAATTGTGGCCTAAGTGCTGTGGGACTTGACTCACACTCCCTACTCTACAGATACAGAGAGATGGTACTTTTCAATAGTGATATAAAATACAGGGTGTTCCATTTAAAATTACTGAGAAAATAATGTAGGTACTTGTGTTTTAACTCACCCTGTATTAGATATAAAAAAATTAGCAATATCAATCATTTTTAAAAATTTTGATAATAAATAAAAAAATATGGCATCAATAAACCATTGCCGTTGTGATTATTTTTATTTATACAGGGAGTTGAACTTGTTACGATTTTCATATAAAATTGGTTATAACTTTGTAAATACCCTATATAACATACCAAACCTTTATATTTTTGTGATGAAGAAGTTAACAGGATCCCGAATATAAAATAAAATAGAGTTTTTAAATGTTCCATTTAAAAAACGTAAGTTTGGTCTGCCACTATGTTATCGAACACCCTGTAATATTCTAACTAATTTTGTAATGTGAAGCCCAAAGTTGGCTACAATTTTTGTTATTAACTCTCTTTTTAGATATAAATTTAAATATACAGGGTGGTTCACACAAGCCTAGTATATGTAGATAGTCTTTAGCCTAGTATATTTCTAAAAGCAGCTTAACAACCTGATTTCATCGAACTATATCGTGTAGGTTGTATTATAAATAATACAGGGCGAATTTTTGAAATTATAATGTACGGAAACTACTTACGGAATAAACATTTTTGTGTCCTTATTTTAGAAAATTAAAAAAAAACGCTAGGATACTTCAACTTTTAAATTCAAATATGCACAGTTTAAACATAAATTTAAAAATACAGTAGAAGCCCGATAAGTCGGCCTAACCCGGACCGGAAAGTCTGGCTAACCCGGACCGATTTTCATCAGACAAACATTTTAACAATAAAAATAATGTAATTTGAACTATACGATAGTAAAAATGACTCATGGCACACGGCTGCAGAGCGACGTTCATTGGCTCGGATTATCGGAAACAACAGACACCTGTATTCCTTTATTTATTTCAAACTGTCTTAGCATTGTTCAAAAAGAAAAAGACTAAAAGACTATTTAAAAAATTCTTTTTTAAACAATGGTCTTAGTCTCCACTGTTCTTAAATAACATTACATTGTTCCGATTGTGACCGTATTGTGTGTAGTACACTCGTATTTTTCGCTTCCGTTCTGTAATCGTGCTTCAGATAGGTTTGTGTTTGCGTGTTTTTTTGTCTACGCATGAGTTTTTTACCAAGAAATGAACAATACTCTATACTCTATACGACTATAGGTAATTTAGATGTGTACTGTGCATATATATTTCATGTTATTATGTATTACATATTATAAACGGAGTTATTTATCTGTAAGTATACCGTATTTTATTAAATTTCACCATATTCTCCGGCTAACCCGCATTTTCGATAACCCGGATCGGCCGCGGTCCCGATTAATCCGAGTTATCGAGGTTCCACTGTACAAGGTTATTCACCTAAGTTTAGCATAGTCCATGATCTTTGATTTTAATTAAATACCCTGTATACTTTTATGTTATTAGAAGCTGCTAAACTAACCTCATCTAAAAAAACATATGATGTAAGCTCTATTATAAATAATATAAGGTGAAAGTTTAAAATTATGTAAAATTTTCGTTAAGATAGTAAATACATAAAATTTTGAAATTAATAATTTGTCATACTGTAAATAATGGTATTATTTTTTAAATTAAAACTTTAAAAAGGGTAAACCCTGTAGTCAGTGCCGGCGCTAGGGTATAAGCCGCCCGCCTGCAAAACTAGCTAAAACGCCCTTCGGTTTAATTAGGTACCTATATTTAGATATTTTATCTTCTGGCAATGGTACAAAATGTAGTTAAGATGTAAATATCTTAAAAACATTATTTTCCGCAAATCGCCAGGAAATTTTGACATTCCTGTCAAAATTTCTTGAAGAAAAAGTCAGGACTTCCTTACTGTAAGGAAATGTCATTTCCATACTGTAAGGAAATGATATTTCCGTACAGTTGTTAGTGTTCTACATAAATGATAGAATTAATTTTAATCATTAATATAAATTTTAATCATTAAATTTTCTTTATCTGGAGCTTCCTGGATAAATTTTTCAATTTCTTCCTTCGTTAAAATCTTAGATTTCTTTGCCCTATAACCTTGAGCTTGCCGTTTCAATAAAGAACGAAGTTTTGAGTATGTAGATATATCTACATTGTGTTTAAGTGCAAGGGTTGACTTCAGCATTGAATAATTGGCCCATAATGTTGAAGATTTCATCTTTAAACAAAGGTCTAGGAAGTATGCCATTACAACATTTTCTGAGAAAGAACTCGTATTTTTACTCATGCGATAATCCATAAAACGTCTGTATGCATTTTCGTACTTTTCTCTTGATTTCTTTGGCAATAATTCTAATGAAGCAGTATTCACTGCCTCAACCAGCTCTGGAGGAGTCCCAGGAATGGAAATTTCATCATCACTTATCATTTTACTTTCGAGAACACCAGCAATTAAATTTATAAGCGTCAAGTTTGACAATTCAACCTCAATACGTTTCCATAGTAACCCAAGTAATTTTATTAGGAATTTCAAAGCACCATTTATTTGGGAATAAAATTATCGCGTTTTTTTTAAATCAATCAATATCTGTCGAATTTTAAACGATTTGCGGAAAAATAGTATGTTTACCTAGTAGGAAAAGCCACATTCCTGGACTCTGTGTTGCTAAGTCTCGGCTTGCGCCTCGACTTAGCAATCTTCACAGTCGTCCAGGAATGTTAAGCTTTTCCTACCCGGTAAACAATGTACTATTAAATTCTCGATAGATTTCATAAGTAACGAAAATTTATATTTTCCTCTTGAATAGCTTTACTATTGGATTAATTCTATTGAGTAAATGTTACCAAATTATTAAACTGCAAATAAATTTAAAATCTTTAACTGTAAGACATACACTACTTTCCCAGCGCGTATCTGACGATTACTTTAGATTTAAATTTAATATAACTTGTAATAAAATATTCCAACGTTTTGGGGACGATGAAAAAAAGTTATGTAGGTATATATTTCTTTAACTGTTTGCAGCGTCATTTATTGTTAAATTGAATGTGTGCGCAGTACATGGAACAAACAAAGTCAGAGGAGTTTGTATTAAAATTAAATTTTGTAGCCCATTTTTCCTCCTCATATTCGCTAAAATCTCATATCTTTTACCATGCATATAGTCAATAGAAATATTCCATTTCTCCAATATTTCTGATATTTTTTCGTATCAACCGCGGCCATTGAATCATTAATTTCAATAAATCCTTTTCGTTGAAAAGGGACGAAAAAAGAAATATTCATTGATCTTGACAATGCCATCAGTGTACGAAACAAAGCGTATTATATCATTATTTTCATTAGTATTCTGTTTTACTGGCATCTCATGAATGCAACAAACTTAAGTTTGGGAATAGGATTCATAACTGTACGATGCGCAGTGGTTCTTGTTTACTAGTGTTACCATGGAAACGGCCAGTTTGGTAATTATTCACTTTAATTGAATATACGTATTAAAAATTATTTTAAATTTCCTTCCGCCACTGGTAGAAAACATGTCCACCTGCGCGAAATACTACGTCACACTCCCAAACTTATGTTTGTAATGTAAAAATAACAAACACAGATTAGCGAATTATGACTGGAGTTTAAACCATATTTAAAAAATTAATTTTTCTATGATTTTTTGTAACACCAGCAGAAAAAGACGCTCATTTTGGCGCCCCCCAATCAGGGGCGCCCGCCTGCATTGCATCCCTTGCAGGCCCGTTATCGCCGGCCCTGCCTGTAGTTGGCACATTCGATAAGACAACATAGAATGAAGTAAACACTTGTATGTAGTCTTAAACTAAAGTCTTAAGGTGTCGACCAGAATTGTTAACGTTATGTTATGTGCCTTTATGATTTAAAGGTTTATGAACGTTAATTTTTATTGCTAATTTAGTTCTGTTTCACTTAAAAAACGTCATGCTAAAGAATAAAACAGTCTAATTTCTTTGTTTCTAAAGATATTAGGGACATTCAAAAAGTAAAATTTTCATAAAACATAAAGCTATAATACGATTTTGATGTATACCCACACTTATACCTCGTCCTCCCTACAAAGTGTCTTAAACTTAACATCAGAAAAACATATTTTTTCTTCGACTCGGTAAAAGTTCACAAGAGAAGTTATAGACCTGGACCCGCATACCAAAAAAAAATTGATTAATAGCAAGCTGAAAATTTGTTAATAGCTTAACGGTGTCTAGTCGGACAAACTTTGATGCATGGGAACACTGGAATAGGGAAAGTTTTAATTGTGGAACAGGTTAAAAATTTGGAACGTCAGACTACAAAAACGTTCCATGTATTTGGTCGGAAAGAACTTCCAATTGATTTGTTATCCTTTCATTAAACTTTCATGCAAAAATCAGACTGCTATTACTAACCAACATGATTCCTGTCCTGTCATTTTACATGCTCTTCGTGTTCCACTCATTAAAATGCCCAGTTGGTGATAAATACCAGTCTCATTTTTGCATGAGATTTTAATGAAATGGTAACAAATCAACTGGAAGTTCAGTCCAACAAAATATATGGAACGTTTTCGTAGTCTGACGTTCCAAATTTTTAACCCGTTCCACAATTAAAACTTCCTCTGTTCCAGTGTTCCCATACATCAAAGTTTGTCCGACTAGACACCATTAAGCTGTTAACAAATTTTCAGCTTGCTATTAATCAACTTTTTTTTGGTACGCGGGATCCAGGTCTATTAGAGTAAACCTTTGCCCACCTGTGTAAATAGTGTAGGAAACAGAGGTTGAACCTTGCAAAATGGACACAAGTCCGGTTTTATTTTTTTTCTGGCATATCAAGGGGTGCTTATTATAAGACTAACTTTTTCTGAAAAAATTTCGCCCCGCAACCCCCCTTTTCACCCCTTTAAAGGGGGTAATTTATGGTTTTTGCAGAACGTAGCCCTTCCTGTAACTTTTACAAAAATTTTTTTTTATAGAAATATGAAGAGGACTATATTTTCTACGATTTATTTCCGACAGCATCTCTCTATCATCCACCGTTTAGCAAGGGTGGCGCCCCAAAGTTGACAAGTTTTTAAAAAAGATGTTTTTAAAAAATATATATTTTTCCCTAACTGTAACGGAAATTAAAAAGAAATGCTGCGGAAATTATTCACAAATAGATGATTGATTTTTTGGGATAGGTTTCACTTAAGGGTAATTGCCCTTTTTTTAATTACAGGGTGTTACATTTTAAAGAACCCCTTTTTATACCATCTGAACCGTTTATGCTAGAGTAAAAAGACTTTCAGCGATTACCCATGTACTGGTGTTATTTACAAATTTGTATAATGCACCCCCATTTTTTCCCCGGAACCACCCAAAAAAAAGAAGAATTAATAAATAAAGTGGTTTTTTGGAATCCTTCACACACAATGCCCTTCATTAATATGCTTCATGTATCATTTTGTGCAAGTTATTATTACCCATGCATGGACACTAAAAGCGATTTCCTAGTGCAACCCCTGTAGCCAAAAACAATAAATAAAATGGGGGGTTGAAATTTTTTTTTTGTTTTTTGCTTTTTGATCCATATGGGCATATGCTTCATCAATAGTGCTTTTCAAAAATATATATGGTTATTGCAACATCCCTGCGCAAACCACCCCTATCCTTGAAAATATACTGCAGAAACTACCCCTATACCTTATCCAGCATGTTTTTACGATTTTCTCATTACCTATTAATTTTTTTTAAACAAAACTTATACAAGGTTAAAGACCACTATTTACTCTAAAAATTAGGTCCTATTCATTTTTTTTCGTTTAAGCAACCGTTACGGCACAGTGGCGCCGTAAACCTCATATATGCTTTGACGGGCTCCAGTTTTTGTTTATTTTTTCGTCATCTGTTTGTTTTATTGATAAAGTACTTACGTAAAATAAAACAACACAGTGTAATCTACAAATCATGACCTATGCACATTTTACATGCTTTGCTCCCCAAAGCTACAGTGGCCCAAAATAAATTTTTTCATATTTTCGCCACCTACACGCATTTTATTGCGGTAATGCTATCTTAATAGCACAATATTCACCCCTAAGTGGTCGCTAAGCAGTGGCGGATCCAGGGAGTGGTGATGGGGGCGATCACCCCCACCCCTCTCAAACCAAGTGATATTATATTTGAAGATTATAAAAATATTCATTTATTTTTACAGAAATACTTATATTATATTAATATTATTTTTATAAGAATTACTTTTTATGCTTTAGCGACAGTGGCGGATCCAGCATCGTTAAGAGGGGGGTGCCAATTGGTTAAATTTCTATAAAAATAAATGAATATTTTTATAATCTTTGAATATAATATCACTTGGTTTGAGAGGGGGGGAGGTGATCACCCCCATCACCCCTCCCTGGATCCACCACTGCGTAGCGACCACGTAAGGGTAAATATTGTGCTGTTAAGGTAGCATTAATGCAATAAAATTCATGTAGGTGGCGAAAATTTGCAAAAATTTATTTTGGGCCACCACTGTGGCTTTGGGGAGCAAAGAATGTAAAATGTGCATAAGTCATAATTTGTAGGTTACACTGTGTTGTTTTATTTTGCATAAGTACTTTATCAATAAAACGAACAGATGACGAAAAAAAAAACAAAAACGGGAGCCCGCCAAAGCATATATGAGGTTTACGGCGCCACTGTGCCGTAACGGTTGCTTATACGAAAAAATGAATACGACATAATTTTTAGAGTAAATAGTGGTCTTTAACCTTGTATAAGTTTTGTTTAAAAATAATACATAGGTAATGAGAAAATCGTAAAAACATGCTCGCCAAGGGATAGGGGTAGTTTCTGCAGTATATTTTCAAGGATACGGGTGGTTTTCGCAGAGATGTTGCAATAACCATATATATTTTTGAAAAGCACTATTGATGAAGCATATGCCCATATGGATCAAAAAGCAAAAAACAAAAAAACATTTTCAACCCCCCATTTTATTTATTTTTTTTTGCTACAGGGGTTGTACTAGGAAATTGCTTTTGGTGTCCATGCATGGGTAATAATAACGTGCAGAAAATGATATATGAAGCATATTAATAAAGGGCATTGTGTGTGAAGGATTCCAAGAAAATCAATTTATTTATTAATTCTTCTTTTTTTGGGGTGGTTCCGGGAAAAAAATGGGGGTGCATTATAAAAATTTGTAAATAGCACCAGTACGTGGGTAATCGCTGAAAGCCTTTTTACTCTAGCATAAACGGTTCAGATGGTATAAAAAGAGGTTTTTTAAAATGTAACACCCTGTAATTAAAAAAAGGGCAATTACCCTTAAGTGAAACCTATACCAAAAAATCAGTCAATTATTTGTGAATAATTGCCGCAGGATTCCTTCTTAATTTCCTTTACAGTTAGGGAAAAATATATATTTTTTAAAAACATCTTTTTTAAAAACTTGTCAACTTTAGGGCGCCACCCCCGCTAAACGGTGGATGATAGAGAGATGGTGTCGGAAATAAATCGTAGAGAATATAGTCCTCTTCATATTTCTATAAAAGAGATTTTTTGTAAAAGTTACAGGAAGGGCTACGTTCCGCAGAAACCACAAATTACCCCCTTTAAAGGGGTGAAAAGGGAGGTTCCGGGGCGAAATTGTTTCAGAAAAAGTTAGTCTTATAATAAGCACCCCTTGATATACCAGAAAAAAAATAAAACCGGACTTGTGTCCATTTTGCAAGGTTCAACCTTTGTTTCCTACACTAAAATACCAGAGAAAAATGTAAATTCATAAAAAAAATCAGCGTAATCCGTTAATCTGTTTATGAAAAAATCAACTACGAAAATGAGCATAATTTTAAGTGATGCATAAATTTTGAAACTACATATGTGTATATTGGTATGCGGAATAAAAAATTGCACCTACGTAGGCTGCAATTAAAAAAATTGCAAACAATGTGCTGAGCAGTTGCACGTACGGTTTGTAGCGTGTCCATTTTGGCAGTACACAGTGATGAGCGCACTAATAGCCGGCAAAATAACGCAAAAGATGGAAAACATAATACATTGCGTAACAAAAAGAGATAAAACCAGTTTAGGTGGAAATTATCGTTATAAACGTATAAATAATCAACATTACATTACATAGTTTCCCACCTGTAGACGTCTGTGACAGGAGTATTTTATAAAAAGCTACTGTCACATTGACAGTTGCCATACTTCTCTGATACGTCTAAAGGTTGTAAACTATGTATAGTAACGTAATGTTACTTTATACGTTTATAACGATCATTTCCACCTCCACTAGTTTCATTCTATTTTTGTTGCGCAATGTATTATGGTTTCTACCTCTTTCGCTATTTTGCCGGTTATTAACAAGCTCATCACTGTAGAGTGTCATGTCGTCATTATTCATTAGGCTATAAAATTTAATGATCTACTCGCGATCATAAAAAGCGGGTCACTCGATGAGTTATTCAAGTTAGATGTCTCGAATTTTCTAAACCTGTTGTCCGATTTGAGTGATTTTTTAGTATGTTATAGCCTTATTCTTTAGCAGTATCGCTATAATAATATTGTTGCTAGACCGGTAAATTGTCATTGTATACCGGGTGTAACAATCATACTGTGTTTATTCCTAAAAGTTCGAAACACCCTGTGGGATGTCTTAGCATAGATAAAATATTGAAATTAAAACTCAATTGTAGCCTTAGGCTCTCTTAACATTGTATTTTTTTATTTATTTGTTTATGTTGGATAATAAAAAAGTTAAGCACGTTAATAACTAGCCATGTTCTTCATCAATACAGGGTGTTTCTAAATAAGTGCGACAAACCTTAAGGGATAATTCTTTATGAAAAAATAATGACAGTTTGCTTTATAAACATATGTCCGCAAATGGTTCGTTTCCGAGATACGGGATGTTGAAATTTTTCTTACAAACTGACGATTTATTTATTGCTCTAAAACCAATAGAGATATGCAAATTAAAATTGGTAGGTTTTAAGAGGCAGTTATTGTGGATTTTTTGGCATACAATTAATAATTCTATATTCACCATTGGCGTGCATACGGGTATAAATATTTTAGATACATCCCGTATGCACGCCAATGGTGAATATAAAATTCTGAATTGTATGTCAAAAAATACGTCATAACTACCTCTTAACACCTACCAAATTTCATTTGCATATCTCAACCGGTTTTAGAGCAATAAATAGATCGTCAGTTTGTAAGAAATAATTCAACATCACGTATCTCGAAACCGAAGAATTTGCGGTCATACGTTTATAAAGCAAACCGTCATTATTTTTTCATGCAGAATTGCCCCTCAAAGTTTGTCGGACTTATTTAGAAACACCCTGTATTGATGAAGAACATGGTTAGTTGTTAAGATGCCTAACTTTTTTATTATCCAACATAAACAAATAAATCAAAAAAGAAAATGTTAAGAAAGCCTCAGGCTACAATTGAGTTTTAATTTCAATATTTTATCTGTGCTAAAACATCCCACAGGGTGTTCCGAACTTTTAGGAATAAACACAGTATGATTGTTAAACCCGGTATACAATGACAATTTACCGGTCTAGCAACAATATTATTATGGCGATATTGCTAAAGAATAAGGCTAAAAAACTAGGCTTTTTGCATACTAAAAAAATCACTCAAATCGGACAACAGGTTTAGAAAATTCGAGACATCTAACTTAAATAATTCATCGAGTGACCCGCTTTTTATTTCGCAAGTGTATTTATACATAACATAAATGAGGTGTTATGAGAATTTACTACTTGGAGTTGTATCCTTCTCCTCCATATGTGCTCCTTTGTAAGGATGTAGTGGCGTCATGTAAGTCGTTTGGCTATTTCTATCCAATCCTCTCTGTCCTGTGCGTGTTGTTTTGCTTCGGAGACCGAGTAACCAGTCATGTCCCTTATTTGGTCCGACCATCGTAATAGAGATCTTCCTCTGGATCTTCTGCCCCATGCGTTGCCTTGAACTATCATTCGTTCCATGCCTTCTCTTCTTCTAGTTATATGTCCAAAATATCTAGGAGTTGTATATGTTACAGTTCAAGTTGATTCTCAGTTAGAGTTGACTCCAACTAGTTGGAGTCAACTCCAACTGAAACGAGCAGTAAAAGTTGATTTTAAAAATTTAAATCAACTTTTACTAGTTGGAGTTGACTCTTCCTGGATCGATTCAGTAAATGTTGATTATACGAGAATCACAAGTGTATTTTTGATGAGTGTGCGTTTCTTTGTTTTGACCGTTTCAACTACTTATTAGTATAGTCTGTAACGTCGCCCCCGTTAGGTAAATTATTCTGATTCGATTTTTTGAACAAACTTACTCAAAGAAATACATCCGTATAACAATCCTTATAACAAATACACAGGGTGTCACGCGGTACCGCGGTCGAAAAATTGTTTAACCAATTTTTGTTAACCAAATTCACAAAAATAATTTTTATCTACTCTATCTCATATTATGTAAAGCAGCGGTTCTCAATCTGTGGTATATGTACCACTGGTGGTACATATCATTATTTGCGGTGGTACACAAAACACACAAAAACTTAAAATAGTAGTACATAGTAAGTCTTGATTATACAATCTAAAAATATAGAAATATAATAAAAGAAACTTTAGATGGTACATGACTCAAAAAGATTGAGAACCGCTGATGTAAAGGTTTTATTGTGTGAAAATTGTAAATACAGATAGCAGTACATGAAGGGTTTAAAGTGTGTCTGAAGTAACAATGTATTTTAAATCGGTTTTACTTTTTCGCACTGTTTTTTAGCACACTTTCATATAATTAAACATCCTTAACTGTCGCCTTCGGGAGGAAATCAGACACGCCCTTGCAACGGCAACTGAAATGCTCACAAAACAGCTACCACGGAAGCAAAGATGGATGACAGAGGAAATATTGGATTTAATGGACGTCAACTAAAAAACAACAAATCTGTAGGAAAAGATGAAGTACCAGCTGAGCTATTGAAGTTAATCAACGAGGAAAACTTAAAGGGGTGATACACACGGGAGTAAGTACGCGAACTTATGGCTCGCGACCTTTTTCGCGCGTGTATCACCGCAAGTACGCGTACTTTAAGTCCGCCGAGTAAGTACGCCGTCGATCCAACAAGTTTGAAATCTTACTCGTAACCCGTACGTGTATCACTCCCACGAGCCGCAAGCCTCGAGCCATCATGTTATTGCGTTTAAAGTTACACTTATATTTTCACTAATTAAGCAAATTGCCTAGAAATAATTCAATCGTTTATTGTTGAAAGGAGAAAAGTTACATTTTATAAGTTTGGAGAAAACCGTAAAACACTATTTTAAGCTATACTAAATTATTTTTGATTATTTGTTTTTGAGTAAACCTAATTATTTATAGGCTGTTTTATCCTCCTGATAAAAAGATTACCATCTTATCTATGATATTTTGTTTGTTTATGCCTACCTTGTATTAAATTAAAATAGATCAAAAACAAGTGCTATCCTTCACATCATGATTTTGACAGCTTACCACACTTATAAAAAATCAAATTATTCTTCTATTTAACAAAACCTGATCAAAATAATCAAACTCTACTAAAAAACATAAGATTTCAGCAAAATTAGGTACACAAAAAATAAAAAATTTAACCACGAGGACAGTTTCTAAATTTTTTGCAACCGACGGCGACCGCGATCTTTAAACCCGCGTACTTAAAGATTGCGTGTGTATCACGCGCTTTAGACCTTCTTCTTGGACTATTTAATAATGTTTACAATACAGGGATTATCCCTAAAATATGGCTTGAATCAGTCTTCATACCACTGCCTAAAAAGAAGAATGCCAAATTATGCCAGGACTTCCGCCTTATAAGTCTATTAAATAACATTCTGAAGCTTTTCTTGCGTATTATACAGAACAGAATATATTATAAAAAATGTGATGAGGTCACCGGTCAAGAACAATTTGGCTTCAGGAAAGGTATGGGGACACGAGAAGCAATATTCTGTCTTCAAACTCTGGCACAAAGATACAAAGATCAGCAAGCAGACCTTTTTATCTGTTTCATAGATTTTGAGAAAGCGTTCGATAGGGTGAAGCACAAGACCTTGATAGAAAGATTGAACGACATCGGAGTCGACAAAAGAGATTCTAAAATTATAGAGGTTATTTATTGGAATCAGACAGCAATCATAAAGACCAATGGTAATACGTCAAGGCCAATTGAAATACAACGAGGTATTAGACAGGGTTGTGTGCTATCACCCATACTTTTAACTTCTACTCTGAGGTAACATTTGCGAACTCTTTATCGCATTCTTCAGAAGGAATCAGGATAAACGGGCAGAGAGTAAATAACATCCGGTATGCAGATGACACAGTATTAATGACTGATTCGGACCATAGTCTGCAGATACTGTTGGATAGGGTTACTGAGAGTTGTGAAAAAATGGGGATGAAGATCAATACTGCGAAAACCAAAGTTATAAGAATAACTAGGAACAAAAATTTACCTCTTCCAATAAATATGTGAAACACCAACAGCTTGAATACGTAAGCCAGTACAAATATCTTGGTTGATGGTTCAACAATCAACTTGATTATAAACAAGAAGTCAAGAGCGAGAATAGAGGTAGCCCAACAGGGGTTTATCAAAATGAAAAGCTTATTTTGTAACAGTAGCATTAATATCAGCCTTAGATGTCGTTTTCTGCATTGCTATGTGTGGTCAATACTTTTGTATGGAACGGAGGCCTGGACACAACACAACACTGATGAACAAGTTGGACGCCTTTGAACTCTGGCTTTATAGAAGAGGCTTGAAAATACCTTGGACAACCCACACCACCAACGAATATGTTCTGAGGAGAATAGGTACAGATACGGAACTGCTAAAAATCATTAAAGTCAGAAAAGTTAGCTACCTGGGACACATAATGAGAAACAAAAAGTACCGCCTCACGCAACTGATCATCCAGGGTAAGATTGAAGGAAAACGGGGTCCCGGTAGGCGCCAGATTTCATGGCTTAGAAATATCAGAGACTGGACCGGCCTTGATTCAACGTCTTTGTTTAGAGCCGCATTGGACAGAGACAGATTTGCCAGTGTAGTCGCTAACCTCCACTAAAGGAGAAAGCACCACAAGAAGAAGAACTTTCGCCTTGTCATGGTGATGACATGTAAGCAATAAATTACAAAAAAAGTTTTGACAGTTTTGTGGTTTGACAGAAGTTTGAATTTTTAAATGCCAAAATGGTTCAATGGTGCATCTCACTCACACTCACATTGATAGCTGCGTCAATACGCTCCTAGCACTCATTGTTAATAATTAAAAATAACCGCTTAGTAATAAAATAATAACAAAAATTTCTTCAGTATCTTGTAGGGGGGTCGTTAAAATTCGTATGACAGTAATGACAGATGACTTTTGCATATTGTATACCTACCTAATTACTAAATCTATAAAGTTTTGATTTATTTTGTATGAATATAATTGCGAAACACTACAGAATTTTACTTTTTGACATAAATTTTATTAATAATAAGATAAATTTTGTACAATATTTTTAATAATTAAAGTAAATAAATTTTAATTTCACTCAAATAAATAATCGATTGCTATCATTGACCACTTACATTCAATCTCGGTTAATTTGATTAATAATCGCAGCAGGTAAAGTAACATTCTTCTTTCAATACAACAAAGTGTTACTTTACTGCCGAAAATGAGGGCAAATGAGTACAATAATGGATGATTTTAGTGACGTTTGGCGATAAACAATGATTTTAAACAAATTCGCAAAAATAATTTTTTTACTTCGCACAAATTTTTTTTAGATCCTTTGGGCCTTTTTTCTTTAAAATTGACTATTTATATAAATTAAAAATAACCATTTTTAAGGTTTAATAACTCCGTTAAAGATAATTATTGTGAAAGTCGAGCGAGCGGCTGTGGAGTAACGGCATAATTGCTCGCCTCATACGCCAGTGTACGTGGGTTCGAGCCCTGCCAAAGACAAACCATTTTCATTTCCAATAATGACACGAGCCGTCTCACCGTGCCTCGGAGAGCACGTTAAGGTTAAGCCGTCGGTCCCCCTGGGCTAGTGTACATCGCCACTAGTTACTTGAAACAGGGTTAAAGATGTAATTGGCGCCGGAACTGTCCGAAAGGCAAAAATGCCATACGGTATTATATATTATGAAAGTCAGAAACTAAAAAAAATCAAAGATTAAAGCTACCTCTATCTCATATTAAAGCTACCTCTTCAGCTTCCTGAAGAAATTTTTGTCATTATTTCATTAATAAGATATTATTTTTAATTATCAACAATGGCGAGTGCGAGTGAGATTCACCATTGGACGGCCGGAATGGTGCATCTCTTTAGCACTCACCATTGACGACCGCCTAATACGCCCTTAGCGCTCATTGTTAATAATTAAAGATAAAGCTTAGTAATAAAATAGTGACAAAAATTTCTACTGGATCTTGTAGAGGGGGCTATAAACTTAGGTTTGGTCACTTTCTGACTTTCATAATAACGGATTTTAACCGAGTTATTAAGCCTTGAAAATGGCTATTTTCGCATTTTTCAAATTTTAAATCGCGTATAACTCGACAACAATCAATTTTAGAGAAAAATCACAAAATACCTTTTTTTGCTCAGAATAACCCAAATGATCTAAAAAAAATATTGTTCGAAGTGAAAAAATTATTTTTGTGAATTTGTCTAAAAAAAAATTGTTTAAACAATTTATCGATCAAGGTACTGCCTGGCACCCAGTAGATTTATTATAAGGACCTCTTTTTGAGTAAGTTTGTGCAAAAAATTCGAATCGGAGTAATTTACCTAACGGGGGCGACGATACAGCTTAGACTAATTTGAACATTTTCAGTAACATTTAATTTCTAGAATCGGCTGTTTGTATGAATCAGAATCAACTTTTACTAAATGGCATTGGGAAGAGTATACTTTTCCTAGTTGGAGTCTACTTTTACTAGTAAATGTTGAATATAAATCTTCATTTTATATTTATAATCAACTTTTACTGAAACCAGCCGTTAGAGTTGACTCCAACTAGTTGGAGTCAACTCCAACTGGATAATCAACTTGAACTGTAACATATACATATTTTAAAACGTTGCACTTTTTGAACTCCCAATTATGACGATATAACGTTAGAAATTAAAAAATACGGATTATTCACATTATGTTTAGACAAAATGTAAGTAAAATAATAATTTTACGTTTTGTCAGGACGCGTGTAGAGCTGACCGCGACAAAAAAGGTTGGGGAATTTTGTCGCGACAAAAGGTTTTGTCAGAGCGTGTGTAGACGGTTTATATCTTACCTGTTCATGATCCCTAACCTGAGAATATGTTAACAATTCTCGACAACCATCAAATCTGTTAACACATTTAAACAAAATGGTTTCAGCAAGTTTTCCATATAGTGATTCTACCCCTTCTGATTTATTGACTGGGGCTTCCTCATTATCAACATCAACACATCTTCCACACTGTATAAGCTTGTTTGGATAAACTTTTACGGGTTTCACCGACAGATATTTATGACAAAAACTGCAAACTAAAGTGTCTAGGATATTATCTGGCAGTATAAACGCCATTATAATACCGTATAGTAGGTAGTATATCTAAATAACGAAATCTAAATTGATGAAAAACAGTTCTTGCTGTGATCACAAAACACACATTTTATAATACAAAATATATTTGCGTTGCGTTGCAGGCTATGATTGACATACAATAATTAATAATATTGTGTGTTCACTGTTCACTTCTGGTTATCTCGTTTGAAGTTAAATATAAAGTTTACGATTTTCAAACAATGGCGTGCTTGATTATTTTATTTTACTTTTGGATAGGTATGTTTAAAATATGTTTACATAGGTAGGGTAAATAATGCACTAATTGTTGGCTATGAGCCAGGGCCGGATTTAAGGGGTGGCAAGCTGGGCAGCTGCCCGGGCCCCCACAAAGCCTCAAACGCAAAAAATATCAGCAAATTATTCACATAGAATTATTTTTGTTTTATACATACACTTGTTCCGTCCACTCTCTTTTTAGTTGCAAAAGCTGCAGGCTGCAGCTGAGTGTTGTTCTGCTGCTACAGCATTATCTGATTTCTTAGAAGAACTATATGTATTTTCACTTCCTCTACATTCAGGGGTGGGCAAATACTTTTAAGCGCGGGCCAAAATGAAATTTTCAAAATGGTCCCGGGCCGGAGACCTATACCCAGCATGTACGCTGCACACACGCTAATGTTTTTGGTGGAGGTTTTTTTCTGCCCAAGAAATTTTTTTGACAAAAATACTATAAGTATCATATTAAAGCATTTGGACAAAGACATTTGACTATTAGTAATAGATAATACTAATAATAAATTGTCATAGTTGGGGTGTGGGTGTACATGCGAACAATTTGTTCCCAGTAAAATTACGAAATTTTGAATGTGGTCCATTATATTAAGCCATAGCAAGAATCTAGATAAAAAAAGAAATTTAGAAATTCAAGAGCAGCCTTTATGGAGATAAGGAAATTTCTGAGTAACCAAAGATTCAATCTGCAAATCTGATATCGAATGGCAAAACGTTATGTCAAGTCAACCATCATTGACGAAATTCAAAGGAGACGACTGATCTGGTATGGTCATGTAGAAAGAACGGACGACGACAGGCTGCCAAAACAGATTTTTAAATTGAGGCCAAGGGGAAGAAGAGAAGAGGGCCGAAACAATCCTAGCTGTGTGACATTCAGAAGGTAATGCCAAAAAAGAACCTTTACCCTGACGAACGCAACGACGGACGGACGAAGCTGGAAACTGGGAACCGGAAGGCGGAGGACCCTACAAAAACCGGGATAATAATAAAAATGGTATATCCACTCCACTCTTGTTTATTGGATTGTTAATGCTGACTTAATGAGAAAGCTGGAAGCGTTTGATATGTGGCTCTTTAGGAGAGTTTTGAAAATACCATGGGCCGATTATATTAGAAACGAAATGATATTGCACAGAATGGGAAGAGACCGATAACTTTCGACCATCATTAAAAGGAGAAAGGCAGCAAGAAGAAAGGGCACATACTTAGAAATGATAAGTACGTTGTTGTAAGTTGTTGCAGCAGCTGATTATGAAAGGTAAAATCCAAGGAAAAGGGCGCTGGTAGACGACAAATACCCTGGCCGTAAAATATTCGCGCCTGGACCAAGTTAAACACAGATGCTTTTAAGAAAAGCAGAAGATAGAGATTCATTTCATTGAACACTACGAACACTAATACTGTTGATTTCAACAAAATCGCATAAAAGAGATGAAGAGCGCAAAATTTCGGACCAATGCTTTTTAAATGCATTCCTTTTTTTCGAATCCTGAGGAAACTAAAATATTCTTGAAAAATTTAAACTCAGAATGAAAGATTACATTATTACCGAGGAGGGCCGAAAATCCCTTGATGATTGAAAATAAGATATTTGAAATTAAAAAACACATTAAATTTTCTCTTGTTTTTACCCCGGTGACTTATTAAAATAAACATAGAAGTTTTCAGTGACTTGCGGCCCTCGGCAATAATGCAATATTTCATTCAGTGTTTAAATTTTTCAAAAATACTTATCTAGTTTCCTCAGGATTAAAAAAAATAATGCATTTAAAAAGCGTTAGTAATGCGCGCAGAGAAAAAGTCTCACAATAAATACGAATTTAAATCAAATTTCTATTTTGTAATATTTTTATTTACTTGTTATGTTAACAATATCTATTTCTAACAATTTTAAAGCTCATAAGTTCTCACCAAATCCATAAATTCCACAAAAAAATTAAAAAATTAAAAAAAAATAAAAAAAATAAAAAAAAATTTCTGCGCATTACTACGATCTTCCTCGAGGCACTTACGAGTGGAAAGCAATGTTGAAAAATTTTTCATCAAGTTATCACGGAAGGAAAAGGATAAAATGTGAGATTTTTTCTCACGGTGCGACTGCTCCCGGGTTAAATAAATTGCTTGCGGGATTTCTCAACGGGCCGGAAAAAGTAAGCAAAAGGGCCGGATCCGGCCCGCGGGCCGGCTTTTGCCCACCCCTGCTACATATAGATACAACTTGTTAAACAAATGTTTAAAAGCTGCATCTTTAAGCGACAGCAACGCAGATTGTGGCAGAAATATTATTGTTCCTAAAAGAGTAAATACTACTAGATGGTTATCCAGAAGTGATACCGCAAAAGCACTAGTTAAAGATTATAATCAGACTAAAGTAGACTTATCCAAAATTTCAGAAGCAACAATTTAAAAATCGTAGCGATACAAACTGTTTGTATAATCGAATGTGCTTACTGTAAACAGAAATATTTGCATTATTTTGGAATGAAATCTTAGAGAGGACAAACAGCACAATACATATTCTCCAATATAAAAATATTAACCTTAATTCAGGAGTGGCAGCACTTAGATCACTTAAAGAATTTGTACAGTCAAGACGTGACAATTTCAAAACATATGAGACGTGAGGCGCGATGGTAAGCGGAAGGCAAGACTAAGTATTCGATACATAGAAAATGACTACGGAATATTCGACTGACTCCACTGGATTACGGAACATCTCAAGAAACTGAAATGACAACATCGGAGAAATTTAGGACTCAAAATTTTATCGCTATTATAGATCACCTCATTACCTCTTAAAGTCAAATTTACCAATTTTGGATTTTTACATCATTTAGATATATTTTGGTTATGCATATATGTACAATATTTTGGCCATGTTATGCAACACCCAGAGAGATATAATATACTTCATTTAATAATACAAGGCAAGGTAGACGGAAGAAGGGGGCAGGTCGAAGAAGAACGTCATGGCTTAAAAACCTGAGAGAATGGTTTAACAGATCCTCTGCATCCATTTTCCGAGCTGTCGTGAACAAAATTACTATAGCCAATTTGATAGCCAATGCTCGATAATCAAGCACGGCACATGAAGAAATAGACATCATTTAGCTTCGGAGCTATCAAAGCTTAGGTACTGACATCTGTAGCAATGATTTAGATGAAAACCTAGGTGTCGAACTAATACAATTTGTAGAATTTTTCAAAGAGGAAATCTGCTCATTAAATATAAGCAAAGAACTTTAAATGTACCGATTGCTAGAAGAAAAGAATGTGAATGATGCGTTTCCAAATGTTGAGGTGATACTTCGTTTATATTTCTGATACCAACTAACTGTAGTGGGGATGGGGAGAGGTAATTCTCAAAACTTAAGTTAATTAAAAATTGACTTCGGTCTATGATGGGCCAAGAGCGTTTGCATCATCTCTCTATAATGAGCATTGAACACGATGTCTTCTTAAAGCAGTAAGACATGTCCGACATAGTCAAAGAATGTTCAAGTAAAAAATCTCGAAAAGTATCCGGACTTCAACCCTACATCCTACTATGTTTATTTTTAATATTTTACTGTAACATATTTTAATTTTAAATTTTACTGTATTTAAAAATGTAGATACATATTTATAAAAATAGATCAACATTTTTTTAATGGTAGGACGTAGGGCCCCCACAACAATTCTCCAGGGGCGTCCACTGCTTTAAATCCGGCTCTGCCATGACCAGGCCGCCGAGAGGAATGAGCGGGCCCCGGCAAGAAGTGGCGAACGGGCCCCCGACAAAAAGTGAAGAACGAAAAAAATTGTTCAACTTTTATAGAAATAAAATTATCAATAGTAAAAATATGTAATAAGAAACATTTGAAATATAAATTTTATTAAATTTTGATTATATTTATAATAGTGACAATATTTATAATACAGATGCTTTTCGAGTATTCTGATTGGAAAAGATGTCTATAACTTTCGAAAAATCGCATGATTTTACCAAATCATTCTCAATGCACAAAGTTGATAGGCGAGTTAACCAATCCTGTTTCATTGTAGATATCACAGCATTCTTTATGCGGGAAAGAAAACTAAAGGATCTTTTCGCTTCTGCGACTGTCACCGGCAATGTGCAAAATATTGTTAACGCAATAACGACAGGAGCGTCATTTGAAATTTTGATAGGGGGGGGGCAAGCATTATATACAATATACATTTATATGCAAACATAATACAAAATTGATCTATTTTTTGTAAATTTCAGTAATTTTCAGGGCCAGGGGGGGCAAATGCACCCCTGCCCCCTGTCAAATGACGCCCCTGAATAACGACGTTAGGAAATAATGAATCTAATTTGAGATGTTTGTCTAGATCAGGGCTTCCCAAACTTATTCGTACTGTGACGCCCTTGGGACTTTGCTATTTTTTGCGACGCCCCTCAACCCAACCCCCAATAGTACTTACCAATTTTAGTACTAGCCTAGTAACAGGTTATTTATAATTTTTATAGATATTAAGAAAGAAATCAAAAAAAAATGGCACAAAAATAAAAAGGGATATTTATTTATGTAACTGGCTGGTTAATGTGAGGAATGTGCTTGCTTTTTTAGCATAGCTTATGAAACCGGGGCGCCAATTTGGAAATTGTCACTCTAATTTCTTTTTCTAAGTTTATGTTTGACCTGTACTTGTTTTTAATTACTGCAACTGCAGAAAAGCCCGTTTCGCACAAGTACGAAGTCGCAAATGGTAATAAAACCTTTAATGCAGCAGTGCTGATGGCATGATAATAATTATGAGAAACTGAGCTCCAAAATTCCAACAGGTCCTTGTCATGTTGAAGCTTTAGGCTGGAATCACAGGACAATTCTGTCGGTTGTTCTCCCTCTGTTGAAAGTGTCGATGGTGTGAATGACTAGGGAGGGATTCTGTCTGACCCAGTCATATTGCTCCAGATTTTTGGGAAAACATTTCTCAGTGTTCGTTCAATGATAACATGTGTTGTATAAACATATTTTTTAAAGAGGAACCGAGGATTTCTATCAATTTTTCTTGTAAAATACCTTGTAAAGCAGGAAAACAGTCAATTTCTTGATCTTCTAATTTTCTTTTCCATAAGAGCAACTTCTGAAACCCAGTAATTTTATCTGCCAATTCAAGGATATGAGTATTATTTCCCTGTAAATACTTATTAAGATCATTTAATTTGTTAAATATGTCACAGGGGTATGCTAATTTTATTATAAACTCTGAATTAATATAGTTTTACGCATCATTATGGGATTCTGTATGACATGTAGATACATGTAAAATTTCATTTTTTTAATTCATATACACGTGCAAGTACGTTGCCTTTGTAATGTAGTTCACCACCACCACTTGAATAATGCTATCCATCACAACACTTAATTCAGGTGTAATGTTCTTTGCTGCTAAGGCCTCTCTATGTATGACACAATGTGTCCATTTTACACTTTGAGCCTTGGTTTTGATGAGAGCTTGTAGTCCTACATACTATCCACACAAATATATTTTCTGTATTAAAAGTCCGCGCTGACACGCGACGCCCCTGGGACAACGACGCGACGCCCCAGGGCGTCGCGGCGCACAGTTTGGGAAGCCCTGGTCTAGATGTCTAGATGTTTGTTGAGAAGTAAATCTATTGGAGAAATTGCAGAGAAAGATTCAAGGAAGGCGCAGCATAGGTAGAAGAAAAATGTCCTGGCAGAGAAATCTCAGAGATTGGTTTGGATCCAGCTCAACTGAACTCTTTCGGGCTGTAGTGTCAAAAGTTAGAATAGCAATGATGATTGCCAACCTTCGTCGCGGAGATCGCACGTAAAGAAGAAGATTGGAGAAAGTTGAGATTTACCAATATTATCTTTGTATATTGCTATCAAATGAAAAATTTCATCTATCAATTCTTCACTGATGTCTTCTTTATAAAACTCGCGCAATATATCAATTTTTTCTTAATATTCTCGTCATCATCATCTCGGAATGTCCACAAAATGTTAAATAGCGAATGAATTTCATTTGCGGCATTAAATATGCTGGTTAAATTGCTTATTATTTGACAATATTAAATAGTTCACAGCGAAATATTGCGTCGGGCTCAAAATTATCAGTCGCATCACTACTAGGCCCAGGCAATCATCAAAAAATCTCACTGGCTTCTTGCGCCGTTTTTCTTTATTTTATGTAAATTCTGGATTTACTCCATAATTGCTGGTAACTAATTTAGATTATTCAACAATGGAAGACCTGATCCCTTTAGATCAGAGGTTCCCAACCAGTGTGCCGCGGCACACTAGTGTGCCCGGCACACTAGTGTGCCCTGAAGTCCCTGCAGGTGTGCCGCGATATTTGATTATACTCACTATCATTATAGAGATTATTTACCCCAGTGTGCCGTGGCTGAACCAATTTTTAATTTAGTGTGCCTCAAGCTAAAAAAGGTTGGAAACCGCTGCTTTAGATTCTGACCCGTTATATTCTTCAATCAATTTCTGATTTTTTGTAAATCTTCTAGAAGCCCTGGTATATTTTTTAATCTCCATACCCATAGTTATCTGACTGCACTGCAGCATTTGACTTCTGTGATTTATTGCTGTTAAAATTTTACAGCAAATCAACTAAAGGTCATGTTAAATATAGCCGAGGATTAATTAAACGTATTATGGACATTAAGTGAAGAGCAAAAAAAAACGGGAAAAATTACGTCTTTGGTCTGGTCGACGCTGGGCCTATTACATCGCCGGGCCCCGGTAAAATGTACCGGCTGTACCGCCCTCTCCGCGGCCCTGGCCATGAGGCCATGAGCTAATTCATCATCAAACCGTATTCGTCCGCTGCTGGACATATGTCTCCTTCAGCTCTTTCCATCTGTCTCTGTTTTGTGCGGCTTGCATCCAGTTGCTGATAATACGCTTCAGATCGTCAGCTCATCTGGTTGGTGGTCGTCCTCTGCGCCGTAGTGCTTATTCTCGTGGCCCCCACTCGACAATAAGTTTTGTCCATCGGTTGTCGGACAATCTGGCGACGTGTCCTGCCCAATTCCACTTGACGACGCGATTCTTTCGACGGCGTCCGTTGTTTTTGTTCTACGACGTATTTCTTCGTTTAGGATTCGGTCCCTCAGGGATACAACCAACATCTGGCGCTCCATAGCCCTCTGAGTTAGGCGAATCTTGTTCACTACCTTTTTGTGAGTGTTAATGATTCTGCTCCATAATTGAGTACAGGCAACACACACTGGTCAAAGATTTTCCTTTTCAGGCATATGGGTAAGTGCGATATGGGTAAGTGGAACATAGTTCAGTTTACCAAATGCTCCCCAGGCTAATCCTATGCGACGTGGGAGCTCGCACGTCTGGTTATCTCTTTCCAACCGAATTTCATGTCCCAAGTACTTATAAGATGCAGTCTGCTCAATATCCATTCCATCAACAACAATATTACGATTTAGCACCAGATTAGTCATTATTTGCGTCTTGTTGATGTTAATCTTTAGTCCGACCTATAAGAAAGCGTGATATAACTTGTTCAACATTATTACTGCATCATCCATACGGTCGGCTATAAGGACGATTTCATCTGCGAATCTCAAATGACTTACATCTGAACGAATTTGGTATCAACATAAATGGAGAGAAGCTGTCTTCTTAAGTGTGTTCTAAAAGGGTTGTGAATAGCTTTGGTGAGATGGTGTCTCCTCGCCGTACTCCTCGCTGTATACAGAATTTATTTGTTTGTTGATCAGATAGTCTTACGCTAGCCGTTGCGTTGTGGTAGCACATGTTAGTGTAGCGATGATCTATTCGGCATTCTGTCAATGCTTTTAACATTTTCTACTTGTTCATGGTATCGAATGCTTTCTCATAGTCCACGAATATCAGTGCCAATGGTTTGTTGTATTCTGCAGACTTCTCTATCAAGTTTTTTATTACCAGTAAGTGGTCGTTAGTGCTATATTCAGATCTATACCCAGCTTGTCCTCGCGGCTGATAGAAGTCTAACTTAGCCTCCAGTCTTTTTTTGATAACTTTTGTGAAAAATGTATATATGTGTGATAGCAAACTGATAGGCGGCAGTATTTTAGATCTGTTATGTCACCTTTCTTTTGTAATAAAACAATGACTGCATTGTTCCATTGAAAAGGAGTTTTTCCTTGGTAAATGCATTCGATGAAAAGTTTGGCCAAAGCCTGGATAATTTTATTTCCATGTTGTTTGATTGCCTCGATCACTATTCCATCATCGCCTGGGAATTTATTATTTTTCATTTCTGAAAGTGTCTTTTAAACTTCGTATGGTGTTACTTCTGGCATTAATTCTGATCCCTGGTTTGTGATTTTGGGCAGGGGCCGATCTTCCCTTACGTTGGTGCTCAGTGTTATTCGTATTTCGCCGCAAAACCTTTAAACTTTTGTTTTCTTGAATTATTTGAGTTATTTCTCTTGTATTGTTTTCTCTTATGTATTTTCGGATTGATCGGTGGATATCTTTATTTAATTTCTTCAGTGTGGTGTAGTTGGAGTCGTATTTTTCCGTCAGTTGTTTTCATTTACTTATGATATTTTAAAGTAATTAAGTTAACTCTTTGATGTTTTGGCTTAATTTTTCTTTATGGGTTACGACCGCCGGGCAGCACTCCCTTTCTGTTTCTTTTAGTGCCTTCGTTATGAGATTATTTGCTAGTTCAATGTCTTCTATTTCGTTTCCTAAGTCTTGTATACGTCTGGTTAGTATATCTTCATAAAGGTCGTTGTTTGCTGGAGGAATCCATTTCTTCTTTCGTGTTTTGAAGATCATCTTGGCTCTTTCCAAGTTGACATTTAATTGTATCCATGCTTGGATTAATATGTGGTCGCTTCCTATCGAAAATTTGTTAAGTACTGCAATGTCTCTTTAATTATATTTTTGTTCTTTATCATGAAATCTATCTTATTTTTGACACAGCAATCTGGGCTTATCCATGTCTATAAGCGCTGAGGCTTTTTATCAAAAAAAGAGTTCATCATGGATAAATTTTCGTGGTGTAAGAAGTTGAGCAGTTTTGCCCTCATTCATTTCTTTCGCCATAATCATACTTGCCAATTGCTCGTTCTGCATCATCTTGTTTAAAGCCCTCTTTCGCATTGAAGTCGCCATAATTATTGTGTAATATGCTGGTGTAGTATGTAATGCTGTTTCTAGTTCATCATGAAATTTTTCAATTTCTTCATCCGAGTGGCTAGTCGTTGGAGCATATGGCTGAATTAACTTAAGATTATATCTTGCATTTAGTTTAGTAGCTACACAATCCTGGCTGAGCACACATGAGCTAGTCATTTTCCTACTAATATGTTTTGATTAAAATTGGGAAAATGTTGGCATTTTGTTAAATCTGACTACTCTTTGAGTCTGGCATCATATCTCCTAGAGCAGGGGTCACCAATTAGCGGACCTCGGTCCGCATCCGGACCGTGGGCTAGTTTTCTGCAGACCGCCATTAAATTCAGAATATACCTAGTGTTTGACAATTTTGAAAATGTTTTGCCATGAAATTGTGTACTAGGTTTGGCTCAACTTATCTGTGCGAAGCCGCTTTATCAAGAATGAACTTTATTAAAAATCGGTACAGATCTCAGCTAACAGATGAATGAACTATTTTCAATGGGAAATACTTACGCCACAATTTTACCAAAAAAATGATTTTATTAACGTTTCGACGCCCAAGTCGGGTGTCGTTGTCAAAATACAAAATAATACTAGTTGATTAAGAAATAGTTGATTATAAAATTGCCACAAGAAAATAGCTTCAGAACAACATTAACAGATGAATATCTCAACTCTCTAATGAGAATCAGTTGCACTAAACTCACTCCAAACTTCAGACAGGTTGTACATAACAAAAATGTCATTTTTCTCTCTGATGATTTAGTTTTGTTAAGAGTTTTTTCCCTTATTGTTACACTTACTATAATCATTAATTTTAAATTTAAGTAAACTGTAATATAAAATTGTCATGTGCGTTTTTTTATATTCATTTCCTCCCTCATATGTTAAGTGGGAGTACTTTTCAGCTGTGCATTTAATTAAAATAATTTTCAGATTTAATAAGTTTGCAACAAACAGCTTGCATTGAAACTAATGTAGAAAAGATAACATGTTAATTACCATTTTGTACTATGATTATTTATTTTCAATTCCTCAGTTTCAATAACTGGATTACTGGATCAGTGCCGGTTTATGCACTGGGCGCTTGGGGCGGGCGCCCAGGGGCCCGGACCCCGGAGGGGCCCGTACGGACCCCTTCCTTTTATTAATAAAAAAAGTAAAGTCCGCTAAATAATCTACGTATTTTCCAAAATGGAAAAAAAAACGACGAACTACTTGCGATTTAGAAATGGTCTGATTTTAAGACTGATGACTTTATAAAAACTGCAAACTTTTAAACCAAAAAGTGATGTCATAGAACGTTATAAAAATATGTTTGAAGATGTAGAAAAAGCTTATTATAGAAGATTACATAAAAGCAACTTTTATAGATGAAAAACCCAATGGAGGCAAAGAAACGAGAGATTGGCTAATATACGGCGCAAGTGTTAAAGCTGTTTATTGTTACTCATGCAAATTATTTTCAATTGAAAAAATAGTTTAACTGAGTTTGGATGGACCCACTGGAAACATTTGAATATTTTGCTCAAATCTCACGAAGAAAGTAAATTTCATCTGAACTCTATGGTTACATTAATATCAAGATCATCATTGATTGGAGTTATAGACGCTGTCTTGAAAGAGCAAGTAAAATGCGAAGCTAACTATTGGATAAACGTCCTAAGAAGAGTTGTTGTCAATACTAAATGACTTGCTTCTCAAGGACTAGCTTTCCGTTGATGCAATGAGGATTTAACGAGTCATCATAAAGGAAATTACAGTTGTCTTGTATACTTGGCTAAATTTGACTACTTCTTAGCTGAGCATTTACAACGGAATGCGAATAAATGAAAAGGTTCAGTTAGCTATCTGTCTCACCAAATTTGCAATGAATTTTTGGAAGTAATGAAATCAAAGCTTGTAGAAACTTTTGACGCTGTAAATGCTTTAGTTAAAAACTAGGGATCCATAAAACCTATTTTTTCCAGTTAAGCAATAACAGAGACGAAAAATTAGCAATTAAAAATGAAGCCAAGACACTGCAGAATAAAATCTTTGAGACAGCTCTATTGACACTGATTTTGACAAAAACTTTGGAACGAGTTAATGCAAAAGCAATACGTGAACGTGAAGAAACTGTGGACTTAAACGTGTCAATTGGAGTAGAAATAATGACTAATGACAATCTATTTTGAGATTTGTTGGAGACGTAAGAAATATGTCAAGCGAAATTGAACTAGAAGCCAAAATTTTTTTTTTTTTCGAAGACGAGGATATATGCTACAAAGATGTTACATCAACTGTTAGATGATTTTCTACGCTAGATAAAGAAGCAGTCAAGACGTCAATTAATACTTTATATGTGAAATATAAAAAAATGTGTTGATGAAACCAAAGAGAACTTGCATAATGGAATTACCCATTCTAAAACATTATGCCAAAAGTTAAATAAACATTTATAAAATTTGGTATCATCCAGGATGTAAATATTGTACCTAAAGGTAACATTTCCCAATATTTTACCTTTACTGCGAGTTTGTTTCACGATACCATTTCTAATGCATCAGGCGAGCGGTCTTTTTCGGCCTTAAAAAGAATAAACATATATTTAACGCCAAATTTGGGTCAAGAAAATCTAGACGCATATCACTATTGTATTATAGAAAATGAAGACCTAGAGCAACTGAATTGTGATAGTATCATCTGACAGATTGCTAATGCCTAATCAAGCAAAAAAGTGATCTAATTTTTGTCATATGTATTTTTTAGAATATATTTTTTTGTTTGCCATGTGTTGTTTTTTGTAACTTTCTATTTTTTTTATACATTTTTAAATGTATTTTTTGGAATATTTTTACGTTTGCTATTCTTCTTGTTTTCTAAAAATTGTGTATGGATTTTACGGGTATAAATACATGAATGTGTTTTCTTGTAAAAAAATCTGACAACGAATAGCAATTAAGGGGGCCCCTAAATATTCAGCGCCCAGGGCCCGAAGTTAGGTTAAACCGGCACTGTACTGGATTTAACCCTTAAACGCCCAACCTTTTTTAGGTTCCATGTACACCCAAGGGTGGGTAAAAAATGTCCACCTCGAAAATAGCTAATATATTTATTGAGAGTTGTTGGAGATAGATTAAACTTAAGAATATTAAGCTTAATAAACACAGCATTTTCTAAAATATTAATATAAACAATTTACAAACCTTACAACAAAATTACAGTGTACATCAAAATTAACATACCTACCAGTAAAAGCCAGTAATTCAGATCTGTCGATTTTCTCCACATTCTTCCTTTTAGCTTCCTCAAAACCTTTAAGACAGAACTTTAATCAAAAATAAAAAGAATTAACAAAATTATAAGTAACAATAATAAATAAAATCAAACAACCAACATCTCTACATAACCTAACTTTTCTTGAAGTTGACGTTCACTGCAAAGTTGACGTAAGCTGGTAAATATATCTGAATTAAGAATAGACATGCACTGTATAGCTATCTCTGTCATTCAGAGCCACCTATGGTGACAATAATTTTGGATCACACGATAATTGATCCAAAAAAAGGCCTAACCCAGACATCCAAAGTAAAAGTTTTCCTTCAACACCAAACTGTCCACATATAGTTCAGTAAAAAGTTACACCATTTTGAGCGTCCGGTTTGGGGGGGGGGGGGGGGAGATGGGGGAGAAGTCGGTAAATTAGTAGTTTTTTTAAGTTTTTCGTCAATATTTCTAAAACTATACTTTAGCGTAAGGAATGTTCTATAGAAAAATGTTCTACATACAATTTAAAACAAAAAAGGTTCATACATAATTGTTATAAAATCAACGGTTCCAGAGTTACGGAGAACAATTTGGTGTTGGAGGATAACTTTCACTTCGGATGTCTGGTGTTTTTGGTATAGTTAAATCATAAGTATTGCCCAAAAAATATAAAAAGTATCGAAAACCTCGACTTTTCACCCTCCGTAACTCTGGAACCGTTGATTTTATGACAATTATGTATCGAACATTTTTTGTTTTAAATTTCATGTAGAACATTTTTGTATACAACATTGTTTACGCTAAAGCATAGTTTTAGAAATATTGACGAAAAACGTAAAAAAACTACTAATTTACCGGCTTCTCTCCCATCTCCCTCCCAAACCGGACGCTCAAAATGGTGTAACTTTTTACTGAACAATATGTGGACCATATAGAACATTTTGTTGTTGGAGGAAAACTTTTACTTTGGATGTTTGGGTAGGCCTTTTTTTGGACCAGTTATACTATACTACCTCCGTAACTTTGGAACCATTCATTTTAGAAAGATTATGCATAGGACCTTTTTTATTTCAAATTTAATGTAGAACAATTTTGTGTAGAGGGTTGTTCATGCTAAACCGCATAGTTTTAGAAATATTGGCGAAAAACTTAAAAAACTACGAATTTACCGATTTCTCCCCCTCTCCCCCCCCCCCCCCCCCAAACCCGACGCTCAAAATGGTGTGACTTTTTTCTGGACATTGTGTGGACCATATCGAACAATTTGGTGTTGAAGGATAACTTTCACTTTGGATGTCTGGGTTATGCCATCTTTTGGATCAACTATACTATACTATAATGCAAATTAATATAATAGACGAGTAAGGATGTGCGAAAAAACGTCTATTTTTGGATGTGAGAGGTAGCATTCGGATTTTTGCAGATAAAGTTAGGTGACACTTTCAGTAATAATAATTAACTTATGCTCCTTCTCAGATAAGACCGGAACATTAATAAAAAAATTAAAATATTTAAAAATTTCGAAAAATATCGATTTTTTTCTGCTTTCTTTGCTTATAACTTTAAAACGATTCGTTTTGGAACAAAGTCGTAGAAAAATAAAATAAAGATAATTGAATTTTGTATGATATACGACTGGTAAAAAATATCTTAAGGTATTACCTTCTCCGCAATATAGCAATAAATACAAAATAAGGGGGCAAAACAAGTCTGTTGTTATTCAATATTTTTTAACCACTTTGGTGGCACTTAGAACCTTAGTAATTCACTTTTCTTTGTAACATACTTAAATCGTGTACTAAACATTAAAATCGACCTAATAAATTTTGCATAATAAATTTGCAATCTAAATGTTTCTAAAAAAAGTTCAAATTTTTTAAAATCTTTCTGAACAAAAAGTTGACCATTTATAAGTTGGCTAATTTTTTACATATAAAGAGGTGCTCTACCTATCTAATACACTTTACAGAATTAAAATCGGATTATTTAAAGGGCGCCAGCAATGTTTTAAATTGATAAACAATTTTTTGGCTTATAAACAAATAGCTTTGTTTAATAATAAAAAAATTAATTTTTAGCAATGCAAATAATGAAAACCGGTATAATTTGACTTAAACTTTCAAGTGCTGTCAGCAGAATTGCTATTTTATTTTTTAATCAAACGTTATTCTCCTTCAAAAATTGCAATTTCTCGATTTTTTGAAAGTTCCACCGCGTTTATCTCGAAAACTATGCATCCTACGAAAAAACTTGTAAGAACATTTTTTGCTTAGAATTACCCAAGAAATACAAAAAAATGCTTTATTTTGCGAAAAATCGATTTTATGTAATTCCTCAAGTTCTTTGTTTATAACAATCTTATCGACATCCGGATCAACTGTTACCCAAAAAATTCGTGTTCTACGGGTCAAAATACATAAAAAGCTTGGGTAAGTCCATCTAAATAAAGGATCCCGTAGCACCCCCTCCTGGCCACAGCACTAATTTGTTTATAATCTAGTAAGTCAATTTTAATGAAATTTGGTGTACGGTTTTAGCACATTACAAAAATTTTCTAAGCGAATTAGGAAGGTTCCAGGTGTAACCTAAGTGATGGAAAATCATTGAATAAGGACAGGCTTGTTTTGCCTCCTTATTTTATATTTATTGCTATTTTGGAGCAAGGGTGATAAATTAAGACATTTTTAGCCAATCGCATCTGATAGAAAAATTTAATTATCTTTGTTTTATTCCTATAGGACTTTGTTCTAAGATGAATGGTTTTTAAGTTATAAGCAAAAAAAGTAGAAAAAAACGAAATTTTTTGAAATTTTTAAATATTTTATTTTTTTTTATTAATGTGCCGGGCATATTTGAGAAGGAGCATAAATCAATTATTATTAACGAAGTTATCACCTAACTTCATCCGCAAAAATCTGAATGAAATCTCACATCCACCTAAAAACAGATCCTTACTGGTCTATAAAAGATTTGCTTTTGAAACATATTTTAATACAGTAATCCCTCGTAATCCGCGGACTCATCAACCGCGGTTTTACTTAACCGCGGTTGCGATATCTGTTGAATCTTTAATGAGAATATTTTATTATTTTTATATATTTTTTATAATTTGACCAGTCGCGTTAAATTACTCATGATACGCCACTGGCGCTTGTTTTTAGTAGTAAGACTACGGCAATTAGTTTATAGTTCGGAAGGTTTAAAATACCAGCGAATGTAGACGCTGATCTCAGCGTCTTTATTTTTGTTGATATGATAATACTAATTCACAGATGTGCAATTATTATTTCTTTCTATGTACTAATATACGTATCCAAATTGGGATTATATTTCATATTCTTCTTTGGATCGTGGATCCCTCGCCAACCACGGTTTCACCAACCGCACCTTCAGTGCCGGATTAACCATTAGGCAAAGTAGGCAGTTGCCTAGGGGCCTCGGCTCCAAAGGGGGCCTGGCAGAGCCCAAAACGAAAAAATAATAATTAGAATTAAATAAAAACTTAAAATAAATCATAATATTATATACTAAATTTTCCCTCTCTGCCCTCTCCTCCACACCCATGCCTTTCGCTCTAGTTTCCCGTGGAATTTATCATTTAGCCTCTTATGTCTTCCTATCTTAGTTTGGTTTTGTTCTCTGGAAGAGAATGACTGTTGTGTAGTTAGCTGCAGTAGTTGATCAAATAGTAAGTAAGGTAGGTACCCACCGTTGGAAAGTTATGATCAAATGCTTAAATTAAACTCCACTAAGCGATACCACCAAGCGTCTGTAGAACGGCATAGAAAAAGGTGGAAAGATGCAGTCAAAGAAGATTTGGAGAAAATGGGAGTGAGACAATGGGAATTAGTGGCACAGGACCGACAAACATGGAAGGCAATAGTAAACGCGGCAAAGACTCACGAAGAGTTGTAACGCCATTGATGATGATGATGAAGCGATACCATTCGCCACGATCTAGTCTTAAAAGAACAAGCAGCACTAGATGGAGTGCAAGAGCTCATGTAACAATAGCTTTATGTAAAGGTTACAACGTCTTCAAAGCTGCTCTTCATACTCTTGCTGAAGACACTAATCAGAAAGCTGAAATAGCTCATGAAATTAAGTATTTGTTAAAATAAATGTCAAAAAGAGAAACATTCATATTGAATGAGTCTTGGGCAACAAATTTTAGAACGCATCAACGCTGTCAGTTAATCATTACAGACGGAGAGAAGACTGGACTTCAAACTGCAGTTCAGCTTCTAAATTCACTTTTGGAATTCTCAAAATCCCAAGGAGATAATTTTTGCTTACTACGAGCAGAAGGCCTGCGATCTACAATACTCTTAATATTCCGACGAGAATAAACGAAAGTCAGAAAGAAAACTACATTTTGATGATGTTCTAGAGCAGTGGTTCTCAACCGGTGTTCCGCGGAACACTAGTGTTCCGCGAAATACTCGCAATCCTACATACCATTTTGCTCAATTACTCTTTTCAAATAAATATTTTCAAATTTTAAAATAGCCACTTACGTACATTTTAATTTAATAAAATTCTGCAGCGTAAATGTTCATTTGCCCAACGTGACAACACCGCATCGGCACAGTGCACACGTTGGATTTTATAAGCGCCGAGTGAGCTCCGCACTGGCCACAGCCAATCTGGATCACCCACGACGGTATGCCTCGTATGCCTATTGACATAGGCGTAACCAGGGGGGGGTTTTGGGGGTTGTAACCCCCCCCCCATTGGGATGTACTTTCAGCTCTATACGCTTAACATCATATCCCTCAGATATTTCCAGTAGTTGTAACCCCCCCCCTTTCAGGTAGATGTAACCCCCCCCTTAGGATCATCCTGGTTACGCCTATGCCTATTGAACATTGAACGATGCGCGATGGTTTTGGCTTTAAAGACGCGCGCAACCCAATAAGCATACCGTGTATTTGTGTATCGTGGAATCACTGAATCACCTAACAGTCAAACAGTCTGCAACTGAATGTTGAATTTGTTACATCGCACAAACGTAATACGTGAAAATCGCTGTGCGAGTTTTTTTATGGTAACGTGTACGTACGGCTTATCTATCAAAGGTAAGTAATTGCATATTTTATACAAAATGTGAAGCATTCATCCGCATTATTTTGTTTAGAGACGAATAAATTAAAATGGATAAGTTCCTCAAACTTAAAGGAAAAACTCCTGTGGAACTCATAATTAATGCTGATGAAGCGAGCACCAGCGGAGATACTGGAACTTTACGAAGTGGGGTTGATGACAAATCGAAGCGCAGCAAAAAAATGTTGAACCGGCAATATTTGGATGAATATTTGGATTATGGCTTCATTTGGACTGGGGAAGAAGACTGTCCAATTCCCAAGTGTATTGTTTGTGGACAGACACTCGCTAATAGCGCAATGGCTCCGGCTAAATTAAAACGCCATTTTACTACCAAACACGCTAGTGTAGCTTCAAAAAATAAAGATTATTTCAAGCGACTTTTGGAGACACAAGCTAAGCAAGCGAAACAATTTGAAAGGTCGCTAACAATTTCCGACAAAGCACAAATAGCTTCATATAAGGTCGCCGAATTAATTGCTTTGAAACAGAAACCACACACTGTTGCAGAATCTCTTATATTACCAGCATGTTGTGAGATGGTCAAAATTATGTTTGGCAACGATGCACAAAACGAAATACGGAAAATTCCTATGTCGGATGATACAATAAGAAGGAGGATTGTTGATTTATCTGCAGATATTGAGGAAAAAGTTACAAATAAACTTTACAAAAAAAACTTCGCGTTGCAGGTGGACGAATCCACTGATATTAGTGGCAAAGCTCATTTATTAGGATTTATTCGATTTGTCGACGAAGGTGAAATACTCAATCAGTTTTTATGCTGCAGAGAACGTACAGCACGTACAACAGGTCAGGATGTATTTGATTCCATTATGTCATATTTATAGAAAAAAAATATATCATGGGACTTTTGCGTAGGAATTTGTACGGATGGTACCCCTTCCATGGTAGGCGCCATAAAAGGTTTTTGTACCCTTGCAAAAAAGCGAAATGAAAATATCATATCTACGCACTGTTTCTTGCATAGAGAATCTCTCATTTCAAAAACGCTACCAGCTCCTTTGAAATCTGTATTAGACCAAGTGGTTAATGTCGTGAATTACATCAAATCAAGACCACTAAAAACCCGTCTTTTTAAACAACTCTGCATCTCAATGGAATCAAAGTATGAATGTTTGTTGCTGCACGCCCAAGTTAGATGGTTCTCAAGGGGAAAAGTATTATGTCGAATTTATGAACTTAGAACGGAGCTGTTAACTTTTTTCCAAGAAGAAGGTAATGACACATTTACCACATATTTTGAAAATGATGCATGGTGCACTAAAGTGGCATATTTGGCTGATATTTTTAATTATTTAAATGGCGTTAACTCAAGTATGCAAGGCAAAGATGAAAATATTTTAACATCCACGGACAAGCTGTCAGCTTTCCAGAAAAAATTGTCATTTTGGAAGAAGCGCATTTTAGAGACAAATACAATGGATATGTTTCCATTGCTTCAGAATGAAGGTGATGAAGATAAAGAACAAGAAATCACGCATATAGTTACAGAACACTTATCACTATTAGAGGAGACAATTGCCAGGTATTTTCCATCTCTGAACGTAGAAAAATATGACTGGATAAGAAGTCCTTTTAGCACAGGTAATACAGCCAATTTCCAGTTTTCTCTGAACCAAGAAGAAGAATTTATTTCGTTGTCATCTGATCGTACTCTGAAAATTAAGTTTTCAGAAGTGAATGTTCAGGAATTTTGGATCTTGGTCCAAGAGGAATATCCACTTCTTGCCAAAAAAGCGATTAGTATTTTAATACAGTTTTTAACGTCCTATTTATGTGAATTTGGGTTCTAAACTTAGAACAAGAAATGAGAGTAGCTCTTTCCCACATCAGGCCTGATATTGAGCAAATTTGCAAACGACACCAGGCACAAGTGTCTCACTAATTTGAAGTATTTACTCATATGATGTATTTTGAGAATTACGCTTTTGTTAATTTTAAAAATGTTTTTTGTTTTCATATTTTAAGTAAAATTTTACAAATTTGAGTACGTATAACGAAGTTTATTACGCATGTTATTGCTTTGGTGTTCCGCAATTTTTTTCGATAATTAAAAGTGTTCCGTCGCCACAAAAAGGTTGAGAACCACTGTTCTAGAGGATGGAGAAAAGTTAAAGGTTGAGACGTACCTATCTACCAATTTCTGATAAGCTAATTGGTGAGCTAAGTCGTCGGTTGACAGCGTATGAGTCAGTAAATTCAGTGTTTTGGTGTTTTTCCAAAAATGATCGATACTCAAGTAAAGGAGTGTCCTTCAAATCAACATGAAAACTATCCTGATGATACTCATCCTCAAATTGAAGATGAACTAGTGCAGTTCAAATGTTTTATAGCCCAGCTCCAAAACTTGCAGGAAAAACAATTTATTCCTGCTTCATATTAATTTTGGGTTATTTATTGTTGAGAGAACAAACTCGAATCGGCGTTTCCAAATGTGTCAGTAAGGCACGACCAAATTTTATTTTTGAGATTTGGATGCGCACTGGTATTGACGTTCGGTTTTTTTCCAAATTTTTTGAATTGTTTTTGGTAACGTCTCGCCAAGTAAAATACCTGCAAGGTACCAAAATAAAATTCAGAAAATGTGGAAAAACTCAACGTCAACAACAGTGCCCATCCAAATCTCAAATACAAAGTGAATTTTGGTCGTGCTGTAGCTTTTAAGACTTATCTTACACTAATAGACCAGGACGCATCTGTAAAAATATTAGTACATTTGGACGTTGAGAGGTGACTCAAATTTTTTTGCAGAAATTGCTTAAAAATAAATCAAATAATAATATTTGAGTTATCCTCCCTCTCAAAAAGGTCCGGAACATTGTTTAAATAATCAAAATGTCAAAAAATTAAGGAAAAATTCGATTTTTTTCTTCGTTTTTTGATTATAACTTTAAAAGTGTTCATTTTCGAGAAAAGTTGTACTAACATAAAAGTGCGTAATTAAATTTCCTATAATATAAAATTGGATAAAAATTTAAGAAATAGTCACCATTGTTGCAAAATAGCAATAATTGCGAAAAAAGCCATACAAAAATAAGTATTCGCATTTTACGTTTTTCAACCATTTATGCTACACGTAGGACCTTCATATTTCACCCAGAAAAACTTTATGATACAGTAAAACAACACTGTAAATTTCATTAAGATCGGTTGAATATATTTTGCAAAATAAATTTTGTAATCCAGCTTTCGCAAAAAAATTCATTTTTTTCAAAATGTTACAGGACTGAAAATAAAGCAGATAGTAAGTTGAAATTTTTTTGCATATAGACGTGTACTGTACCTTTCATTTGCAGTTTTGCAAAATTAAAATCGATTAACACCACGGCGTCAGGAATTTTTTTAAGTAAACATTAATTATTGGTGCTACGCGCAGGACAGCGGATAGTTTGCTCTGATTGAGCATTCCATTGACCTTTGATAATGATTGACACATTTTAATTTTTATTACATTTCGATATAAATAAATAAATTTGTTTATTGCAAAATAAAAACACATACTCTATCCTTTGAAATTTTAGCAAAAACTTTATTTGTCCATATATTTTAACTTAGAGAATAAAAGTTTATTATTTTTAAAACATATGCAATTGTTTAAACAATATTTCACAAACAATAATAAAATTAGTTTGATTTTTGCGGAATTAGATAAAGATTGGAAGAAATTTTGGTGAAAATCAACTTGTGTGAATCGAACACCGCTGTCCTGCGCGTAGCACCAAAAATTAATGTTTATTTAAAAATTTCGTGACGCCGTGGTAATTAATCAATTTTAATTTTGCAAATTGCAAATGAAAGGTACAGCTGGTTCCTAAAAAAACTGATACGACTCTTAGTAAGATTTGATCATTTTGAGCAGTGTATGCTTGGTCTGACATTATATTATATTTATTATGACAGACAAATAATAAAATAAACAAACAAACAGCCATTTTTTGAGGTTGAAGTTATCTGACAAATTTTAAGATTTGGCAGTGTCAGTGACAGTATGTAAATAATAAGTATTTATCCTTCAAAATATAATAAATTAAATATAATTAAACTCATATTCATTATATCACACCTTATCAAAAGCTTTTTACAAGAACATAGTCAGCGATTTTGATATGGCTTAGAGCCAGACTACATCAAGATCGCCTATAAATCGTGCTGGTAATTGCCTTGCAGCGAGACCAAAAACAAAAAGAAGAAGAAGAAGAAAGTTGCTCAATTTTCTACAAAATACGCTTTAAGAGTCGTATCAGTTTTTTTTGGAACCAGCTGTACAATACACTTCTATAAGCAAAAAAAATTCAACTTGTTATCTGCTTTATTTTCAGTCCTGTAGCATTTTGAAAAAATTGCGAAAGCTGGATTGCAAAATTTATTTTGCAAAATCTATTAAACCGATCTTAATTTTTACAGTATTATTTTACTGCATCATAAAGTTTTTCTGGGTGAAATATGAAGGTCCTAAGTGTAGCATAAATGGTTGAAAAACGTAAAATGCGAATACTTGTTTTTGTATGGTTTTTTCGCAATTATTGCTATTTTGCAACTAGGGTGACTATTTTTTAAATTTGTAACCAACTCTATATTGATAATATATTTACTAATATTAATGAACAAAATTTAAATACAGGTGTCTATGATCCTGTAATATCTGATCATTTGGGTATATTTGCTGTTATAAGTGGTTTAAAAAAAGTGTCTACAATTATCGAAAAGACTAAAAAAAGATTAATTAATGAAAAAAATATTAAGAAGTTTGTGGAAAAAATTAAATCGAAAGATTGGACTGTGTTTGACGATATTCACTGTAATTCAACCACCATGACAGAGTTGTTTATGAAATATATGTGTGAAGAATACAACATTTGTTTTCGTTTAAAAAACGTGAATAACAGAAAACGCGCTATTCATTGGTTTAATCGCGAACTTCGAAATTTAAGAAAACAACTCTACGATTGTAAAGCAACTTATAGAAAAACACGTACTGTTGACAATTGGATTAAATATTGTCAAATGCGAAAGAAATACAAGCAAGCAATAAAAGCTGAAAAACGTACTGCTTATGCTAACATAATTAACAAATCCACTAACAAAAGTAAGACAATATGGAGTATTGTTAAAAAAGAAACCTATAAGTAAAATACTACGTCTAATCTGAACTTAACACCAGAAGAGATTAACCAATACTTTACAAATATAGCAGATATTATATCGAAATCAATAGGAAACTCTGAGCATAACATAAACCACTATCTTAGCAGGCTACCTAGAAGATCGAGTTCGTTCTTTATGTCTCCAATAGTAGCATCTGATGTGAAAGAATGCATACACAAATTAAAAAATTCCTCATGTGTTGACTACTATGGTTTTAACAGTAAAATTATTAAGGAATCGCTAGATACAATTATTGAACCACTCACAATAATATTTAACAAATGTATTAACGAGGGTTACTGGCCTGATGTATTCAAAATATCAAAAGTAATTCCACTTCATAAAAAAGGAAATAAAAATGCTCCAGACAATTACAGACCTATTACCATAGTACCAACAATAAGTAAAATTTTTGAAATCTTAATTAAAGATCGTATAGCAAATTATTTGGATAACGAATCAATTATATCTGGCTCTCAATTTGGTTTTAGAAAAAAATACTCAACAACTAAAGCTTTATTAGAAGTAATAGAACATATTGTTCACGGTCTTGATGCAGGTGAACCTACTAATGGTTTAATGTGTGACCTTACAAAAGCTTTTGATTGTGTGGATATTCAAACACTATTGATAAAATTGGAGTACTATGGAATAAGGGGTACCATACACGAACTTTTAAAATCATATCTTACAGGAAGAACACAGATTGTTGCATTTAATAATCAAGAATCTAATCCTTTACCAGTTTCAACTGGAGTACCACAGGGATCAGTCTTGGGACCTCTGCTGTTCTTGTTATATATAAATGATTTACCAAGTGCGTTGGATAACACCAACTGTGTTCTTTTTGCAGATGACACAACCTTATTATGTAGAGGTAAAACTGATTACAGTCAGGAAATATTAGAAAAATCTAAATCCTGGTTTAACTGTAACAAACTTAGGCTAAATGAGCAGAAAACACAGACAATAGTATTTAGTTCTGATAGATGGGTTAAACCATCTGAACCAGTCAAGTTACTAGGTGTTACTATGGATACAAGGTTGAACTGGTCGCACCATATTGAAGCATTGTGTAAGAAGCTTGCCTCACAGATTTTTGCTATGCGCAGGTTGGCTACTTCTGTGAGTCGAGATGTTCTTAGGTCAGTTTATTTTGGAATGGTTCATAGTATCCTGACATACTGCATACTTCTTTGGGGAAACTCGTCCTGTGCATATAAAGTTTTCACTTTTCAAGAAAGCAGCAATCCGAATTATTGACTCAGCGGAATATCGCGCCAGCTGTAAACCCTTGTTTAAAAAGTATGGCATTCTTCCTTTACCTTCAATATATATATTTGAAACATTGATAACTGTTCATAATAATATACAAGATGTAAAAACACATGCTGATCAACATCAGTATAATACAAGAAACAAAAGTCATATCATTATACCATATTCCAGATTGTCTGTTACACAACTTAATACAATAGATTATAATCTGTATAATTGTTTTTTAAACCTAAACAAAAATATTGATATTAAGGCAATGAATTCTAAACAATTTTATAAATTAGCAAAACACTTTCTGCTGGAACACTGTTTCTATAGTATAGAGGAATTTGTTTGTTTGAGCTCCTAGTGTGGTCGTTTTTATGAAAACTATATTACACCTAATTGAATTGTTGTTGTTTTTTTGTATTTTTATATTTCTATTTTTCACTGTATATGTTATTTTATGTGTTCTTCTATTATTTCTTAGTTATTTCCTATGTATACAAAAGTGACTTATGTATATTGTGACATGACATGTAGTGTTTACTATGTAAAAATTGTCAATAAACGTATCTATCTATCTATTGTGTCAAATTTAATTACGCAACTTTTACGTCAGTACAACTTTTCTCGGAAATGAAAACTTTTAAAGTTATAATCAAAAAACGAAGAAAAAAATCGAATTTTTCCTTCATTTTTTGTCATTTTGATTATTTAAACAATGTTCCGGACTTTTTTGAGAGGGAGGATAACTCAAATATTATTATTTGATTTATTTTCAAGCAATTTCTGCAAAAAAAATTTGAGTCACCTCTCAACGTCCATCTCAAAACAGATGCGCCCTGGACTATAATGATTATAAATGCAAAAGGCAAACGGTCATTTTCAAAAATTAAAATTTTTAAAAACTGTCACCGTTATATCTTATATCTATGGAATACCGCTTGGAAATGGAGAGGTTATATCGTTGGTCTAGCGCACAGAGGTGCTAAGTGAAAAATAGCTAATTCGAATAATTGCAAAAACAAAGTTTATAACATCATATAAAGTCAAATAAGTTTTGTTTGCAGCGATTTATTTGTTTTTAGTCAACTATACACAATTGTTTGATAATACGATTTAAAAAAATTGAAATAAATCTCATAGCTTCTTTAGAAAAAACATGTTTTCAAAACAAAAGTTTCACTTAACTCATATGTGTTACTAGTTAATTTAATTCACTAAATAAGAAAACATTAGACTTAAGACCATTTAATATTAAAATATTATAAATTCTTAAACAAAACACAAAAAACTCTTTAAAAATAATTGCATTGAAGATTAGTCTCTCTCCTTGTGTACTGCTAACTGCGTTGAATCCGATGTCGATGGAAGACTAATAATGAAATCTCTGTATTCTTCGGGAATAATTTTTTTATTGAGTAAATAAACCAGGTCTTCCTTCTTTTTATCAGAAATAGGAATGCGACTGGGATATTTAGATTTAAGCTGCACAGAAGTCCACTTCTTTGTTCGGCCGAATCGTTTTCTGCTTTGTGTAATATCAAGTTCCAAAAAAGTTTCTGATGATAGATCGTACTTATATTGAATTATGAATGCCTTTTCTTTCTGAAATCGCATCCACTTGATTTTTAGCCATTCAACCTTGTCCCCAACACAATTTACAGTACTGTTTGTCATAACGTCATCGACAAGATTCTGTAAATTAAAAAAGTCTGAGTTCTTTAAATGAATAACTTGGTATGGTCTAGGTTTCATCCTAGCAGCTGAAATCAATAGACACCACTCCCGAGTGTTATAAATTTGTTTATGTGCCCGAGCTCTCTCGATTGTAGAGTGCATTGAATCCGCTTCCAGGTACGAATGACCTGATTCCATAAATTTTAAGTCAATGATTTGAAGATTATCAATTGTATTGACGGCATAGAGCATCGCTGTGGCAACGTTTTTATTTCTGTTTTGACCGCGGCATGTGTCAGAAAAGGAAGCTACGTGGCTTACAGTTTTGGGTAGGTCTAGTAGATATTTAAGCAGACATGACCCAATCTCAGAACTACCTTTGCTACCATGAGTTTCATCCCAGACATAGCAATAACCGTCTCGAGTAGATCCATCATAAATTGTAAAATTGTAAACATTTAGATGGCTCTTGTAATATATCTGAGAATCACCAGCAAACGGAACGGGTAGAATAGCTTCCAGATCGAATGTTATTGCTCTAAATGTTTTTCCCAACTCGGCTGCTGCCGTTTTTTTATCGTCTTCTTTCATATCCATTGACTGTTTTTCGGCTCTTTTATGCTTTTCATACTCTTCTCTTAAGGGATCTTTTTCCTTGGCCTGCTTGAATGCATTACACACCGAACACTGATCCTTTTTTGGACGATAAAAGGCAAGAGCTGGTTCAAAATCATGAAAAATACTTTGGTACACAAACTTTGAGACCGGACTTAAACTATTAGAAGTGCAAAAGTCTTGATATAATCGGTACATGATGGAAATGTTTAAATCTGCATTCAGATAGTTTTTAGTTGAATCACGCCTGCAATAATGCGACTCAATTCTTGGAAATGAGTTAATATGATCCTTAACTTGTTACCGTTGTATCTCAGCAGTTGCATTGTGGGGTTTGCTATTCTTTCTTTTATCATAGCCGACAAAAATTCCCTTATTCATCATTCCTTCAACACACTTCTCGACGACTTTATGAGATATAGCAAACGTGGCTGTAAAAAACTTAAGGCAGACTCGATGTCTTTGCCCATTATTATCTATTAAATGATATAAACTTGACTCTTTTCTATTTTTTGTTATGGGAGTTTGTTTGCTTCTAGATACATTCACTATTTGTATCAAAGAACTCAACAGCGTTTTTTGTCTCGTGTAGTCTGCTAAGGTGTAGTAATCTGCACACAGTTGTGCCCTTTGCTCTCCAGAAAATAGTTTTTGACATTTAAACCTGCACTTAGAGCAATCTGCTGGAAGAGGACTTTTTTCTGCAATTTCCTTTCCGGAGCGATTAATGTATTTTTTACCACTAATCCTTAACTCTTTCACAATTGATCGTTTCCATTCCTTTTTATTGGCCTTTCTGCGGCGACGTTTTTTTGGTATTTCATTCAGTTCCTTATCTTTTGTCTTGTTTTCATCAACATTTTCTGATTCACTGCTTTCTTCTGACGGATGATAAGAACTTCCCGATGAAGCATAGGGATTATATTCATCAAGATCACTACCATTATATGAGTCAAGTTCTTGAATCTGGTGATTAATGTTTTTATCACACAAATTTTCGCTTGTTTCATCAGTTTCCTGTACTTGATTTAGAATAATAGTTTCTGTTATATCAATTTCTACATTACCTGGTACTCCTTCAGTAGTTTTTTCCAATGCCGGAGTTATTGTGGTAACTGAAATAAATAATTGTTTTTAAGTAAAACAAGATTATACAGTCGACACCTTACTATAACTTTAAGCTCTTTTCCTACATCATCTAACGTCATCTGTAGTATCTTCTGCGATCTGGACGACATAATTATAATTATAATTATTTTATACCACTTTTCATAAATCAAATGACGCAAAATAAAGATATGATAAAAACGCAAAAGAAGCATGTGTTCACTTCACTCACTTGTAATTATTGCACAAGAAACACAAAGGTACTAAGTGCTCTTCCAACCTTTGTGCTAGATCCCTACAACTTATTAGTACTTACCACTTTCATTAGGTGGCGTTAATAGCTAATTTAAAATTATAATTATCAGTTAGCTCGAGTGTGCATACGAAACTCCTTGCTAGTCTTCATTTCGGAATGCATTTAACTCATTTTGCCAAAAAAGTCACTTAACACCTGTGTGCGCTAGACCGACGATATGTGGTTTTTGGAGGGAGAAGGCGGAGGCTTCTTAAGGGGCCTCATAGCTTGGGTTGCCTAGGGGCCTCATAATTCTTAATCCGGGACTTCGCACCTTTCTCTTCGGAACATAACCCCCGCGGTTGAAGAGGGATTACTGTAAAATACATGTACCTGGAATTTCAAAAAAGGCCGAAGTTATAGGGTAATAAAAGAAACAAATAAGTTATATAAACTATAATTTTTATTAAACATATAAAACAAATGCTTATACAGGGTGTCCGTGTCCAGAAACTCTACCGACAAATGAAGACAGGAGATTCCTCAGATAATTTTAAGATATTTTAACCCAATTCACCATCCGAGAACTTTTCCTAGGGAGCTAGAGCTCCTTGAAAATGGCGTCTTGTAATTAGGTTTTCTTAAATACCTCCAGAACGCTTCAATTTAGAAAAACGAAAATCGGTACGAATATATATCTTCCAGAGATAAATCTATTCCATCCATTGCGAATTTCTAGTACCGATCATAGGCGTCCGTTTTGGGTAGGGCAACGGTTATTTTATCACATAACTTTTTTGTCTTTAACTTTTAAGCATTTTTGACACGGGATTATTAAATTGTGAGGTATTCTAGTACTAAAAGCGTCTAAAAGGTACTCTTGCTTAAGTCGGTAGGATACACGGTTTTCTAGAAAAATAGAATTGAAAATTTTTCGTTTTTGAATAAAAAAAAAATTCAAAAAAAAATTTAAAAAAAAACAGTGTATTTTACCAACTTAAAGCAAGAGTAACTTTTAGTACTATAATACCTCATAACTTAATACTCTAGAGTCCAAAACGCTTAAAAATTAAAGACAAAAATGTTATGCGATAAAATAACCGTTGACCTACCCAAAACGGACGCATATGACCCGTACTAGAAATTCGCAATTAATGAAATCGATTTATATCTGAAATATAAATGCACGTACCAGTTTTCGGATTTCTAAATAGTTTTTTTTTGGAAATTCAAAAAAATAAAAATTTTCCAGTCGATTTTTCTAGAAATCGGTGTATCCTATTCACTTAAAACAAGAGTACCTTTTAGTTGTTAGACCAGGGCGCATCTGTAAAAATATTAGTACATTTGGACGTTGAGAGGTGACTCAAATTTTTTTGCAGAAATTGCTTAAAAATAACTCAAATAATAATTATTTAAGTTATCCTCCCTCTCAAAAAGGTCCGGAACATTGTTTAAATAATCATAATGTCAAAAAATGAAGGAAAAATTAGATTTTTTTCTTGGTTGTTTGATTATAACTTTAAAAGTACTTATTTCCGGGAAAAGTTGTACTGACATAAAAGTTGCGTATTTAAATTTCCTACAATATAGAATTGCTTAAGAATTAAAAAAAAAGTCACCCTTGTTGCAAAATAGTAATACTTGCGAAAAAAACCATACAAAAACAAGTATTCGCATTTTACGTTTTTCAACCATTTATGCTACAAGTAGGACATTCGTATTTCATTCAGAAAAACTTTATGATACAGTAAAACAATACTGTAAAGGCTATAGCGGGATAAGATGGTCAAAATTGCACCAGGCTCGATTCAGTTTTGGGTTTAACCATTCGAAAATATATAATTAAAAACTCACTCAGCCAAATTTTCAAGTCCCTAGGTGCACCGGGGGGTCCGCTATGGAAAAAAACGTGTTTTTTCGAAAACATTTTTTTCCAGACGCTGTATTGCTGCAAAAAATCTGAAAAAATTAATGGATGCGTATCTTAATAACACAAAGCTGCCTGATTTTTTTCAGATTTTTATCTTCAAAATTGAGCACAGGAAAAATTTTTGAAATTTTTAAAAAAAATTTAGGTTATGTTGTAAATTTTTCGCCAACTTTAAAATATTGTTATTTTATGTATTTTTTTCCATTCTTTCGAATGGCATAGGCATCATTATCATTTTCGACGTGGAAAATACCTAAAAATCGAAAAAACTGTTTTTTTGGCATTTTCTGAAGTTTTTGACTCATAAACTCAACAACATACAGCTAAATTAATGATCGTTTACATTTTTATATGTATTGTTACATTTACAATTAAAATCAGCTATTAGAACTTATTTTTTTTCCTACAGCATGCTCAAAAACCCCGTTTTTCGGCGTTTTTACTAAATAGCCTCAGAAATCAGTAAAAAATAATTCTTTTAACGTTTAAAAAATTAAAATTTTGTTGTTCTCGATAGAATGTAATACAATTAATACTTAAATAAATTATTTTTTTGTTTTGCACGATTGTTTGAATTTCATATATAATAATATGCTCCCATTAAGGGTACCCTGCCATAGGCTTATAAAAAAAATCAATAAATTAATTTTTTTAACCTTTTTAACGTTTAAAAAATAAAATTTTTGTAGTATTCGATAGAAAATGTTGACCCTTTATAAAAATGCTTGTTGGGGTTAAAAAAAGGTTAAAAAAAGGCTTGTTGTTAAGGTTAAGAAAAGCTCGGCACTTTGGTGCCGTAAGCAAGGAAGCGCTTCTAGCCACGTTTTTGGAAAAAACTCAGGATAAACCAGTCCTCAAGTACCCACCGTCGAAGCCACTAACTACTTACGTAATAAAAATATTTTTAATATAATAAAATAAGAACATCTACGGTTTCGTTTTGATTAAAAAATAACAGGATCCCAGGAGCTAGGTGCTTTGGAAAAAAACTTGTTTTTTGAAAAAAATTATTTTTAGACGCTGTATTACTGCAAAAAGTCTGAAAGAATTAATGAAGGCGTATCTTAACGATACAAGCAGCCTGATTTTTTTCAGATTTTTAGCTTCAAAATTGAGCACAGGAAAATTTTTTGAAAATTTCAAAAAAAATTTAGGTTATGTTGGAAATTTTTCGCCAACTTTAAAATATTGTTATTTTGTGAATTTTTTTCCATTCTTTCGAATGGCCTAGGCATCATTATCATTTTCGACGAGGAAAATACCTAAAAATCGAAAAAACTGTTTTTTTCTGAAGTTTTTGACTCATAACCTCAACAACATACAGCTAAATTAATCATAATTTACCTTTTTTATGTATATTATCTTTACCATCAAAATCAGCTAATGAAACTTTTTTTTACTAAATAGCCTCAAAAATCAGTCAAAAAATAATTTTTTCAACGTTTAAAAAATTAAAATTTTGTTATCGATAGAATATAATACAATTAATACTTAAATAAGTGATTTATTTGCACGATTATTTGAATTTCATATATAATAATATCGTCCCATTAAGGGTATCCTGCCATAGGCTTATAAAAAAATCAATAAATTAATGTTTTTAACGTTTAAAAAATAAAATGTTTGTGGTGTTCGATACAAAAAAACGTCCTCAAGTACTGCCGTCGAAGTCACTAACTACTTACGTAATAAAAATCGTGTTATTAAACGTTAATGAGCAATTATTATATAAATAAATTACTAAATTATTTGAATTATTTAACTGCTTAAATAGTGTAACCTTAAAGAGTGCAGTGTTTAAAGGGATTAATAAATTAATTATTAAAAAGTTACTACGTACTCATGAAATTACAAAATTCAAATTCAAATTAATATACAGTATGATGCAAAAGGAATAAATTCGTTATTTATTAAACCGTCGACTCTAAGGAAAAATCCCGAAAGAGGTCGATTTTTTAATTGTGATTTTTTGGCATATATATGATACTAGTAGTGACGTCATCCATCTGGGCGCGATGACGTAATCGATGAATTTTTTTAATGAGAATTACGGTTATTTGAAAAACCATAGTAGTAAAGAACTTTGGTTTGTATAATGGTATAAAATTTTATTAAAAAACTTTTAAAAAAGTCATCCAAGAACATCCAGAATGTTTTCGATCTAGTCAAATCATCTTCAGTGACATTCTGTGCAGTAATTGAAACTAGCCCACTAGTTGATATATAGTCTTTAAAATTACATAATTTAACTTTGGTTTGTATAATGGTATAAAATTTTATTAAAAAACTTTTAAAAAAGTCATCCAAGAACATCCAGAATGTTTTCGATCTAGTCAAATCATCTTCAGTGACATTCTGTGCAGTAATTGAAACTAGCCCACTAGTTGATATATAGTCTTTAAAATTACATAATTTTATTAAAATAAGATTTTTATTAAAATTATACTTTTGGAATGACAAGTCAAGACGAGTGACACAGACCGAATTCCGTCTTGACCTCGAACTCGTTGTGCCAAGTACCGCTTCAGTTTTTCGAGCAGGGAAGCCATGCTGCTTTTGAGCTTTAGTAAAATCCATTAATATCGACATTGTGCTGCATTTCAAAAGTATAATTTTAATGTTGTTCTGAAGCTATTTCCACAAGCATTTTTATGATTAACTATTTATATGGGAAGTTTTAATAAATAGGTAATTATGTAATTTTGAAGACTACATAATAATATATCAACTAGCGGGCTATAGTTTCAGTAACTAAACAGAATGTCACTGAAGATGATCTGACTAGATCAAAAATGTTCTGATGTTTTTCTATAATCTATTTGGATGACTTTTTTAAAAGTTTTTTAATAGAATTTTATACCATTATACAAACCGAAGTTTTTTATTTCTGTGTAAGTTTTTTAACTATGCATACAGCTAAATCACTGGAACTTTACTATAATTTGGTTATTCGAAAGGTTATTCATCAATTCTCTATTCAGAAGTATAAACATTACCATTACTAGAAAGGACTAAGTTTTCAATCTAATAGCACATAAAATAACATCAAAAATATTACTCTTTACATCCCACCAGATTGAAAACAATGGAAACATTACCCTTATTATTTATACAGAGTGACCAAATTTTTTTTAAATAAATTAATTTACAAAAAAAATAATGTATGTAATTTATTTAATTCAAAATATATTTTACTTTCAGAAAACCAAAAAAAAATGTTTATTCGAAAAGCAAACATTGCTTTCCGCTTAAATAAAATGTTCAAACTTCCAAGAGGCAGGTGGCTAGCAGGAGCTGGCTTGAACATTGAATTTAAGTGAAAAGCAATGTTTATATCTCAAACATTTTCTTCTGTTTTCTAACAGCAGTAAAATATATTTTGAAGTAAATACATTATTTAAATTCTTCTTTTTATGTCAATTAATTTAATTCAAATTTTTTTTGGTCACCCTGTATAAATAATTGTGTTAGTGTTTATATTAATGAATAAAGAACTGAATATCCTTTGAAATGAGTTGCCACACGACCCATATTCTCATTTAAAAAAATCATCGATTACGTCATCACGCCCAGATGGATGACGTCACTCATATCACACTCGACCCGTTTCGGTATTTTTCCAAAAGTCGCCAGTTTACGAAATAACGAATTTATTCCTTTCTTTGCACCATGCAGTATATTAATTTGAATTTTGTAATTTCATGATTGTGTAGTAACTTTTTAATAAATAATTTATTAATCCCTTTAAACTTAATCAATTAAGTAATTCAAATAATTTAATAATTATTTATTTAAATATTAATTCCTCATTAACGTTTAATAAAAATATTTTTTTTATATATTTTTTTTTATTTTTTAATCAAAACGAAACCGTAGATTTTCTTATTTTATTATTTTAAAAATATTTTTATTACGTAAGTAGTTAGTGGCTTCGACGGCGGGTACTTGAGGACTGGTTTATCCTTTAGCGCCCTTTAAAAATCACAACCGCAACAAGCATTTTTATAAAGGGGCAACATTTTCTATCGAATACTATCGAAAAATTAATTTATTGTTTTTTTTAATAAGCCTATGGCAGGGTACCCTTAATGGGACGATATTATTATATATGAAATTCAAACAATGGTGCAAAACAAAAAAATAATTTATTTAAGTAATAATTCTATTACATTCTATCGAGAACAACAAAATTTTAATTTTTTTAAAAGTTAAAAGAATTATTTTTTTTTACTGATTTCTAATAGATGATTTTGATTGTAAATGTAACAACACATACAAAAATGTAAATGATGATTAATTTAGCTGTATGTTGTTGAGTTTATGAGTCAAAAACTTCAGAAAATGCCAAAAAAAAACAGTTTTTTCGATTTTTAGGTATTTTCCACGTCGAAAATGATAATGATGCCTATGCCATTCGAAATAATGGAAAAAAATACATAAAATAACAATATTTTAAAGTTGGCGAAAAATTTACAACATAACCTAAATTTTTTTTGAAAATTTCAAAAAATTTTCCTGCGCTCAATTTTGAAGATAAAAATCTGAAAAAAATCAGGCAGCTTTGTGTTATTAAGATACGCATCTATTAATTTTTTCAGATTTTTTGCAGCAATACAGCGTCTGGAAAAAAATGTTTTCAAAAAAACACGTTTTTTTCCATAGCGGACCCCCCGGTGCACCTAGGGACTTGAAAATTTGGCTGAGTGAGTTTTCAATTATATATTTTCGAATGGCTAAACCCAAAACTGAATCGAGCCTGGTGCAATTTTGACCATCTTATCCCGCTATAGCCTTTCATTAAGATCGGTTTAATAGATTTTGCAAAATAAATTTTGCAATCCAGTTTTCTCAAAAAAAATTCATTTTTTCAAAATGTTACAGGACTCCAAATAAAGCAGATAGCAAGTTGAATTTTTTTTTGCTTATAGAAGTGTACTGTACCTTCCATTTTAAATCTGCAAAACTAAAATCGATTAACTACCACGGCGTCAGGATTTTTTTTAAATAAACATTAATGATTGGTGCTACGCGCAGGACAGCGGATAGTTTGCTCTGATTGGGCATTCCAATGACCTTTGATAATGATTGATACATTTTAATTTTTATTACATTTCGATATAAATAAATAAATTTGTTTATTGCAAAATAAAAACACATACTCTATCCGTTGAAATAACACTTTTTTTAGAAAAATTTTTCTTTGTTCATATATTTTAACTTAGAGAATAAAGTTTATTATTTTTAAACATATGCAATTGTTTAAACAATATTTCACAAACAATAATAAAATTAGTTTAATTTCTGTGGAATTAAAATATTAAAATACAAAAAAATATAGAGTAAGAAAATAATATATTAGATAAAGATTGGAAGAAATTTTGGTGGAAATCAACTTGTATGAATCGAACACCGCTGTCCTGCGCGGAGCATCAAAAATTAATGTTTATTAAAAAAATGTTACCTCGACACCGTAAGGTACACAAGGACGGCTTAAGTAAAGTAAAGTAAAGTAAAAAAATGTCCTGATGTCGTGGTAATTAATCGATTTTAATTTTGCAAATTGCAAATGAAAGGTACAGTTCACTTCTATAAGCAAAAAAAAATTCAACTTGCTATCTGCTTTAGTTTCAGTCCTGCAACATTTAAAAAAAATGAATTTTTTTTGCGAAAGCTGGATTGCAAAATCTATTAAACCGATCTTAATGAAATTTACAATGTTGTTTATACAGGGTGTAACAAAAATACAGGTCATTAATTAAATCACATATTCTGGGAACAAAAATAGTTCGAATGAACCTAACTTACCTTAGTACTAATATGCACATTAAAAAAGTTACAGCCCTTTGAAGTTACAAAATAAACATCGATTTTTTCAAATATATCGAAAACTATTAGAGATGTTTTAACAAAAATGGACATGTGGCAATCTTATGTCAGGAACATCTTAAAGAAAAATTATAGTGAAATTTGTGAACCCCACAACATTTTTATGGGGGTTTTGTTCCCTTAAACCCCCCCAAAATTTTGTGTACGTTCCAATTAAATTATTATTGTGGTACCATTAGTTAAATTCAATATTTTTAAAACTTTTTTGGCTCCTAGTATTTTTTCGATCAGGCAGTTTTTATCGAGTTGCAGCTTCTTTTTTAATATGTTTACATAAAAATTTTTTGGGGGTTTTGTTCCTTTAAACCCCCCAAATGTTTGTGTACGTTCCAATTAAACTATTACTGCGATACCATTAGCTAAACACAGTGTTTTTAAAACTTTTTTGCCTCTTTGTATTTTTACGATAAGGCACCTTTTATCGAGATGTGCCTTCTCTTTTAATATGGTTCAAAATATACCTAAAAATGTAAATCATAAATAAATGTTCATATTATTACTAAGTCTCCATAATCGTACTTAACCATATACAAATATGTGGTGGATTTGAAAAATATTCAAAATATCTCGATAAAAACTCGACTTTTCGAAAAAGTACTAAGAGGCAAAAAAGTTTTTAAAACATTGTGTTTAACTAATGGTACTACAATAATAATTATATTGGAACGTACACAAAAGTTTGGGGGGGTTAAAAGAACAAAACCCCCATAAAACTTTTATGGGGTATCTAAAATTCACTATAATTTTTTCTTAAGATACTACTGCCATAAGAATGCCACATGTCCATTTTCAATAAAATATCATAAATAGTTTTCGATATATTGAAAAAAATCTATTTTTATTTTGTAACTTCAAAGGGCTGTAACTTTTTTATGTGCACATTTGTACTAAGGTAAGTTAGGTTCAATCGAACTATTTTTGGTCCCAGAATATGTGATTAAATTTATGACCTGTATTTTTGTTACACCCTGTATATATCATAAAGTTTTTTTGGGTAAACTATAAAGGTCCTAGGTGTAGTATAAATGGTTGAAAAACGTAAAATGCGAATACTTGTTTTTATATGGGTTTTTCCGCAATTATTGCTATTTTCCAACAAGGGTGACTATTTTTTAAATTTTTAACCAATTCTGTATTATAGGAAATTTAATTACGCAACTTTTATGTCAGTACAACTTTTCTCAGAAATGAATAGTTTTAAAGTTATAATCAAAAAACCAATAAAAAAATCGAATTTTTCCTTCATATTTTGACATTTTCATTATTTAAACAATGTTCCGGACCATTTTGAGAGGGAGGATAACTGAAATATTATTATTTGAGTTATTTTCAAATAATTTCTGCAAAAAAAATTTGAGTCACCTCTCAACGTCCACCTCAAAACAGATGCGTCCTGGACTATGTAGAATACCTCACAATTTAATAATCCAGAGTCAAAAATGCTTAAAAATTAAAGATAAAAAAGTTATGCGATAAAATAACTGTTGACCTACCCAAAACGGACGCCTATGATCGGTACTAGAAATTCGCAATGGATGGAATAGATTTATCTCTGGAAGATAAATATTCGTACCGATTTTCGTTTTTCTAAATTGAAGCATTCTGGAGGTATTTAAGAAAATCTAATTACAAGACGCGATCTTCAAGGAGCTCTAGCTCTAGGAAGCGTTTAGGAGCTCTAGGAATCGTTTAGGAGCCCTAGGAGGTACTAGGAAGAGTTTTCGGTGAAGAGGGTTAAAATATCTTAAAATTATCTGAGGAATCTCCTGTCTTCGTTTGTCGGTAGAGTTTCTGGACACCCTGTATATACGAAATACACTTAAGACTACAGAATATGGATGGTTAATGAATACCATAAACATAGGCTGGATCGCATATGTAATTTTGTGTTTGTGGAGATTGATTTCGAACCATTGCGCAAAATATGCGTCACAAAAACAATAAAAATTTAGTTTGTATTTTAAGAATAGTACATTGTTTACCGGGTAGGAAAAGCTTAACATTCCTGGACGACTGTGAAGATTGCTAAGTCGAGGCGCAAGCCGAGACTTAGCAACACAGAGTCCAGGAATGTGGCTTTTCCTACGAGGTAAACATACTATTTTTCCGCAAATCGTTTAAAATTCGACAGCTATTGATTGATTAAAAAAAAACGCGATAATTTTATTCCCAAATAAATGGTGCTTTGAAATTCCTAATAAAATTACTTGGGTTACTATGGAAACGTATTGAGGTTGAATTGTCAAACTTGACAATGTTTTCTATCATTTATGTAGAACACTAACAACTGTACGGAAATATCATTTCCTTACAGTAAGGAAATGACATTTCCTTACAGTAAGGAAGTCCTGACTTTTTCTTCAAGAAATTTTGACAGGAATGTCAAAATTTCCTGGCGATTTGCGGAAATAGTACATTGTTTACCGGGTAGGAAAAGCTTAACATTCCTGGACGACTGTGAAGATTGCTAAGTCGAGGCGCAAGCCGAGACTTAGCAACACAGAGTCCAGGAATGTGGCTTTTCCTACGAGGTAAACATACTATTTTTCCGCAAATCGTTTAAAATTCGACAGATATTGATTGATTTAAAAAAAAACGCGATAATTTTATTCCCAAATAAATGGTGCTTTGAAATTCCTAATAAAATTACTTGGGTTACTATGGAAACGTATTGAGGTTGAATTGTCAAACTTGACAATGTTTTCTATCATTTATGTAGAACACTAACAACTGTACGGAAATATCATTTCCTTACAGTAAGGAAATGACATTTCCTTACAGTAAGGAAGTCCTGACTTTTTCTTCAAGAAATTTTGACAGGAATGTCAAAATTTCCTGGCGATTTGCGGAAAAATAAAATTTTTTTATACTGCTCCAAACGCTTTCAATAAATCTTATAATCCTCTTATGATTGACGGTATCTATTTTTAAAATCTTTAATACGGTATTATCTATCGTAGTAGTATATCCTGGCATTTAGATAAAAAAAATGGAATAAATCAATTTTTAAATATAGCACCTACCGACTTTTAACTTTTACATTGTGTTCCTGATGATGTTACAAAAAAGTCTACAATTATAAATTATAATTAAATATAAATTGGTGGAAATGCATTACATTTTTACAGTGCATAAACTGCTTCCAAAAGTCATGTAGACATGTCAAAACAATAGCTATTTGTATAACAAGGGAGGAAAGTGCTACTTTTCCTCCCGAGAATGAAGTTTACTGCCCGAGGCGTAGCGGAGGGCAGTAATCATTCGAGGGAGGAAAAGGCACTTTACTCCCATGTTCTACATATGGTTTTTCCACCTTCCTCAAATAACAAGTCATTTTTTCATTTTTACTTAATTTATTTATGTAACTAACCAACAAAATTTATTAGTTACGTATTTTTTATGGGAAATAAGCCACAATTTTACTAAAAAATGAATTTATTAACGTTTCGAAGCCCAAATCGGGTTTCGTTGTCAAAATACAAAATACTATTAAAATAAAACAAAGATGTTGTTGCTAAGTAAAAAAATTCTTCTAATAATTTATTTAATCTGACTCATTTATATTGGCAATTCAGACGTATATTATACATTTTAAAGTAGAAGACTTTAAAATGATATCGCCAATATTTATGAGTTGCGTTCCTGGGACGACTTTACTAAAAGATAGTTCATTCGATTACATGAAATCAATCCCAACTCAAGAATATCCGTCGCAAAAAAAAATCATAGCATGTGATCTGTCTTTAAGAAGACAACCAAATGCAACGATGACAGTAAAATTCTCGCGTAAGAGATTCCATTTATTAGAACTAAAACTAACAAGTAGGTACAATATAACTGTCAACTGTCAAATATAAGTCAAATTATTAATGTAAACATTGTTAAATCAAAATAATAATTTACTGTTTTTTACCATTCTGCAAAATACAGGGTGTTTTATAAATAAACGTTAAAATGTATAGATACTTACGTAATAGAAAATAGATATTGTACAGGGCGTCAATAAGTTATATTTCATGAATGAAATACCATGACGTCACTTTTACTTTTCCTCCCTGGGGAGGAAAAATATTTTCCTCTCTAGGGAGGAAAAGTACAACTTTGCTTCCTACAATCAGGTCCGGAAAAGTATACTTTCGGTGGAGGTAGGTGGAAAAATAGATTTTCTGCTACGGAGGTTTTTGGAACCTTGGAGCACATGGTGCCCAAGGCAGTGGCGACGCGTGACTTTTTCTGAAGTGTTACCAAAACCAGATGCAAAAAATCTTATTTAAAAAAATGAAGATATGGCTAAATGTATATATACACTCACCGACACAAAATTCCGCCACCCAAAATTTTTTATTAAGTTTGACAATCTATAACTTTATTATTTGTACTTCGATTTTCAAGATTCTTGCACGAGTTTGTAGGTACATGTATTGATGTCAATTGCTATTATTCCGGAAATAAAATTTTTTGCTTAGATGGCATTATACGGGAGTGAATGTAAGCGTTGTTTTTTCTCCTAACTTTAAAAAATTCTGTGGAAAAATTGGAGGGCTGATTTTGTTTCATACCCTTTTTGTATTATCCTGGAGGTATCACTAAGGTCTTGTTTGTTGAATTATCTGAATATCTCTTTTCTTGTAAGAGCTGTAATTAAAAACACTGCTTTGAAGGTTTATTTAATTAAAAATATCAAACGCACTAAAATTAACAAAACAAAACAAATTTAACAAGAAAACAAAACAATTCAATAGCGGTTATGTCCACCTCTTGCAGCAACGACTGCTCGCGATCTGTTTAGCATCTAATAAAGGTGTGTTTTCCTTGCTTGGGGAATAGCCCGATATTCCTCTACAAGGTCCATAAATGTACCAACTTTTCTGGAGGCCTAGGATGACGTCAGATAGCTTTTTTATTCATCCCATAAATGCTCAATATGATTGAGATCTGGGCTGCATGCGGGCCATTCTAATCTTATCAATCCAACCTCAATTGTATGAGTCAATCAGTGTTTTTATTTACAAAAAATGGTACAGCTCTTACAAGAAAAAAGATATTCGGATAATTCAAAAAACAAAATGTTGGTGATGCCTCCGGGAAAGTATGACAGGACTATGAAACAAAATCAGCTATTCCATTTTTCCACAGAATTTTTTAAAATTAGGAGAAAATACAACGCTTCCTTTCACCCCTGTACAATGACATGCAAGCAAAAATTTTTGTTACCGGAATAATACCAAACAATATGAATACATGTACCGACAAACTGGTGCAAGAATCTTGAAAATCTGAGCACAAATAATACAGTTATAAATTCAAGTCAAACTTAATCAAAAATTTTGGGTGGCGGAATTTTGTGCCGGTGAGTGTAGCTTCAATAATATCAATATAACAAACATTCTAAATAAGGAATTAAAATGATTGTGGATATTTACTTTCGAAACATATAGCTCCATAAGAAAAAGCATTGTAATACAAAAAAAACTAACAATCATTTTAATTCTTTATTTAAAATGTTTGTTATTTATTTTTTGGTAGCATTAAAATGTTACATGAATTAAAATGACTGTTGACAATTTTAATTGTATCATAAAAATAAAAATAGCAAGATACAATTTTATTCATGCAACATTTTAAATAGTAGAAGTTTTCTAAACAAACAATTTAATTCAGTTGAATAAAGATGTTGTACGTTTAAAAATAACCAAATAAAAATGTAAGAATAAAAAGTAAAACGGCGTTCCATACATCCTTGTATATTAAAAATTAATTTTTCCAAATATTTCTCAAATTACCGATAACCAACATAATTTATTACAATAATTATAATAACTATTTTATTATTAATTTTTTAATTTTACGAAAAAATCCTTTATAAAATTCTTATCAAATTCTTTATAAAAAGCTCTGCATTATCTCAAAACGAAGATTCAATCGTAATATATCACATTTTACCAACTTTATACGAGGTATGTAGAAAAATATGAATTTCTCTCTAAGAGAGTATCTTTATAGTTCACAATATTTCAACTGGAATGATATAATTGCATATTTAAACATAGTTTTTAATTGCAAACAACTTTTTATAATAAAATTTTTCAATATTGTAAAATATAAAGGTGGTCTAGGTACTATTGAGCGAAATTAATATTTTTTATATACCTCGTATTAATAAAATTTAATATCTGATTATTGCAACTTAGGTTTTATACCATGCAGAGCATTTTATGAAAAATATCTGTTTTTCGTAATATAGATATGTAATAAAAAAGTTTCCCATAGGTTCCAAGCTACGCAAACACACTTTTTTGGAATGAGTCTGTATATCGATAAAGATGAGAAATGTAAGTTGTTATGAACAGTGAATGATAACGCTAACACAAAAAAGTTTTTGTTAAATAAGTCGTATTTAGTAATTGTTTAACGCGGGAGCAGTCGCGCGCACTTCTGTCACGTAAGCAGTCGCGCGTAGAACAAAATCTAACAATACAAATTTAAAACAAATTTCAACTTTATAATATTTTTGTTTGGTTGTTATGTTAAAAATATCTATTTCTAACAATTTTAAAACTAATTGGTTTCCACCAAAGCCATAAATTCCACCAAAAAAAAAAATGAAAATGAAATTAAAAAAAATTTAAAAAAAATCCTAAGCATTACTACAATCTTCTTCTAGGCACTTACAAGTGGAAAGTTATGTTGCAAAATTGTTCATTAAGTTATCACGGAAAATGATAAAAAGTTGGATTTTTTCTAACGGCACTGCTCCCGGATTAAAAGAGGCCCCATTTTAAATTCTGCGGGGGGGCCCCGACGGAGTTTGTTACGCCACTGCTAAGGATATACCATATACCTATCTATTTTTGAACAAACTCATTATGTTTAGCAATATTTGCTTTAAAAGCTTGGTTAAGAGAACTTTTGATTTTTGTTTTGCCAAACTGAATCAAATTGGGTATACATCTTACATGTAGGTAACGGAGAAATTTCAGGTCTCCTTTTTAAAAATCTGTTACCAATGGTAACAGTGGTTACATGGACGCTTCGCCAGTGGCCCAAGGTCACTAATAAGGCATGTCATCTTCTGGTGTTGCGAGGGATTTCGGCACTAAATTGATTACTGGAGGGTTTTTACTATTTTTTTTATACCTCCGAGTAATCTGTTTGCATTAATTTAGTGTCGAAATGCCTCGAAATTCCAGAAGAAGTGGATATCAGTTACCCTGGACACTAGGTGCCCTGACATTTAGAAGGGTGCTAAAGATTTCATGGGTAGATGGAGTCACGAATATAGAAGTGTTAAGGAGAATAGGCAGAGAGAGGCAGGGGCGTAACAGAGGCCCCCGCAGCATGAAGCTTGCGGGGGCCCCAATATGTCAGGGGCCCCATCTTGTCATCTTATAATATAATATGTAAAAATGTGTTATTGTTATATTATTTTAAGCATACATTCGCAATGTTTTTTAAGCAATGCTGTATTGAAATTGAAGTTGCCCATCAGATAGACATGTATTAAGAAAATTGTACATATTATATTCGCTAATAGTTAGTAGTGCACGAAGAAAGTTGTTCATATCATACTATGTAATAATGTAATCGTTTATTAATTTTTGTTCTATTTTATTCTATTCCACTAAAGATGAAAACTGTAAGTTGTCATAAACACAGCGCATGAATAATAGCCCAATAAATGACCGTTTTGGAGTTTTATCAGCGTCACGACGTATTTGCTTGTCCATTTGCGACAATTCACGACCTGAAGGGGAGTAAAATAATATCAGAGTGTCACGAGTGCCAAACAAATCGGTAATTTTTAAATGCTTGAGTGTAATTCGATAAGATTATTTCATGAAAAAAACTGTTTTTTAAATCATTTTAACTAATATGTTCTTGATATCTTCGCCTGAATATTTGCTAAACTTGTTCATGGTGTTCTATTTGATAAGTTGTAAAACATTAATTATTGTCATTAATGTCACCGAATGTTCATATTTGCGTAGCAAAGAAGGACATCTGGCGTAATACTTGACGACGGGAAATTAGCGAAAAAAATTTTCGCTGTAATTTTTATTCTGTAGGTTTCTATTGGTCAGAATCTCTATGAATAAAATAATCGAAAAAATATTTTTAGTAAAAATGTAGCTTATAAAAGAAATCGACATAGTAAAATAGCAACGTTGTAGTGCAAAAAAATGGTTAACTTTTTTGAAATGTTTAAAAACAAGCTTTATTTTTATTTTTTATAGAATCTTTTTGTATAGCGCTTCATAGCAAGCTTCTAGCATCAAAACTAAGCGAGCGAGTTCAAAATAAAGTTGGCCCCCTTTTTTTGCTAAAAAAAATGTGAAAATATCTTCCTATTTCACATCCCAAATAAAATTAATCGTTAGCACTTTACCATTTTCACGGTTATTTCACGTTGAAATATTCGACTTGGAATTTGGTTAATAAGAACAACTTTTCATGAGCTACAATTTTGCTTTTACTGGTTCAATAGACTTAATTTTTATCATTTTTTATAAGCTACATTTTTCTTAAGAGCATTTTTTTTTCGATCAAATACTTACTTTTTGAGTTATTTGCAACCATCTGAAAACGTGTTTTTTTTGTTAAACAATAAACATTTTCACTCGTAAATAACTTAAAAGTATGGACTTGACCACTTCGGTGGTGACACTGAAAATTACACGGTATCGCCTTATTTCTCGTTCATTTAGTGGGCTATTTCACATATAGTCGGTTCGCTGAACTCAGACACAACTGGCTAGATATTTTAGTAGGTAATTTTTTGTTTCTGGCCAATTTTGCCAAACTTTGCAAAATTACTAACTATTTAGTAATTATTAACTATTGATTAATTATTTTTTGCCAATTTTACCAAATTGGCAAAATTACTTACTAAAATCACTAGCCAGTTGTGTCTGAATTTAGCGAACCGACTATATAAGTTTTTGTTACACATGTCGTATTTAGTAATTTTTTAATGAGGCCCCATTTCCAATTATGCGGGAGGCCCGATGGATTTTGTTACGCCACTGGAGAGAGGGAAATTGAAAACACAATCAAAGAAAGGAAATTGCAATATCTCCGAGATGTGATGAGAGTCGAAAGATATAACATTTTGAGACTCATAATTAAGAGATGGCACTTAACCTTCGGATGACCAACGGGGGTCAATTTTGACCCTAATGCATGTTTTTCTTTAACAAATTCAGAAATATTTTCAATTTTTAACTCATTATTTTTTTTATTTGACTTTGGTATCATTCTAAATACTAAAGTCAAGATTTGACTCTAGTATCATATAGATTATAGATGCCTATACAGACCGGGAGCCCTCCAAAATCTACTCGGTAAACTGAATAGATATGATGTAGATATAACAGCTCTGCAGGAAATAAGATGGACTGGGATTGGCACCATCATTGACAAAAGACACCACATTATATTCTATAGTTGCGACACTAAAGACCACGCACTAGGTACTGGCTTCCTTGTAAATAAAAAGATTAAACACCTCGTAAAAGACTTTCGTGCTATGAACCCAAGAATGTGTATCCTGATCCTGAGACTAAGGGGAACTTTTTTTAATTATAGCATTTTAAATGTGCATACCCCTACAGAGAAAAAGGAAGACGATGTCAAAGAAAAATTCTATGAAGAACTAGAAGCTGCATACCATTCATGCCCAAACAATGACATCAAAATTATTTATGGTGATCTCAACGCAAAAATAGGAAAAGAGCAACAATACCTACCAACTATAGGTAAGCACAGCCTCCATAAAGTATCCAATGACAATGGCATCAGACTAATAAATCTAGCAACTTCCCTTAACATGGTCATTCCCAGCACATGCTTCTAGCGAATAAATATTCATAAGGTAACGTGGAGCTCTCCAGATGGGGTTACAGTAAACATGATATAGCATGTTATTATTGACTCTAGACATCACTCAGACGTAATAAATGTATGCAGCAGACGATTGACAAATGCAGACTCGGATCACTACCTAGTGGAAAGTAGAATAAGAGCCAGAATCTCAAACATTAAAAAAGAAAAGGGATTCAAAATTGAAAAATATGAAATAAAAAACAAACGACAACAAAAAGGTAAAATACAAAGAATATATAAAAGGAAGGTTAAAAAACAGGCAAAAACAGGAGGATATAAACAGACAATGGGAAGCGTGTAAAAACATCATACAAGACGCTACCAAAGAGACCCTGGGTCTACAAAAAAAGGTCAAATCAACTGAAGGGCAGTGGTTCTATGAAGAGGGTCGTAACATAACAGAGAGAAAAAATAATGCATATCAACGGCTACAACAACGACATAGAACACGACAGGCAGAGGAGGAATATAGAATGCTAAGGAGGGAAGAGAAGAAAATACACCGCAAAAAGAAAAGTTAATACGTAGAAAAAACTCCAAGAAATGGAAGAACTACATAAACCAACAAAAACCAGAAAATTCTACCAAAAACCTAACAAAATCAGAAAAGAATTTAAACCAACAACAATGATGTGCAGAGACAAAGAAGGAGATATAGTAACTCAACAGAGTGAAATACTACAACCCCTGTTGAGCTGCCCCCCCCCCGCCCACTTACAAAAATCAAAAAACAAATAGCCCTGATTTATGAGCTTTCATATTCCGCAAACTAAAAATTTTGAGCTCCTATAGCTTATATACTCTAAGAATAAATTATTAAATCACGTGCATTTAAATTATTGAGCTACAACCCTTTCGCAAGAAAACCACCCTATCTTCCCGGCTTAAGGGAAAGTTGTACTTAAAATGCATTAAATTAATTATTTGGCGACTACATATCATTTAATAATAATTTATATGCTTCCAAACTACGCGCATTTAGATCAGTAAATTGCAATTTATTTTGTATAGTGCAGACACTGAAGGTAAAAATCAACGATTACCTTCAATTTCGGTGAACCTTCATCGATTTTCACGAAAATTGGTCAGTGGTTAGAGGATACGTCAAGAAACAAAGGTGTTAGAGGATACGGCAAAGGTCAGTGGTTAGAGGAAACGAACCCTTCTCGGGGGTGAAAATTATTTTATAAAAAAAACTGCACAAATCAATAAAAGAACAAATTAAAAGCAAAATTTATTATATAAAGTTATTACAATAAGTCAATACTTTTTAAGTTATTAAAGATCAAAGATTTTAATTATTCGTGAAAAAATGCATGTTTTGAAGCGGTTTTTCGTAAATCACTGAAAAACTGTAAGTTTTTACAAAAAAGTTAATAGTAGTTTAATTCATATAGCTTATATTCTAAAAATAAACTCTTAAATCACGCGCCTTTCGATTATACAGCTACAACCCCTTCGCAAGAAAACCATCACATATTCCCGGCTTAAGAGAGAGTTGTACTTAAAATAATTTAAATTAATTATTTGGTGACTACATATCGTTTAATAACTTATGAGCTCGCAAAATATACGCATCTCAATTATTGAATTGCCATTTTCTTTCTATAGTGCAGTCACTGAAGGTAAAAATCAACTATGACCTTCGATTTCGGTAAATCTCCATTCATTTTCACGAATTGACAAAAACAACTTGCGGTTTTAGCTGTGGTATATGTCACCCCTTCTCGGGGGTGAAAATTACTTTATTAAAAATAACCCCCTAATCGAGAGAGGGACAAATTGTAAGCAAAATTTGTTATATAATGTTATCAAAATAAATCAATACTTTTTGAGTTATTCAAGATCGAATATTCTAATTTGTGTGATAGAACATGCATGCTTTAAAGCGATATTTCATCAATAACTCAAAAACTGTAAGTTTTTTCAAAAAAGTTTTCATCACTAAAATTGAGGCTAATAAAAAATATAATAAATTGTTTACTTGAAAAACCCTTTAATGTTAATTTAAAGTAAGTTATTGGTAACTAAATATATATTTTTTTCTGCGACTGTTCAAATCTAAGGATTCAAGCTTAAATAACGGGAAAGAGATGCATTTTATAACACTTAGGTACTAAAAATACTTGTCAAAGTACTTAGAAATACCTATCAAAAATGAGCTCCAGAAAAAATTGATAGCATCAAAATTTATACTTATAAAGTATACAGCTATATAACTGTATAATCTTTGTTTAATTTTTCAAATACTTTATATTTTTATATCATATTTAAAATAATAACTCCAACAATACTCGATTGACGTAAAAAATGATAGATAACGAAATTTGAGATTTTTTTATTAGCAAAGATTTTACTTTTCTTTTGATTTATGTATGAATCAAAATAACGAAGATAGAAACGTTTAAGCCTAAATTTTACTACGAGAACAATGTAAATGGAGCCCTTTAACCTATTATCCTAAAAAATAGTATTTGAAAGATTAAGCCGGTACTTTATGTCTCGGTTGACACCCGATTAGTTCACCGGGGTTTAATCGGGACCTCTTTAGGGTCTCTTGCGTTGTAATAAATGCAGTTACAAGTATTATTATGATTATAAATAAGAATAATAAATAATACTTATAATTGCATTTATTTCAACGCAAGAGACCCTAAAGAGGTCACGATTAAACCCCGGTGAACTAACCGGCTGTTAATCGAGACATAAAGTATCGGACCTAAATATAATACAGTTTTATAGCTTTTGAAATTACCTTTCAAATAGTTGGATGTGCCTGATATCATAAAAATTAACAGATTGATTCAAAAAAAAATCGCTTATTTTGTAAAAATTTTTGGAGTACAAATTTAGATGCTATCAACTTTTTCTGAAGCTCATTTGTTAGGTATTTCTAAGTACTTTGACAAGTATTTAGTAAGTGTTATAAAATTTATCTCTTTTCCGTTATTTAAGCTTGAATCCCTAGACTTGAATAGTCGCAGAAATGACTATACATTTAATTACCTATAACTTACTTTAAAATTACATTAAAGGGTTTTTCAAGTCAGCAATTTATTATATTTTTTATTAGCTTCAATTTTAGTGATGAAAACTTTTTTGTAAAAACATACAGTTTTTAAGTTATTTACGAAAAATCGCTTTAAAGCATGCATTTTCTTTCACAAAAATTAAAATATTTGATCTTTAATAACTTAAAAAGTATTGAGTTATTTTAATAACATTATATAACAAATTTTGCTTAGAATTTGTCCCTCTCTTGATTTGTGGGGTTATTTTTAATAAAGTAATTTTCACCACCGAGAAGGGGTGACATGTACCCCCGGCTAAGTTGTTATTGTTAATTTTCTTTCTTGACGTATCCTCTATTCGCTCACCAATTTTCGTGAAAATGAATGGAGATTTACCGAAATCGAAGGTCATAGTTGATTTTTAACTTCAGTGACTGCACTATAGAAAGAAAATGGCAATTCAATAATTGAGATGCGTATATTTTGCCAGCTCAGAAATTATTAAACGATATCTAGTCGGCCAAATAATTAATTTAAATTATTTTAAGTACAACTCTCTCTTAAGCCGGGAATATGGGATGGTTTTCTTGCGAAGGGGTTGTAGCTCAATAATCGAAATGCACGTGATTTAATAGTTTATTCTTAGAGTATATAAGCTATAGGAAGTATATCCGCAATACGGTATATTTAAGTTTTCTCAGCATTTTTCTCTGAAGTTAAATCAATTAAAGGGTTATTTGGGGGTGAAGGGGATGAGCTCAAAAATCGAAACTATATAATTTCAAGAGCTCATAAATAATTCTGCCGCAAAAACCGATTCAATATTCCTATTTTTAAGTAGTGGGGGGGGGCTGAGTCAGCCCCCCTCCCCACTAAACTATTAAATTCCTACTCAGTGGAACGAGCTCAAAATTTTTGGTTTGCGGAATATGAAAGCTCATAAATAGCTCATAAATCAGGGCTATTTGTTTTTTAATTTTTGCAAGTGGGGGGGCAGCTCAACACGGGTAATACTACAACAAATGACAGAATTCTTCAAAGAAAAGTTAAAAAACGGAGAGCCACTATATGATGGAATTATACTGGATCAAAGGGATACCAGAGAAACAACCCCCTCCTTTAGTAGATGAAATGCAAGAAGCAGTTATAATACTGAAAAACAATAAGTCATCTGGATTAGACAACATTAGCGCAGAATTAATAAAGAAAGGCGATGACTCCCTATTGAATGCGATACCCGAATAGCCCAGTCGGGATACCGGATACCATTTGACCTTGCATTAGGAGCTGCCCCAAATTTTATTTTTCTAATCTTTAGGAGGGGTCAATAGTATTATAAATTTAAAATCTCGTCTGAATTTGACCGATGCGTTAGCCGCCATCTTGATTTTAAACGAGCACCGTTTTTGCTCAATATCTCCGCCATTTTCAACTTTTCGACAAAAAACATACAAACTGAAATTGTTGAAAATGCGATTTTCTATAATTTCGTTTTTTATAATTTTTTTCGTGCGGTCCATATTTTTCGAGTTATGGGGAAAACAGTGACGGTTAAAGCATAATGATTTATTGAATTATCGCGTTTATTATTACTTTTACAACAAATTTTAATCCATACAAAAATTAAGAGAATTAAATTTTGTACAATTTTGATCTGTTTCATTTTTTTGATAAAATCAATATTTAAGGTAGTATGTATGCGGTAAAGGCGCGAGCGTAAGACCGAATTGATTTTAAAGCAATTGTTTTTGTTCAAAATCTTCCCAATTTTCAACTTTTCGACAAAAAGTGTAAGGAATGAAATTGTTGCAATTACGATTTACTACAATTTTTCGAGAGAACCAGTGGCGGGTCTAAGAGGGGGGAATGGGAAAATTCCCCCAAACGGGGTCCAAAATTAAAAAAAAAAATGTTGAAATATTAAAATATATTAGCTGTCATAAAACTTAATTATCGACAGACAAATTCAACCAATAAAACCCGCTAGTTAATAAAATTAAGTAAACTTAATGCATATAAGTTATTATTTATGTCCTTTATGTACTAGTTTGGTTGGTGTTTCATTTGAAGTTTCAAAAATTGTATAGAATATAATTCTCTTTATTTTTGTTTATGTACTTAATTAATTGCAAGGTCGTAAGATAATGTCGTAAAGTTAATAATAAATGAGACAATTCAATAATTATGCTTCCCCTCCGCTTCCACTATTTTCCTCCTTACCTCGGAGAATATTGATCGCATAAAAAAATTGTGGAAAAGAAATTTTAGGAAATTGCGTTTCCAACAATTTTAGTTCCTACCGTTTTTGTCAAAAAGTTGAAAATGACGGAGATATTAAGCAACAACGGTTCTACTTTAAAATCAATATGTCGGCTAATGCAACCGCGGAATTTAGTCGAGATTTTAAATTTGCACTACTATTGATCTCCCCTAAAGGATAGAATTATAAAATTTGAGGAAGCTCTGAAAAAAGATTAAATTCAGTAATTATACTCCCCCACCACTTTTTACTATTTTCCCACTTAACTCGGAAAATATCAACCGCATGAAAAAAATTGTTAAAAAGAAATTGTAGGAAATCATATTTGGAACCATTTAAGTTGAAAATGACGTAGATATTGAACAAAAACAATTGCTACAAAATCAATCAGGCCTTACGCTCGCGCTATTATCGCATACATACTACCTTAAATATTAACTTTATCAAACAAATGGAAGAAACTAAAATTGTGTAGAATTCAATTCTCTCTATTTTTGTCTAGGAACATTTTTATCGTAAAACTAACAATAAGCGAGATAATTCAATAATTATGCTCTATTTATATATAACTGTCACTATTTTCCACTATAACTCGGAAAATATCGATGGCACGAAAAAATTGTAAAAATAAAAATGATAGAAAATTATATTTTCAACAATTTTGGTTGCTATAATTTTTTTCGAAAAGTTGAAAATGGCGGAGGTATTGAGCAAAAACGGTTCTCGTTTAAAATCAAGGTGGCGGCTAACGCAATGGCGGAATTCAGTCGAGATTTTAAATTTACACTACTATTGACCCCTCTTAAAGATTAAAAAAATAAAATTTGGGGCAGCTCCTAATGCAAGGTTAGGCCTGTTGTTCGTCTAACCCGACTGGGCTATAATACCGAACATGGAATAATAAACAACTGCCATAAGACTGGAATACTGGAGTAATTATTCCACTACCTAAAAAGGGAGATCAGCTTCAATGTAAAAACTATTGGGCAATAACGCTACTGACTGTAGCATATAAAATATATACAGTCAAATATTGTGTATGACCGATTGATACCATTGTTGGAGGATATCAATGTGGTTTCTGCAAGCAGAAGTCCACAATAGATCAGATCTTCATCTTGAGGCAAATCTTGGAAAAGACTAGTGAATTTAATGTAGAGACATCATCTCTTCATTGATTTTGAGAGTGCCTATGACAGGATCCATTGAGAATTTCTGATCCACGCACTGAAAAAGTTTAATATTTCAACTCAACTCATTGATATAGTGAAAGAAACACTTAAAGTACAAAGCAAAATTCAAATTCAAAACGCACTAACTGATACAATCCATGTTAGAACGGGTCTACGAGAGGGAGATGCCCTATCCTGTATTCTATTCAATATCACATTAGAGAAAATAATTAGAAAGTCAAAAGTCAACACCAGAGGAACAATAATAACAAAAATTATACAACTATTGGCATTTGTAGACGATGTTGATATCATAGCTAGAAGCAAAAGAGATTTGATGGAAACATTTCAATATAACAATAAGGACTGAAGCTAAAAGTATATGTAAGGATGGGGCCAAGTAAGGAACACGTAAAAAATGTAAAATTAGCACTAAGAGTTTAATATTAGGAGATAGATATGTCTTGTTTTATTTTTTATTACTGCAAATGCTATTAAACAATAATAGCTATTTGTATAACAAGGGAGGAAAGTGCCACTTTTCCTCCCGAGAATGAAGTTTACTGCCCGACGCGTAGCGGAGGGCAGTAATCATTCAAGGGAGGAAAAGGCACTTTACTCCCATGTTATATATATGGTTTTTCCACCTTCCTCAAATAACAAGTCATTTTTTCATTTTTACTTAATTTATTTATGTAACTAACCAACAAAATTTATTAGAACTAAAACTAACAAGTAGGTACAATATAACTGTCAACTGTCAAATATAAGTCAAATTATTAATGTAAACATTGTTAAATCAGAATAACAATTTACTGTTTTTTACCATTCTGCAAAATAAAGAGTGTTTTTAAATAAACGTTAAAATGTATAGATACTTACGCAATAGAAAATAGATATTTTACAGGGCGTCAATAAGTTATATTTCATGATTGAAATACCATGACGTCACTTTTACTTTTCCTCCCTAGGGAGGAAAAATATTTTTCTCCCTAGGGAGGAAAAGTACAACTTTGCTCCCTACAATCAGGTCCGGAAAAGTATACTTTCGGTAGAGGTAGGTGGAAAAGTTATTTTTTCTACAATCACTTGATAAACAAGACTTTCGCTGGTCAATGGCAACGAAAAGTTGACGTTTACTGAGTATCGTCACTTGTTGTCCGTAGCAACCGTACAACTATACATACAAAAACATTGAACATTCAAACTGAAAGATATAAAAGCTAATGTTATGACATCAGGCACGTAGCCAAAGGGGGGTCCATGGGGTCCGGACCCTTCCCAAAACTGTCCCGGCTTTGGTACAAAAGCAGCAAGTTTTAACCCAAGTTATTATTATTATTTTTGATACAGTAAACGAAATTATTATTATTTTTTACTAGGATTATTTGTTTTTATTCAGAGTACGTTTCAACATAATTTATCCAGTTTAAAAATCAGATTTACCACAAGAAAAAGTATTCTATCAACATTTTAAATTCTTTTACCTGGATTTGCCTCTACAGAAATAAAAGCAAAAATGCTAGAAAATTTGTCTGCCTATTACTCCCACGACCCTTCTCTTATAGCAATAAAAGCTGAATATATGTTATGGTATAACTGTAATACAATATCATCTTTGGAACCAAATACCGAAATTCTTCGCGTAATGAACATTGTAATAAATATTTTTTTCCAAAAATTTACAAATTCTTTACAATTTTGGCAACTATCCCTGTCACAACGGCCAGTGTAAAACGTTCGTTCTCAACAATGAATCGAGTAAAAACTTCACCCGGAAACAAGATGGGAAACGACGAAAGACTCATTTTATTGGCTCTGTGGTCCGTTCATTGGAATGTTGAGTTAAAGCCACGTAAGTACATTTTTTATCAAATAACCAAAAATTACTGGGTCGACAACTGAATAGAACACCAGATGTACTCTTTTCTATGGAATTCTATATTTCGTTATAGTAGTCTCTAACATCATCTTCTTCTTCTTCTTCTTCTTTAGCCATTTTTATCCAGATTTGGACATAGGTCTTCCCCAAATCTTTCCATATAATCTGTCCTTTGCGCTTTTCCAGTGAGTTCCTGTAGCTTATACAATATCGTCCTCTCATCGCATCTGAGGTCTTCCTCTTCTTCCTATCACGCCCTCCAGTTTTATATTGTAGCATTCCATCTTTTATCTTCCTGTCTCGCATTGTGACCTGCAAATCTCCACTTTAACCCTATTATATGTGATGACTAACATCATCAGAGACGCTAAAATGATATTAAAGATACAATGGTGAAATTAGGTGAAATTTGAAAAATTTTACCGTCTAATCTAACCAAAAATTTGAGTTGTAATAAATAATCATTTCGTTGTGAATCGAAACAAGATCAGTCTTGTTTTAGTTAGTTCAGAGAGCGCCAAAAGTGATCTAACTAGTTTCAACTCTTGTTAGAGTCTCTTCAGAGAGCACATATTTGATTCTCTCTGAACCACTAAAATTCTGGCTGTCAGCCTCTACCCACAAACGAAAGATTATGATGATATGGATGCTGTGATGGCATCTGCTAAAGCGAACGAAAGTTTTACTTTTAATATTAACAGTATTAAAAATAAAACTTTTTCAGAATTAATCTCCTGATTACACCATTCGTGGCTTCTAAAATGTGCAAGCCAACGAATCGCCGAAGTAAAGAGTTGCATCTATCTAGAGGATCTATCAAGTTACATCTCACTACCCGCCTATCCAGCACGGCAAAATCCCAACAAAGATTAGTTCCCAATACTCAGAATAGGAGTAAAACTAATAAAAATAATAAATAATCATTTCGTTGTGAATCGAAACAAGAGTAGTCTTATTTTAGTTAGTTCAGAGAGCGCCAAAATTTGAGTTGTGCTTCAGTGGTGTCATGGTGTGGGAACGCGTGGGAACGCCGTTCCCGCACTGGTTAAGAAAATAAAAAAAAATAATAGAGAATTTAGGTTTTGTAAACAAAAATTAGCAGTGCGTTCCGGCACTGCGTTCCGGCACTGCTAATTTTGCCATGACACCACTGTTGTGCTTGGACCCCCCTCAAGCACATTTCCTGGCTACGTGCCTGTATGAATTATAATGACAGATATAAAATTTCATTTCATTTTATTAACTGATTGTAGAAAAAATGTTGTATATATTACAAGCGCAAAGTGACATTATTGCTTTCGAGTAATTACCGCTCTCCGCTACGCGTCGAGCGGTAACTCTTACTCTCAAGCAATAATGTATCACTTTTCGCTCTTAATACATAAATAACTATTATCGCCTTTATGGTAATTTTCGCAACATAAGTGTTACCTTTGGATTTTATGTAACGTTTAGGTAGGGTTGGGGGGGGGGGTGTTCCAAAAAACGTTACGGTGCGTTTCACAGGGGGAGGCGCTAAAAAGTCTTAAAAAATTGAGTTCCGTGATACTTGAAAGTCAATTTACAAAAACTTTTACAAATACTTCACTGTAAGATGTAAGCTGAGAATAATCTCTTAAAATTTCATTCTCGGCATTAAAAAACAAAGCAGTTATAGATGTTGTATCTTTGTCAGTTTTGTTTACTATTTCCACGTGAATATATTTATTTTCAAGACTTGTAAAACATGGTGTCTTCCTCCCATATAAAAGTACAATATATTCCTTTACAAATACATAACAATAAAAATCTCCAAACTTTATAGGAAGTTTAAAGTGAGAGCCAAATGCCATATGATCATGCTGATTTTTCAAATGTTCGATCATTTGGTTAGCAGTTCCCTTTACACAACAATCTTCCATGGGTACCCTGGGGCAAGTATATTGTCTACCTCGTTTACAGTTTATTTCATGTGATTGCATATCTAAAAATTCAATATCGTTACAACAATTACTACAATTCCATTTGAAAAACTTCATTGTTTCAAGTATGTTAATGGGAATTGGTACTTCAAAATTCATTTCCTCATAGGTCAGATCAATTAAGAAATACTCATTACAATAGTAACATATATATTTATCATATTCATTATTTGAGTATCTATTAATGTAGTAGTGCATTACTGGACATGTAGACAACGAAAAAATGCAATAAGCTTGGCATACACTGCATTTTAGATTGAATTCTAATAGGTGTTCAATTTGACTCCCAGGTGGAACATTTTTGACCATAGGTTTTCTCACAGCATTGCTAATTTCAGGTGCTGTCAAAACTTTTAGATTACGATCAATTAACTTAAATTTAATTTGTATCAAATTTGACATATGCGATATATCCACAACAAAAAAATCATTAGTACATGGTTTTGGATCCAATACAACATCAAATTCTTTGTTTTCACTACTTACAGTTAATTGATGGTATATATTTTTAGCGAGTTTATAACTCCCAATATAATACAAATATAATTTTATTGTATTTTCCGACTTACTATAGCTAATATAGAGAAAAAACAACTTATCTTCTTCTTGATATATATAAACACTAGGCATTTCTAAAAGATCATTTAACTTGAAAATAAACGCAGTATGCTCCAATATAGCATCTTTATGTTTGGACTGAAAATGTCGAAGTATCAGAAAACTTGCCATTTCGTCACCACAAATTGGGCACTCGTGAATTTTTTCCAAGCATACCTAAAAACATTTAAAAATTATAATTGTTTAACCAATAAATACCTACTTAACACATACTATCAAAATAATTTTGATTAAAATAACACAATTATTGTGTAATTGAAATTTTCAGTCAAATAGAAGGACCAAAAAAACTCGTAAGTATATAAACGAGCGGCAGAAACCCCTAAAATCACGTTATACCGACCACGAAAATCAACTTTCGGGTTAATGACCAATTTCGATCACTCCTTATGTTGTTGAGGTCGCTGAATCCGACTATGAAGTTTATTTTTATCTAAAATAAGTGGAACATGTTCAAAAATAAAATTTATGCAAAAATACGAAAAATCAATTTGGTGATCTTTTAACTTTAACTCGCTGTATCTTTGGTTGCTGTAAATATTTACTTTCGAAAATTTTACAGTATCATCCTTGAAGTATTTAGATAACAATGAGATTTGTCTGAGATGTTTAGACAAAATAATAGAGGAGTTGTTAATTTTTAAACATTTTGTTGTTCGATTTCGTTAGTTTCATGTTTACTTAAAAAAGTTGAGTGACAAACTGTTTAGTTTATACTTTATAGTCAACACAGCATTCAAACATGAGTGATGAAGAAGTTTTCTGGAAAATTTCAAGTCAAAATATGCAACAGAAAAAAAGTTATGTGACTTTATATACAAGTGGCACTCCCCCAAAAAAACGCTTATTTCTCGAGCTACTGACCACGGTATGGTGAATGGCTATTTTTGGTCATACTTTATGTTTTTGATTGTGCTGAAAACGAAAATGAGGTTTATTTTGAATTTTAGGTAGGGAAACATTGTCAAAATCGTAATTCTACCCTAAAAATAATAAAAATGAAATCATATTTCTTTTTGAAATTAAAAGTTGTACCATTTTTTCCATAAAACATTTTGTTCTTTGTAATCTATATTTTAACACAAAGTTGATTAAAAAGCTAAATTTCAAATTTTATCACTCAACGTTTGCGATTAAACTTTGCAATTCAAGAATCTGCACCTTTTCTTTAAAAAATTCATAACTTTTATTATTATAAGACTGAATGATTGAAACGGGTCCTATTGTCCCCATAAAGGTAAGAAAAATATCCTAAAAAAAACTTCAGAAAAAAATATTAAAATGGAACAGAGTTGTAGCGAGTAAAACGCAAAAAAACTTGATTTCGTTTTATTTTTAATTTTTAGGGTAAAATGTCGATTTTGAGAATGTTTCACCAAATAAAATGAAAAGTAAACCTCATTTTCGTTTTCAGCACCATCAAAAATATAAAGTATGACCAAAACTAACCATTTACCACACCGTGGTCAGTCTCTCAAGAAATAAGCGTTTTTGGGGGGGGGGGAGTGCTACTCGTCTATAAAATCGCAAACTTTTTTCCTATTGCATGTTCTGACTTAAATTTCCATATTTTCCAAATAAATTTTTTATGACTCATGCTTTAATGCTGTGTTGGTTTGGTTAAAAGTATAAACTAAAAAGTTTGTCACTCAACTTTTTTAACTAAACATGAAACTAACAAAGTCTTACGACAAAATGGTTAAAAATTAACAACTCCTCTTTTAATTTGGTTAAACATCTCAGCCAAATATCACTGTTATCTAAATAGATACTTCAAATATGATCAAATAAAATTTTCGAAAGGATATATTTACAGCCACCAAAGATACAGCGAGGTAAATATGAAAAATCATCAAAATTGATTTTTCGCATTTTTGCATAAACTTTGATTTTCGGGCATGTTCGACCAATTCTAGATCAAAATAAACTTAATATTCGGATTTAGCGACCTCGAAAACATAAAGAATGATCAAAATTTGCTATTCACCTATCATGGTCGCTTTTTCGATTTCTAAGTCTCAAATTGGGGGTGTGCCGCTCGCCTATAAGAATTTATAGCCCCTAAACATAAGGGCTTTTAAAGTTGGTTTTTAGAATTATTGTATATTGTATAATGTAAGTATAATGTATTAAGTACAGGGCCGTAACTACCATTGGGGCAACCGGGGCAGTGCCCCGGAGCCCCCGGCCAAGGGGGGCCCCGCAGAGGTTAGAAGATTTTAAAGAGGAAAATAAAAATATGTAATTTAAAAGCCGATATCGACGAAATATTTTCAAATAACACAATTTTAAAAAGACAGCAACATAAAGGTCTTAATTTTTTACTGGGGAAATTAGTCTTTTCGACTAAAATGCAATTGGAACAGAACAATGGCCCTGAGGCCTGAGCTAAGCTGGGACCCACGAGACCTTAACATAAAAATTTAAAATTATTAGTAATCGGCGTAATAAAACCTAAAATTCCATTAAAACAGACATTGTCGAACAGTAAAAATGAAAACATTCATAATTATTTAGAATCTCTAACCCCAACGGAAGCCTCAGACTATACGCACTATGGAGGGCTACAAAAAAGCTTAAACAACCTCAACAGTTTAATCCTCCAATTAGAAACGGAAATAAATGGACAAAAAATGACAAAGAAAAATCAGAAGTCTTTACTGAACACTTAAAAAAAGTATTCCATCCATACGATCCTGAGCAGCATTCAGAAGATAAAGAAATAGACGAAACACTTAATGCACCCTTCCAAAGGAACCTGCCTATAAAAAAATTCTAGTAAGTGAAACCAGAAATATAATCATGAATGAACTTGGCATTAAAAAAGCACCAGGATATGATCTTATCACAGGAAAAGTGCTTCAGGAATCAACACCCAAATGCTTTAACTTACTAACATATATCTTCAATGCCATCCTCAAACTAGAGTACTACACAAAGATCTGGAAAGGAGCACAAATAATAATGATCCCCAAACCAGACCAAAAATTAGAAGAAGTTACCTCTTATCGACCTATTAGCTTGCTACCAACTATCTCCAAAATGTTCGAGAAAATATACGTCAAAAAGCTGAAGTCGATAACAGAAATGATACACTTAATTCCAGACTACCAATTTGGATTCCGAAACAAACATGGCACCATCGAACAAGTACATAGAATAGTTAACAAGATTAACGATGACTTCCAACAAAAACGTTATAATAGACACTTCCTTGTCAGACAAAACCAAGAATACTCTTCTCTGAACGCCATAAAATCAGGGGTATCACAGGGCAGTGTACTCGGACCTATCCTGTATTTGTTGTACACAAGTGATCTTCCTACTACACCGATGGTTACAATAGCCACATTTGCGGACGATACAGCTGCTCTCTCTTCACACGAAGACCCTTACTTGCCCACCAGTACTACTTAACAACATACCCCAAGCCGAAGATGTAAAATACTTGGGAATCCACCTAGACAGAAGACTAACATGGCGAAAACATATTTTCACTAAACGCAAACAGTTGGGACTAAAGCTAAGCCGTCTATACTGGATTATCGGCAGAAACTCTAAGTTCTCTCTAGAAAACAAACTACTGGTCTACAAAGCCATTATAAAGCCCATTTGGACCTACGGTATCCAGCTCTGGGGAGCAGCTTCTAATAGCAACATAAATATAATACAGAGGTTCCAAAACAAGACGATAAGGCTAATTCTTGATGCTCCGTACTACGTACCTAACTACGTGATCCAACGAGACTTAGCAATTCAAACAGTGCAAGAAGTGATACGTGAATATAGTGCAACATATCGCGAAAGAAAAAAGTGTCTGTACATCCTAACGAGTTAGCCAAGCAGTTATTTGAAGACTTACATGAACATGAAGAAAGAAGATTAAAAAAATTCAAACCAATAGACTAATTTGTAATTAGATTTGTAGATTAATAGGTTTAAGTAATTTGTAATATGCATATTTTTGTACATAGTAAAATATTGTAAATAGTAGAGGTAATGCCACAAAGTTAGCAATAGCTACATTATAAAACAGAGTGCTTAATGGAGCATCCTGTACATTGTACATGTCATAATCATTTGTCAACAAAGACGCTTATTGTCATTACTGATAGATTGCAGAATAAAAGAGTTAAAAAAATAGAAGAGGGGACTCGGGCTAAGCTGGGGCCCCCGAGACGTTTCGTCAAGATATAAATTGTTGCTGAGGAAATTAGTTATTTTGGCGAAATAAAAATTAAAATGCAACCGGAATAGGGGCTCCAGGTCCCAGCCCAGCTACTTTGTCTTAATCAATTTTCCCATACCACATCTTGGTATGTGAAAGGAACCACATGGTACCACATTTTGAAAAGAAGGGTAAGGGTACGATAGCTGACCAGCTTCACTGAGTGTGTTCGGCTCACACTGCAATTGCTTAAGGCACCTTAAGGTGCATTTACGTTTGCTTGGTAGTTCGCTTGGTTATTCGTTCGCTACAAAGTAAGACCGTTTACATTGTAGCGAACGAACGCATTCGTTGATGATCCGTCCACAATGTCAGATACAGATGAAGATGTATTCATTAGCGCTGCTAATTTTATAATTATTGCAGGACATGCTAAAAAAAAAGAAAGAAGAGAGTGTGATGTTCACACAGGAGGGAAAATGCGTTTTCAAGGGGTTAAATATCAAATATTTTTCCGGACCCCCCTTGCGTTGGTGGTAGGGGGCCCCAAGATTACGTTTGCTCCGGGGCCCCCAATATCGTAGTTACGGTCCTGATTAAGTAAGTAGTAAAATAAAGTACATAACTTTAAGAATACTCTCCGATAATTTCAGATTGATCGGAGCAAAATTACCGGAAATACAGCATGTTGAATATGCCCTACTTTCGACACGCTTTGCCCAGCGCGCTTGAGCGTAATGAGGAATGTTCAACAGTTGTTTCCATTTTTGAAGTTATACTTCTTTACGCGCGATATGAGGGTGAATTTTTATATGTTAAAACCTATGATCCGGGCGCATGCGCATTATAACTTTGTTCTGATTGGATGTTCAAATGACATGTCAAAAATTATCCAATATGGCAGCTGTAGCACAGCTGTGGTGTGGACGGTTGACGGTTTGGTTATGTAATGTATGGTTGTTGCGTGTTAAAATTTTTGGGAAGAGAAACAACAAAGGTTAGTTAATAGTTATACTGTCTTTTTGAAGTTATACTTCTTTAGGAGCGATTTCATTGAGGGTGAAAATTTTAGTAATCTGCGCACACATGCAGTATGGAATTCGTTACTAAATGTTGTAATTTATGTATTTATCAGTCCAGAAAAGGTGTGTAAAGAATATATTAGTGTTTTTAAATATATTTTTCTACAAACGTGTTAAAAATGCAATTTATAGCACTCCATAGGAGCGTTAAAAATGTTACTTTAAAGCACCGGTGCTTTAAAAATTTTAAGGCACTGCAGTTAAAAATGAATTGTCAAATTGTGAAACGTCAAAATATTTATATTTCATGTAGTAACAATAATAGATATTGTAGCGGAAGAGAAATCTTGGCCGATCCCCGTATAACAGTAAACACCCCGAGAATGACGTAATCGGATGTGCTAGGCCTCGCCGGAGAATTCTGGAAGGTACGTCACGTAGGCGGAACAAGCCGATAGCTCGAGATGGGAGTCGATTGTTCCAGAATAACAACTGGGTATAAATACGGGCATATTTTGTGAATAAGTTTAGTGTATAAGATAAATTCGTCTGTAACTTATATAAATAAAGTCGTATATAAATTACGAACCGCTAGTTTTATTGTAATTAGAAGTAATTACACTAATCACGCTACAGTTGGTGTCGGTGTTCGATTAACTTAGTGCGATATAAATAAGTGAATTACAGAGAGACTAAAAGACTTTTGAACTTTATTCGTCGGGAATAACCGGAGTGCGTTAATTGTTCGTATTCGGAAAGACTTTAAAAGACTTTTGGACTTTATTCGTCGGGAATAGTTAAAGTGCGTTGATTGTTCGGTATTCGGAAAGACTGTTAAAAGACATTTTGGAAAGTACGTGTGTGCCGACCAAAGATGTTGCTACAAGAACTTACAGTAAAACAGCTCCGTGAACAGCTCGAGGAACGGGATCTGGACAGCAGTGGGCTCAAGATAGTCCTACAAGCACGACTCGAGGATGTCCTCACGAAGAACGGAGAAGACCCAAAGACGTTTCACTTCCAGTCAGCAGAACAAGCAATCTTATCGAAATTAAAAACTGTTTCTGAAACGATCGATGATACTTCTAAGATAAATAATGAGAAATTCGAAACCATTTCTCAAAAGATCGATGAAACTTCTATAAAGAACAACGAGAAACTTGAAGAAGTTAGTAGAAAAAGCGACGAGAAATTCGAAAATGTTGCTAAAAGATTCGATGAGACTTCTCAAATAATTAAAGAGGTCTGTAGGCAAAACAACGAAAAACTAGAAGAAGTTTGTAAACAGAACAATGAGAAATTTGAAGAAGTTTCTAGAACATTCGATAAGATGCAGAAAAGTGTAGAGACCGTAGAAGAAAAGATCAAACAGCTAGAGAGCAGGATAACCGATACAAAAGTACAACCATCAGTTAATGCAGCAACGTTAGATCCTTTAGTGAAAGATGAACTACCGAGAGACGAAACGTCGCATAATATGAGATTCAAATTACCACCATTTGATGGAAAGTCCTCTTGGTCCATATATCTTAGACAGTTTGAAGCTATTGCGACCGCCAATCATTGGACCGAACAAGAAAAGGCTGTTTCCTTGACTGCTGCTTTACGAGGTGATGCTGCAGATATATTAAGGTCAATTCCCAAGGGTCAAGAAAATTGTTACCAGACCTTGTTCACTCGTCTAGAAAAACGCTATGGAGATGCCCATCTACAACAAGTATACAAAGCACAACTGCGAAGTAGAAGTCAACGAGCAAGTGAGAATCTGCAAGAATTTGAAGCAGATGTGGCTCGTGTGGTGCGGTTGGCTTATCCAGAGGTGCCAGACAGCGTTTTAGAAGAAATTGCAGTAGATACCTTCGTCAATGGGCTGAAAGATAATGAACTACAGAAAGCTTTACGACTAGCAAGGCCGAAAGTTTTAGATGAAGCACTTGCTATTGCCTTGGAACACGAAGCAGCTAGCCAAGCTTCACGAAACAATCGAGTAATAACCGTGGAAAAAGGCGATAAGAGAAAAGATGAACGTTTGGTGGAAATGGTACGGAGGGTGATTCGTGACACGATGCCGAAGAGACGCATGAAGAGGGCTGGAAGAGTTGGTTCAAATACAGATGCTTCCTCGATACGGCCATGCAGTGAAAGTTGTAATCACCGGCTTAAAGTAGATGAACAGCTTTGCCCTGTGAGACGAACTACCGTCGTTAATGAGCAATGGCAGCCACAACAGTTACAAGAAGCCCAAGAAGACGATCCATGTATAAAAAGAGTATTGGATTGGATGCGTCGAGGTGAGAGACCTAGTTGGCAAAACATTAGTGCATGTAGTCCGGAAGTCAAGGCCTACTGGAGCCAATGGAATTGCCTGATACTAAAAGATGATCTTCTGTACAGAACCTTTGAGAACGATGATGGTACAGAATCTAAGCTTCAGTTGATTGTACCTAAAAGTAAAGTGTCAGAAGTATTGCGTCAGTTGCATGACGGTACATCAGGTGGACACTTTGGTATTACGAAGACTCTGCAAAAGGTTCGAGAACGGTTCTATTGGGTGAACTGTAAAGATGATGTAAGAAGATGGTTCCAGAAATGTGAACTGTGTGCATCCGGTAATGGTCCAGTTGGTAAAAAGAGAGCACCCATGAGACAGTACAATGTTGGCAGTCCTATGGAAAGAGTAGCAATCGACATTGCAGGTCCATTTCCAGAAACTGATGCTGGAAATAAATACATCCTGGTAGCCATGGATTATTTTACGAAATGGACCGAGGCCTATGCATTACCAAATCAAGAAGCTGCTACCGTTGCAGAGGTACTTGTTAAAGAATTCTTCAGCCGATTTGGTGTTCCCTTGGAGATCCACTCCGACCAAGGGCGAAACTTTGAGTCAGCTCTTTTCCAAAACGTTTGTAAATTGATTGGTGCCAATAAGACCAGAACAACACCCCTGCATCCTCAATCAGATGGGATGGTCGAGAGGATGAACCGAACGATGGGTAAACACTTGTCCAAAGTTGTATCTGAACATCAGCGAGATTGGGACCAACACATTCATTTATTCCTGATGGCCTACCGCTCGGCCGTAAATGAAACTACAGGTCAAACACCAACCTGCCTGATGTTGGGTCGTGAAGTTCGGTTGCCCTGCGACCTAGAGTTTGGCTGCGGACCTTCCGAGGAACATGTTGCAGGCGAAGACTACGTTGACCGCCTGAAATTACGAATGAACAACATTCATGAACTTGCCCGACAACACATCCAGATAGCCAGTGACAGAATGAAAGATCAATATGATTCTCGATGCAAGAATGAAAGCTTCGAAGTAGGTGATCTTGTCTGGCTTTATAATCCGCAACGTCGTCGAGGCTTGTGTCCTAAACTGCAAAGACAATGGGAAGGTCCGTATGAAGTTAAGAAGAAAATAAATGACGTAATATATAGAATTAAGAAGTTGCCAAACGGTAAACCAAAAGTTATTCACATAAATCGTCTTGCACCATATGCTGGCTCAAATGAAACAGAAGAAGCACGAGTCCTCCAACAGGAGATGAAAGATGTCGCACAGCCAAGTTTTAATCAATTTATGTCAAATTACGCAGCGAGAAAGAGTGCTAGATTCGGCGTGACCACAGAAGTTCAGCAAGATCTGTTTGGTGTTCCAGAAAACGTCTCTCTGGCCCACTGTGTTGCCCAAGACCTCGAGATGACTAAAGGAATATCGTCCGTATTCAATAGAAAGTTCGGCCGCCTGGACGAGTTAAGAAATCAGCAGCCTAAAATTGGAAGAGTACTGCGATTGGAAGATGGTCCTCGATCTTTGCTGTATATGGTGACCAGAAAGTCTTATACGGACACGCCAAGCTACGAGAACATATGGCGTGCTCTAACTAATTTGAAGAAAATCGTGTGTAATTATGACATCAAAAATTTGGCTTTACCAAAAATAGGCCATGCAGTAGAAAATCTGGATTGGAAGATTGTGAGAAGCATGCTTGAAGTGGTCTTCAGAGGAACTGGTGTACAAATCACTGTGTGTTGCATGAACCCGAAGATGTCGTACCCTTCAAAGACAGTAGACTGTTATTTCTTCTTGAAGGGTGTATGCAGAGCTGGAGAGTCGTGTAGATTCCGCCATCCTGGGCCTTCATTTAGAGTTGCTGATCGAGACGCTCAGATCTTAAGAGGGGAGCAGTGTAGCGGAAGAGAAATCTTGGCCGATCCCCGTATAACAGTAAACACCTCGAGAATGACGTAATCGGATGTGCTAGGCCTCGCCGGAGAATTCTGGAAGGTACGTCACGTAGGCGGAACAAGCCGATAGCTCGAGATGGGAGTCGATTGTTCCAGAATAACAACTGGGTATAAATACGGGCATATTTTGTGAATAAGTTTAGTGTATAAGATAAATTCGTCTGTAACTTATATAAATAAAGTCGTATATAAATTACGAACCGCTAGTTTTACTGTAATTAGAAGTAATTACACTAATCACGCTACAATATTAATAATACCTATTTACGAATGTTTTTTCTAAAATTTAGGAATATATTAATTTTATAATACATTTAAGTATGTAGTAATTAATTTTCTTTACAATGTTTTACTTACCAATTTGTTTTGTTTATACCTAATATCGCCGTTGTCTAGCAAGTGTCTGCGTAGATTAGCAGTATGTGTATTTAGAATTGCATTTATAGAATACCTTGTGAATGCGAACAATTTTATTTAGGTGAAACATCAAGACCATTAAACGTTAGAATAAGTGAACATCAGTCTTATATTAAAAACAGAGAATTTGATAGATCTCAGATATGTCAACACGCATGGGATAATGAACATAGAGTTCAGTGGAGAGATTCAAGTATAGTCCTGAAAGAATCAGATAGTAAAAAGAGAAAAATCAAAGAAGCGGCTCTAATTATGCTAAATGAAACCAATTGTGTCGCAAATTCCTCGGTAGAATGCAGTAGGGTGTGGTTACCCATACTGAAAGAGGAAGTCAATAGAAAGAAAATACCACGATTAGTAAGCCAATAACATATCGAGTTAGTACAAATTTTATATTTTAGTATTACTTATTGTATATCTATGTAACATTAATATTATTTATAATTTAAACATATTAAAATCAGAATTTGGTATTAGTTTTTTGAAGGTAGATTAAATGTAAGACCAAATACTTACGATGTCGGGATAGTATCACGAGGTTTTTTCCTGGTTTTCCCTCGTGATTTACTATGGAATCTCTAACGCGAGAATTTTACTGTCATCGTTGCATTTGGTTGTCTTTTTAAAGACAGATCACATGCTATGATTTTTTTGCGACGGATATTCTTGAGTTGGGATTGATTTCATGTAATCGAATGAACTATCTTTTAGTAAAGTCGTCCCAGGAACGCAACTCATAAATATTGGCGATATCATTTTAAAGTCTTCTACTTTAACATGTATAATATACGTCTGAATTGCCAATATAAATGAGTCAGATTAAATAAATTATTAGAAGAATTTTTTTACTTAGCAACAACATGTTTGTTTTATTTTAATAGTATTTTGTATTTTGACAACGAAACCCGATTTGGGCTTCGAAACGTTAATAAATTCATTTTTTAGTAAAATTGTGGCTTATTTCCCATAAAAAATACGTAATTATAAAAATGCCACAAGGAAATAGCTTCAGAACAACATGTGTATTTAGCTACGGACCCGTTAGTACTTGGTTCGATTCCCACATAAGGAAAATTTTTTTGTTTATTATTAATGGTTATTGACATCTTAGGGCCGGTTGTTCGAACCCTAATCAACAATGATCACCATCAAATATTTAATTACTGTCCCCAACTGTCAATGTCAACTTTGTTTGGGTTGCTGAAAACATAATTGATTATAATTATGAGATTAGTTAATCAATTAACATAACAATTATTAACATAATTGATTAACTAATTTCATAATTGTAATCCATAATTATGTTTTCAGCAACCCAAACAAAGTTGACATTGACAGTTGGTGACAGTAATTAAATATTTGATAATGATCATTTTTGATTAGCGTTCGAACAACCGGCCCTAAGACTATTATTATATGGGCTTATAAATGATTAAAAATAATTGAAAATAATTAAAATAATTAATCGGGATGTTGGCCAACTATTTACCGGGTTGCAAATTTATAATAATTGCCTATTTCAAAATGCACTTTTGAACTGAATTTTTCTTATGCACAAATGCAATTTCAGATTTCTTATTCATTACAATAGTTAACAAAATTTCCTGACATTCTCACGAATCCAACGCACCAAACTGCATTAAAATCCGTCTTACTGCGCCAAAAATCGATAGTAAGGCCTTTTTTTGTGCTTCAATGCCTCGACTAATTCGGCCAGAGATCGAGAGGTCGTGAGTTCGAATCCAGTGCAATCCTATACTTTTTTTTTTGAAAGAGGTAAGCACAAAATTAGTTTGGTGTTTAAAAAAAATTAAAACAAACTGTTTAAAGTATATTTATTTTTAAGAAATCATATAATAGAAGTATAACTTCTTACGTGCGTACAAAGTACACACACATTCGTTTTTTTTTTGTAAATTCGCTTGAATCGCTTTCGAAGCTTTCGAAGTGATATAGTTTCGATTTTTAGCTCATCCCATTTACCCCCAAACAACCCTTTATTTGATTCAACATATTTGATTCAACATATTCATTTGTTCAATAGTTGGAACAACAAAACCTTCATGCAATAAATACATACTTTAATAAGAAGCCAAACCGAAAATGGACATGGGTCTCCCCAAATGGGGTGACAAAAAATGAAATAGACTACTTCCTCTGCCAAAATAAACAAATCTTCGAAGACGTAACTGCACTTAATAAATTCTCAACTGGCAGCGACCATCGCATACTACGAGCCAAAATAGAAATAAGCAAACTAGCGACGCAGAAATCTAGAAGAAAAAACCAACGGCTATTGACCATAGCAGAATAAGACAAAACGCAGAAGAATATAGACAGACTTTAAGGAAAACTATAATCAACAAGTAGCAAAGGAAGAGTCAGAAATTAATAAGATCAATGAAGAAATGAAAGAAAAACTCTTGGAAGCGGGAATGAAAACTGCCAAAAAACTAACAACAAAAGAAAATAGATTAAGTAGCGGGACAGTTAAATTAATGGAAAGTAGACGAAAACTAATAAGCGAAAACAAAAGAAACACAGTAGAATACGTAGAACTAAACAAACTTATTAGAAGAAAAACCAGAGAGGATCTAAGAAAACACACTGAAAATGAAATCGAGAAAGTAATTGAGAGAAATAAGGGCCTAAAATGCTTACGACCAAATTTAGGGAAACCACTACTCATTTCAATAAAGGATGAAACAGGACGGGAAGAGAGGAGAAAAGATAAGATATCAGAAGAAGTAGAAAGGTTTTATAAAGAACTATACACCTCAAAGAAAGACGCAAACTTCAACACTCAGGAATATATCAAGAAAACAATCACGAATGTAAACTCAGAAACACTACCAAAAATAGAAAATTATGAAATAGAAGCAGCACTATCACAATTAAAGAACAACAAAGCACCAGGACCAGATGGAATCCTTGCTGAAATGTTGAAAGAAGGGAAAGAAGAAATCTTACAAACATTAATAAATCTGTTTAATCAGTGTCTACATAAAGGAGAAATACCCGACGAATGGAACGAAAGTCTTACAATCCTGCTATTTAAGAAAGGCGACAGAAAGGACATAAAAAATTACAGACCAATCTCACTGCTGTCGCAAACGTATAAACTATTCATGAGGATTATCAACAACAGACTAACACACAAATTGGACTCGTATCAACCAGTAGAGCAGGCAGGATTCCGAAAGGGATATAGCACCACTGACCATCTTCTAACAATTAGGACAGTAATAGAAAAAGCTAACGAATACCATATAGATCTGCACTTAGCGTTCGTTGACTACGAAAAAGCATTTGACAGCGTGGAAATGTGGGCAATAGAAAAAGCTATAAACAACTGTCGAATAGATTCCAGATACAGAATGCTAATACATAATATATATAAGAAAGCAACAATGACAGTACAATTGGAAGAAACCACAAAACCCATACCAAGTAACAGAGGAGTGCGACAGGGAGATGTTATTTCTCCTAAACTATTTACATTAGCACTGGAAGATGTTTTCAAAACAATGGAATGGACAAACATGGGAATAAACATAAATGGAAAGAAACTAAATCACCTAAGATATGCAGACGATGTAGTAGTCATAGCATCAAGTTTTGAAGAACTACAAACCATGCTAACCGAACTAGCAAATGAATCCGAACAAATAGGTCTAAAAATGAATTTTGACAAAACAAAAACAATGACAAACACACAAGACAATAGAAACGTAATACTAAACGACACCACAATAGAAGCGGTTAATGATTATATACATTTGGGACAGATTATAAAAATAAATAAGGAAAACCAAACAGCGGAGGTAAAAAGAAGGGTCAGATTAGCCTGGGCAGGATTTGGAAAATTAAAATGGGTCCTAAAGAATAAAAAAATACAACAATACTTAAAAACAAGAGTGTTTGACCAGTGCATACTCCCAATTCTCACATACGCATGCCAAACATGGACCTTGACCAAGGCAAACATGGATAAAATAATAAAGACACAAAGAGCCATGGAGAGAGCAATGTTAGGAGTAAAATTGACAGACAAAAAGCAAAACAACTGGGTCAGAAATAGAACAAAAGTCAAAGACGCAGGCCAACATATAACCAGGCTAAAATGGACCTTCGCAGGTCATAACGCTAGACAAACGGACAATAGGTGGAATAGCACGATACAACAATGGAGACCATGGACAGGAAAGAGAGCAAGAGGACGACCCCAGATGAGATGGGGAGACGACATTAAAAAGATAGGAGGAACGCACTGGAAACAGAAAGCACTAAACAGAAGCGAATGGAGGAAACTGGGGGAAGCCTATGTTCAGAATTGGACGAATTAAAGGGCAAAAGAAGAAAAGAAGAAGAGAAAAATGCTGAGAAAAATTAAAATATACCGTATCGAGGATATAATTCGTAGAACGGATACACTCTAACAATAGACTCCTAATCACGCGCATTTCGATTATTTACCTACAACCCATTCGCAAAAAACCCCCCATCTTTCCGACTTAAAAGAAAATTGTACTCAACACGAATTAAATTAATTATTTGGCGACTACATATCGTTTAATAATTTATGAGCTCGCAATATACGCGTATTTAGATCATTCATTTGCGATTTGTTTTGTATAGTGCAGTCAATGAAGGTAAAAATCAACACTATTACCTTCGATTTCGGTGAATCCACTTAAATACCTTAAGAAACAAAAATAACATGGTGCCACCTTGCGGTTTTACCCTGAGGGTGGACACCACCCCTTCTAAGGGGTGAAAACTATTTTATTAAAAATAACTCCACAAATCTATAGAGGAACATATTCTAAGCAAAATTTGTTATAAGAAGTTATTAAAAAAAATAAATCAATACTTTTTGAGTTATTAAAGATCAAAGATTTTAATTTTCATGAAAAAACAGTACCAAAAGGGGTTTTTCATAAATAACTCAACTATAAGTCTTTACAAAAATGTTTTCATTACCAAAATTAAAGCTAAAAAACGCTGGACGGAAGGGTCGCCCGAGAACTTTATCGTACCGATCTATTATCGTTATGGTACTAGATACTGGCATTCTATAAAAATAACAAAGTTACTCGTTATTTTGATATTTTAGAATTTAAAATTAGTTCATTTTTCTGAGAAATTAATAGCTTATATTATTTACATTTCATTCTATTTCGATTATGCCAGTCAAGATATTATCTCCGAATTCTATCCTACTGCATGGATTTTAAGGAAATTTTGGGAGTAGTCCAATCTCCTAATTCAAAGTCAATCCTATATACTATGGCGCTTTTATCATGGGGGCGGTTCCCACCAATTCTCAGGGTTGAAATATTATTATTTTCGAATTACATGTAGAAAAAGGAAGATTTTTAAGAAAATTTAAAAATTCATTCTATAATTTGATCACATTTTCTACAAAAACCATTCATTTTAAACTCGTTCAACTTTTTGAAAGTAGAAGTAACACTATATTAAAAGGTATTGCAAAAGAAAAACAATACATTTAAATTATGTTGGATGGGGAGTTAAATGTATATACTTTTCATTTTTCCTTAAAGTACATTAGTCTTATATTTTTTTACACCATATCTCGCTTAATTTGTATGTAACCGACATTTAACGGTGCTCTTTTTAAAGGCCTTTTCAAACACTACAAAAGGTGTTGGTAGCATTATACACCTAAAACCTACCGTTCCTCTGTTATTTTAAGTTGAATACACCAATTTGAGCATGCACCAAAAAACAAACTATTTTCACCTACCATATCTATTTTTGTATTATAAATACAACATTTACGAATGAACGAATCTCTTTATTATTTATAATCTAAATAATGTTTTATATAGTGTTTTTAGTTCGATGCATAGTTTTTAAGGTATTCACAAAAAATCAGTCCGAAAAGGTGTCATTTTTCAATGAAAATGGCCAATTTTCAACTAAGCATAACTCAAAAAGTATTGAGTTCTCAAAAAAAAGTATAGACCAGTTTTTGCTTAGACATAGGTTCTTTAGCCACTTCCGTGCTTATTTTGACCAACAAATTTTCCACCCCCTTGAAGAAGTGGGAACCGCCCCAAGATAAAAGCGCCATAGTATATAGGGTAGATTTTGTTTCTTGAGCTATTCCCTACTTACTGTGAAAATATCAAGTACATCAATGTAGTAGGATAGAATTCGGAGCCAAATACCCTCATTGAGTGCCCTACAATAATGCTCTGCTATGATCGCGTGAGAGAGGACACACTTAAGATTATAGCAAAATTTCTATTTACCGTAACTTTTCGAGTTTTTGAGGTACAGCAACGAATTTTGTCATTGAAAAGGTAATTTTGCATTCTTTCAAAATATGTAAAAATATACAGGGCGCATCTAAAAAGATTAAGATTTTTTATTCATTTCCGGTTCAACCGGAAGCCATATTTTTGGTAAAATTTATTGTGATAATAGATAATAAAGTACCATATATGTCCGCAAAATTTAAAATTTAAGTTTCTATTATGAAGGAAGTTACGGGCACTCAAACATTTTTTTATAAAAAATACATAACTCGCCTCCTATAGGGAGTTAAGAAATCTGACTAATGTCATTCAATTTAGCGATAGGATATCAAAAACATATCAAAAAATAAAAAAATTCCTTGGAGCCATTTTTGAGAAAATCTAGTTCAAATTTATGTCAAATTTTGACCCCTTAAATATAGGCAACCCGTAACTTTCTCTGAAAAACGATAACATTCTTCTTATAGCCCCATCTTTAAGCTATATAACGACGGTTTCAAATTAAACTTATCTTAAACAAGTTTTTAGATAGGTAGCGAAATGTGTCGGGTGGGCGGTCGGCCATGCTGGCCGCCATTTTGAATTTGGAAATGTTAAATTCCGTATTTTTATTTACCTATAGATGAGCTTACTTTGAGTTAAATTTCATTCATTTCGGTAAAAATTTGCAAAAATGGGCCCTAAATAACCCCCCTATTTCGGCCCCCCTTTGAGAGGTTTTTTTTAAAAACTTAGTTTCTCGACAAAATTCTCTTAAACTTACTCATACCGAATTTCATCAAAATCGGTCCGGTAGTTTTTGCTGGGCGGTGGCGACATACGTACGTACATACTTCCGACATGTTTTTTTTATTTGCTTTTTAGACTCAGCGGGACTCAAAACGTCGAAAAAAAGTGAAATCTGAAAAATTTTTTTTTGCACGATCCTATAACTTTATCTATTATACTATACTACGTATATAGTACGATAAAGTAAAAATAGAATAAACTCCGTACTTGAAAAACATTTTAATGTTAATTTAAAGTGAGTTAATTAAATGCATTTTTTTTTCGTCTAGTACCGAAAATTAAATTTTATATCTAATAGACTAAGAGCCGCTATAGGTGAAATTTCTTATTCATTTTAGGCACGATGGGACCCTATAACTTAAATAGTAGAACCTAAAAGAAAACGTTTGAACACTGTGCCGTCACTTTTCAGTGGCACATGCGTCGACAGTGGCGCATCAAACTTTCCACTTATGGACGGGATACATAAATTAAAAAATACCCTCCCTCATTACCAGAATTCAATTTTTTTTCATCTTTTTAAGTTCTATGTGATTAAGACATAAGATTCATCGTAAATCGTTTTTCGGATTTTTGACGAGCTTACGGAAAAATCTGAAAAAAAATTAGAAATATAGTGTTTGATAAAACACACAAGATTAAGAAAAAATTAGACCTGCAGCTATTTACCAAAAAAAGCTATACGCTTTTTTGAAAAAAAAAATTCTTTTAATTTTTTGAGGTTATGTACACTCTACTTACGGATCTATAAAAAATAGACATGTTTTATAAAAGCCTCAGCTATGCGTGTGAATTTTTTGAAATTTTAAAATTGATTGCATCCCACCAAAAAAAAGAAAAATGAAGTTTGTGATGGTGGGGGCAGGGGGAAGGGGATGGTGAGTTAAAATTACGCTGAATCTTATGTGTCAATCACATAGAACTTAAAAAATAAAAAAAAATAATTCTGTTAGTAAGGTAGTAATTCTGTAATTTTAATGTATTTATCCCGTCCATAAGTGGAACGTTTGATGCGCCACTGTCGACGCATGTGCCACTGAAAAGTGACGGCATAGTGTTCAAACGTTTTCTTTTAGGTTCTACTATTTAAGTTATAGGGTCCCATCGTGTATAAAATGATTAAGAAAGTTCACCTATAGCGGCTCTTAGTCTATAAGTATTCAAGCTTAAATAACGGGAAAACGATGCATGCATATAGTATGCCAACTAGTCCGAAAAATCCGATGGCCCAAATTACGAAATCGTGTCTTGACGTCCCGGACAAAATTTTCGGGGCATCCGAATTTTTAACGTTTTTGTAAAATTCTATTTTGAAATTTTGAATACGTAATTCTTCTAAGAGTTCCCATCAATTTTTTTTTTTGTTTATTGGTTATAATGATACAAAAGTATCTTTTACAAGTCAAGTATATAAATACAAATGTCAGTATAGTCAATATACACACACAAATATAAATATAAATAGGTATTTGTATAACAAGGGAGCAAAGTGCTACTTTTCCTCCCGAAAATGAAGTAATCATTCTCGGCAGAAATATCTCATATTAATGTCCCAAACAGAAAATTTCAGCTGTTTTCTCATAGATGGCGCCGCTGTAGTAAGTCCCGTTGTGTCACCATTACTTTATATTGCACAACAGAAGGAGACAAGCCACAGTAGTAATCAACATGACGGCAGAACATTCCCGTTCCCGTGTATGTAAACGGAAAATACACTTTTCTGAGTTTGATTCTGGACACAGTGACCAAGATCCGTTTTTAAATGAAAGCGAAGATGATAAAGACTATACAGTATCCAGAAGTAGCAGCGATTCGGAAAATATAAACTCAGGAATAGTAAGTTTATTAAATGTGTGGCTTGTCAACTTATGTTATATTTTTCGGACCTAAAAATATTAGTATTGTTAAAGGTTTTTTGCGGGCTTATCCCTTTTAAGTAAAATACCTACTTTATTGTACGAAAATGAATGGGTTTATACCCCACAGACTTCTGGAGGTATTTTGCCAACTCCAAAAGAGAATGCGCCTCCTAGATGGAGACACACGGATACACAACGACATAAAAAAAAGAATGTGTGTGTACTTTGTACGCACGTAAGAAGTTATACTTCTATTATATGATTTCAACGAAATCAATATACTTTAAACAGTTTCTCTACTACTTTCCAAAAATTTTTATTAAAACAATACCAAAAATTAAAAAAATAAAAGAATAAAACACACACAAACACACTGAAAAATGCCACAAATGATTTCTGAACAATAATTGTTGCCAAAAATTTTAATTAAATACGTATTTTCTGAAAAAAATTATATAATAATATACTTACAATCATAAAATCTATAAAAAAAATAAAAAAATAACAACTTGCTTGGGGCTTGAACCCACTTCACGTCTATCGCGCCGTACGAGAGTTGAAGCGATTTCCCACTACACCACATTCGCGTATACGTCATGTGGGAATATACACAACCTAAACGTTTACACCATAAACTTTTTGACATTTTGTTTATTTATATGAATCAAATTATTAGTTTGATTTTTGTCGAATTAAAATACAACAAAATATAGAGTAAGAAAATGATATATGAGATGAAGATTTGTAGAAAGTTTGTTCGTAATCGGATTATGTAAATTAAAGCATTGCCTACTAATAGGTAACTACATTATTTTTTTTACATTTTCCAAATAGATAGGTATGAAGATAATTTTTTATTGGAATACAACTGAAACATTTAGAATTACGTACCTGCGGCTTTTCAAAACTATTTAAAAAGTCACTATAATTATAAATTTGATTTTATTTCTGTCCTCACAACAATAAAAACTAATATATACAATATTTTTGTTTACCGATAACTTCCATATTGAACAATTATTGACAGATCATTTCAACACCCAATCAGAGCCCGTATAACGACTAATACCATACTGTCGGTGTGCGCATGCGCGCAGATCAATAAAATTTCACCCTCAATGAAATCGCACCTAAAGAAGTATAACTTCAAAAATTAAGCGCAAGTCTAAAAGAAATCTAGGTTACGAATATGTATATAAAAACCAAAGGGAAGAAAATAGAACCACAAAAATTAGATGCACCTTGCGGTTGCACAACAGTGTAGGCAGAAAATGGTGCTTGTCAATAGATTCTACCAGATACTGAGAATACTGAACCACTGGAAGACATTGAACATTTGGACGACTTTTCAGATATTGAAAATATTGACAACTGAATTAGTTTATTGTTGCATTTTATGTTCATTTTTTGGACATAATTTTTTATACAAAAGGGGATAAGCCTCATATTTTTTAAAAAATGCCCAAAAACTCAAAAACCATTAAATAAACATTTGTGTTACTTTTCTTGTGTATTTAATAACATATTTCCAAACGATTATGGGCATTACTTCCGAGGAAAATGTAAACATTGGATTTCAGGATTTGAAAATAAGTCTAAAATGATGTTTTCTCCAGAATATTATTTGGTGACATGTCCCCTTCTGGTCCCAAGGTCTTCAATTAGGACCATTCTTTGAGGACCCAATGAGAAAGTGTTAGTGCCTAGTGCCTAAAGCTTGTGAATAATTAAACTTAAATAACATATAATAAGTCACTTGAATAGGTTTTCATAAAAAAAATATTATAGAATAGTAACAGTAAATTGAATTTACCGCTTGTGTTGATGGTTTGAAAACCGTGCACACTCAAAGAACATGAAAATAAATCAACATAACTTGATACTTTGAAACCTTTTAAATTTAAATCAATAATAATTGTGACTACCAAGGATAGAACAGAACTCCTGAAAAAGCCCGTAATATTTAAAAATTCAATAATTATAAGGTTATGTATCTTGTGAAATACATAGGGCAAAAGAGCGATAGGTATTATGTGACCTCTGTATATGTATAAATCTTACCTGTTCGTGATCTCGCACCTGAGAATATGTTAACAATTCTCGACAACCATCAAATCTGTTAACACATTTAAACAAAATGTTTTGAGCAATTTTTCCATACTGTGATTCTACCCCTACCCCTTCTGATTTATGTATCGAAGATTCCTCATTAACAACACATCTTCCACACTGTATAAGCCTGTTTGGATAAACTTTTGTGGGCTTCACAGATAAGTATTTATGACAAAAACTGCAAAGTAAAGTCTCTAGAATATTATCTGGAAGTATAAACGCCATTATAATATGGTATAATACAATAACCAACTATAATTAATTATTGTTCTTGCTAATAGTGAATCACAAAACACACAAATTGATAAATATAGAAAATATTTTACATTGCACTCGGCTATACCCTATGCCTATGCTTTGCTTGATGCTATGTTTGACATGCAATCGTGTGTCATACATAGCTTGAAGGTTAAAGATAATGTTTACTATTTTTAAACAATGGCGTGCTTATTTATTTTACTTTTAACTTACTTCTCTTAAGCCGTCCTCTAAGGTGCCGAGATAAGTGGGAAAATGAGACGTATCCATACTCCATGGCTTTCGGTCAGTAGCGTAGCTAGTTACTCTGGGCTAATTAGCAAAATACAAGGAAAAGTTATTTACCAGCAATTTTATTGCTGGAATCGAATATTATTATTGTATGTATTAATAATATAGATATGCAAAGTCCGCAGATAGTGTGCTACTTTTTTTATAAACAAAATGGCGCACGAAAATCGTGTTTTTTTCAATTATTGCTCTATAACTCCAAAGATTTTAACTTTAGACCAAAAACACTCAAATACAAATTCACCGCAATTAAATTCTGCATAGAGACGTGTTTTTTCCAATTTACTTCGACGAAAACTTTCCACGGAAAAAGCGGGTTTTTCCAACAAAATCTTTAATTTTCAACTAAACTTTTAGATAAGTAGTTGTTAATCAATAATTAAATAACTTGGTAACGTAAAAGCCCTTTCCGTATGTATTATAATTCCAGAAGCCGATGGAAATTGAATGAACAGTTTAGCAACAATTGAAATGTTAATTAAAAATTTACGGTCGCTATAATAACGACAATAATTATGATGCATAAGAATAACTATAATTTTTTCATAAAAAGACACTATGCCTATCTAATGTACTTTACAGAATTGAAATTGGACTATTTAAGCGGCCTCAGGAATATTTTAAAATTATAAACAATTTTTTGGTTTAAAAATAAATAGAATATCTCGGGAAATATTAGACTGAATTAAATTCTGAAAACGGTATTCGAAAGACAGCGGCAGGACGCTTCTTTTAAATGAAAAAACGTTTAATTAAGATGAGTGGTTCCTGAGATACAACCGGTGAAAGTTGATCGGAATTTACTGCAAAGATATAAACAATAGGATCATAATTTTCAAACCATCACCTTTTTATTTTTGTCCTCTTTCTCCACACCAATTTTCATATCTTTAAAATCCTCATAACATATATTATTATAATAAAAACTATCGATATTACGTGTGAAAATTGCCAAAAATAGCAAAATTCCAATCAAAAATTAGGTTGGAGAAAATGTAACCCTCAAAGTTCAAAATCGGTATACGTTAACAAAATGCATTTTCCCGGCTTCCCATGGAGAAATTTCCTTCATTCTTTTTTTGTTTCCTAATAACTCGAGTAGAGCCATCGAACTAACGCATTATTAAATGTCAAACTTGCTTTTGTTTTGTTATAATAGATTAATTTATTTATAAGAACAGAAAAACATATTTTTTCCAGTTGTAGACTTTGTTTTAGATAAACTTACTACAAGTGTACCTTTTAAAGTTAAAAACATAAATATTCTCATTTGAAAGCTGTATAATTATTTAAACAATTTTTATTTAAACAAATTAAAATATTGTGTTATAATAAATAAATTAATTTATTATAACAAAACAAAAGCAAGTTTGACATTTAATAATGCGTTAGTTCGATGGCTCTACTCGAGTTACTTGGGAACAAAAAAAGAATGAAGGAAATTGCTCCATGGGAAGCCGAGAAAATGCATTTTTTTAACGTATACCGATTTTGAACTTTGAGGGTTACATTTTCTCCAACCTAATTTTTGATTGGAATTTTGCTATTTTTGGCAATTTTCATACGTATTATCGATAGTTTTTGTTATAATAATATATGTTATGAGGATTTTAAAGATATGAAAATTGGTGTGGAGAAAGAGGACAAAAATAAAAAGGTGATGGTTTGAAAATTATGATTCTATTGTTTATATCTTTGCCGTAAATTTTGGTCAACTTTGACCGGTTGTATCTCAGGAACCACTCATCATAATTAAACGTTTTTTCTTTTAAAAGAAGCGTCCTGCCGCTGTCTTTAGAATACCATATTCACAATTTAATTTAGTTTAATATTTACCGAGATATTCTATTTGTTTATAAGCCAAAAAATTGTTTATAATTTTAAAATATTCCTGAGGCCGCTTAAATAGTCCAATTATAATTCTGTAAAGTACATTAGATAGGTATAGTGTCTTTTTATGAAAAAATCACAGTTATTCTTATGCATCATAATTATTGTCGTTATTATAGCGACCGTAAATTCTTAATTAACATTTCAATTGTTGCTAAACTGTTCATTCAATTTCCATAGGCTTCTGGAATTATAATACATACGGAAAGGGCTTTTACATTACCAAGTTATTTAAATATTGATTAACAACTACTTATCTAAAAGTTTAGTTGAAAATTAAAGATTTTGTTGGAAAAACCCGCTTTTTCCGGGGAAAGTTTTCGTCGAAATAAATCGGAAAAAACACGTCTCTATGCAGAATTTAATTGCGGTGAATTTTTATTTTTGGGTGTTTTTGGTCTAAAGTTGAAATCTTTGGAGTTATAGAGCAATAATTGAAAAAAACACGATTTTCGTGCGTCATTTTGTTTATAAAAAAAGTAGCACACTATCTGCGGACTTTGCATATCTATATTATTAATATATAGGGTCTTATAATTCGATTATAATTCGATAAATAACTTTTCCCAAAAATGGCCTATTCCCCGATAATCAGCCCAGACTAAGTAGGTAGTCTCTCTGCCTCTCACCACCCAATATTTCTTTTTGCGCAAACCTTTCCAACAGCCTCCTTCCATGTTCTTGTTGGCCTGCCCCTTCGTCGTTTTTTGTCGGATGCACATTTCCTTGTCCTCTTTGAAGTTCTACCTTCACTCATTCTCTCCATGTGTCTGAACCACGATAAGTGTTTTGTTTCAAGTATGTCTAAGATCATTCCGATACCGCATCTTTCACGTATTTCTTCGTTTCTTATACGATCACATCTGGCCACCCCGGTTACCGCTCGTACGTATCGTATTTCGCATGCTTGAATTTTATTACGAATTTTGTTGTTCACTGTCCACGTTTCACTTCCGTAAAGCAGCACCGGCTCGCAGCAAAGTACTTTCATTTTTTTTCAGACTTACTTACTTCTTCCTAATAAAACTATTATTTGCTGCATAGTATAATTTTGTTGCACTCATTACCCTGCTATTTATTTCTGGTTCTATATTTCCTTGTATATTAATTGTTGATTAGATCCTAGATACTTGAAGTCTTCTCAGTGCTGGTTTATGCACTGGGCGCTTGGGGCGGGCGCCCAGGGGCCCGTGTGCCAGAGGGGCCCGTAGGGATCAGTTCCTTTTATTAATAAAAAAGTAAAGTCCGTTAAATAATCTACATATTTTCCAAAATAGAAAAAACGACGACGAAATACTTGCGATTTCGAAATGGTCTGATTTTAAGACTGATGACTTTATAAAAACTATGAACTTTTAAACCAAATAGTAATTCCTTAGAAAATTATAAAAAAATGTATCAAGATGGAGACAAAGCTTATTATACAAGATTAAATAAAAGCAACTTTTATAGACGAAAACTCAATGGAGGCAAAGAAAAGAGAGATTGGCTAATATACGACGCAAGTGCTAAATCTGTTTATTGTTACCTGTGCAAATTATCTTTAATTGAAAAAATAATTTAACTAATTTTGAATGGACCCACTGGAAACATTTGAATAGTTTGCTCAAATCTCACGAAGAAAGTCAATTTCATCTGAACTCTATGGTTATATTAATAACAAGATCATCAGTACTTGGAGTTATAGACGCTGCCTTGAAAGAGCAAGTAGAACGCGAAGCTGACTATTGGATAAACGTCCTAAGAAGAGTTATGGTCACTGCTTAATTACTTGCTTCTCAAGGACTAGCTTTCCGTTGATCCAATGACGATTTAACGAGTCGTCATAAAGGAAATTGTATACTAGGCTAAATTTGACTACTTCTTAGCTGAGCATTTACAACAGAATGCGAATAAATGAAAGGGTTCAGTTAGCTATTTGTCTCACCAAATTTGCAATGAGTGCTTTGAAGTAATAAAATCAAAACTTGTAGAAACTTTTGACGCTACAAATGCTTTAGTTAAAAACTAGGGATATATCAAACCTATTTTTTCAATTAAAAATGAAGCCAAGACATTGCAGAATACAATGGATACCTTTGAGACAGCTCCATTGACAGTAATTTGGACAAAAACTTTGGAATGAGTTAATGCAACAAGCAAAACGTGAACGTGAAGAAACTGTGAACTTGTGTCAATTGATATTTTGAGATTTTTTGGAGATGTAAGAAATATGTTACGCGAAATTGAATAGAAGTCAAAAATATTTTTTACGAAGACGATATCTCAAACATATTCTATACGACTGACCTTCAAAGAACAAAAAAGGGAAAAACATTTTTCGATGAAGCAGGTGAAAGTGAAACAATTAAAGGGGCAAGAAAGATTCGGGATTGAAGTATTTAATGTTGTTATAAGCCACAATATTACTCAAGATCTTTTAAAGAGAATTAAATGCTACAAAGATGTTACATATTAGCTGTTAGATGTTTTTCTACGCTAGATAAAGAAGCAGTCATGACGTCAATTACCTAATACTTTATGTGTGAAATATAAAAAAGATGTCGATAAATCCAAAGAGAACTTGCATAATGAAATGACTCATTCTATAACATGATGCCAAAAGTTAAATAAATATGTATAAAATTTGGTGTCATCCAGGATGTAAAGATTGTAAAGGCAACAATTCCCAATATTTTACCTTTACTGCAAGTTTGAGCGAAGAGTGGGCAAAGAAAGAGAGGTGATGTATACCATTAAAAGGAGAAAGTTAGATTATCTCGGACACATAATGAGAAACGGCACTAAATACAGATTACTGAAGGTAATCCTTCAAGGTAAAGTATTTGGAAAGCGAGGAATTGGGAGAAAAAAAATATCATGGTTAAAGAACCTGAGGAAATGGTTCTCTACAACAACAACTAATCTATTTTAAGCATCAGTTAATAAAATAATTATAGCTAGAATGATCGCCAAAATTCGAAACGAATAGGCACTATAAGAAGAAGACTAAGTTTATTTTACGATACCAACTTCTAATGCGTTAGGCAAGCGGTCTTTTTAGGCTGCAAAAAGAATAAAAATATAATATTTAACGCCAAATTAGGGTCAAGAAAATCTAGACGCATATCACTATTGTATTATAGAAAATGAAGACCTGGACCAGCTGAATTGTGATAGTATTATATGACCGATTGATAATGCCTAGTCAAGAAAAAAAGTGATCTAATTTTTGTCATAAGTATCTATGTATTTTTTAGAATATATTTTTTTGTTCGTCATGTGTTTTTTTGTGTAAATTTCTGTTTATTTTTTATATTTCTAAATGTATTTTTTTGGAATATTTTTTACCTTTGCTATTCTTCTTGTTTGGTTTAAAAAAGTATAGATTTTAAAATAAATACATGTGTTTTCTTGTTAAAAAACTGACAGCGGATAGCAATTAAGGGGGCCCCTAAATATTCAGCGCCCAGGGCCCGAAGTTAGGTTAAACCGGCACTGAGTCTTCTACTTGTATGAAGGTCTCATTATTTAGCTTTATATTTATTATTTCTTGAGTTTTCGCTATTATTAAAGCATCTGTTTTTTCAATATTTCGTTCACAAATTCACTTGCAAGTCTTTTTCTGATTTTACCACATTACCAGGTCATTGGCATATATGTACCAACTCTGACAAGGATTACTTGTTGAAGTTTATACACCCCAACCATAGTTCTGTTTATGTTACCCTTGCATTCTTTTGCAATTTCTTCCATTATGTTGAAGCCACAGTAACATCTAATGCCGTTAATTAACGCATTATTTGACATCTCTGTAATGCAAATAATGCGTTAATTAACGGCATTAGACGTTACTGTGGCCCCATTAGAGTGATGAATAACAAAGGACTCAGGGACACCACCTTCCCTTACACTTGTCCTTGCGTAGAATTTTAGAGATCGTTGTTCGGTCTTACATTATTTTACGTGTACATTTTATATACAGAGTAGCGAAAAAGTATGGCAACACGGTAATTTCTCGGAAACCGCTAGAACAATTTTTATAGATTTTGGTGGGTAAGGGTCTTCTAATACCATGCGGCCGATATTATAGTGGTAATTACATTGTTGTCAAATTTTCCGTTTTCTGGAAATCTAATGAACTTTCTAATTTAAATGGAACACCCTGTATATTTTTTGCGTTTTGAAATCCCTAAGAAACACTGATTGTCTTTTATGCTATATTCCCTATACCTAAATGACATAATTTTGGAGTTATTGCTGCATTTATTAAAAAAAAAATAAACAAATTATAAAAATCAGTTTTTTCACCCGGGTAGACATTATTTTAGGTTGTTTGGATCATTGGGAACAAATAATGTCTTCTGTAATTTTTCTCTAAAGTTAATCATTTCCGAGTTAAAAACAATTTATAACTAAAAAAAATCAAAAATGTCGAGTTTCAAGGTTCAAAAACACAATAAAAAAAATATATCTCGTAATTTTTAAAATTACGTGGTACCTAAATTTCAGCGCAAACCTTCTTCTATCAGCTCCCTATAAGAACTTTTGGTATGTTGTATTCTAAAACATTGTTATTATTAATTGAAGCGCATATGAGAGGACGGGCGATCGGGCAGCATTAACACCCAAAAAACGATGTTTTAATGAAATAAGACCAAACCACTTATCGCTACCTGATACAATACGGTTTGAACTTGGATTTAGGCACTTGGTAGTTTCAAAAATAATATTTTTTACTTGTGTTTTTGTACCTAAAAGATCGTCATTTTTCGATTTTTTCAGTTTTAAATTGTTTATAACTCGGAAACGATTAATTTTAGAGAAAAATTGCAAAAGACCTTCTTCGTTCCCTATGATCCAAATACACTAAAATAATATCTACTTAGGCTGAAAAAATTGATTTTGTATTTAAAATATGTATTTAAATATTAAAAATATTTTATTAAAAGTAGCTTCTAATTTTTTAAAACATGTTTTTTTTACAAAATGTATTACTGATAAATTATTTTTCGTTCTTTATTTGTTACATTGTCACATTTACATACAAAAGTAGTGTTTAATTGTCTTCACAAAATATTGTATTTTGTGTTTGTGTGTTTTTTTGTAAAATTTATTACTAATTTTCTTCATTTTTGTTACATTTACATAAAAAAGTAGTTTTTAATTGTTTCAAGAATGTTGCATGTTGTGGTTGTGTTTTTTTTTTGTAAAATGTATTACTTATAAATTATTTTTATTTCTTTATTTGCTACATTGTTACATTGATTACCGGATTGATAATCAGTAATCGTCATTTGTCAATTCAGTCATGGCTTACTTAAAATTTAGGTAAATTTAGACACCTAAAATATGTAATTTGCTCTGAAAAATGAAAATATCTCGAAAACTAATAAATTTGGACATAGGGAATGTTCTATAAAAATTAAAGTACGGTAATTTGACTTTTCAATAATGATATAAAATACAGGGTGTCTATTTAACATTACTGAGAAAATAATGTACTTGCGTTTTGGCTCACCCTGTATTTGATATCAAGAAAATTAGCAATGTCAATAATTCTTGAAAATTTTGACAATAAATAAAAAAATACGACATTAATAAATCATTGATGTTGTGCTTATTTTTATTTATACAGGGAGTTCAACTTGTTACGATTTTCATACAAAATTGGTTATAACTTTGTAAATATCCTGTATGACACCTGTATAAAACCTTTATATTTTTGTGATGGAAATGTTAATAGGATTACGAATATAAAATAAAATATAGGGTGTTCCATTAAAAAAAAACAAAAGTTTGGTCTGCCGCTGTGTTATCGAACACCCTGTAACATTGTAACTAATTTTATAATATGAAGAAGGATTTACCATTTGGCCGACTAGGCCGAGGCCTAGGGCCGCAAGAAAAAGGGGGCCGCAGTGTTTTGTAAAAAAAACTTTTTTAGGAGAACGCATTTAGTCTGACAGACAACTTTATTCCTATGAAAAAAGAGGAAAAGAGTTGTCTAAAAATTAAACCTATATTCTTGAAATAAAAAGACGCCCGAAAAGAAAAGCTCTCCCTGGCGAAGACAAAAAAGATGAACCCACTAAACCCCACTTTAATGGCAAAGTAGACTTAAAGATTAATACATTTAATGTTGTAATTGACAGGCTTTATTCAGAATTAAATGAAAGGTCAGAAGTTTATTTTAGTCGTAATGAAGAATTAAAACATGGATTTTTAAACAACTTATCGTCAATTTCCAATGAAAAAATCAGGGGAAAAGTTTCTATTTCGGCTAAAAAGTATCGAATCGGCATAGATGGTGACTTTGGAGAAGAGTGCGTACAGTTCAAAGGCTTTGTTAAAGGTATATTTGATGAAGAAAGAGAACCTCATGATAACAAGATTAGCAAAACTCCGAGGAATACACTTTTGGAGTATCTGAAACTCATTCATGAAAAACAGTTAACAACATTATATCCGAATATGGACATGGGTTTGCTCATTCTACTATGCACGATGACATCTAATGCATCTGGAGAAAGATCATTCAGCATGTTGAAAAGAATCAAAAACTACTTTGCGGAACTCGATTCTAGATTGTCTAGTTTTGTTTCAAATGCTGAGCTTTTTCAAGCCTAAGGCAAGCCAACACACCAACGAAACATGAAACGTAAAACACGTTTCATGAAAATTAAACACGGCTAAACAAATCTTGAAGTCCGCCTACCAATGAAACGGGTGTGATTCATGCTCATAAAACATATTTATTTTCGGAGAGTTTCATAAATGGCCGGACGTTTATTTATTTAGCAGTGTTTTATTTCCATAAAACGTGATTTACGTTTCATGTTTCTTTGATGTGCCTTAGCCCGGCCGCACATCAAAGAAACATGAAACGTAAATTACGTTTCATGGAAATAAACCACTGCTAAACAAATATATATCCGGCCATTTATGAGACTCTCCGAAAATAAAAATGTGTCATGAACATGAATCACACTCGTTTCATTAGTAGGCGGACTTTGAGATTTTTTTAGCAGTGTTTTCTTTTCATGAAACATGTTTTTCGTTTCATGTTTCTTTGGTGTGCGGCTTGGCTTTTATAGACTTTAGCGATTTGATTAAAGATTTTGCAGCCAAAAAAGCTAGAAAAGTGAGTGTTATAGTTTAGATATGAGATTTATTAGGAGTATGGAGTGGAGTGAGTGTTAATGTTAATCACTAATCCAACTTGATCCAAATTAAGAACATAGAGAATAATGTGAAAATTGAATGATCTAGAGGTTTATTTGCTGGATATACTTATTTTTATTTTTCAGTACCGTAGCCTATTACTGGTACAGTTCACATTATTTTGCTTGTTCTCTTACTTATAATGTCTGTTCAACTCGACTTTTTTAGTCTTTTGTTGTCATCAGTATTTTTCCCTCCGAATGAAACAAATGATATTTAATTTTAACAATTAACTGCAATACTAATTTAAAATATAATAATTTTAGCAATATTAATAATTTTACAAATAACTGCTGTGTGCGAACATTTTGAATTATATAATCTTTTCTCTCTTCTTCTTAAGGTGCCTTCTCCATTACTGAAGGTTGCCGATAACTACAGCAAATTGCTCTCTATCTTGAGCGGTTCTTAGTATCGAATGTGTGTCCATGCCTGTCCAATCTCTTATGATCTTCAGCCAGGAGCATTTTTTTCTTCCTGGACCTCTTCTTCCTTACACTTTCCCATCCATTATGAGTCGTAAAAAGTTATCTTTCTCATCTGTAAATATGTCCTAGATAACTCGGTTTTCTGTTTTTTACAATATTTAGGAGTTCTCTCTTAGTCCCCATTCCTCTCAGCACCTCGACCTCGTTGTTGGTCAAATGCTCTGTCCAAGAGATCTTCAGCATCCTTCGAAAAACCCACATCTCAAAGGCTTCTATAAATATATAAATGTTTCTATACATTTTCTTTTTAGAAATTTCTATAAATATAGAAATTGTTGTTAGATCTGTTTTGGGGTTTTAGTTAGCCAAATTTGCAAACCAAGATTATTTAATATTAGTGAATACATTTCAATTCTTATTCATTTATGTTTTGCCTTGTATGTTGTACTAGTTTTAAAAAGTAAAATTAAAATAAACGTTAGGTATTAATATGAAATCCGGCACTGTGTGAAGCTCACCCGTGTTGAGCTACCCCCCCGCCCCACTTGCAAAAATTAAAAAACAAATAGCCCTGATTTATGAGCTACACACGTATATTTTTTACACACGTATAATTTGGCTGTCTGCGGTAAGTGCAAAAATCCGATTCAACCTCGCGGAGATTTTTGCCCTTCTTAGACTGGCCTATTTAAAAGGGTATTTATTTCTTTCTTCCCTATTTCTCAGTGCTTTTTTCAGATTTGGCAACACCGCCAAAAATTGTTTAGCAGTTACCTTCTTATGGAATGCAATAATTGATTGTTTTGTTTATTTATAGCTAACCTTGTTTTTTTGACCAGCACTGGCTCTGCAGGTTTTATTTACTTAAAAATGTTACCCGTGTTGAGCTGCTTCCCCCCCCCCCACTTGCAAAAATTAAAAAACAAATAGCCCTGATTTATGAGCTATTTATGAGCTCTCATATTCCGCAAACTAAAAATTTTGAGCTCGTTCCACTGAGCAGGAATTTAATACCCTAGTGGGGGGGCTGAGTCAGCCCCCCACTACTTAAAAATAGGAATATTGAATCGGTTTTTGCGGCAGAATTACGAGCTATTTATGAGCTCTTGAAATTATATACTTTTGATTTTTGAGCTCATCCCCTTCACCCCCAAACAACCCTTTAATTGATTTAACTTAAGAGAAAAATGCTGAGAAAACTTAAAATATATCGTATTGCGGATATAATTCATATAGCTTATATACTCTAAGAATAAACTATTAAATCAAGAGCATTTCGATTATTGAGCTACAACCCCTTCGCAAGAAAACCATCCTATCTTCCCGGCTTAAGAGAAAGTTGTACTTAAAATGCATTAAACTAATTATTTGGCGACTACATATCATTTAATAATTTATAACCTTCCAAATTACGCGCATTTAGATCAGTAAATTGCAATTTATTTTGTATAGTGCAGTCACTGAAGGTAAAAATCAACGATTACCTTCAATTTCGGTGAACCTTATAACGTTTAAGTTTTCCCAGTGTAGATTTTGGTTTAGCCCCCCTCATTTCACGCTTTTATCTTAACTGATTAGATCTTAGAGTCCCTATCGGCGTTGTTTTTCTTAGAAACACATATGTGCTATCGATAGAGTCGACTGTTAGACTTTAATAGCTTTCTGGTGAATGATATGGGCCTTGCATCCCATAAGTCATCTTAAGTATTAGATTTGCTAAGCCCTTTTACGAGTGGTAAGGAAATCTGTTCTTGAATATCTCTCACAGTTTCCCATAATTTTCATTGGTTAAAACCCCACCACAAACAAAGGACGCCAAAGGTTCATAAAAACCACAAATTCTCAAAATTCTGCATCATTTGTGAGTTGAGTTAATATAGTCATTATGTGAGATCAAGTTTGTTCGTGTATTGTGGGCCCCGCCGATTAGGCAGGTAAGATTATTAATGATTGTTTATTGGTATGTACAATAATTGTACAATTGCGTTTTCTATTTTTTTTAAAGGGTCCACCTTTCACCTTCCACCTTCCACCTATGCATTATGTTGTCCAGCTGCTATTTTATGAACACTGTTAAATACTATTATTCTTTCGACTGTGTCGTAAAGTTGAATTTCTTCATGGCCATCTTCCACACCTTGAGAGCCTGCCGGCTTACAAAGGGCCATCCTACCCTCTAACAGATGTTTTAAGTAAGTCACTCATCTTTTACTTATTGAAGAAATTAGTAGAGACGCCTTTGTTATGTCCAGGGCAAGGACAATTTTGTGTGCTTTCGTGAAATAAGTTCAATGACCTAAAGTTTTCGCCCAGTTTGTGATAGTGACATTCTGAAAAGTAGGTCATACTTTTAGTATGAAGTTGATGATTATCTTTTTATTTTTAAATGGGTGATCATTTAAACTATAAACATTTACATTATGTAGATATTTTTCTGAGTATTATTAGAGTGTTATTAAGTATTGTTAGATAGGTATAAATATAAACAAAGAGCTCTTTCTTTTTTTGTTGTAAGTGAACGGTAAAATTTCTAGTTTTTATTTAGAGTATGGATTTTTTATTTTTTCGAGTAACTACAGTTCATTTTTTTTTTGAGTTAATAATTAATAGTTATATTCGTTCACTTACATTCCATTTTTTTAGTATTACTGTGTTGTGTTGGTGAATACACCAATTTATATGCAGTGATTGTAGTAGATAATCAAAGCCGGTATGACTATCAAGATAGGGAAATCAATGTGTTAGAGAGAGAAGTACCTTTCCAATGAGTAAGAGTGAGAAAGATGCTGACGTCACAGCGATGGAATCTACCATAGTTATTTTCCACTAGATGGCGCCACCAATCCGCCATTCTTATTCCAATTCGCCATTTTTATTCCATTTCAGTATTTTTATTTAAATTCGCCATTTTTGATCCAATTTTCCTTGACATTACGTCAAAGAAATCTACCATAGTTTAGCTATTAGCAGCTAGATGACGCTATTTTTAAATTAAAATAGTAAATAAATTAAAAATAAAACAATTTTCCGTTCTGTGCTAGTCGCCACGCTCTTCTTCTTTTTGTCAACTGTCTATTCTTCTTCTTTTACATAATATGTTATGTTATTTAAGCCAGTCACGTGCAGAAATCTAAGCTCTACGTGTTGCATACTATATTTTATCTACGACCGATAATTTAGTATGTTTAAGCGATGGTGACATCTCGTTAGCATTGGTCTGATTGGAGATTGTCATACGTTAAAGGTGTGGGGAGTATCGAATATGTTATTTGATCCATAAACTAACCGTTACGAGCTGCATACTATATTTTATCTATGACCATAAAATAATATGTTATTTAAACCAGTCACGTGTAGAAATCTAAGCTTTACAAGTTGCATACTATATTTTATCTACGACCGTAACATAATTTATGTTTAAGCGATGGAGAAAAATTAAACATCATGTCATAAAGGCATTAGATATGTATCTTTACTAAAACAAATTTGTTAGTAGCGTCATGTCTTTGAGTGAGTACAGACATAAAGTTGAACAGTTTCAAGATAAACTCATTGAGTTACAGAAAGATATTAAAGTATATCAGGATTTAAGAAAAATTATCAAACAATTAGAGAACCTACATATTAGCGATAGAACATATCCACTAGGACATATTCAACCATGGACGATAACACCACCAGCAGAAACATGAAAAATGAAATTAATAATATATTCGCATTGACATGTTTAATTTTAATGCCTGTATTTATCTTAATTTTAAAAATTATTTTTAAAAAAATTGTAAATAGAGGATTTGACACGTAATATAAAAATTTATGAGTAAATAAGGAGTTTTAATTAAAAGTCAATAGTTTTTTATATATTTTTATTATAAAACATAATTATACAGGTAATATCGTATTACAAAACCATTGGCGTAGTCGATCCACATTTCTTTCGGTACATAAAAACACTCCATTGGCGTGACAGGGGTTTGCATCAGGAGCAAATTTACAAACGCAAGGCGTATAATCAAATTTGCAGACATCAATAATTGTAGGAAAAACTCCAATCATATTACATTTCTGTTGTAAAAATCTGCTTTTTTGTTCTCCTCGAACGTAAATGTAATCGGCAGCATACAATAACTTGGATTCTAGTATTTGATTTATTTTGGAATATTCCACATCACCATTGGAATACCGAATGCCATGCACGTTTTTCTCCAAGAAGAATACTGTCTTCTTATCTTGATTAGTTAATGAAGTAAACGGGTGCGGAGACGTAAATATGTAATGATGTCGTTTAAAACCAATTTCAATGCTGAGTTCCTTGGGTACAAACCATCCATCTACCATAAATCCCTGTATGTCAACTAGAGCAATCCTCATGATTAAGCGTGGTGATTGATACTGAGGGACGTACTCTTTAAACCTACTTAAATAATATTTTTGATAACTTCTGTTAGAGGAAAGTATTCGAGTAGGCTGTCGTGAACAATTAAACAGTAGGCTCGAGTGCCTGCCGGAAAACCTTCATCTGCTTCGATTTCCAGTTTAACATCAACGGTTCCTGATCTGAATGACGTATCATCCTGCTTGGAACAGTCAAAAACAAATAAGGCATATTTCTTGAAAGCAGCATAATCTAAGATGGGATGTTTTGTTGAGGAAAGAGTATAACTAGGAAAGAATTCCGTATAGTTATAGTGAGCTATAGCATAGTCATTCTTTGCAAAATCCAATTGCATTCTCTCGTTAGGCCAGTATTCTCCATTAATAACCAATCGCACGCTGGACATTCTAATGTGATCAAATAACGTTGGATCAGCGTGTATGTCATCTCGTTTAGAAGTTTGAAAAGCCACAATGACATAGCGTGGGCGTTCAACAGATGAAGTTGTCTTTACACTCCATATCTCGCGTCGAGATCCTGACGTAAGTGAAGGTAGTTCATTGAGCTCCCATTTACGGAAAGGTATAGTTATCGGCACATTATTCTTAATCGGAGTCATTAATTCAATTTTCATATCATCATTGGGAAAGACATGCTTGACCTTGAGTTCCATGCTGGAAACAGTTAAAGATACTGTTGTTGTTGTTGTAGCATTAGGTTCTTTCACTAGAATACAGTCTCTATCATTGCGTGCTCGAACAAATCGAAACACTTGACGGCCATAGGTTAATTTATTGTAGTCGTTGAAAATGTTGAATATATGTTTTATCGGAATCAGTAGACTAAAGTTGTCTCCCGATATATGTGGATTATTCGGATAGTTCCATCCTGCAGTACTGAGAAACTTGGAATCTTCAGGAGTATAACATAACAAACTGCGAATAGTGCTAACTACACCTGGGTCTCTAACTATTTCCATATCATGTGAACTTTGGATATACGTACATGTATCAAACAAGAAAGCTCCAGCATTCGGTGCAAGAGAAACCACGCCATCACCTACTTTCTCTATACTTCCTTTAATTTCCAACAGCGTTTCGTGTATCCCAAAAAATGCATCTGATTGATTTATGATAAATTCGACAACGTCACTATTATTAAATGATTTGATGTATGGTGTATATGTCCGAAATTCTTCTTTTCTAATAGTATTATCGAACAGAGGTTTTTGGTAAAGATCGAAAATATGAGGTTGAGGCTCCTGCTGTTGAACCCCCCGTCGAATGTATTGACGTTTTGACATCTTTCAGCTTTAATCCAATGGCAACAAGAAAGGCTTTATTGGCGGCAGACACGTCACGTCGCATGCAGGATCTGTGTGAGACTAATAGATATTGACTTGTAGAGTTTTGTTTTATAATTAAACCCATTTATATCGTTTCCTTAAAATCCAAATGGAGCGTACTTTTCTCTCCTCTAAAATTGACAGGTCTTAATTCCTGATCGACTATACTAACAGTAATTTTGGTAATTTCACGTATACTGCTGCTTATTGGTATGTATATAGGGTTATGAGGACGTTCATCAATAGAAAAACCTGGATCAACATTTATCGGAAAATGCAGAATGGTGTGTACAGGTCTGTCTTCGTAGAAGGCTCCTTCAGTAATGTTGCATTCAAATAGTAGACTTGATACTTTTATAATATTTACAGGTTGGTCTGAAGAATGCATTTTTCCTGATTTTAACACTCTATTTGAGGAGAAACCCAATAATTTACCAAGACTATCTTCTTTCTCGAAAGTAATGGTATGATCTTGACAGAAAATTTCACATTTAAGCGTATTGTTGTTCGGTTTTAAAGTGAACTCCTGAACCGAATTGTATATACCCATTAATTTATTTCGAATGTATGCTTCGATATCGGTAATTTCATACGATCCTGATGGAATTTCGATATAACGCAACTTTGTACGATCATTCTGCTCATAGAAATAAAACTTTTCACCATCAATGTTTGGAATTGAATTAAATGTATGAAATCCCAACACTGCTACATAATACTGCCGTAGCGGATCAAGCACAAGAGGCACTTGAGGAGTAAACGAAAACTCGTTTGTAGTACTTGTTAGGGTCAATAATCGAGACATGACTGATAGGAGGTAAAAGGTGCAGTAAGTTAAATACCAAAATATGTTAAACATTTCTTTATTTTTCTTAGAATAATGTTACATGTTTTTCTTGTCTTATTTATATTTTGTTCATAATACGGTATTCTACAAAATACACATACACTTTCCATCGTCCCACAAACATCGCACCATACGTGTTTCTTATAGTCTTTCTTGCAAGGTAAATAATATTCTAGTGCATGGCGAATATCTTGTGGTAATTCATACCAGACATCAGCGCTTATATTTTCCATTATACAGAAACTTTAAGCACAAATGTCCACAGTTTATTTGGTTATAACTTTGATATTGATCGTTATTATAGACAATTCTTCCACCATTCAAATAGGAAACTAGTTCTTGAGGTGGCTTCAAGCAGCCATATGAATCAAAATACTCTATGTCTTTGTTTATCTTTCTGTAAGCTACCCAATGTGTACCAGGGTTTGTTGAAATGTCGAGATTAATTATAGCACATTCATGTTTACGAGGGTTACGAGGTAAATTATCTCTCATAAACACACCACGAAAATTTGGAATTTTAAGTAGTTTAACAAATTTATTCAAGTCCACATTGGTTAAAGGTCTATTAGGTAGCTTCAGAGGTAGTTTTTTGACTTTTTTAAATATAATCCAAAGCCTCCTTTAGCGTTTTTTCGAAGGTATAATCCTTTGCCTAGATGTTCCATAGCTGTATTATGACGTTTGTCCTCTTCTAGTTTCTTTTGAGCATTCTTTGAATCAATTACAGTCTTTGCGATGGCACTTGCACCACCAGCCAAACTACCAAGAGCTGATAAGCCTGCAAAGATGGGGATTAAAGGTAAAATACCACCAGATTTTGATTCGAATGGAATGATTCTTGGAACTCGTACATTTCTTTTCCCACCTATATTCTTCACGGCTGTTCTAGCTGCTGCAAGTGCAACTAGAGCTGATTTACGCAAATTTGGTGATGGAGGAGTTCGTTTCAACGTTCTGATAATTGGTTGTAGCACGTGTCGCTTAAATGAACCAACACCTTTACCACGTTTCATACCCATACCTAGTTTTCGTTTAACTTTCATTGCTGTAGTAGTCAACCAGGCAGTGGCTTTTTCACTCAAAGATGCGTCGTTTGCTGTAACTCGTTCCCACGCTTTGTTTTCCAATACCCAATCTGCTTTATGTCTATCTTTCAATGAATTACTATGAGAATATGCAATATCATGATCTCTCGCAGCTCGATCTAATGGATTTATCCCTGGATCTCCACGAGCTAGACGTTTCTGTAATTTAGTTCCAGGTCCTAGATACTGGTAACCAGGGGCATGCAATTCAAACGGTATATTGTTGATCAGAGAATTCAACACTCCTTCACCTTGAACGACTAACATTGAAATGAATCGCTTCTTGAAAAATTTCTTTATATAACCAAGCGCATAAAATACATCTTAATCACAATATGAAGGTCATTCAACAAGATAAGACACTAGCAGTGGAGAACTTGGATTTTGTCGATAACGTGGCAAGAATCAGTAAACATGGTGTATTGCTACCACATTCTTTTCGTGCTATCGTATGTGGCCCAAGCGGATGTGGAAAAACGAATGCTATGCTAGCATTACTGTTTGATCTAAATGGCGCTAAATTCAAAAATGTTTACGTATATTCAAAATCGTTGTTTCAACCCAAGTATCAGTTTTTGAAGGAAGTGTTGGAATCTGTGAAAGAGGTTGGCTATTTTCCATTTAAAGACAATGATGACGTAATAAGTCCTGACGAAGCTAAACCAAACTCAGTATTCATATTTGATGACGTATCTACGGATCCACAACAAACAATACGTGAATATTACTGTATGGGAAGACATAAAGATATCGATTGTGCATACATATGTCAATCATACAGTCGAGCAGGCAAACAACTCCTGCGTGATAATGCCAACCTTATTGTATTGTTTAAACAGGATGAGCTCAATTTAAAACACGTCTTTGATGATCACGTCTCACCTGACATGACATTTGTTCAATTTAAAAAAATTTGTTCTGAATGTTGGCAGGATAGGTATGGTACGTTCGTAATTGTTAAGGATTTCGATATTTCTAACGGACGATATCGTTTAGGCTTCGACAAGTTTATAAAATTGTAGTTATGATCGAAATACACGCATTCCATAACAACATGTTAGACAAAGAGGTAGCTGCACGCAAGCGTAAAGTTGCTGAATTAGCTCGAGTCATTCGCAAAAAGTATTTGGCATTAAAGCTAGGTAGGACAGAACAAGACGAGACGCTAAATAAACTCTTTGAACCCATAACTAAACCACTAAAAGATATTGCACAATCCTCACATCATGCTATTAATAAGAAGCTTAAACACGTCAAAAAGGAAGAGATGAAATCAGAAGAAGAGGTGAAAAAAGAAGATAGCGATGACGATGTTTTTTCAGATACAGTATCAACGAATCATGAAAATGAAGATTTAAAACAATATAAAGAATTAAATAATACTGAAGTTCATCACAATTCCATAGGCCATCTTAACGGTGCAACTGCAGAAAAATATCTTAATATTGTCAAACCGTTGTTTAAACCTAAAAAAGCAAAGAAGCAATCACCGAAAATTAAATCTACTAGATTAAAGAAACTGTCTCTCGAAGGTCAAGAGAAAGCGACTCGTTCACCACCGAAAACTCGGTCTACTACATCAAAGAAATCGCCTTTAGAAGTAGTAAAAGCAACTCGTTCATCATCGTCAGCAACTTCATCTACCTCCAAAGGATCAGGGTTCATCGATGCTTCTCATTTGATTTACAACGATAATCCTATTGAATATGTATATTGGGATGATCCAAATGAACTATGTGATAGACTCGAATTGTTGATTGCTTCCCAAGAAGCAGGAAACACATCCCATAGTAACGAAATTGTTGCCATTATCAACGAATTACGTGAAGCAGATATTATATATTAATGTTAGGTCAGATTAGACATCATTTCCAACATGAGTGTTGATAAGTTTGGTCGTCATCATTATCGTTCTAATGAACAAGCTATTCAAAAGCTGCGTGAAGGCTTCAAACAATCCATTTTAGATTTACAAAACCAGATACATGCAGTAAATAAGGATATTAAACGAGATCCTCCTGTATCAGGTATACATCTTTCCAACAAGAAATATGTAGATGACCACATTGCAAATATAAAAAATTTTCTGCGAAAAGAGATTACCTTGATGCAAAAAGAATATAGTTCAAAAGATACTCAACTTGAACAAAAAATTTCTGACTTTCAAAACTCCATCGGTAAGATTGAAAGCAAGTTTAATAAAAAAAATAATGAGTTATCTGATGCAAATAAACTGGCTGTCTTGAAAATATCTGATTTAACAAAAGAAATGAATGATTTACAAAAAGCAGTAAGTATCCAGAATGCAATAAAACAAGAATCTGTTGGAGAAAATACCGTGACAGTAGATAGGATTAACAAGGCATTGAATCTACAAAAAGCTGCAGAAAATACCTTGACAGTAAATAAGACTAACAAGAGAATAAATCAAATGTTGTCCTGAAAAATAATTTCCCATCGAAAATACTTAATAAATCAAATGTAACCTACATTACAGAACGCAGTAGATAACATTACTTCATGGGACAATCGTCTTAAGTTTAAATTCATAATGTCTAAAGAAAAACAACAATTGGTCAACGAATTACATAAACCAGCACGAAAAAATTATCCTCGTCGACGAACCGTCATTAAAGGACTAGATGATTTATGGCAAATGGATATTGCAGAGATGAGATCCTATGCCAATCAAAATAAATCTTACAAGCTCATTCTTGTCGTAATTGACTGTTTTTCAAAATTTGTGTGGACTCGACCATTAAAGACAAAAACAGGGGAGGAAATAACAAAGACGTTTGCAGATATTTTAAATCAAACTCAACGAGTTCCGAAAAATTTACAAACAGACCAAGGTACAGAATTTTTCAATTCCAAGTTTCAAAACCTCATAAGAAAACATGGTATTAATCACTATAATACCTTTAGTGTTAAAAAAGCAGCCATATGTGAACGAATTATTCGAACATTGAAGGAAAAACTTTACAAGTATTTCAGTCTTAATGGTACTTACAAATGGATAGATACATTGCCTCAAATTACAAAAGACTACAATAACACGAAACACAGCAAAATTCGACTTAGACCTATTGATGTTAATAAGTCTAACGAAAAAGAAATCTTACGAAAATATTACACTCACTTGAAAATTTCACGTAAAAGAAAATTGAAAGTTGGTGATATGGTGCGTATTAGTAAAAATAAACACCTTTTTGATAAGGGATATAAGCCAAATTGGACAACAGAACTATTTAAAATTACTGAAATTAAAATAACAAATCCCACAACATATTTGATTGAAGATATGACTGGAGCGCCTATTAGAGGAGGATTCTACGAAGAAGAATTACAGAAAACAAAAAATACAGACATTTACTTAATTGAAAAAGTATTGCACAGACGCGGAAATAAGATGTATGTTCAATGGCTGGGTCTCGATAGTAAACATAATAGTTGGATTAATAATAAAGATGTGGTTTAGTACTTTTTAATGCGAATGCAACCTTGAATAGGAGGGACGCAATATAAAAGACCGCTCAGCAACCTCGCTCTCAGTTAGTTCACCTCGCTCTTCAACATGAGTTCTCAAGATAGTGGTTATAGTTCATCAAGTTCTATTGTGGTATTCGATGATTCATCAAGTGAAATCAATTATGGTGCCGAACTAGACCAAGTTTTAGCAAAATTCGAAGAAGCTGCGAAGAATGAACCATACTACTTGTTAGAAGCCTCATTTCCACTAGATAGTTACATAATTAAAGTTGGTCTATCTCCAGCTAGACAGTTTACGGCATCCGTCATTTTATGTCAACATGCCATAAAAGAAGAATTATTCGACGGTCGAAGAATTAGTATAGACAAATTTGAGTGGAGTGACATAATTAACCTATTTTCACAAAAGATGAATGATTTTTTCTATGCAGACGAGTTTGATCCTGTCGAGTTTCAGTGTGGAGACTACTGCAAGATACGACAATTGGTGTTGGATTCAATCAAGTTCCTTGTTATTGAAAAACATGGTGTGGAATACTATTTAGATGAAAATGATGTTACGCAAATTCTACAAGTACACCGCAGTATAGTGACTCATCGCATATCGTTGTTGGAAAATTTAAACTTTCATGCATATTATACAAATGTTGTATATTTTTTGCAACAGAATTTTTGTACAGATACTAGTTTATGTGGTCCGTTTGAAGCTATGACTGCGTTTTGTGAAATTTCTCCAGCAGATACTTTGTTAAGCCATGCTATGAGAGAATATGTATATTATTATAAAATTAAAGTTGTAAATGACTTAAATAACTTTATTTGTTAATAAATATTATGTATTTAAACACTTGTGTTTTATTTTCGTAATATATTTACAAAAGGATAATGAAAAAATAATATTGTACAATAGTCATTTTATTAAATATTACTGAGGAAAAGTGATTGTGTCTTTTCACCAGCCATACATATTTTTAATATCCAAGTAAATGCCCTCAGCGTCTTAAAGCGATTATATTTTTGCTAAAAAATTAAGGTATATCACAATGCCCCCAGGGAAGCGTCTTAAAGGATTCTGGTATTAAATATCGTTTATCATCATAAGGACTTAGGGCCGTTTTTGTTTGCTCTATGCTGAATACTGAATGTTGATATGACCGAATACACCTTTGGTTTGTGCTTTTAATTTTGTATTCTTTTAAACAATTTTCAAAATCTTCAAATGTGATTATATTTTTGACTACATTATATTTTACACCTTTTGCTTTTTTGGTTATACCTAAATTTTGAATACCACAATCAATTTGTTCCTTGTTTAGTTTCAGTTTTAAACGTTCTCTCTCATTTTCTCTCTCTTCATCAGTTGTTTGTAATTTAAATGTATACATTTTTGATCTTAGACCAATAAAATGTGTAATAATTTTTCCATTAGCTTCATCCTTCATTAGACCGGGGATTTTTTTATTTAACCGTTCTATCATGTACGGGTTATTTTCCGAATAGTCAGATGTATCGAATTTACAGTTGTGTGCCTTTAAAACCTCCTTATATGCATCTAAACACTGTAATTCATATATAAAGCTATCTGTATCCATGTACAATAACATACAATTTTCTTCTCCCATCGTTGGAAGCATGAAGGAGTAATGAAAATCATACATACATAATTTTGATATGTCTAGGATTGCTGCACCTATATACAAAGGTTTATTAAAGCACACCACTGATTTGGTTAGTTCGATGGCCACTAGGTTTTCACTAAAGATAGTACGACTGTGAAACCGAATACTTGCAATCAAGTTTTTGGCTCCATACCTTCCATTCCAATTTTTACATATTTTTACAGTTCTATGCCTCCTTATATTCTCCATGGTCTTACCGAACACAGCATTATTCATCATTTTATAGAGATTTTTCTCAAAACTGCTCTTAGATGCAGCCCGTAAGTTAGTATTTAACTCAATATAGGGTCGCAGCCATGCAGATTGATTAAATTTCAAAACTTTATGTATTTTAGTTAAAATTAATCCGTTGGATAAAGCCTGCTTTAAATTTCTATAATGAATAATATATTTTGACTTATTAAAAAGAGTTGGCAATAATTTTGGTAGTTTTGAACCGGGAGGAATGCGGTGTTCGGCAGCAAATGGAAAATCTTTATGTTTGTCGTGTAATTCACGTGGATACTCTAAGTCAACTTGAAAGAAATAGCCCTCCTTCGCAGCATTCGGAATTGACATAATATCAATATGACCCTTGGGAAGTTTAGTGGATTTAGATGCAACACCAAATTTGGTTACATCTTCAATCCACTTAAATCCTCCAAAAGGTAAATATTCACTCATAGCCCAACCATATAGATTATTTACATCTAAATACATGATGTACTTAGAGGGCTGTGTGGGGTCATATGTCGACATGTACTTATTGTTAGCTTCCGAAAATCGGTTACTACACACAGATATTCCGCCTCTTATGCCTTTTTCAATAAACAAAATCATATCCACATCTTTTAATAACTCTAATCTACATTTTGTATACCTAAGCATACAGTCCCATGTATAACCTGGTATGGTATAATACCACGCAGGATCTAAATGGTACGTATCCCTACATTTTTGTCTAAATTGTTCAAATACATCAGCCAGAAGCAAAATATCTGTTTTTAAGTACAAATCGCTATACTGTCCCAAATTTTTACATTCAAATGTAGACCAAACTTTCTGCGCATGAGCATACTTCTGTTCGCTAATATGTTCATCACATAATTTATTATAAAAATGACTAATTGTAGGTAAAGAAGTTTCCTCTAATTTTTCCAAACTATCAACATAATCATAGCAAAATACTCCTTTGCAAGTTAATAAGTTAAATGCATTATCATCTAAACTGTAAAATTCTTGTTTTAAAATCTTCTTCTCTGAAGTATCTAAAAGTGATGCTAATTCATCGAGTGAAGTTCCCATAAATCTCATAGTATCGATAAATCTTAGTCTAATTTTATGCTCATCTGAATGTAGAGTAAAAGAAATATATTTTTCTTTATTAATAGGAAGTAAGCTCAGGTGCCCATGTTTGCATAAATCGATAATCATGAAATGTGAGTCATATCCACTAAAATTATGAAAGGCTACTGGCACAACAAACACCTTTCTGAAGTTTAAATTGCATGCTTGGTGTGCAAATCCTCTTATCTCTCCGGTAAAATGATCATGATCTACCACAATTATATCTGTAGCTAAAAAGCGTTTCTCACAAATATGACAGGCAGTTGCCTCACTTGTACTAGGCTTTGTAACCATAGGTACAATTGATTTTATTTTAGAATTGACAAATTTGGATATTTCAGCCATTTCTTTTGCAAACCACTCCATGCAATTTTCACCTCTGTAGCTTCGAAAATATGATAAGCTGTCATCGTAAGCACAGTTAAAGTAATAGCCTGCACTATAAGGTACATGCTTTTGGTATTTTGCTGTTTTGCTCAGTTTTACATTAGAATCTGTAAAATTATGTAACTGACATTCAAAATCAGCATATATAATAAAGGGAGTGGTTTGTTTGTATGTGAAATTTCTAAAAGCAACATGATCGTATTTGGGAACAGTCATTTTACATTTGTTTATGTCTCTGCAGAACTCTTCGTGCTCCGCAAGTTTATTCCCGCTGGAAAAATAATTCATGCAGCGATCACAAATATATTTTTTATGTTCGTTCTTGCTTAACTGAGAACTTACCAACCTAGACATATCTTTAATCCAGCAATAATGATATTTTATTTCAATATTTTCATCGTCACTAGGAGGAGCGTCGTAATCATTTAACTTTGGAAAATATTTATCCTGAATTAGAAGCAAATTTACATGTCTATCAAGCTTGTTTTGTGTAAGTCTAGCAGGTACTACTTCGTAAAATTGTTTTTCCTTAATTTGATTTAATTCCAAAGCATAAACATTCACTGATATAGTATTTATTTTTTCAAATTTTGTAATATGACTTAAAGGCATTGGAGCTTCCAAGTCCTCCGTTTTCAACGCAGTACTGTAATATGGATATGCCGACGTACGTTCTGTATTTATTTTAGCAGGATAAAGAGAGCTAATAATCGCCCAATAAAAACAATTTTGATCATAATTTTTGATATTTATACATGCTCGACGCTTTTGAATTTGCTCAGGAAGTTTAATGTACGATGATCCGTTCCCAATTTCGACTTTATTGATGTTAACTTCTAATGAGATTACTTTAGAGAGAGCGGCACCTGAATCTTTTTCTGCAAACTCAGACATTTTTTTAAAAATTTTATCTTTGACATTTTCGCTAAACCAAATGTGTAAATCGGTTGAATAACTATCTATAATGACATTTTTAGTGCTAAAATGCATCAAATCTAAACTCTCACTGTCACCTGTCTTTTTAATAAATTCTCCCCACAAAGTAGTGTTGACTTTAAGTACTCTATTATATTTCAAAAGAGTTTTAACTTTTTGTCTAAATACCGCAAAAGCATCATCCAAAAACGGTCCTACATCCTTATGATATAAATTTATTATAACCCCTGTCTTAATCCGGCTTGCAAAACTTGAAGCGACATTTTCCCATTTTACTCTATTACGTAATTTTGAATTAAGTCCTAGACCAACATGTCTATTAAAATTTAAAATTATTCTTCGAAAATGTTTAAAATGTCCTACGTTTGACTGTAATTTTCTAGCAGTTCCTACAGGTAATCTTTTAGCTTTAATTAAATTATTACATTTGTAAATGTGTGCATTTAATCGCTTTAACCACACTTTAGCATCAATTGAAGTAAATTTATCAAAAATTATTTTGCGTAGTCTTTTAATAGTTAATAATAGATTATCCGACTGCTTAACTATTTCCTTAATCATTTTAATATATGTATGGCATATAAAAAAAAAACAAAATCACTTACCCTCTTTTTTATTTTAAGTTTCAACGATTTTGAATTTGGCTGCTGGATGTTCGTTTCCACTGCAATGGATGAAACCTTGCTTATTTGTTGCTAAATCCACCTAAAACAATAACAATTTGCTATACTAAAATTCACTCTCTTCGAAAAAATAAAAAAAATGTATTGCTAGTGCGATTTTCGAAACCGCTGTAGAAAACACAAAAAAAAGACAAAAAACATATCTAATAGGAGGCTCTCTAATAGAAATATGTTGTAAAATTTCGATGCAAAATTCGGAGCAAAACTCTCAATAACAACTTGCTATACTAAAATCGAAAAATAGAAAAAAAATGTATTGCTATTACGATTTTCGAACCTGCTGCTTAAGTATTTAAACCCTGCTTATCTTTGCTAAATCCACCTAAAACAATAACAACTTGCTATACTAAAATTCACTCTCTTCGAAAAAATCGAGAAAAAAAAAATGCATTGCTAGTGCGATTTTCGAACCCGCTGTAGAAAACACAAAAAAAGACAAAAAACATATCTAAGAGGAGGCTCTCTAATAGAAATATGTTGTAAAATTTCGATGCAAAAAATATAATTCGGAGCAAAACTCTCAATAACAACTTGCTATACTAAAATTAACTCTCTTTGAAAATAGAACGACAAAAATCGAGAAATAGAAAAAAAATGCACTATTGAGATTTTCGAACCCGCTGATTAAGTATTTTACTATATTATATGTATGGTTAAAAAAAAAAAAAAAAAAAAAAAAAAAAAAAAAAAATCACTTACCCTCTTTTTTTATTCTAAGTTTGAACGATTTTGAATTTGGCTGCTGGATGTTCGTTTCCACTGCAATGGATGAAACCTTGCTTATTTCTTGCTAAATCCACCTAAAACAATAACAATTTGCTATACTAAAATTCACTCTCTTCGAAAAAATTGAGAAAAAAAAATGCATTGCTAGTGCGATTTTCGAAACCGCTGTAGAAAACACAAAAAAAGACAAAAAACATATCTAATAGGAGGCTCTCTAATAGAAATATGTTGTAAAATTTCGATGCAAAAAATGTAATTCGGAGCAAAACTCTCAAAAACAACTTGCTATACTAAAATTCACTCTCTTTAAAAAATAGAACGAAAAAAATCGAGAAATAGAAAAAAAATGCACTATTGAGATTTTCGAACTCGCTGCGTATTTCACTATATTATATGTATGGTTTACAAAAAACAACATCACTTACCCTCTTTTTTTATTCTAAGTTTCAACGATTTCGAATTTGACTGTTGTATGTTCGTTTCCACTGCAATGGATGAAACCTTGCTTATTTTTTGCTAAATCCACCTAAAACAATAACAACTTGCTATACTAAAATTCGATCTCTTCGAAAAAATCGAAAAAAAAATGCATTGCTAGTGCGATTTTCGAACCCGCTGCAGAAAACACAAAAAAGACCAAAAACATATCTAATAGGATGCTCTCTAATAGAAACATGTTGTAAAATTTCGAAGCAAAAAATGTAATTCAGAGCAAAACTCTCAATAACAACTTGCTATACTAAAATTCACTCTCTTTAAAAATAGAACGAAAAAATCGAGAAATAGAAAAAAAAAAGCATCGCTATTGAGATTTTCGAACTCGCTGCTTAAGTATTTCACTATTATATGTATGGCTTATAAAAACAACATCGCTTACCTTCTTTTTTTATTCTAAGTTTCAACGATTTTGAATTTGACTGTTGGATGTTCGTTTCCACTACAATGGATGAAACCTTGCTTATTTTTTGCTAAATCCACCTAAAACAATAACAACTTGCTATACTAAAATTCACTCTCTTCGAAAATAAAATGAAAAAATCGAGAAAAAATGCATTTCTTGTGTGAGATTTATATAAAATATATCTAAAATAAAGGTCTCTAATAGAAAAAAATTTCGGGAAATGTTGAAGGGCGCGGAAGTAGAGGTTGCTCACTTACTCGATGGACGGATCAAATACAGAAAGCCTGTGGAAAAACATTCTCTGAATCTATATGAGGGAAGCTCAGGACAGAAGCAGATGGAAAGAGATAGTTGCGCTCGTATTATAGGGAATCACGACACTCAGCAATGAGGAAACGACTGAGGAGGAGGAGGAATAGAAAAAAGTTGCAAAATTTTAAAGCAAAAGTCTTTTAGAGTAATTCGATTAAGAAAATTATATATACACAAGTTACAAATAAGCAAACATAGATCTAATATGTATGAATAAAATCGAAATTACTAAAAATTTGGGATTCTAACCTGCTGCAACGCTACGAAGCACTAGATAAAACAGAAACCAAAAGACACATCATTTATTTTTGCTATACACAATTTCACTCTCTTTGAAGTGGATCAAAGAATGTCAGATGATATTTCTGAGAAAGACAGAAACAAGTTGGCTAACAGGTTTATTTAGTAGAATTATGGAAGTTGGACAAAGCCAGACGAATGGAGAAGCACTGTATTTATTAAAAAGAGACAACAATGTACAAAGAGCAATATAACTATCACATATGGGCAATTGATAGACGGATACGTGAAAATCAGTTCGGCTTCAGGAACAAAGAAGCAAACTCTCATATATAAGAAGCAAAAAATATTGAGAAATACTAGAAAAATAAAACCGAAAAAATATATATCTAAGAGACAGTCACAAAAGTATTTTAGTTTAATTTTATTGAAGAATGGCATATAACACGGTAAGAATATAAATTAAAAATCAGAATAAAGTAAAAATAGTACTCACCTTACTGCTATGTTGACTGCAATATGACAAATGTACTTAACTGCCTCGAAAACTCGAATACAATATTTTTCCCTGCTTTTCTCGTTTTTATATCAAAGTCCAGTAATTATATTGATGGGTCTTTAATTACTGTATTTTCTCCATCAATTTGTGACGTATTTTTTAAATTACCTTCTAATTGCTTTGCTATTAAGCAAAGTTTATAATATTTTTCCATATATCATTTAGCTATTAAATAAAATTAAATAAAGTTTCTAATATAATATATCTTTCCATATTAGCAGTGGCGTATCTACGAGGAAGGGAAATTTCATTTTTCTATGTCATTTTATTCTGTTAAATAATCACGTGAACCAATAGGACTGAAAATACTAAAGCCTTTTTACATGCTGTTGTATTTCATTTTTTTATTGAACCAATAGGAGTTCGATTTTTTACTTGTGTATATATAATTTTCACAATCGAATTAGTCTAAAAGACTTTTGCTTTGAAAATTTGCAATCTTTTTCTATTAAATATCTTCCTTCTAGATTTTTTTTGTCTTTGTCAACTCAGTCGAAGTTCTTTTTCATATCGATGAATTCAATTTGTTTTATGTGTGGGATTTTATTTGAGATCATATTTAGAACGAATTATGGTAGATTCCTTCAACGTAATATCTGTGTCAAGACAAATTGGAATAAAAATAGCGAATTGGAATAAAAATGGTGAATTTAAATAAAAATGGACTAAAAATGGCGTCATCTAGCGGCTAATAGGTATGGTAGATTTCTTCAACGTAATGTCAAGGAAAATTGGATCAAAAATGGCGAATTTAAATAAAAATACTGAAATGGAATAAAAATGGCGAATTGGAATAAGAATGGCGGATTGGTGGCGCCATCTAGTGGAAAATAACTATGGTAGATTCCATCGCTGTGACGTCAGCATCTTTCTCACTCTTACTCATTGGAAAGGTACTTCTCTCTCTAACACATTGATTTCCCTATCTTGATAGTCATACCGGCTTTGATTATCTACTGATTGTTATTATGTCGCCAACTTTTGTCTTATAGATTAACGGTTTAGGTATTTTTTGGTTTCTTAATTTTGTTGTTGGCGATCTTATACTGCGTATACACTGTACGTATTGTGTAAATATTGAGATTTCGTAGAGTATTTTAATAAATGTTACATTGAAACTTACGATGTCGTATTTTATTTAATTTTTTTTACAGCTCAAGATTAGTACATTGATGTCTTGTCGTAGCATTCTTGCTAATTTGTTATTGTTGTGTTATGTTTCGTTAATTATTGTTCCTTTGAGTATTTTTTGGTCAAAATACCTGGCGCCCTATATTTTCGTTTGAGTATTAAGTATTTCCGTTTCCTTAGAGTCCAAGTGTCAAACCAGCAGTTAATGTTATCTATTTACCTTTTGTCTATCTTCGTTTCATTAGCTCTATTCGCATACCATTGTTTATTCATTTAACACCTTTCATTGTAACAGAAGCCCAACACAAAGAACCATGCCCACATCTCTTCCGACTGAGCAACGTAGCCATTGTTTCGTCAATGTAGGCGATTGGACCTTTCTATCTTCGGTCATTCCTTTATTCCATCTAAGGATAATATCGTCCTGATCCTTCTGGTTCAGTCTTCATGACCTCTTGTCCATCTGATCGTAATACAATTGGCGCCCTCTCGTGGAGCCTTATACAAATTACGTGGGACTTCTTCTGTTACCTATGGTTGCATTATACATCATTTGGCCCCCGTTCATGGAACTTTTTCTGTTACATGTGGTTGCCTTATACATAATTTCGTAGAGCTTTGTCAATTGCCTTTTCGCGGGCTATACATATTTTCATGTCTATGCGAGAAGCATGATTTTCTTTATTATCATCTTCCTATCAGACCTGATTTTCTTTTTTTGTTTTGTTCAAGTCTGGCTAATTTGTAGCTATTTTTATTGATAAAATATTTTTTGAGTTATTTTTCGCTAATAGATAATAATAGTTTGACACATTTTAGTTTGTTTATTTCCGTTTTTAGTATTTAAATATCAGTGTAGTACCTTACACTTTCATTCCTGCCTTTTCGCATTCTAGAGTATCATTCTTTGAAGTATATAGTATAGTATCGATCTTTTTTCTTTAGATATATTTTACTTGAGTAAATTTGAGCATTTTTATTACTTTTCCTTATGTCAAAGGGATACGTCTTTTGCTATGTATCTAATTAAGGTAAAGGTATCTAGATCTTGAGCTGTGTATTTTTTGTAGCAAATCACAAAGAAGTTGTAATTGTTTAACTTTTTGATTTTTACTTTTGTTTTGTGTAGTACTTTGCAACTTTAGTGATCTATTTCAGTTTGCATTATATCAGTGTATGTATAGTGCATTTTACTTTTTATATTTTTTGTACATGTATTGTGTTGCGGTATATTTTTTGTACTGTATTGCGTTTATTTTATTGCATTTAGGTACCGTTTTTGAGTTATGAAATGCTTTGTAACTGTTTTTAGAGGTAGCAACTATCACTATTATTATTGCGTTGTCTTCTAAATTTTCGGGTACATGCTTCTCCGTCGTTCAACGACACTGTTCTGTCCGGTTTTATGACCAATCTTTTCTGACGTTGTAGAATAGTATTGTTGTAATGATTTCTCTGCCGTATATTTTCGGATTTTAATGTGGTTATGTATTTTTGATGATATCCTATTTGGTTGATATCGTATGTTTTTCGGTACCAGAATGTTTCGAGTGGTTTTAGAGAGTTTTTAGTAATGGCGTGGTGTTAGTCTGGAGAATGAAAGAGTCCTGCAGCTTTCCGTCATGCTAGTGTTTTAGGTTTGTGATTTAAGTCTTAAATGAAAGAAGTTAAGCTGTCTATTCCAGAAATTGTTTTTTACATTAGCTATTAGTCGCGAGTGAGAGATCTCGGCGCATGCTGTTGTGAAATATGTTTGAGAAGTATGTTTTGCGTTGAGTTTAAAAACCACTTATTAGCATTCCAAAATCTATTCGGTACAAAACTACTTCCAGTCCAGAAAATATTCCTTTTTGCAGTGTAGAGTCTTCGTTTACCGTTACGTAATCTTAATATTTTTCGACTAGCCTACGATAAGGTGGTTGACATTTCAAAATTCTTGTCCCACCCCCAATAACATCTGTCAGGGCTAGAGGTATTTAAGTGTGTCTTTTGGCCCTAATTTCAGATAAAGAGGCGTAATGTTTTTATTAGCTTTTATTTAGCATATGTTGCAACCGCAAAAGCTTGTAGATACACTTATTTTGATAGTAGATATTTTTAAAGGGCTATGACCCTATTTTAGGTATTAATGAGATGTAAAAAGTAGCATCTTATTGCTTGTTTATATTTCACTAGTAGTTTGACTCGTGAATATAAATTTTCGATGTTTAGTTAGCAGATAATGCAAATATTTTTTGTTTCGAGTAAAAGAATTCGAGTAATTATTGTTAGTTCTGTCGATAGTTTGGGTGAATTAGGATAATGTTTTGGTAATTTTGTGTCGGCTAATAAAGGGGGAAATTTTTTTGTTAAATACAGGCACGTACTAGGCCCAGATGTATTTACAGAATCAATTTTATTCTTGCGGCTTTCATAAAATAGTATTTCGATAAAATGTCGTATCTATGTAGGACCTAAGTCCCTACTAAATTGTGACACTTCCCTACCTGTGAGCTACCTGTGATTTAACCTAACGATTTAAGTACCTTTATAATAATATATTATCATATATATTATAATAATAAGGCGTCTAGTATGCGTAATTACTTCCGGTCCTAATTAAAGGTAGATTTCGACAATAATTATCTGAACTTTCCTTTGTTCATTTCTTTCTATATTTCTTTGTTGAGAACTCCTTGGCATGTTTTACTAACTTCTCTATTCCTTTTGTTTGAGTTCGAATTTATTCGTTACGTGAGATAGTAATTGTGCTTTGGTAATTTTATATGTTACTCGTGTTTATTTGCTTTTGTATTCTGTTTGCTGTTTGAATTTGTTTAGGCTCTTCCGGTTCATGTTATCGGGATAGCAGTAAATATTTTTTTGAGTCAGTGTTCTGTGAACATTATACTTATTTTGAGAACGGTTGATTGCGAAATGCTTTGTCCTAGACACTGGCAAAGTGAAATCAAATAAGCAAACCACTAGCTATAACTAGTGCGTAGTTTATTAGTGAAGTCCCGAATGAAAGATTTCGTGGCAATTTTTGAGTCTAGCTTATGAAGTCCCGGATGCAAGACTCCGTGGCAATTTTTGAGTTTAGCTCATGAAGTCCCGGATGCAAGACTCCGTGACAATTTTTGAGTTTGCCTCATGCGAGTCCCGGATGGAAAATTCCGTGGCGTTTTTGAGTTTACCATGTCATTTATGCGTTTAGTCGAGTTTGTTAGAGCTCGAGTTTGTTTGTTGTTAGTGGACGCACTATAACAAATATTTTTGTGTTGAGTTTGCTTGTGCTAATTTTGCGTTTGGTTTTGAGTTAATTCCAATGGAGTTGACTTTATTTTAGTTGAGTAGATATTATTAAAGTTATTTATAATAATATCTTACAATGTATTCAGACGTATCTTGTCCTGATTGCATTCCTTGTTTTTCTGGGAGTTTCTCGATTGAAAATTTTCCGCCGTGGTTAACCCCAGAAGACTTTTACGGAACTTTTGGCCAACTTGTTTTCTTTTCCTGTCATACAATTTCGACACTTTTTTGCTTTGATCTTGCAGTCAAAATCTTAGCATAGCTTGACGCTTACCTAGTTACCGGTTGAGGGGACAACCATAACGAAGTTTGCCTACGTCACCTTGTTGGCCAATCGCCTTTGTTGAGCTGGAGCAACTTTGATTTTCGCGTCCAAAACTTCAACATTGGTATGTTCCACCTTTTTAGTTTGGCTAGAGCCATCGGTGTAGATATCTGTCATTGGTTGTTGTACTTGCGAGTCAACGAACCATACTTTGAGTCGACTTTCGAGTTGAATGTTTAGTTTTATGTTAAGGATTTAAGCAACACTGTAGGTGTTTGTTGACTTAGTCGTTTAGAATTAGAGTAATCCTTGTATATATAGTTCCTAGTTTTTGTGTTTTATTTGAGTTTAGTTTATCTTAGAGATAACCCTTTGTATTTTGGTGTTTGAGTTTTGTTGATTATTAGCTTTTTCCGATTTGGTCACTTGTGTTCAAGCACCTCCAGTACCAAAACCTATTTTAGTATGTCTAGGTGACTACCGACTATGTCAGGCTACTGCTTGATGGTCAGAATATGGTGCTTACTGCAGACTCCGATTGTAAACAGTGGTATTGCACCACAGTTTAAATCGTGGGGGGAAGCTGTATAACGTTTAAGTTTTCCCAGTGTAGATTTTGGTTTAGCCCCCCTCATTTCACGCTTTTATCTTAACTGATTAGATCTTAGAGTCCCTATCGGCGTTGTTTTTCTTAGAAACACATATGTGCTATCGATAGAGTCGACTGTTAGACTTTAATAGCTTTCTGGTGAATGATATGGGCCTTGCATCCCATAAGTCATCTTAAGTATTAGATTTGCTAAGCCCTTTTACGAGTGGTAAGGAAATCTGTTCTTGAATATCTCTCACAGTTTCCCATAATTTTCATTGGTTAAAACCCCACCACAAACAAAGGACGCCAAAGGTTCATAAAAACCACAAATTCTCAAAATTCTGCATCATTTGTGAGTTGAGTTAATATAGTCATTATGTGAGATCAAGTTTGTTCGTGTATTGTGGGCCCCGCCGATTAGGCAGGTAAGATTATTAATGATTGTTTATTGGTATGTACAATAATTGTACAATTGCGTTTTCTATTTTTTTTAAAGGGTCCACCTTTCACCTTCCACCTTCCACCTATGCATTATGTTGTCCAGCTGCTATTTTATGAACACTGTTAAATACTATTATTCTTTCGACTGTGTCGTAAAGTTGAATTTCTTCATGGCCATCTTCCACACCTTGAGAGCCTGCCGGCTTACAAAGGGCCATCCTACCCTCTAACAGATGTTTTAAGTAAGTCACTCATCTTTTACTTATTGAAGAAATTAGTAGAGACGCCTTTGTTATGTCCAGGGCAAGGACAATTTTGTGTGCTTTCGTGAAATAAGTTCAATGACCTAAAGTTTTCGCCCAGTTTGTGATAGTGACATTCTGAAAAGTAGGTCATACTTTTAGTATGAAGTTGATGATTATCTTTTTATTTTTAAATGGGTGATCATTTAAACTATAAACATTTACATTATGTAGATATTTTTCTGAGTATTATTAGAGTGTTATTAAGTATTGTTAGATAGGTATAAATATAAACAAAGAGCTCTTTCTTTTTTTGTTGTAAGTGAACGGTAAAATTTCTAGTTTTTATTTAGAGTATGGATTTTTTATTTTTTCGAGTAACTACAGTTCATTTTTTTTTGAGTTAATAATTAATAGTTATATTCGTTCACTTACATTCCATTTTTTTAGTATTACTGTGTTGGTGAATACACCAATTTATATGCAGTGATTGTTATTATGTCGCCAACTTTTGTCTTATAGATTAACGGTTTAGGTATTTTTTGGTTTCTTAATTTTGTTGTTGGCGATCTTATACTGCGTATACACTGTACGTATTGTGTAAATATTGAGATTTCGTAGAGTATTTTAATAAATGTTACATTGAAACTTACGATGTCGTATTTTATTTAATTTTTTTTACAGCTCAAGATTAGTACATTGATGTCTTGTCGTAGCATTCTTGCTAATTTGTTATTGTTGTGTTATGTTTCGTTAATTATTGTTCCTTTGAGTATTTTTTGGTCAAAATACCTGGCGCCCTATATTTTCGTTTGAGTATTAAGTATTTCCGTTTCCTTAGAGTCCAAGTGTCAAACCAGCAGTTAATGTTATCTATTTACCTTTTGTCTATCTTCGTTTCATTAGCTCTATTCGCATACCATTGTTTATTCATTTAACACCTTTCATTGTAACAGAAGCCCAACACAAAGAACCATGCCCACATCTCTTCCGACTGAGCAACGTAGCCATTGTTTCGTCAATGTAGGCGATTGGACCTTTCTATCTTCGGTCATTCCTTTATTCCATCTAAGGATAATATCGTCCTGATCCTTCTGGTTCAGTCTTCATGACCTCTTGTCCATCTGATCGTAATAACCTTCATCGATTTTCACGAAAACTGGTCAGTAGTTAGAGGATACGTCAAGAAACAAAGGTGACATGGTACCACCTTGCGCCTTTACCCTGAGGGTGGATACCGCCCCTTCTCGGGGGTGAAAATTATTTTATAAAAAATAAATGCACAAATCAATAAAACAACAAATTAAAAGCAAAATTTATTATATAAAGTTAATAAAATAAGTCAATATTTTTAAGTTATTAAAGATCAAAGATTTTAATTATTTGTGAAAAAAATGCATGTTTTGAAGAGGTTTTTTGTAAATCACTGAAAAACTTTCAAGTTTTTACAAAAAAGTTAATAGCAGTTTAATTCGTATAGCTTATATTCTAAGAATAAACTCTTAAATCACGCGTCTTTCGATTATAGAGCTACAACCCCTTCGCAAGAAAACGACCCCATATTCCCGGCTTAAGAGAGAGTTGTTCTTAAAATAATTTAAATTAATTATTTGGCGACTACATATCGTTTAATAATTTATGAGCTTGCAAAATATACGCATCTCAATTATTGAATTGCCATTTTCTTTCTATAGTGCAGTCACTGAAGGTAAAAATCAACTATTACCTTCGATTTCGGTAAATCGCCATTTATTTTCACGAATTGACAATAACAACTTGGAGTTTTAGCCTGGGGTATATGTCACCCCTTCTCGGGAGTGAAAATTACTTTATTAAAAATAACCCCACAAATCGAGAGAGGGACAAATTCTAAGCAAAATTTGTTATAATATAATGTGATTAAAATAAATCAATACTTTTTGAGTTATTAAAGATTAAATATTGTAATTTTTGGAAAGAAAATGCATGCTTTAGAGCGATTTTTTGATAAATGACTCAAAAACTGTAAGTTTTTACAAAAAAGTTTTCATCACTAAAATTGAAGCTAATAAGAAATATAATAAATTGCTTACTTGAAAAATCCTTTAATGTTAATTTAAAGTAAGTTATTGGTAATTAAATGTATATTTTTTTCGGCGACTGTTCAAATCTAAGGGTTCAAGCTTAAATAACGGGAAAGAGATGCATTTTATAACACTTAGGTACTAAATACTTGTCAAAGTACTTAGAAATACCTATGAAAAATAAGATCCAGAAAAAGTTGATAGTATCAAAATCCGCTCACCAATTTTCGTGAAAATGAATGGAGATTTACCGAAATCGAAGGTCATAGTTGATTTTTACCTTCAGTGACTGCACTATAGAAAGAAAATGGCAATTCAATAATTGAGATGCTTATATTTTGCGAGCTCATAAATTATTAAACAATGTATAGTCGACAAATAATTAATTTAAATTATTTTAAGTACAACCCTCTCTTAAGCCGGGAATATGGGATGGTTTTCTTGCGAAGGGGTTGTAGTTCAATAATCGAAAGGCGCGTGATTTTAGAGTTTATTCTTAGAATATAAGCTATACGAATTAAACTACTATTAATTTTTTTGTAAAAACTTACAGTTTTTCAGTGATTTACAAAAAACCTCTTCAAAACATGCATTTTTTTCACAAATAATTAAAATCTTTGATCTTTAATAACTTAAAAAGTATTTACTTATTTTATTAACTTTATATAATAAATTTTGCTTTATTTTGCAGTTATTTTTTATAAAATAATTTTCACCCCCGAGAAGGGGCGGTATCCACCCTCAGGGTAAAGGCGCAAGGTGGTACCATGTCACCTTTGTTTCTTGACGTATCCTCTAACCACTGACCAATTTTCGTGAAAATCGATGATGGTTCACCGAAATTGAAGGTAATCGTTGATTTTTACCTTCAGTGACTGCACTATACAAAATAAATTGCAATTTACTGATCTAAATGCGCGTAATTTGGAAGCTTATAAATTATTAAATGATATGTAGTCGCCAAATAATTAGTTTCACGCATTTTAAGTACAACTTTCTCTTAAGCCGGGAAGATAGGGTGGTTTTCTGGCGAAGGGGTTGTAGCTCAATAATCGAAATGCTCTTGATTTAATAGTTTATTCTTAGAGTATCTAAGCTATAGAAATTATATTCGCAATACGATATATTTTAAGTTTTCTCAGCATCTTTCTCTTAAGTTAAATCAATTAAAGGGTTGTTTGGGGGTGAAGGGGATGAGCTCAAAAATCGAAACTATATAATTTCAAGAGCTCATAAATAGGTCGTAATTCTGCCGCAAAAACCGATTCAATATTCCTATTTTTAAGTAGTGGGGGGGCTGACTCAGCCCCCCCACTAGGGTATTAAATTCCTGCTTAGTGGAACGAGCTCAAAATTTTTAGTTTGCGGAATATGAGAGCTCATAAATAGCTCATAAATCAGGGCTATTTGTTTTTTAATTTTTGCAAGTGAGGGGGCCAGCTCAACACGGGTGTGAAGCTCAAGGTTGGCTACAATTTTTGTTATTAACTTTTATTGCTATCTATTACTCTAGCGGATCTATTGAGCTTTACCCTACTAATCAATCACCCTGTAGATGCACCTCTCTGATATTAACCCTAGAGCGGCGCCCATGCCTAAATTTTCTGTTAATAATAATTCATGAAGTTCATCCGTATTGTAAATATTATTCACTGAACTGTTATTTTGCTGGTCAACTATATTGAATCGGTTCTTAGGAAACGCAAAATATGCAACGTTGCACAAGTTTGACTTGACCATCTGTGGTGATACCAGGAATTTGGAACCACAGAAAACTGTGCGAGAGAGTGAGAATGATGGTAAACACGTTTACTGATTATTTTTGACGAAAAGGGGTATACCCATGCCTCATAATTACTAAAATGAGTGTCAATATCAACAATAGATGTTTAGACGTCTTGTAGGTGATGTTGTACTTTTATCAAACGGTTGCCTTAGTATTTATTTAGGTAAGTAATTTTTTTGTACATACATACTTTTGAAATTAAAAAATTAGGATACTTTTTATTATATTAGTATTAACTATTTATTAGTGGTATTAGTATTAACCAGTACCGTAACCCTACCATCTTAGGCATGTATTAAATCCTTTGGAAGGGGCCCCAAAAAAATTGTCACACTGACACTAATTTAATTTTAATAAAATCACTGATAGTGCAATCTGTGAAAGTCTATAAAATTATTCAACTAGTAGTCCGTTCTTTAACGGTATAAAATATTGCAAAACCTCTAAATTTTAAAGAACCGCTTGGATTGACATGAAATTTGGCATACACATAGCTAACAAGTCAAAGAAAAAGTGATATTGTGCCGATATGTGCATTTGCCCTGGGGGTTGTTTTCACCCCCTCTTGGGAGTGAAAAAATATTCGGCCAAAGAAAGTCAGGAAATGGATAAACTGGCTAATTTTAAGTAACTTTTGTTCTATAGAGTTTTTTCACTAAGTCGATACTTTTCGAGTTATTTGGCAGTGAATATGTTCATTTTTTCAACAAAACAACCACGCTTTTAGACGGTTTTTCTGTCTTAAGTCTTGGTAGTCCTCCATTCTTTTTACATGACTGAACCATTCTCGTCGTCTTTGCCTACCCCATCTTACTAAATCTTGCACACCACATTGTTCCCTAATGATGTTGTTTCGTATTCTATCCCTTCTTGTCTTCCCTGCTATTTCTCTTAGTGTCTTCATCTCGGCTGTTCGTAGCATGATTTTGGTTTTATTGGTGTCTTCTCTTGATTCAATGCCATAGGATAGGTCATAACAGGTCTGATGCAAGTTTTATAAATTCTAACTTTGCTGTCCATTCTGATATTTATATGGGTTAGGTATTTCAGACCACATCTCTCGAAACATGTCTAAAATTTAATCTTTTGGATCCTTTATTTTTTGAAGTTAAAAAAATGTATGTATTATTAGGTATACCCTACAAAAAAGAAATATCGTTGTTAAAAAAGCTTACATTTCGTTCTGTATTATTTTTTACGAATATCGATTATTTTTGGAGCTATTATCAAAAGAAAATGAAATTAATTTGAAAAATTCTGACTTTTTTAAATCATTTTTTTTAAACAGGTATGCATTCAAAACCGGTAAAAATGTTTAAGGTCATTAATTATACCAAAGTAAAGAAAGTCTCATAGGGATTACTATAAATTTTAATTTTTTAGAAAATGGCGTAGGTTTTATTTGGCACTTTTTCCTAAAAAATTCGAAAGGGTCCTCGTATTTTCATCATAACTTGCTACATTTTGATGCTACCAACTTTCTAGAGCTCATTTCATAGGTATTTATGAGTTATTATAGTAGTTAATAAAATATAAGGTAACTCAGTCAAAACTAGGAAGTTGTATCAATAAAAAATGATAATTTTAATAAAAAAATTTAAGCTGGCAATTGGTTCAAACCAATGTCATAAATCAAAACACAAACCACATATTATTTTAAAATAGATAAACAAATTACAGTTCAAACAAAAGGCTAAATTACAAAACCCATTAAGATATACAGTGGTATCAGATAAGTGACTCACTAAGCTCATTACTATTTAATAGCATTTTGGATAAGATAATGTCTAATTATATAAACAATACTGTCCTGATAGCGAAGATATACTCCAGGGAAAAAGCAAAATTTAACCGTTTCTCTTCTTCTTCTTCTTTTTCTTCCTCTTCTTGTTTTTCTTCTTTAAGTTCTGTCTTCTATCAAAGGTTGGAAATCATCATGGCTATACATACCCTTTTGACTGCCGCTCGAAATAGTTATGCACTACTGCCTTCAAACCATTTTCTCGGGTTCTTAAGCCAGTATATTCTTGGTACTCCCACATTGAACTTTCCTCAAATTTTGCGTTTCATAAATTGTATATAATAATGAGTATTTTTACCCTCTCATCACAAATTCTAAGTACTCAAGTTTTCGTCTTTTGATAAATAAATATTTCCGCTACATTTTCTATCTTTCTAGTTACTTCCACGTTTCATTCGTGACACTCTTTGAATCCATGATACTTGTAGGATTCTTCTGTAATACCAAAATTCGAAGGCGACGAACTTATTCAGCTATACCTACATGAAGAGTAGAAGGACAGCACGCAACCCTGCCGAACTCCTCTCTGTATTGTGATACGTCGGATGTTCTGGTTGTCAACTCTTACCTTGGCAGTTTGATTCCAATATAGATTAGATATAATTTTCATACCACGACTGTATTTTTGCTTTTTTAAATATCTACAAGCTTTTTATGTTAGGCCATATCAAATGCCTTTTCAAAGTAAATCTCCTGATTGATGTTCCTGCATCTCTGGACCAGCACATTTATACCGAATAAAGCATCTCTTGTACCCATACCATTTCTAAAGCAAATTCTTCTTCCTATGGTGCCTGTCCATTCCGAAAGTTCGCAATCATTCTGGATATGATGGCTTTGTTGGTTGCTATACGGAATAGTTGTGTTGAGGTTTTCTATACCATGCTCTCAGGTTAGCAAGCCAGGATATTCTTCTTCATCCTGGGGTACTTTTTCCTTCAATTTTACCTTGTAAAATGCATTGGAGTAGCTCGTATCTGCCTTGATTCCTCATTATATGTCCCAGGTACTGCAGCTTACGGCCCTTCACGATATTGACTAAATCTGCGGTTGTGTTCATCCTCCGTAGTACTTCTTCATTGGTGACTTTGTCTGTCCAAGGTATCTTTAGGATCCTTCTGTATAACCATAGCTCAAAAGCATGAAGTTTCGATAGAGTTTCTGCCTTCAATGTCCACGTTTCTACTCCGTATAGTAGCACTGAGTACACGTAACATTTAAGGAGCCTTCCGATGCGGCATTTAATCTCTTGAGTATTGTCCCACGACTCATTGATTATAGTTCCCAAGTAGTTTCATTGTGAGACACGTTCAATTCTCATTTGGTTCACATACAGATTTGCTCCATTTATGTTTTGCTTGCTGATGATCATTAGCTTGGTTTTGCTGGTGTTTATATCTAGTCCATATGTTCGACTTGTTTCCCTTATTTTGTTTATTAAGTTTTGCAGGTATTGGAAAACACTATTGGATCATCTGCATACCGCAGGTTACTGAGCTTGACTCCATTTATTGAGATGCCTTCATCAATATCTTTTAGAGCCTCTTCAAAAATGTGCTCTGAGTGCAGATTGAATACCAGCGGTGAAATTGTCCATCCCTGTCTAACTCCCCTTAAGATTTTGACCTGATCTGTGTATTCTCCATCTATTTGGAGCACTGCTGATTGATTCCAGTACAGGTTAGCTATTATTTTCAGGTCTCTTCCGTCAATTCCTGCCCTCTTCAGCATTTCCATAATTTGTTCATGCCTGACTTTATCGAGCAAATTGTTTGTCACTAATTTCACATTCAAGAGATTTCACAATACTGCTGTGTATTATTTTCAAAAATGTTTTGAGGGTGTGACTCATTAAAGATATTTTTCTATGATCTGGGTAGGTTGTTGCATTTGACTTTTTGAGAATTGCTACAAAGGTCGATTACAGCCATTGTCTGGGACATGTGACTTGTGACAGTTTGATATATTAGATTAAAGAGTTCAAACATTGCATCACCAACATCTTCATCAATGAGTTATAATAATTCGATGGGCACATCATCTGGTCCAGTAGCTTTTCCATTTTTTGTGTTTTTGGTGACACAGACGACTTCTTCTCAAACTGTTGGTGGTCTAGTATCCTCACTGGTTTCTAATTACAGTTCTTTTCTTATATAATTAAATAGTTGTTGAATGTAATAATTGGTCCGGTGACACAATCTCTCCTTCATCATCATCAATAATATTCCCTTCATCATTTTTAAGGATTTTCGTTCTTGTGCTTTTTCTAGTAGGGGAGTCAAGAAATAACGAAAACATGCATTGTTTCGGAATAATCCAAACAAGCTTATATTTTTCTAAAACTTTTTTTGTTACTAATATATACTATTGTGTATCAATTTGGCAATCAAAGATAGAATAAAAATTTATTTTTTTTAATATAACGCGGGCACATAAATTTGATACACCCTGTATATTGATTTGTAAATATTTATTAGAAGTTAGCTTTCACGCAAGGTGGTTTCTCCTTGATGAAGTTTTCCATGAAGAATTAAAAACATTTTTGTAAATAAAAAGTGAAGTGAAAGTTATTTAGGATTATTATTTTAAACCGATTGTTTATTACGGGAATGGTAGAAGCCATAGGTAATTAGTTCTTAGAAAATTAAGGTAAAGAAAGTTTGGAATTTTAATCGCTTTTTGTTTAACCCCAAGTAAAATTGGTAGAATTTCCCGAAAGTAATTATTATGATGGTAGGAATATTTTTGAAAGTATGAGTGGTTTTTTCGAATGAAAAAAAGAGGGGGGAAGAAAAAATGTCTCTGATTGGTTTGGCAATTTGGAATGGGAAGGAGAGAAGGTTGAATTTTCAGACAGTTTGGGTCTCAGGAGATTATTGTGTTACCTGCAGCCGAGAGGAGCAGTCATAAGTTTTCGTGAGTAGTTCAGAAGCAAGTACTAGTGGTGTTTTGATAGTGAGAGTAGCTGAAACAAGTGGAACGAGAGACAAATCAAATCGAGAAGAAATACCTCTTTGATTCTGTAAACTCCAAGAGAGTAAGTTACAAGAATTATCGTTATTAAAATTATTTGTGACACCAAGTAAAAAAGATACTTGGGGTCTCAGGAGATTATTGTTGAGAGAAAGAGAGGAGAGAGTTTTGGAGTTTATTGAACGAGTACTGGCAAAAAAGAGGCCTGGCTTGTGTTTTGGAGAAATAGTTGCTGGTATGCTGCTGGATTTTTGCTGAGAACGGAGAGGGCTTTGATTGGTAGCCTAACATAATCAACAAGGAGGAGCTGTTTGGGTCAAGAGGAGCATCATTGTGTGTGAATCAAAAAGGTCAGTCAATAACCCATGTGATAGATTTTTTTATAATCAGAAGTTAATTTTTTACGTAAAAGCATATGAATTTAAGATTCCAACATTTCAAAAATTTAATAGGAAGTATAAGTAATTTTGCGAATACCAAATTTGTTTGTTTAGCTGGTTTTATTAATGGTATCAAGAACAAAGCGATAAATATTTGTTTGAATTAGATTAATTTATATGGTAACAGTTTCTTTTGGACAGTTATGCCCACAGAATTTAATTGATAAATTTACAGAACATTGCTTTTGATAATAAAGGTAATTGTATGTGCTTATTTATGATTTTTCTATTTATTTCCTTTTCCTATTTGATCCCGATAAGGATCAACTAAGATAAATATACTGAAGCCACGAGAAAGGATAAGTATAACCTAAGAGAATTTAATTAAATTTTTTATGACAAAAGGCATCCTGAGATTTTTTCTTAATTTTTATGTATGATTTGCGTTAATTAAATAATTAATCAAATAAATACTAATTAATATAAAAGTAATAGAAAGCAGATCATAACAATACATATTAAAGTAAAAAGTTCTACTTACAGATTTTGCCGCTAATTGTTTATTAATTGTTTAAACAATAACAATTGTTTTGTATAAATAATTTTAAAAATATCGTTGAATTCATCATTTTACTTTGATCAAATATGTTTCTATTTTGTTTTTGATTATGCTTAATCCGAATATGGCATTACAATTTGAGAAATTCTTATACAGAAGCTCTTATACAGTATGTCTGCGTAGCTAGGAACCATAATATGGGAAACTTTTGTATTATCAATGTCACGAAAAAAAGTTATTCTCCATAAAATACTCTGCATAGTCTAAAATCTAAAACAACCATCAGATATTAAATTTGATCAATTTTATACGAGATAATATGTCAAAAATATGAATTTCGTTAAAGAGTTCTATATTCCAGAATATTAAAAATTGTAATTATAAAAAGTTATGCGGAATTAAATACTATGTTTTAATATAGAATTACATCTTTCTAATGGAAATTTTTTTTTAATTTTTCTGAAATTATGCGATACTCATCATCATTTTATTACAAGTATGATGACTATTTGATTATCAATTTTACGAAAAATAATTATTCTTCATAAAATGCTATACCTGCTCTAAACTAAAGGATACAACGATCAGATATCAAACTATGTATGTCAATTTTATACGAAATATGTAAAAAATATGAATTTCGCTTAACAGTTAAGTGCCCTTATAGTGCACAATATTTCAATTAGAAGGATGTAATTGAACGTTGAAACTTAGTTGTTAATTCCAAACAACTGTTCTTAATAGTAATTTTCGATATTGTGAAATTTAAAGGTACTTTACTTTTGAGTGAGATTCATATTTTTTGTCATACCTCGTATAAAATTAATAAAATTTGATATCTCATGGTTGCATCTTAGATTCTATACGATGCAGAGTATTTTATAAAGAATAACTTTTTTTCGTAAAACTGATAATAAAAAAGTTATCCAATAGGTTCCAATTTACGCCTACATACTATATAAGAGCACAAAAAAAAATTTGTTGAAAATTTATTATTGTTGAAGCTTATTATTAAATTTATTTTAGGTAAGTTTCACAGAAAAAAGTTTTGATCATTTTGTATAAACATTTTTTTAGCAGATAATTTTCGGATTTTGTATTACATTTTTTTATCTTTCTTAATTTTCTCAAAAAAAATTGTTTATTTCATTTCTAAAGTAAAATAATTTAGTGCACTTTAAAGATTACATCGTAAGCTTTAAAAACACACGTATAAAATTGTAATTAATTTATACAAACTTGAGTAATATCGTCTTAAAATGTTAGAAATTCTGTAAAACTACGAAATTTTCAAAAGTTACATTTTTTGAGACGCCGCGTATCATTTGAATTAAATTTTTGAGATTTTTTTTTTAATGAAACCTCGTTTAGTAAGGTATTTTAGAGACTATTTCACTCATCTTAAAATTTTCACATAATCTGACCAATCACAAACCAAAGACAGCTTGTGTTATCGCGAAAACACCAACTGTCTTTCAATTCTGATTGGTCTATCAGCTTCGTGTTTTCAACGACGTAACCATGGATACCGATCGCAAAGCAAAGTTTGACGTTTGCCAAAAAAATTATTGTAGCTGTATACGTCAAAATGAGTCGTTTCGGTGGTACTTCAAACGAAGTTATAAACCAAAACATTGAAGAAAATATACCGAGTAACACAAGAAAATCTAAATCCTATATATGGAGACAATTTATGATGTTCTGTGTGGATCGCAACTACAAATTAGATGCAGAAAATAACAACGAAAGACTAGCATTCATTCTAAAAGACTGGGCCTTCAACATGCGAAAAATTGATGGTAGTGATTACAAGGAGAGTGTTATTAAAACCATATGGAACACTACTGCAAAATTGGTACAAGAAAAATATTTCTGTGAGTATCAGAGACATATTGATCCCTTCAAAGATATAACCTTCAAGGAAGCGAGAGCGGCTCGTGATAGTAAGAGAAAATTGTTGCAAACTGTACCCGATAAAAGGAAAATGAGTTCTGTCGCTATGACTTCGGATGAATATAAAAATATGTGCTTACAATGGGACACGCCAGAGGGACTCCAAAAGAAGTTTTTTCATATAGCTGCCGTAGAATTAGCTTAGGTAACGAAGCAAGTTTTTCCATGTTACATTTTTTCAAGGAAGAGACTAACAACAAAGGCTGTTTAACAAACAGAATTGCATATAACCCGATATTCTCCAAAACCCGCCAAGGTGGTGATAAAAACTGTGCAGATAATAAATGGCTTACTCAAAATTTGAAGAATCCTGAAATGTGTCCTGTGAGATTATACCGGAAACTTATATCGAAAAGGGAAACTATTACCAATGATAGACTTTTTCTGACTGTGAATGGCAAGTGGAATAAATATAATAATAGTAATTGGTACAAGAATTGTCCTATTGGTATTAATACAATATCCAAATGGACAAAAATGTCTGCAGAAAAGATAGGATTAGACACTAAAAAAGTGAAAATAACGAATCACTCTAATCGTGCCACTGCAGTTAGTCAGTTACTACAATCTGGCGTTAGTGAACAACAAGCTATGAAAATTACTGGACATGGAAGTTCGAACTCGATGAAACCGTATTTACATCTTAGTGCCGAACATCATCAGAACATAGTGAATACTTTTAGGAATACTCCAAGTACATCAAGTAATAATAGCAACAATACATTGTATCCACCCAAGGTTCATAAATAGACAGGTTGTATGGTAACTTTCCACCAATCAGCGTCGAGAATCTAATGGCGGGAGTGACGTCACCCAGAATGCTGCATTCAAATTCATTCACTTCACTCATTGAAATGAACTCGGAAAGTAGGAATGTATTGAAAATATGTATATTAAAAAAAATACGTTTGGATTTTTAATGACTATTTATTTCATATATTCTTTAAAAAATGCGGTAGATGCCTGTAGAGTTACAAAAATCATAGAATATAATTGCAATTAAATATATGCAGTGGAATAGCATTACTACATACTTAATTAAAGCAGAAGTAGATTCTTTCTTGTGTATATATGGGACTAAATCATTAAAATATCCTAGGTATATTAATAATGGGTTGAATACAATTTACTTTTTTAAATGATTTTGAGTAGGTATATAATAATTTTGAATTGGGGATAATGCATGTAGTACACATTATTATAAATTCCTCCTAACATGTAAAACATGGTGAAAAAGAGATTAAACTAAAGATTTATGTATCAAAATTAGTAGTTTTTCCCTTAAGAGCATCTAATTACGTTAGGTACTTGATTATAATACCTAAAACTATGAAAACATTATGATTCCATTCAATAGGTACCTGTGAAGTTTTACGTTAACAATAAATTATAAAAAAAATACAATTTCAGTGCAATAAAGGGAATTTTCCCCATTTTATATATTCATTTAGTTTATAATTGTTTATTCAAACGATCTTCAGATGGCTGCAATCCAGTAAGTAAGTAGGTACTTAACGCAACCACATTAAAATGTATCTGAACACTTGTAAAAGAGTTTTGGGTTTAAGTTATTATACTAAAAACGCTTAATGATATCTATAGATACATTATATCTCAAGATATAAACACAAATTAAAACACTAACGATATTTAATAACAAAATATAGCCTCCAAACCACGTATCCTATTATGTTTACAAGCAATTCGTAAAATTGATCGTCTGGGTGACGTCACGATGACAATATTTCATTTGTCAATGTCAAAGTTACCATACAACCTATGGTATAGGGACCTTGGTATCCACCTAATAACGGTCATACTATTCAAAAATTTTACAATTGCACCGTTTATAATAATTATAGTCGAGAATAATGTATTTTTTTCGTGTACAAATTATTTATTGTTATAGGTAAATAGCTATTTGTATAACAAGGGAGGAAAGTGCTACTTTTCCTCCCGAGAATGAAGTTTACTGCCCGACGCGTAGCGGAGGGCAGTAATCATTCAAGGGAGGAAAAGGCACTTTACTCCCATGTTATACATATGGTTTTTCCACCTTCCTCAAATAACAAGTCATTTTTTCATTTTTACTTAATTTATTTATGTAACTAACCAACAAAATTTATTAGAACTAAAACTAACAAGTACGTACAATATAACTGTCAACTGTCAAATATAAGTCAAATTATTAATGTAAACATTGTTAAATCAGAATAACAATTTACTGTTTTTTACCATTCTGCAAAATACAGAGTGTTTTTAAATAAACGTTAAAATGTATAGATACTTACGTAATAGAAAATAGATATTGTACAGGGCGTCAATAAGTTATATTTCATGAATGAAATACCATGACGTCACTTTTACTTTTCCTCCCTAAAATATTTTCCTCCCTAGGGAGGAAAAGTACAACTTTGCTCCCTACAATCAGGTCCGGAAAAGTATACTTTCGGTAGAGGTAGGTGGAAAAAATAATTATAACAAATTATTTATAGTTATAATAAATATTTCATGATTATGACTAATTGTGAATTATTCAAAAAATGGGTAGATTTGGGTTACCTAGATCAAATGTATTATTATTAAATTCCTTCCTCTCATTCTACTGAATTTTTGACCTATCACTTTGTTCGTGAAATAGTCTAATAAAATACCACTCGTGATTTAATTTATCTTATAAGTCTGTCTCTTATTTCTAAACTCAACTGAGTTGCTTAAAGAAAACACCACTCGTCCTACGGACTCGTGGTGTTTTCAAGCAACTCAGTTTCGTTTAGAAGTAAATCGACAGACTTATCGCGAAAATTGAATCACTATGGTATTACTATTGATAAGTTGTGCAAATCTGAGAGTTTTATAAGTAAAATAGTATTAGTTACACATTTATAAATAATTTTTAAACAAAATTCATGTAAGTCTCACTTTCCGCCCACACCGTACTTATGCCCATACATTTAACTTCTTTTTATTATAACCATAAGATAGCCTACTTGTTCTTCTTTCATGTCCAATTTAAAAAATTTCAATTTATCCATTAATTATAGAATTACATCAAAATAACTCAACCGTGCACTTCGCCGAATAGTCCAGGGCGGATCTGTTTTGAGATGGACGTTGAGAGGTGACTCAAATTTTTTTGCAGAAATTGCTTGAAAATAAATCAAATAATAATATTTGAGTTATCCTCCCTCTCAAAAAGGTCCGGAACATTGTTTAAATAATCAAAATGTCAAAAATTTAAGGAAAAATTCGATTTTTTTCTTCGTTTTTTGATTATAACTTTAAAAGTATTCATTTCCGAGAAAAGTTGTACTGACATAAAAGTTGCGTATTTAAATTTCCTACAATATAAAATTTGTTAAAAATTTAAAAAATAGTCACCCTGGTTGCAAAATAGCAATAATTGCGAAAAAACCATACAAAAACAAGTATTCGCATTTTACGTTTTTCAACCATTTATGATACACTTAGGACCTTCATATTTCACCCAGAAAAACTTTATGATACAGTAAAACAATACTGTAAATTTCTTTAAGATCGGTTTAACAGATTTTGCAAAATAAATTTTGCAATCCAGCTTTCGCAAAAAAAATTAATTTTTTCAAAATGTTACAGGACTGAAAATAAAGCAGATAGCAAGTTAGAAATTTTTTTTGTTATAGAAGTGTACTGTACCTTTCATTTGCAATTTTCAAAATTAACATCGATTAATTACCACGGCGTCAGAAAATTTTTGAAATAAACAATAATTTTTGGTGCTACGCACAGGACAGCGGTGTTCGATTCATACAAGTTGATTTCCACCAAAATGTCTTCCAATCTTTATCTAATATATTATTTTCTTACTCTATATTTTGTTGTATTTTAATAATTTAATTCCACAAAAATCAAACTAATTTTATTATTGTTTGTGAAATATTGTTTAAACAATTGCATATGTTTAAAAATAATAAACTTTTATTATTTAAGTTAAAATATATGATCAAAGAAAGTTTTTGCTAATAAAATTGTTATATCAAAGGATAGAGTATGTGTTTTTATTTTGCAATAAACAAATTTATTTATTTATATCGAAATGTAATAAAAATTAAAATGTGTCAATAATTATCAAAGGTCATTGGAATGCCCAATCAGAGCAAACTATCCGCTGTCCTGCGCGTAGCACCAATAATTAATGTTTATTTAAAAAAATTCCTGACGCCGTGGTGTTAATCAATTTTAATTTTGTAAAATTGAGAATGAAAGGTACAGTACACTTCTATAAGCAAAAAAAATTTTCAACTTGCTATCTGCTTTATTTTCAGTCCTGTAACATTTTGAAAAAATGAATTTTTTTACGAAAGCTGGATTGCAAAATTTATTTTGCAAAATCTATTGAACCGATCTTAACGAAATTTACAGTATTGTTTTATTGAATCATAAAGTTTTTCAGGGTGAAATATGAAGGTCCTAAGTGTAGCATAAATGGTTGAAAAACGTAAAATACGAGTACTTGTTTTTGTATGTTTTTTTCACAATAATTTCTATTTTGCAACAAGGGTGACTATTTTTTAAATTTTTAACTAATTCTATATTGTAGGAAATTTAATTATGCAACTTTTATGTTAGTACAACTTTTCTCGGAAATGAATACTTTTAAAGTTATAATTAAAAAACCAAGAAAAAAATCGAATTTTTCCTTAATTTTTTGACATTTTGATTATTTAAACAATGTTCCGGACCTTTTTGAGAGGGAGGATAACTCAAATATTATTATTTGATTTATTTTCAAGCAATTTCTGTAAAAAAATTTGAGTCACCTCTCAACGTCCAAATGTACAAATATTTTTACAGATGCGCCCTGGTCTAGAACGCTAGTTTACAGTGCGCCAATGTTTGTGAGAAGGGTGACTTTAGCGTTATAAATAAAAAATTATAGAAGCTATAGATCTAACTTTAGAAAAATCTTTATATAAGGTTTTTTTTGTGTAAAATTTCCTGAATTTTTCAATGGTCAAGTCAGTTTTTTTCTAAAATTTATATTTTAGGAGTTATTTAACATCTACTGTCGCAGTTCATTTGTTTAATAGAGTAGAACTTTTTGATGTGTTGTTTATTAAACATTTCTTAATGAAATTACAAAAAGTTCTATCTTGTTTGATTTTTTCCGAAGTGAAAATCTATATGCACTCCCCTATAGAACCTGTCTGTGCTTTAATTTTTTGATTTGATCTATTTAGATCTGCTATTTCCTTGTATGTATCGAAATAAATACATAATGTCTGTGACGATACAGGCTACTCACTACCGGGCCTATTTTATCTTTTAACGTAAACAAACTATTGATTTATGACGTTCGATCCTTTTCTGGTAAATTCGATTTTACCTGCTTTGCTATTGTGTAAATAACCCTTCGATTGTTATTCTATGAATTCTTCCGTAATAATCTTTCTTATTTTGAAACATTGTAATAATGTATAAATAGGGGTTTTTGTAATGGACCGTGATAATGTGACGTCAAAACGTCAAAATTTTTCCAAACACGTTGTGTCTAGGTATACGCTAACGTGTACGCAAATAAAAAAGTTAGGTAGAATTAAAGGTCATAACAAATATTTTTCTATCAAACAAACACTAAAGATATCAAAATAGCGTGTATCAAAATATACAGTCACTGTGCACGCTAAATAGTCACTAGCTTGATGAAGTTTAACTTTTTTATTTGCGTACATTTTAGCGTGTACCTAGACACAACGTGTTTGGAAACCTTTTTTTGACGTTTTGACGTCACGACTATCGCGGTCCAAGTGAGTTTTTATCGACGGTCAGTTTTTATCGACGCGTAATAGGGCTTTTCATTCACAGTCATTTGTTTCGAGCTTCTGTCATATGTCGTATAATCCGTGTATATTAATATTATACACAGATTATACAACATGTGACAGAAGCTCGAAACAAATGACAATCGATGAAAAGCCCTATAATTATTGTATCCGAATCGAGTTGTTCGCCGTGTATTTTGAAATGTATTAGTATATCGGAATTATTATGTTTTAGTTAGTAAAATCATAAATTTGAGTTTGTAAATAAATTAGATGTGTTCGTTTGAGTTATTTGTAACTATTAAGTAAATTAAATAAGTTATGTAAATAAAATAATATAAGTAAGTCTTCCTTTATTTAAAGTAAACTTAGTGCCTAAAAATATAAATAATAAAATAGAAAAGACAGTTTTATAACAATAATATTTATTAATGTTTTGTGTTTTGAGAACAATTTCGGAAGTGAAAATCGAAACTTATATGGAAAGTCAAAATAAACTTATTACCCCAGGCTGTGGGTGAAAAATAGGTCGATTTCAGGATATAATTCAGGAATTTTTGATACCCATCAGGTGTTGTAAAGGACGATGCCAGGAATAACTTCTACTAAAATGTAACCAAAAATATTGTGCGCTTTTTTTTAATTGCGATTTTCATTTGTTAAATTTGCAATATTTATTGATTTTTAATTTTGTAGCTTAGGATATTGATTTTAGAAAAAAAACTTTTTAAAAGAAAGTTGTAGTAAATTAAAAAACCTACAATTTGAGCTATAGTATGTTTAATTTTGTTAATTTGTTATTGCAAAACAGCCTGCGAAAGGTCCAAAAGGGCTGTTTTTTACAATTGCATTATTTATTGTACAAATAATTTTTTTTTATTTTTTAAAGCTTTAAAATGAAGATCTTTCAATTCCAAACATAAAAAAAATTGTAAAGCCAGATTAACGAATTTGTTGCTTAGATATTATAAATTATTTATCCCAAGAGGTCAAATGTCGAAGGCACTTTTTGAAAAAAAATCGTATAGAGTTGGTGAAACATCTAATCTCCTTCTAAAGAGTTATGTTTTCATATTCTGTTGTAAATAAATGCGTAAAACATTTTTAAACCTCTAATTTTTGGGTTTGAAAATAAGGAGGCAATTTTCGTTATAAACATTTAGAGCTGAAGCGGCCCTGTACATCCTATGAGTTTTTAACTTACAGATTATTGTTGCTGAAGATGAAACAAAGATTTATAAAAAAATATATAATTTCTACGACCAACTGAAGCCGAGATAATTTTTGGGTTTGAAAATAAGGGGGCAAATTTCGTTATAAACATTTAGAGCTGAAGCGGCGCTGTACATCCTATGAGTTTCTAACTTACAGATTATTGTTGCTGAAGACAAAACGAAGATTTATAAAAAAATAAAAAATTTCTACAACCAACTGAAGCCGAGATAATTGTTTTTTTTTTCGTAAGTCGTAGTGCCTTTATTTATAACAATTAAGAAATTATTTTACAGTCATTGATTAAAGAAAGACTTATATTATCTTAAAATAAAAATTATTATAAAATATAATTACATTTAATTATTAAAAATTATTTTTAAAATCGGTGCTTTTGCGAGCGGCCGAATTTTGCAAATCGCCCGGCTCGCTTCAAATCCGCGCGCTCGGAAAATTTTTACGTAACTTGTATTAAATTTTGACAGAAAACAATTTAATAATATTACCATTATAATATACAGTCTATTTACCACTGTATTTGTTTTTCTTGATAAACTTTTATATGTGAAATTTCATTTCTGAAGAAATAATATTACAAAAATGATACATATATATGAAATATATAACTATATTTTTAATTTTTTCATTGTTATATAAATATAATAATAATAATGTTACTTCTTACTATAATATACAATATAAAACTTTTTCTTCTTGTAGTGACTATTCTTTTTGGATTTCACATATAAAAGTTTATCAAGAAAAACAAATACAGTGGTAAATAGACTGTATATAATGGTAATATTATTAAATTGTTTTCTGTCAAAATTTAATACAAGTTACGTAAAATTTTTCCGAGCGCGCGAATTTGATTAGAGCCGGGCGATTTGCAAAATTCGGCCGCTTGCAAAAGCACCGATTTAAAAAATAATTTTTGATAATTAAATGTAATTATATTTTATAATAATTTTTATTTTAAGATAATAAGTCTTTCTTTAGTAAATGACTGTAAAATAATTTCTTAATTGTCATAAATAAAGGAACTATCATTTAAGAAAAAAAAAACAATTATCTCGGCTTCAGTTGGTTGTAGAAAATTTAAATTTTTTTATAAATCTTCGTTTCGTCTTTAGCAACAATAATCTGTAAGTTAGAAACTCATAGGATATACAGGGCCGCTTCAGCTCTAAATGTTTTTAACGAAATTTGCCCTCTTATTTTCAAACCCAAAAATTATCTCGGCTTCAGTTGGCCGTAGAAATTTTTTATTTTTTATAAATCTTCGTTTCATCTTCAGCAACAATAATATGTAAGTTAAAAACTTATAGGATGTACAGGGCCGCTTCAGCTCTAAATGTTTATAACGAAATTTGCCCCCCTTATTTTCAAATCCAAAAATTTGAGGTTTAAAAATGTTTTACGCATTTATTTACATCAGAATATGAAAATATAACTCTTTAGAAGGAGATTGGATGTTTCACCAACTTTCTACGATTTTTTTTCAAAAAGTTATAGCCTTAGACATTTGACCTCTTGGGATAAACAATTTATAATATCTAAGCAACAAATTCGTTAATCTGGCGTTAAAATTTTTTTTATGTTTGGAATTGAAAGATCTTCATTTTAAAGCTTTAAAAAATAAAAAAAAATTATTTGTGCAATAAATAATGCAATTGTAAAAAACGGCCATTTTGGACCTTTCGCAGGCTGTTTTGCAACAACCAATTAACAAAATTAAACTTACCATAGCTCAAATTATAGGTTTTTTAATTTACTACAACTTTCTATTAAAAAGTTTTTCTCTAAAATCAATATCCTAAGCTACAAAATTAAAAATCAATAAAAATTGCAAATTTAACAAATGAAAATCGCAATTAAAAAAAAAGCGCACAATATTTTTGGTTACATTTTAGTAGAAGTTATTCCTGGCATCGTCCTTTACAACATTTGATAGGTTTCAAAAATTCCTTAATTATATCACGTTTTTTCACCCACAGCCTGGGGTATATGGGTATAAGTCAACTGGTGGCTGGCTTATTTCCAAAAAAAATAGTAAATATCATTCATGGAAAAAAGGTACAGAAAAATATTAAATGACATCGTTGCATCAAGCTCGCTGTCAGAGCGGAGGTTGATTTGATAGGAGGGGCCCCTGGTCCTATAGTTCTATGAGTAAAAGTGAATTTTAAAGGTTAATTTAGTAATTTCATGTAATCGAATGAACTATCTTTCAGTAAAGTCGTCCCAGGAACGCAACTCATAAATATTAACAATATCATTTTAAAGTCTTCTACTTTAAAATGTATAATATATGTCTGAATTGCCGATATTAATGAGTCAGATTAAATAAATTATTAGAAGAATATTTTACTTAGCAACAACATTTTTGTTTATTTTAGTAGTATTTTGTATTTTGACAACGACACCCGATTTGGGAGTCGAAACGTTAATAAAATTATTTTTTTCAATTTAATTGTGGCTTATTTCCCATATAAATAGTTAATTATAAAAATGCCACAAGGAAATAACTTCAGAACAACATTAATTTAGTAGAGGTAATGGATTCTGACAAGAGCTATGAGTCATGACGATGCAGTACAGTGAAACCGATTTATCTACAATCTACAACCGCGAGAAGAAGAGACAACAGACGTTCGTTTGGGCGGTGCAAGTGAAGTTAAGTTGTAAACCTGTTGCAGTCAAATCTGTTGTACTGTACACAAGTTTACGTAATATTCACAAGGTCATAGCTCTTGTCAAAATCCATTACCTCTATTTTATGAACACTAACGGCAGGATGTACTGAATTAAGATTAAAATGGGCGAAAAATTTCGTCTTTTAATTAAAAATAAGATATTTGGTATTTTCCAAATAGTATCTTTGAAATTATATTTTTATTTAGATTTTTTGGAAGTAGGTACCTAATAGGTGTGAAAATAAAATTAGTTCTTTAAAAATTAAATAAAATAACAAATATATAGACAGATATTACTTTGAGGAGTATAATTGGATATATACTCAATGTGGGTTTCGTGAAAGGAAAAGGATTGCTTTATTTGAAAGGATTCATTGAGTAGTCCCTGTTTAGGATTTTGTCCTCTTTAGGGTACGTGTTGAATGTGTTAGTATGGCCGCAAAAGCAAACAGTCCGAAAAGACACTGGGGTAAGGCGTGGTGCTCCTGGGTTTTGCCGGACGGTGGTGGTTCAGCTGACTTTCAGAGATCAGAGAAGAAAGTTTGATGGAATTGGTGTTGGTTCCATTGACAAATGTGTGTACTGTACGTGCTTTGCCCTCGACCAAGCTCCCTAGAAACCATTGTACAACGACAGGCAAGCCTGCGTCCCTCGTCGGCGGTCAGGAGGTGGTTTTTGGACGCAGCGTGGACAGTGAGCGTACGAGTGTAGAAAATAGTTGCGGCTATTTTCTTGGGGCGAACAGGTATAATTGTGCAATGAAGTTGGGAAACCGCAAAAAACCAACTTCTCCCTGTTCGGGGTTTAGAACTTTATAGTTGGATCGAAAATAATCGGCTTTATAGTTCAGTGTAACTGATGGGCGTACATGCACCTTGTGGAGGGGAGACTAGGGAGACATAAGTCCCCTTGTGTCCTTTGTCTATTAGATGAAAACCTAATATTAGTATCTTTGTTAGATATTGCGCTAAATTTGTTGTACTAACCATAAACCTTTTCCGAATCTGTATATAATGTTGATTTTATTATATCAAATCATAAACTTACATTTTTTTTTATTTTTAGGTCTGCATAATGGTTGTGACAATTTAATACCATTTAAAGAAAGTCACAAGTTACTAACCTGTCGTTTTAATACTGAAGATGAATATTTTCACGCCAATATGGATTGCGCTGCTAGTTGCTGCCTTATTATTTGCAATTGCGTATTGTATTCTAGTGCTGTACACCAGATGTACTAACAAACAAAGAAAAGGTCAACAATTTTATGAGAATAAAAATCAAGGTTTCGCGTACGCAGGTTTCAAAAATGAAGTCACCAACAGTGAAACAACCACAGAACCATCTAAGAGCCAATTAGAAACTAAAGTTCCAATTGAGTCTGTTTCTACTCAAGACGAAAAAGCTGACCAAAGCAATCCCAATGCAGCTAAAGGCTTACTAGTCGCCAGTGCTTTACTACAAGTATTGACTCCTTCCAGTGGCAACAATCAGAGTTCTAGGCACTTCTTTGGTGGTCCTGGAAGTAACGGAGCAAGCCAGCATAGTTCAGGAAATGATGCGTTCGGTCCATCTGGCAGTAATAGTGGAAGGTCTCATTCAAAGTATGCTTTAGGACATAAGGCACGCTATAATAGTGTTTTATTGGCAGGGGGAATTGATAGTGTAGATGGCACGTGCGACTCTGATCACAGTAGGCATGATACGGGAGGAGATAGTGGGGGCGGCGATGCAGGGGACGGAAGCGGTGCCGGTGCATGTGATGTCTAAACTATTTTACTTTTAGTTAGTCTGCATACAAATATTTTGTATAATGTTTTTAAAATAAATTTATATTTTTTTGTACATTATAGCTAATCGCTCAAAAAAATCATAAAAAATGCTCATTTAATAATATGTGTAGTGTGTAGGTATAATTTTAATTTTATTTTTTAATTAATCTATTAAATATCACTTTTGAAAAAAGGTTTTGAGTTATGCCACTATTACAGCAAGACATTTTTTCATTAAATGGACTAACTAGGGATTATAAAAGCTGTTAGGACCTGGATCCCGCGTACCAAAAAAAGTTCATTAATAGCAAGCTGAGAATTTGTTATTAGTTTAACGGTGTCTAAGAACACGGGAAGTACGGGATGTACGGGAACACTGGAACAGGGGAAGTTTTAATTGTGGAACAGTTTAAAAATTTGGAACGCCAGATTACGAAAACGTCCCATGTATTTTGTCGGACAGAACATCCAATTGATTTGTTACCCTTTCATTAAACTCTCATGAAAAAATCAGACTGCTATTACTAACCAACATGATTCCTGTCATTTGACATGTTCTTCGTGTTCCACTCATTAAAATGCCCAGTTGGTGATAAACACCAGTCTGATTTGTGCATGAGAATTTAATGAAATGGTAACAAATCAATTGGAAGTTCTGTCCGACAAATTACATGGAACGTTTTCGTAATCTGACGATCCAAATGTTTAACCTTTTCGACAATTAAAACTTATGCTGTTCCAGTGTTCCCATACATCAAAGTTTGTCCGACTAGACACCGTTAAGCTATTAACAAATTTTCAGCTTGCTATTAATCAACTTTTTTGGTACGCGGGATCCAGGTCTATATGTAGTAACAACAAAAATTACAAAATCCAAATTAAACTTTTTAAAAAAATAAGAGGAAAAATTATATAGGAAACTCTAGTGGCACTCGAAAAGTGCCACTAGCGAAAGCCAAATATTTCTGCAACACTGACTCAACTCAAACTGTGCCACTGTTCATGATAAGAACGTGCCCTGATCATATCTAGTGTTGGGCACAAACTGAATAGTGTGAGTAAGGCAGCCAATATTTGGGATTGATGACATAACATAACATAACTCTGCTCTCTTACGACCTAATATTGAGTTATGAGTTGTGCCGGTATTGATGCTGAAAAGAATGTGTATTTTAACATTTACATCTATTCCTAGTCCAATACTGTACATCAGATGTACTAATAAACAAAGGAAAGATCAACAGTTTTATGAGAATAAAAATCAAGGTTTCGCATATGCAGGTTTCAAAAATGAAGTTAAGGAAACCAAAAGTGAAGCAACCACAGAACCAACTAAGAGCCAATTAGAAACTAAAGTTCCAATTGAGTCTATTTCAACTCAAGACGAAAAAACTTACCAAAGCAATCCCAATGCAGCTAAAGGCTTACTAGTCGCCAGTGCTTTACTACAAGTATTGACTCCTTCCAGTGGCAACAATGATAGTTCTAGGCACTTCTTTGGAGGTCCTGGAAGTAACGGAGCAAGCCAGCATAGTTCAGGAAATGATGCCTTCGGACCATCTGGCAGCAATAGTGGAAGGTCTCATTCAAAGTATGCTTTAGGACATAAATAATAGTGTTTTATTGGCAGGGGGAATTGATACTGTTGATGGCACGTGCGACTCTGATCACAACAGGCATGATACGGGTGGAGATAGTGGGGGCGGCGATGCAGGGGACGGAAGTGGTGGCGGTGGATGTGATGCCTAAACTATTTTACTTTTAGTTAGTCTACATAATATATGAATATTTTTTATAATGTTTTTAAAATAAATTTATATTTTTGTATACATTATAGCCCATCGCACATGTGGTGCAATAGCGGCACAACTCAAAAAATTCATCAAAAATGCTTCAGTTTGCGTAAACGAAGATTATCGTCAAAGTGATACCTTCTCTAAAGGGTCATTTAATGTAGGTACTTGTATAATTTCACATGTACTTGGTACAATTGTATTTAATAATGTATATATGTAGGTACTTAGGTATAATTTTAATTTTATTTTTTTAATTCATCTTTTAAATACCACTTTTGAAAAAAGTTTTTGAGTTATGCCACTATTGTAGCAAGACCTTTTTTCATTAACTAGCTAGGGATTATAAACACTGTAATAACAGAAAAAATTACAAAATACAAATTAAACTTTATTAAAAAATAAGATTATAAAATAGGAAACTGGTGGCACTCGAAAAGTGCTCCGAATATGTCTGCAACACTGACTTAACTCAAAATAAGCCACTGTTGATGATTATAACCTGCGCTGATCATATCAAGTGTTGGGTGCAAACTGAATAGTGTGAGTAAGGCAGCCAATATTTGGGATTGATCACATAATACAATAGCGAAACTTCTACCCTCTTACGGCTTAATATTGAATTATGAGTTGTGTCCGTATTGATGCTGAAAAGAATGTGTATTTTAACATTTACATCTATCCCTAGTCCAAACAGGTGTTTTTTGAGTAGTGCCACTATTACAGCCACTGAACGTCATACAACATACATGAATCATGATCAAGTACCACAGTAAATGAATGTAAAAATCAACTATTATCTATTGGCTCCGATTTTGGTAAATCTTCATCAATTTTCATGAACATTGGTGAGTATTTGGCTATTGTATTCTCATGCTGTACACCAGGTGAGGTGCACTAATAAACAAAGAAAAGGTAAAATTTTACGAGAATAAAAATCAAGGTTTTGCATACGCAGGTTTCAAAAACGAAGTTAAAGACACCAAAAGTGAAGTAACCACATAACCATCTAAGAGCCAATTAGAAACTAAAGTTCCAGTTGAGTCTATTTCTACTCAAGACGAAAAAGATGACGAAAGCAATCCCAATGCAGCTAAAGGCTTACTAGTTGCTAATGCTTTACTACAAGTAATGACTCCTTCCAGTGGCAACAATCAGAGTTCTAGGCACTTCTTTGGTGGTCATGGAAGTAACCGGGCAAGTCAGCATAGTTCAGGAAATTATGCTTTTGGTCCATCTGGCAGCAATAGTGGAAGGTCTCATTCGAAGTATGCTTTATAGCCCAATAAATGACCGTTTTGGAGTGTAATTTTCAGGGGCAACTCCGAATTGCATGAAAATTTGGATTTAGGTTCTACTTACCCTCCACTTCAAAGTTAGAATAGAATAGAATAGAATAGAATAAACCTCCACTTCAAAGTTGAATTTGTCCCATTGGTTGCTTTTACTTGGAGGGTGACAGTCACCCCTTCTCAGGGGGTGAAAACGCGTGTTTCAAATAAGCCCGGAAATGGATAAATTGACCGATTATAAGCAACTTTAGTTCTATAAAGTTTTTTACGTAAGTCAATACTTTCCGCGTTATTCGCAATTGAAATTGTTGATTTTTCGACAAAAAAACTACGTTTTCAGAGTGTTTTTCGCAAGTAACTCAAAAAGTAAATATTTTATCGAAAAAAATGTTCTAAGCAAAAGTGTAGCTTATAAAAAACCCAAAAAAAATGGTGTATCAGTAAAGTCTATCAATAAAATAAAAACAAAGTTGTAGCTCATGAAAAATACGTTCTTATTCGTCTAATTCCAAATCGAATAAGTCAACGTGAAATCACCGAAAAATTAAGAACTTTTCGGGAAAAGCTTATTAACATTTTTAAAGTACCTAAAAACTATTTATATTTGTTTTTTACAAAAGCTTCTAGCACCAAAAATAAACGAGTTACACTGAAAAAAAAAGTTGGCCCCCTTTTTTGGTAAAAAAAATTGTGAAAACCTCCGTCTATTTAGCACCCTAAATAAAATTAATCGTTACCGCTTTACCATTTATTTTAACTGTAGGTGTATATTGTTTATATGTACTCTAAGTTTGATTGGCTTGAAGTGCTTATTTTTGAAAACATTTGGTTTTATAGTAAAACAAAATTTTCTAAAAATTTTTGAAAAATTTCCTTTTTTCAAAATAATTTAAAAAGTATTAGTGATACGAAAAATCTTAAAGAGCAAAAAAAATATAGGTTTTGTTATTATAAATATGCTAGTTTCATTTTGTTTTTCCGCAAGACAAAAATTGGTTAACATATGCCTGTTCAAAATTTGCATACACTCGTGATTAGTGACCCGTTCAAGCTTTTTTACCTATAACCCTTTCAAAATAAGCACTTTAAACCGGTGAGACTGACAGATCATATAAAAAATAGATAAGTAAGTAAATTGTTTGTAAATCGGTAGCGATTAATTTCATTTGAGGAGCTAAATACGGGGAGATTTGCATGATTTTTTTACAAAAAAAAGAGGGCCAACTTTATTTTAAGCGTTATAACTCGCTTATTTTTAATGCTAGAAACTTTTATGAACAATTCTAATAAAGCTTTTTATAAACACTTTAAAAAAGTTTAAACAGGTTTTTCCCGAAAAGTGCTTAATTTTTCGGTGATTTCACCTTGAAATATTCGATTTGGAATTAGACGCACAAGAACGTTTTTTTCATGAGCTACTTTGCTTTTACTCGATTGATAGACTTTACTGATAAACATTTTTTTTCAGTTTTTTATAAGCTACACTTTTGCTAAGGATATTTTTTCCGATCAAGTACCTATTTACTTTTTGAGTTATTTGCGAAAAACCGTCCGAAAACATAGTTTTTTTGTCGAAAAATAAACATTTTCAATCGAAAATAACTCGAAAAGTATTGACTTACATAAAAAATTCTATAGAACGAAAGTTGCTTAAAATCAGTCAATTTATCCATTTCCGGTCTTATCTTGAATATATGTTTTTTCACCCCCGAGAAGGGGTGACTGTCACCCCCCAAGTAAAAGCAACCAACGGCACAATTTCAACTTTGAAGTGGAGGGTAAGTAGAACCTATATCCAAATTTTCATGCAATTCGAAGTTGCCCCTTAAAATTACACGGTATCGCCGTATTTCCCGTTCATTTACTAGGCTATTATAACATAAGGCACGATATAATACTGTTTTATTGGCAGGGGGAATTGATACTGTAGAGCAGGGGTGGGCAATATTTTTTTAATAAGAGCCACAAAAGGTTTTTGGTCTATTACCAAGGGCCGCAATGTTTTCGAATTTTTAACTTTGGAGGGGGAGGATGTTAAGCAATTTTTTTAAATTTGTTTGAAACTATGGTAGAATTATTTTATTTTTAAATTAAATAAACATATTCAGTACAATTCAAAGATTATCCGAAAAAAATATTTCAAGACCAACTATTGAAAAATAAGCCAACGGTGGCAAATTTTTACCGACACCTAAACAAAATGAATTTTTCAGTAGACATCAGAACTCGTTATTGGATCATATGAGACAAAAAATTCAAAAATATTTTATTAGCTTATGAGTTTCTCGAGATAACACTGTCGAGTTTTTTTAGTTTTGACGATTTTTGCGTTTTTGATATCACTCAGAAGTGAAAATACCGAAATAGTGAAAACCAACACATTTGTTATTGATACCTCACGAAATGTCTAATGAAAATAAAATATATGAAAAATTTCAGGTGGATCTGTCAAGTAGCCTTTGAGTTACAATGTCCACCGCCTATAAAAAGCAGTTGAGCAGTTTTGAGAAAAACACGTTTAGTTTTGACAACTTTTATTTTTAATTTCTTCTGTTTGTCAAATAGTAAAGTGATGCACATCGGAATATGTTTTTAAATCGCAAACTAATTTACAAAAGAAAATAGAACAGCTGTTGAACGTTTCTCACTACGCTCAACAAGCTGCTGCAAAGCGAGTCGAAGGTAGGGATATTAAACATGCTGTATTTCTGGTAGTTTTCCTACGGTCAAACTGAAATTTTCAGAGAATATTTTTAAAATTATGTATTTTCATACAACATAATAAAAAAAATCGAAAATTTCAAAATTTTCAAACCCTACCCCCCTATACCACATTCGCATTTTTTTGAGCACAGTATTTGCCGCAAATATACAGGGTGTTTCATTGAGAAACGGGAATACTTAAATTGTGAATAGAGGTCACTAAGGCGGTTCTAGATATACTACATTTATTGCCTCAATGATTTTTATAACTGAGTTACAGGGTGTTTTATCGATTTTGCCCATGTCTTTCTGGAAGAATAACTTTAGAACCACCTTGTGTATTTTTTAATATTTGACATAGATATCTATCATTTAAAATCCAAACCACCCAACTTCTAATCACAAGAATAATCCAGATCCGGACTAAACAAGATTATTGGGAAATAATTGGACTAATTCTTTCTTTTTTTTATGATCAATGAATAGTTTGAATTTCATTACAAAAGTTCCATTTTGCGATCAACACTTATATATTTAGCAAAGTAGCAGTGTTTAATTTCTAAATAATTTCCTCCCCTAATTCCAGCATCTTTAAAGAACCTTTTCTAAACTGAATTATCGAATATGATTGTTGATTGTGGTATAAGACATCAGTATGTTCTGTCTGACTCTTCCAAAAATGCTTTGAATTCACGATGATTTAATCCTATTGAATTAATACAGTTAACAATATTAGTTATAATTGAAATGACGTTGTCCACTTGCAAAACATTTTTGCCCAATATCTGATGATGGATTATGTAGTGAAGAATAATAAATCATGTTCTGGAAACTGTTGAACGTAATCTTTAAGTTTTCTCAACGTTACAATATTTGCTCCTTTTAAATTTGGTGCTCCGTCAGTTGTTACTCTTACTAGGTGGTTACGGGTTAATTCAAAATTTTCCACACAGTTCCTGACTACTTCGAAAATATCATTTTCATTTGTTGAAATTTCATGGATTTCATTGAGGGAGCCGATAAATCTCTGTGCCAAAAACTCAAATCATTGCCCGCGTTATGTTGAACATTTGCGGAAAAATCACCCGCTGCGAAAGTGATAATAGCTGCATTATCTGTCTATATTTAATTATCAATATTAGCAATAATTAGAAAAAATCTTGAAATCAAATAATTCACTTTTTCTCCTCGGGCCGCAAAAAAATGTCTAAAGGGCCGCATGCGGCCCGAGGGCCGCACTTTGCCCACCCCTGCTGTAGAGTGTAGATCGCACGTGCGATTCTGCTCATAGCAGGCATGATACGGGAGGAGATGGTGGGGCCGGCGATACAGGGGACGGAAGTGGTACCGGTGGATGTGATGCCTAAACTATTTTACTTTTAGTTAGTCTTGAAAGTATTTTTTATAACCTTTTTTAAAATTAATTTATATTTGATACAAATTTTTAATGTTGTTTTTATATGATACCACGCGTAACCTTTTTTGGAAGTTGCTAGATAGGTCACCAATGGATATACTGCGAACGGCAGCTATATGGTTGGTGGAGAGCGAGTCGCAGTGGCGTGCTGGAACTTTTCAAGCGGCCCGGTGATTTTATAGAAAAGCGGCCTCCCATCATTTTACCTTCTATTATCAGGATGTTTTATTCGTTATTTATAAAATAAAAAAAAAAAACAAAAATAAATAAACTCAATGATTTTTTTTAATTTGCTATATTTTTTATTTAAGAATAAAATTTTACAAATAATAAATGACATGTATGCGAATATTGTATGCAGTAAGACAGAAACCATGATTTCCTGAATAAAATCAAATTTTGAGAATTTTTCAATCATGTATTAAGTTGAATTTTAGTACATTGATTATACAAGGAGTACAAAATACAAGTACAGTGAAAATACTTTAATTCAACAATATTTAAAATGTTAATACAACGCAATAATCTAAACATTCTTTTGCAATTATTTTATAAAATAATAACTTAACTCTCGACCAATAATTTCCGCATTAAAGACACAAAAGCAAGAACCTATAAAGCAGCAATTAGACCTATATTAACATAGACAAGGCCTGACACATCTAAAACGAGACGACTACTAGAAACAACAGAGATGAAAATACCCCGACGAATATCAGGGAAAAGTCTGTTGGATAGGGAGAGGAGCGAAAACATAAGAAGATCATGCAATATAGAAGACATAAATGGATGGGTGACAAAACGGAAACAGGAGTGGAACGAACACATTAGTAGAATGGCAGAGGATAGGATAGTACGAATAGCACGAGATAAGTCACCAAATGGACGAAGAAGTATTGGCAGACCAAGAAAAAGGTGGTGCGATAACCTAAACAATTTAGGAGGATAATATTGAAGAAGAAACAGGCTTTAAAGCCTACATACAAGAAGGAAGAAGAAGAAGTAGATTTTTGAGCAAATTCGTCGATTATTTCATCATTTTTAAGCTCATACAAAGCTTCTTTTTCTATACCGATTAGCATAAATGTTTCCAAGTGATCTTGTGTTAAAGTACTTCTAACTGATTTTTTATGTATTTCAACGTTGAAAAGCTTCTTTCGAAAGATTTCTGTGTCACTGAAAGAGTTAATAAATGCTTATATACTATTTAAATTTGGATAGGTACACTGATATAAGTTGTACTTATGCAAAACAGCATAACAGCAAGCTATACAATCTTTATACATATATTTTTTAGTACCACACGGAGGTGAAGTTTTCACAATATCAACAACATTGTCATTTGTTACTTTATATTCATTATCAGTAAGATTAATATTAATATCATCCTTCATATTTCTGTAGACTGAACATATTCATCATTGACTCGATCTTCTATAATTTCAGTATTTTGCAAAATCCTATTTTTTAATACAATCCATTTATCAGCAGAATCCACGAGTTCTTCATATAACATCATAAAACGATTTGTCTTGATCAAATCGTTTTTCAATACTTCCAATAATTCGGAAAAAAATTTGCAAGACATTTTTTATTTTGCTGAGTACATACATGTTTAAGGAAATTGGAAAACCATAAATATAGGGACATAGTTGTATGTATGAAAATAAATATTATCTGTAGCAATCTATTTATGTATATAGAGTCTTATTCATTTACTTACTTTATTTATTTAACTGTATTTTACCATTAAAACAATTTTAATTTTTTTAAAACGTTTTATTAATATTATTAGCAAAATTAAAATTCGATTAGAAATTAAAAAATATTTTTTTGTTACATCTAAAAATTTTTGTGAAAAAACCTATCTGACCGGCCTCAAGAGGCCGCGGCCTCTCGGTGATTGCACCGATTCATTTATATGGCCAGCACGCCACTGGCGAGTCGTGAGCTCGAAACTAGTTTTTGGAATTTTTATTTGGTCCAACTGAACAAATTATACGAAAAGATAGGTAGGGTAAGGTTTCCAAAGATAAGACAAAAAGAGCGGCATTTAACTTTTTATAAATAAAAGGGGAAAGTTAAGAAACCCCAGGTATCGAAGAAATATACGATATGACAAACTATGTTCTGAAGGCCAAATATGAAAAAGATATGGAAGTTTAATTATTGATTAAACGTTGTCAACACAGTATATACATCTTCTTCTTCTTTCTCGTAATCCGCTTCAGGGCGTCTGATGCAGGGTTCCGTCTCTTATCCATTTTTTCCAGGCACTTTTATTGGTGGCCATATATTGTGGTCTCACTTTTAACCTATATCATGGATTTGGTCCATCAATGTCTTCCTCGGTCTTCCGTTTTCTTTTGTTTCCCATTTTGGCTTCATCCCTAATAACACCAAACATTCCATGTATGTTCCTAGAATGTACACACAGGATATTGCAAACATTCCTAGAATGTCTTCAAAAACACAAGAATGTCCCCTAAATGTCCCAGGAAAGTCCTCTGTCAGCATTTTAAACATTCCTTGAATGTCTTGTTGGAACATTCCATGAATGTCTCCGAATGTTCTTTGGACATTCACAGTATATTTTTATACATTCCCTGGATATAGTCGCTGATGTGACATAATACCTCCGATTGGTTTTTTCATGAGTTTTGTAAGAGAGAGTTGAAACTTTTTTTACAGTCACCTTCTATTTTCATATGATATTTTTTGACATGTTTTGTAGTAAATTCAACTATCTATTTACTACAAAACATGTCAAAATTTACATGTGAAAACAGGAGATGACCCTAAAAATGTTTTTTCGTCTCCTACAAAATTCATGAAAAAGCAGCTAGGAGGTATTGTCACATCACCGACGATATACCAGAAGTATATGTGGCCATACTAAATAATACATCCTTGATAAATATAAACATTTTTATTGCACAAATAGTCCTGTCGCCAGTGGGAGTACAACGGCCTCCTTAATTCAGATGGACTTAACCAAGTTTTTTTTATGTATTTTGGCCCGTAGAACACGAATTTTTTGGGTAACAGTCGATCCGGATGTCGATAAGATTGTTATAAACAAAAAAGTTGAGGAATCACATAACAGCGATTTTTCGTAAAACAAAACATTGTTTTCTACTTTTTGGGTCATTCTAAGCAAAAAATGTTTTTACAAGTTTTTTCGCAGGAAGCATAGTTTTCGACATAAACGCGGTTAAACTTAAAAAAAATCGAAAAATTGCAATTTTTTAAACCGAATAACTTTTGATTGAAAAATAAAATAGCAATTCTGCTTACTGCATTTGAAAGTTCAAGTCAAATTCTATCGGTTTTGATTACTTTCATTGCTCAAAATTAATTTTTTTATTGTTAAACAAAGCTATAAACACATAGTGATTGAATGATGTTGGTTCGTCCACATAAGTAGGAATAACAATTTTTAATTTTCTTGTTTTTGTAAAGAATATTTTAATTCATTTTCTTTTCAATATTATGGGACACCCCGTATATACGAGTAGGCCAATACCTAATTCAGTGAGTATGTATTAATTTTTATCATTATTTTCAAGTAAAAACCTTAAAGTTTTTTGTATGTAATTACCTGCCTACTCGCCTCATTTTAAAAAGACAATTCGCCAACCAACTCTCTTGGTTAACAGTCACTTACAATCATTCCGAAAAGTGTATAGAAACTCAATATAGTCCTCGCGAGTGATTTATACTTTATACTACTCAGCAATAGCAGTACGAAAAATAGCAGGCCTGCTCCAGCTTGTGCAACGAGAAATGACAAGGTAGGAAATATTTTTATTACAATTTACTTTAAGGTCTGGTTTTTTTACTGTTATTTTTTTTATTCTATTTTAAATTCACCCTATGCTAAACAGTCCACTAATAAAGCTCACTGAGTTAGTAATCTCCTCCAAGAAGATTTATTGATCCGTTACGAGCCTGATAGATCCATTTTCTATATTTTTTTCTTGCATTTTTCATTTTTCTAAGAGGGTAATATAGTCGGGGAAAGTTTCTTTTAAACCTGAATTGTTTGATTTTATTGTCATACTTTGCTAATTTACAAAGATCAGAATCAAATTCAGGTTATTTAACCGCATTTCCTTTGACTTTATTTTTTGTTATTCTTTAACATAAGGCGATAAAATATTCTTTACAAAATTAAAATCACGTATCAATTAGTACATTGGTTTTTTGTTTGTGCCGATCGTTAGTGGTACCTATACCTCAGTTAATGTTGTTTTTTAAGTAAAAAAGGAACACATTAATGTAAAAGTAATTATTATTAAATTGTCAACGTCGGCCAATAGACAAATTTTGTTATAATAATTATTATACAGGTTGACTCTATTATAGATGAAACTGTGTGTTTATTTTACACAGTAATTTTTATTTAAAGGGTTTATGTTTTATAATTATTTTTTGTCTATAAATATTCAAATAGCAGAGGACATAGTTTTCTATTTTATTAGCACAAAGTTCGGTTGTATTTTATTAATTTTCGTGTGGTGAACCTATTTTATTTCCTAACGCTAATTTCATATTTTTCTAAATTTATTAATTCTACATTTAAATTTACAAAATGGCAGATAAAATTAAAAAATATCAATCTTTAAGACAAGTTGAAGTGCAACAAATGACTGAAATTCATGCTGTTGCTTTAAAGGTAGCTGCTGACGATAAGAATTTTTACCCGGTTTTGGAAGTTATGTATGAAGGATTGGAAAAAATTCGTGACAATTTTTATGATCTTCATAATAAAATAATTATGTTAGTTTCTGAGCAAGATAATGAGGACGCGCTATTTAAAGTCGAAGATGATTGCCGTAGTAATTTTGACAAATTATATTATAAAATTAAATTAACATACGTGCAAGCCTTTAGAAAATCTTCAACATCAAGTCAGCAAACTACATCAACTTCACAGTCTCAAAATCCTTTACCTATAAATTATTTTAATTTACCGAAACCGGAATTGCCATCTTTCAGTGGAAAAATAACTGAATTTAGAAGTTTTATAGATCAGTTTGATGCTCGCGTTCATACTCTTACTTACTTACAACCAATTGACAAATTTAATTTGTTACTATCGTGTTTAAAGGGTGCAGCGCGCGATGCTGTGGATCATATTGACATCACAGCAAACAATTATCCAATTGCCTATGATCTGCTTTGTGAAAGGTTTAATAATGTTAGGGTAATCGCTGCCAATTTATGGAATAACCTTGAAAGTTCACCACAACTGACTTCAGAAGATCCAAAAGAACTACGCAAGTTGTTAGATACATTTTCGAAAAATGTGGCATCTCTAAATAAGCTAGGACTACCCACAGTACATTGGGATTTTATACTTGTTCAAATGATTTTAAAACGATTAACTGTTTCTTTAGTAACACGTTTTGAGCTTTTTCATAATAATTCAACCATCCCAAGCTATAAAAAACTGATTGATTTTTTAAATCAAAGTTGTCTCGCTTTAGATAATATTGATTTTCACACTAAACCAAAATCTAACTTTTCTAAAAAACCTAATTCTTCCAAATCTACATCATTGCTTGCTCAAACAGAACCTGAACCAAAATGTTCTATCTGTAAAACTAATGATACCCATGCCATTTATAAATGCTCCGTTTTTTTGGCAAAATCTCCTGTAGATCGATTTCAATTAATAAAAAAGAACAAGATGTGTATTAACTGTCTTGGATCACATCGTTCTAGCCTATGCAAATCTACATGGACTTGTCACTCGTGCCATAAAAAACATCATACACTCCTTTGCTTCTCCTCTTCTAAGAAAGAAGAGAATGTTCAAGATTCGGCGGCATCCACTTTAAATTCAACGACTGGATCATCCGTTTCTGTGTGTTTTTCTTCCGCTGATAAAAGTACTTTGCTTTCCACTGCATGTATTGAGGTGCTTGATTGTCACGGTAACTACCAACCTGTTAGGTGTCTGTTAGATTCGGGAAGCATGACGTCCTTCATCTGTCAAAAGACCCTTAGGCGTTTAGGTTTACGTCCCATGAAAACTTCAGCTAACATCCAAGGATTAGGTTCTATGCAGTCGACCACTAATTTAGGTGGGGTTACCATTTCTTTTAAACCAGTACGTAAATCTTCTCCTATTTTGACAACCGATGCGTTAGTCTTGACAAAAATATGTGAGGATCAGCCTTTATGTAATTTAGAAGTTAATACTTGGCCCCATATTGCTAATTTAAAGTTAGCAGATGATAACTTCTTTCGTAGAGGATCCATCGACATTCTTTTAGGAGCTGATGTATTCTCTACAATTCTTTTGGATGGACGTATTTACGGCAATCAAGATCAACCTGATGCAATTAATACTATATTTGGCTATGTGCTTATGGGAAAAGTAAATATTTCAAAGGCACCTACTCTTACTTCTTTATTTTGCCAAGTTGAAGATACGGTTTCTTTGGATCAGCAAATAAAGAAATTCTGGGAATTAGAAGCAGTCCCTGAAGTTTTTTGCTTAGCTCCTGATGACGCTAAAGTGGAAAATATGTTTATGAATACTTATAAGCGTGAACAATCAGGACGCTTTGTAGTAGATCTACCTTTTAAGGAAGAAAATCCTGTCTTTCCTAATATTAGATCACTTGCTCTTAGTAGGTTTTATTCATTAGAAAGAAGGCTTCAAAAATCTCCTGAACTTTATGACCAATACCGCACCTTTATGAAGGAATTTGTTGAGCTCGGTCACATGGAACCTGTCCCATTGAATAACTTCGATTCACCTTATGTTTACTATTTATCGCATCATTGTGTTTTAAGACCTGAAAGTCTAACAAGTAAATTAAGGGTCGTTTTTAATGGTTCCGGGCATCTTCCAAATCAACCCTCACTCAATGACAAATTATTCACTGGTCCTAAGCTTCAGACTGACATCTGTACAATTTTGATTAATTTTCGATTGCATGGTTATGTAATTACGGCCGATATTTCTAAAATGTATAGGCAAATTTTAATTAATCCTACTCAAACAGATTATCAAAGAGTACTTTGGCGTTCTAATAATTCTGAACCTGTTCGAGATCTTCGTATCAACAGAGTTGTTTATGGTCTCTCTTGTTCTCCTTATCTTGCTATTAGATGTCTACATCAGTTGGCTAATGATGACGGGGATTCGTTTCCTCTAGCAGCCGAGGCACTTAAAACTGGAACCTACGTTGATAATATCATTTCTTCCTGTCCTAGTTTCGAAAATGCCTTAGCACTAAGAGACGAACTTATTGCCTTACTTGCCAAAGGAGGTTTTGAGTTGAAAAAATGGTCCAGTAATGTACCCGATTTATTGAAAGGATTAGCTGTATCAGATTTAGCAATAAAACCTCTTACATTTAATGATGATATTTCGTCCAAAACACTTAAAGTATTAGGGTTGGAATGGGACGCTTCTTCGGATACATTTGCTTTTAAAGTTCAAGTTTTAGACTCTTCTTGTACAAAACGTCATCTTTTGTCCAATTTAGCAAAAATATTTGATCCTCTTGGATTTTTATCTCCAATAACATTTCTAATTAAACACCTTATTCAAAGAATATGGACTCAAAAGATTGGTTGGGATGATGCTCCATCAAAAGAAATTATCCGTTTGTGGAAAAAATACATTGATGATGTAGCATATTTGAGTAAATTAAATTTACCTCGTCGTTTATTAATTGACGATATTTTACGCTTAGAAGTTCACTGTTTTGGTGACGCTAGCGAGAAAGGTTACTGCGCTGTCTTGTACTTTCGATGCTTATCACCTTCAGGCCAACCTTTTGTTTCTTTTGTTATAGCTAAATCTAAGGTCGCACCCATTAATAAGGGACTTACTATTCCCAGATTAGAATTGTCTGCTGCGGTTTTAGTGGCTCGACTAGTCTCCTTTGTTTCTTCTGTTATTAAAGATAAAGTAGAAATCAAGGAAATATACTGTTATTCTGATTCTGCTGTTACATTACGTTGGTTACAATCTTCCCCTCATCAGTGGAAAACTTTTGTGAGCAATAGAGTAGCTTATGTGCAGGAACGAGTAACTTCTTCATGTTGGCACTATGTTCCTTCTGAAGAAAATCCTGCTGACATTGGTTCAAGGGGTTGCTTACCCTCTGAGTTAATTAACTGTTCCAAATGGTGGGCGGGGCCAACCTTCTTACAATCTGATCCGCTAACGTTCTTTGAACTTAATTCAAAGGAGTCTACTAATGTAAATTTGGAAGTGCGGACTGTCGCATTGATTGCTGAAATTCCCAATAATTTTTTAGATATTTTATTGGATCGTCATTCGTCTTTAAATAGGTGTGTTCGATGTTTGTGTTACATTATTCGTTTTTTCCATTATGTAACCAAAAACCGATATGGTAATCTGGAAATAGGTTGTTTAAGTTTATTGGAGCAACATAACTCCTTACTGGTTTTTGTTAAACGAACACAGCAGATCTTTTTTAATACTTTAATAAATTTTATCCAAGATAAACAGCTGCTTCCAAAAAATTTAAGAAAGCTTTCACCTTTTATCGATGCAAAGGGAATTCTACGTGTAGGTAGTCGCCTAGCTAATGCGCCCATTTCGTATGATCGCAAATTTCCGGCATTACTTCCTAACAGTTGTAAATTAACTGATATGATTATTGAATCTACTCATCTGCAATATCTACACGCCGGGCTTCAAACTGTTCAATACCTAATTTCTCAGCGTTTTTGGATTATATCTTCCAAACGAGCCATTCGTAGAGTACTGTCTAAATGTGTTAAATGTTTTAAGGTGAATCCTTTGTCCCCAGTTCCGTTAATGGGAAATCTACCGCTAGCTCGAATATCTCAACTAAAACCTTTCAGTAATGTTGGAGTTGATTTTGCGGGCCCTTTTCCTATAAGAGCTTCCAAACTTCGAAAGTCTCAAACTCTTAAAGCGTATTTGTCGCTTTTTATTTGTTTCTCAACAAAAGCTCTTCATTTAGAGCTCGTATCTGATTTATCCACTGACGCGTTTTTAGCTGCGTTTAAGCGATTTGTCAGTCGTAGAGGCCGATGTCAACATGTTTATAGTGACAATGGCACTAACTTTGTTGGAGCCAGAGCAGAACTTAACAGATTGGCATCACAAGCTGCTTCTCATGAATCTATTCAATGGCATCTCATTCCCCCTTCTTCTCCACACTTTGGAGGTTTATGGGAATCTAATATTAAGACGGTAAAGGGTCATTTAATTCGCACAATTGGAGAACAAGTACTAACTTTTGAAGAGTTATATACTATTTTTTCTCAAATTGAGGCCATCATGAATTCGAGGCCAATATGCCCGTTAAGTTCAGACCCAAACGATCTTAGTGCGTTAACTCCAGGACATTTTTTGACCATGGAGCCTTTGAGTGCTCCGCCCGAAGAAACGTTGCTCGATGTTCCGCACAATCGGTTGAATCGTTGGCAATTATTAAATAAGTTGCACCAACAGATTTGGGAACGGTGGTCTAAGGAGTACCTCCAAACTCTTCATCAAAGGGCTAAATGGAATTCTCCGTCTCCAAACGTCCAACTAGGTACCTTAGTGGTAATCCGCCAAAATAATATTCCCCCGCTACAATGGCCTTTGGGCCGTATAATTGAGGTTCATCCTGGATCTGATGGTATAGTTAGAGTGGCCACAGTGAAAACTAATAGTGGTATATATAAACGCTCTATAGTAAAATTATGTCCTTTGCCTTTTGAGCCGTAACAATACTGCGTATTGTGGTGGGCGGTTGTGGTTCGTCCACATAAGTAGGAATAACAATTTTTAATTTTCTTGTTTTTGTAAAGAATATTTTAATTCATTTTCTTTTCAATATTATGGGACACCCCGTATATACGAGTAGGCCAATACCTAATTCAGTGAGTATGTATTAATTTTTATCATTATTTTCAAGTAAAAACCTTAAAGTTTTTTGTATGTAATTACCTGCCTACTCGCCTCATTTTAAAAAGACAATTCGCCAACCAACTCTCTTGGTTAACAGTCACTTACAATCATTCCGAAAAGTGTATAGAAACTCAATATAGTCCTCGCGAGTGATTTATACTTTATACTACTCAGCAATAGCAGTACGAAAAATAGCAGGCCTGCTCCAGCTTGTGCAACGAGAAATGACAAGGTAGGAAATATTTTTATTACAATTTACTTTAAGGTCTGGTTTTTTTACTGTTATTTTTTTTATTCTATTTTAAATTCACCCTATGCTAAACAGTCCACTAATAAAGCTCACTGAGTTAGTAATCTCCTCCAAGAAGATTTAGATGTTTTCAATGCATTTCCCATTTGAAATCGAACGAGTAGGCGCATACAGACAATTTTTACGTAAATTACGTACATTAAAACGCATGCATTGGCACGGGAAACACTATGTGTTTATGGCTTTGTTTAACAAATAAAAACTTAATTTTTAGCAATGCAAATAACCAAGACCGATAGAATTTGACTTGAACTTTCAAATGCAGTAAGCAGAATTGCTATTTTATTTTTTAATCAAAAGTTATTCCGGTTCAAAAACTGCACTTTTTCCATTTTTTGAAAGTTCAACCGCGTTAATCTCTAAAACTATGCACCCTGCGAAAAAACTTGTAAAACCATTTTTTGCTGAGAATCACCCAAAAAATACCAAAAAAAAATGTTTTGTTTTGTGAAAAATCGCTGTTATGTAATTCCTCAAGTTCTTTGTTTATAACAAACTTATCGACAACTGGATCAACTGTTACCCAAAAAATTCGTGTTCTACGGGTCAAAATACATAAAAAAAACTTGTGTAAGTCCATCTGAATTAAGGAGGCCGTTGTACCCCCCCCCCCCTGGCGACAGGACTAAAAATCTTGTCATATATTTTTTTTAAATCATCACTGCGATGATTATTCATTGCATTGAATTGTACTTTACAATTACAATCTGGTCATAACTGACCAATGAGCAATTTTAATTTACCCTAAATTACTACTGTTCCTTAAAATGAAGAGCTTAACCCATAGCGTCTCTTATCTAATCTAACAAGATCGATCAATATTCTAACATACACAGGCACACAAACACTATGCTCTGCTTTTCACTATCACCTATCACTCAAACTAGTTCAAAAGGCTTTGTCCTCTTCAATCTTCTAGTTTGTCCAGTAGAATCGAGGAACTGGATTTCCTCAATATTCTTGTAGGTACTTATGAAGTTGTTGCTCCTGACTTCCAACTTTAAAAACAAATCCAGCTGTAAAATATTTATGTGCCTGAAGGCTTTTGTATGCTTTCATCTGCTGCTTAGAGTAGTAACTGTGAGACTCCACCAGATATGTATAAATATCTATAATAGTAATTTGGTGGAAATGCACTTTACTGTAAAATCCAATGACTGAATTGTATATGGATCTAAATCCCCAATTATTTTCAGCTTCAATAAATATCTAAAACAATAAAAGAAATAATGTTATTGCTGCAAAATTCACCAAAATTGATAAATATCAGGAAAAAATAAACAGTACATAAAAATTGTTTCCCCTACCTTTCTCCAACCCAACATCTGGAGTTTCCAATAATAATTTCCTTAAATAATCACTTTGCATTGTGGTAAAGTTTATAAAGTCCACAAAATACAGCAAACGAAATCCAAATGAATCCAAAATAGACAAAATACGACGATAAACAATGAAAAATAGATATTACAAACATAACCTCTGTAACTGTAAGTTTTTGTATGCCATAACACCGAACAACGGTGGCCATAATGCCATGCCAACCAGAAGTCACGTGCCTAATACATAGATACACGCGCGGCAAATTTGAAAATGAACGCAGATTGAATAGTAAATGGCCTCTCTTAAAATATAGGACATTGGTAGTATGTTCATATAATATCTTGTGGTAACATTCCACCAATAATTTAATCAGATGTTCACCGAATGTTCCTTGAATGTCCAGGACATTCAAACATTAATAGAACTTTGATAGTACATTCCTGGAATGTTTTGTGTTGGTAGGGATGTACCTTCTTTTTAGTCTCTTTTGCTCCATTCGCTCTATGTGGCTAAATTAGTTCAATTGTTTTTTCGATTTTATTTGTAACTCGGCTGTTTTTCTCATGTATTTCATCTCTGTCGCTTTTATCATTGATTCGTGTTTCTTTCGCATAATCCATGTTTCCGCCTCATATGTCATTATCGGATTAGTAGTAAAGATAGTAGCCCTCCTCAGTTACCTATTACCATTGCCATGTCCGTTTTCCCATTATCTGATTTCCCAAATATTCAAAAGTAGTTACTTGTTCTATCACCTACTTGTTCCTTTACTATTATATTGGTATTCCCTTCTTTTTTTTTTTCATCTTTATGTATTATCAAGTTTTGTTGTATTGAGATTGGAGATTCATTTCTATTTGTAAATTTTGTACCTACATCTTTTTGCCAAATGTCTATTGGCTTTTGCATTTTTCTCTACTGTGTCTGGGAATAAAACTATACCTACTTATAATCAGCGTTTAGAAGGAAGTTGATCATTTAACAATTGATTATACTTTTGACATAAGTTAAACTTTTTAAAATCTAAATTTAGTTACTTATTAGAGTTCTTTATTGTAGCATAGCTCTGATGATGGCCTTGCAAGCCGAAAGCCACTTTTCTTTCCCATTCTTTTAGTTCGCATCATAATGGGAAAGAAAAGTACATAGCATAAAAATGCTTATATTCGCATCTTTCAGTCTTTAAATCGCTTATATCTCGGAAACTACTAACTTTGGAGAAAAATGAAGAGATCTTTTTTATTTATCATGACCCCAAAAACCTAAAAAAATATTTTCCGGTGCAAAAAGGATCTTTTGAATTTGTTTAAAAAAATTGTTAAGACAATTTTTGTCCAAACATTTTTGAATAGGAATCCACAAAGAAACCGAATCAGAAATTTTTCCAAACGGGAGCGACCTCACAACATAGACTAGATATAGAGCAGCGTTTCCCAAACTTATTTTTCCGTGGCCCGGTTATTTTTGTGCTTATCCTTCGTGACCCACTAATTTTTTGCATAGCCTGGTGTGTGTACAAGAAAACATATTTAAATATTTATTATAGCTTTATCTTTATATATTAATAAAGAATCATTTGCTCAAACAAAAATGTAATAAAACAAAATAATAATCAAATATTAATGAGAAGTAGATGTTAATTTTATCTTCAGGTCCGGTTCGACTTCCAAATGGTTCCTATATTTATTTTTAAGGAAAAGCAGTGCAGGGCCCCCGTAACCGGGCGTGCAACGCGTGCGGCGCACGTTGGCGTAACCCCGAAGGGGTGCCAAACCAAAGGTTTGGTAAATAAGAAATATTTATTTTAAATGATATAATCATTTTTTATATACAATTTTAATTATTTCATGAACAGCTAGAGAAATCGCAAAATCAAATATTGCGTTATTACGGAAAAAATAATTATTCCCGCCCTGAAATGTTGATCTTACTCCGTTAGAAATATATTTTGTTGTTCCTAATTTTTTTCTTTGAAGTAGATTGAATTTCGCTTGGCATACCATCCAATGGATTTTATGTTGTAAACTAAAAAGTTACACTCAAAATAGTCAAATAAACATCAAATCACACTCTTTGACGAGTAGAAACATAAATCATTAACACCCATAAAACGCAACTTAGCTGCTGTTTACTCGTACAAAAAAACTTGCTGGATAAAGCAGTTTTACTCCTATAAAGTGAATCCTCGAATTTATGATAATTATTACCCTTAAGTAAACAAATACTCTATGAACTATGATTATGTATTTGATAATATCTTTTCCCTTCTTGTCTATTAGACACAAACATTATTTACTGTTACTGGTGAACGGGTGTTTTCCTGCAGTGAAAGGTTTAAAATTTTATTTTATATTGAAATTAATAATTACGACTATTATTGCAGTATGCGTTGGGTTTATTCTGCCATGATTTTAAACTTTTTAGGTTTGGATCCCGTGTATGAAAAAAAAGTTGATTAATAGCAAGCTGAAAATTTGTTAATAGCTTAAGGGTGTCTATTCGGACAAACTTTGATATATGGGAATACTGGAACAGGGGAAGTTTTAATTGTGGAACAGGTTACAAATTTGGAACGGTCAGACCACGAAAACGGCACATGTATTTTGTCCGACAGAACATACTTAAACTCTCCGAACAGAGATTAAACTCTCATGCAAAAATCAGAGTGCTATTTATCACCAAATGGGCGTTTTAATGAGTGGAACATGTAGAATATGCCAAATGACAGGAATTATGACAGGTGATAAATAGCAGTCTGATTTTTGCATGAGAGTTTAATATCTGTTCGGAGAGTTTAAGTCTGTTCTGTCGGACAAAATAAATGTGCCGTTTTCGTGGTCTAACCATTCCAAATTTTTAACCTGTTCCACAATTAAAACTGCCCCTGTTACAGTGTTCCCATATATCAAAGTTTATCCGACTAGACACCCTTAAGCTATTAACAAATTTTCAGCTTGCTATTAATCAACTTTTTTTTCATACGCGGGATCCAGACCTATTTGTTTTCGTGTAAAAAATATTGGACAATCTTTTTTATTTGTTGTTATTTTAAGTGGTGTGGAAATTAAATTAATAATTGTGAAAATGGTATCATAATCGTTGCATAGAATAATAATAATTCGTTTTAAATATAATTGGGTTTGCTCTAATGAAATCCACAATTTACAATTTATATTGAAAAAAAAAAAAGAAAATTAAGACATTGTGCCTGCGTAACTTGGAACCATATGGGAAACTTTTTTTTTTTATTAACTTTACGGAAAAAATTTATTCTTCATAAAATGGTTTGCATAGTCTAAAAACTAAAATACAACCAAATATAAAATTGTATCAATCTTATACGAGTACCTATCAAAAATATGAATTTCGATCAAGAGTACCTTATATTTCACAATAGCGAACACTATTACATATGAAAAGTTGTTTGGAATTAATTAAAAACTATGTTTATATGCAATTACATCCTTTTAGTTGAAATTTTTTTTTCTCAAATTACAGATACCCAACGCTTTTTTCATTAATTACGAATAATGTGATAACTGTTTTAGTACTAATGATTAATGAATTAATAATAATAAAATAGTTATCACATTATTTGTAATGAATGAAAAGGGCTAATTATTAATAATAAAAGACTTATCACATTATTTCTAATAAACGAAAAGAGCGTTGTTGAAAAGTACAATTATTGTACGATAAAAAGTTCTTTATAAAAAGCTTTGCATGTTCTAGAATCTAAAATTCAACCATTAAATCCTATCAAATTTTATCAATTTTATATGAGATATGTGTAAAAAAAATATGAGTTTCGATCAAGAGTAAAGTGCCTTTTCAGATCACAATATCTTAATTATAAGGATGTAATTGCATATTATAGAAACATAGTATTTAATGCTGAACAACTTTTCATAATAACTTTTCAATATTATTGTGAAAACTAAACGTACTTTGCTCTTGACCGAAACTCACATTTTTTGACATACCTCGTATAAGATTCCTAAAATTTGATATTTGATGGTTGTATTCTGAGTTCTCGACAATGCAGATCTTTTTATGAAGAATAACTTTTTCTCGTAAAATTAATAAACAGTTTCCCATAATATGGTTCCTAGTTATGTAGGTAGACACCCTATATAAAATTTGTTTGAAAACTTTGAAATGACAAAATATTATTGTTTATTTAGTTAAATATATATTATTTTTAATTTAATATACAGGGTGCTTCATTAATGTAGCAAAAAAATTTAAGGGGAAAGGCGCAAAATGTCGCCTGTCAAAATTTTCAATGTGTTAATGTATTCATTTTTTTCGAATCCTGAGAAAACTAATAAGTATTTTTAAAAAATTTAAACGCAGAATGAAAAACTTAACTTAACGTTATTGCCGAGGGCCGACAATTACTTAGAATTAATAAAAAGTTTTGTTTGAATTAAATATTTGCAATTAACCCGGAAACAGGCCTTTTCTGTCACGTAATCGGTCGCGCGTTAGATTTTATCTGACAAAACGAATTTAAATATGAATTTTTAGTTTATAGTATTTTTATTTACTTGGTATGTTAGAAATATAATTTCTAACAATTATTAAAGCTAATTAATTCTCACCAAAGCCATAAATTCCAAAAAAAAAGATGAAAAAAAAAAGAAAAAAAAACCAGTGGAAAGTTAGGTTGCAAAATTTTTCATTGAGTTATCACGAAAAAGGAAAAAATGTTAGATTTTATCTAACGGCGCGACTGCTCCCAGGTTAAAAATCACATCAAATTAATTTTCTCTTTTATTTTCACCCCTGTAAAGCGCCGGACTCCACTTGCGATTTTGTAGTCGCGCGATTGTATTGTCGCGAAGGTTGAACACATTGCTTCAAATACAAGTCAATCCACGATTATTTATTCGCAAATGGATTGACTTGTATTTGAAACAATGTGTTCAATTTACAAAACAATCGCGCGACTACAAATCGCAAGTGGAGTTCGGCGCTTACTTATTAAAATAAACATTATAGAAGTTCTCAGGGACTTTCGGTCTCAGTAATAATGTAGTCTTTCATTCTGAGTTTAAATCTTTCAAAAATATTTATTAGTTTTATATAGTAGATTTAAAGGGCGCTAAAATATGTCCCGCACGCGGGCGCCAGTCAGCCTTGCGGGGGCCCTGAAGCAGTGTTAAAAACCCTACCTCACACTTATAGGTCGTAACAAAAGGAATTAGAAATTGTATCTCTTTTTCTGCTAAAACTGGGTACCTACTCCTGGCGGCAAAACAGCCAAAAATCTATCAGTGGTATTTTTTCTAATATGTCTTTGAGTGCCCTATCACAAGATAGTTCAATTACTGACTCAACATCTAAATCCGAAGTTCTGCCTCGGATTATACGTCCATTGTAAATGGCAAATGGATACCTTATCCACGCTTTGTTGCTGTGGATGGGGGAAAGTATTCCTTCAGATTTGCCTCTTGCGTCCAGTTCTAGCAGGTGTTTCTTGAAAACCGCTGAAATCTCATCCGACAATGAATTTACGATATTATTTTTTTTGTAGTTCTGTTAGCTTTGCAAAAGCTTTGTTTTTCTAATTTCTAATTTCCTGCTTCCGCGCGACGTGTCTACAAATTAGGTTTTTTTTGTTGCAGCTTTCACCTTCTCTTGTATTTTAAATACAAGTTACATTGCTACCTTGTAATGTCATATTTAAATTGTTCAAGAAGTCAAAAATATCACAAAGGTAGATTACCTTGATTAACCAATTGACATCATGAGAACTGTCTTTAAATTGAAATATTGCATCCCTAGCCGTTGGTGGATGTGCTTCTAAGAATATTGAAATTTCTTCATTCAATTCAATAGGTCTTTCTAAAATATTCCTTTTTGATAGCCAACGCACTTCGCAGTGCAAAATAAGATCTTCACGTTCACTTCCCATTTCTTTGCACAAAGCAGAAAATACTTTGTGAGTTCAGTGGGCGAGATTTTATGAAGTTTAAAAAAATTACTAATACCTCTCTGTGGATGCTAAATGCACCCAAATACATTCTGGTGCTAAGGCTTTAATCCCCGGAACAAGTACAGTACGCGTGCCTGCCATTGTCCGTGATCCATCGCTACTAAGTCCCACACATTTATTCCATTCAATTACATTAACACTAATGTAGCTAGCAATCAGATTAAATATTTCTTCAGCTGTGTTGTTCTTGTTGACAAAGATTTATAAAATAGAAATTCTTCGTGAATAGTATTTTCAAAATCGTGTCTTACAAAACATATAGTCCAGTCGGGTTAGACGAATAACAGGCCTAACCTTGCATTAGGAGCTGCCCCAAATTTTATTTTTTTAATCTTTAGGGTGGGTCAATAGTAGCGTAAATTTAAAATCTCGACTGAATTCCGCTATTGCGTTAGCCGCCATCTTGATTTTAAACGAGAACCGTTTTTGCTCAATATCTCCGCCATTTTAAACTTTTCGACAAAAAGTATAACAACCAAAATTGTTGAAAATGTAATTTTCTATCATTTCTATTTTTACAATTTTTTCGTGCCATCGATATTTTCCGAGTTATAGCGGAAAATAGTGACAGTTATATATAATTAGAGCATAATTATTGAATTATCTCGTTTATTGATAGTTTTACGACAAAAATCTTCCCATACAAAAATAGAGAGAATTGAATTCTACATAATTTTAGTTTCTTTCATTTTTTTGCTAAAGTTAATATTTAAGGTAGTATTTATGCGATAATGGCGAGAGCGTAAGACCTGATTGATTTTGTAGCAATTGTTTTTGTTCAATATCTACGAAATTTTCAACTTAAATTGTTCCAAATATGATTTCCTACAATTTATTTTTAACAATTTTTTTCATGCGGTTGATATTTTCCGAGTTAAGTTGGAAAATAGTAAAAAGTGGTGGGGGGAGCATAATTACTGAATTGAATCTTTTTTCAGAGCTGCCCCATATTTTATAATTCTATCCTTTAGGGGAGATCAATAGCAGTGTAAATTTAAAATCTCGACTGAATTCCGCGGTGGCATTAGCCGCCATATTGATTTTAAAGGAGAACCGTTGTTGCTTAATATCTCCGCCATTTTCAACTTTTCGACAAAAACAGAAGGAACTAAAATTGTTGGAAACGCAATTTCCTACAATTTCTTTTCCACAATTTTTTCATGCGATCAATATTCTCCGAGTTAAGGAGGAAAATAGTGGAAGCGGAAGGGAAGCATAATTATTGAATTGTCTCATTTATTAATAAGTTTACGACATAATAATTGTACATAAACAAAAATAAAGAGAATTATATTTTATACAATTTTTGAAACTTCCAATGAAACACCAACCAAACTAAAGTACATAAAAGACATAAATAATAACTTATATGTATTAGGTTCACTTAATTTTATTAACTAGCGGGTTTTATTGGTTGAATTTGTCTGTCGATAATTAAGTTTCATGTCAGCTAACATATTTTAATATTTCATCAATTTTTTTTTGGGACCCCGTTGGGGGAATTTTCCCATTCCCCCCCTCTCAGACCCGCCACTGGTTCTCTCAAAAAATTGTAGTAAATCGTAATTGCAACAATTTTAGTCCTTACACTTTTTGTCGAAAAGTTGAAAATGGGGAAGATATTGAAGAAAAACAATTGCTTTAAAATCAATCGGGTCTTACGCTCGCGCCTTTACCGCATACGTACTACCTTAAATATTGATTTTATCAAAAAAATAAAAGAAATCAAAATTGTACAAAATTTAATTCTCTTCATTTTTGTATAATTTAAAATTTGTTGTAAATGTAATAATAAACGAGATAATTCAATAAATCAATAATTATGCTTTAACTGTCACTGTTTTTTGCCCATAACTCGGAAAATATGGACCGCACGAAAAAAATATAATAAACGAAATTATAGAAAATCGCATTTTCAACAATTTCAGTTTATATATTTTTTGTCGAAAAGTTGAAAATGGCGGAGATATTGAGCAAAAACGGTTCTCGTTTAAAATCAAGATGGCGGCTAACGCAACAGTCAAATTCAGTCGAGATTTTAAATTTATACTACTATTGACCCCCCCCTAAAGATTAGAAAAATAAAATTTGGGGCAGCTCCTAATGCAAGGTCAAATGGTATCCCGACTGGGCTAATATTAGATTAGCATTATCTGATATGTCTGTACTTTCATCAAGTTGCAAGGAAAAATAGTTATAGTCCTTTAAGTGACATATAATAGTTTCTTCAATATTATCTGTCATCTCGAAGAGCCAACGAATTCACTTCTTGCTTTTCCTGCTTTTCATCACATATTCGAGATGTTACTATTTTCATTGCTAGAACTATTAATTTCTTGGCAATAATTGTGTGTGGATAACCTGTTTCAGCAATTAATTTTGATATTTCATAAGAAGCCAGTACAAGGTTTTCAGATTGAGCGTTCTGAGAAAATTCAAACACATATTCTTTATGGTAGCTATTAATTCTCTTTTTATTTATAAAAAAAAAACCTATTCGGCAAAGCCAGGCGACCCGGCATTTCGCTTTCATGGCACGGTACCGGGTCGCGACCCACCATTTGGGAAACGCCGCTATATACTATTATAATCCCTAATCCCTCATCAACGGCGGATCCAGGACCGATTTTCGGGAGGGACAATGAACTTTTTTTTGGGAGGAAGACGGGGGTCTGGGGGTAATTTTTAAAAATTTGGGTTACAATGGTGAGTTTTAAGGCACTTTTCACACACTATTGAGTGCCATAAAGACATTCAAAACTTATCGGTTTTAAAGTATTATTAAAGTCAGTACCAATTCCTACACATTTTTTCGGATCCAAGTGCAGTTCTTTCAACAAGTTTAATACTATCTTTCCCAATGCTTCTCCTGTCAGGCCTTCTTCTTCCCCTCATTCTTGATTTTCACTAATTATTTTTATCTTCTCATAATCGTCAATGTTGTCGTCTCATAATCGTCAATGTTGTTGTCTCATAATCGTCAATCGAATGTTGTTATTGTGTACAGTAGGAAAAATGAAAGATTACCCGCCATGAACGAACATATAAAACAAGCTGTATTGTTCTGTCACCGTGTCACAAAAAAAATTGGCCAACGCAAGTACATGTATAATACTTATATAAGCTGTTCTTATAGTACTGGTATACTAGTTCATTATTTCCTGCAACATAGAAAATATGTGTTTAATATGATCGCTTATGGGTAATCTTTCATTTTTCCTTCATAATATGTATCTCAAATTTAGAAAAAGCTGTTCCACGTGGGATACGTCGGTCGTTTCATCAAATATGGTAGGGTAAAAATTTGCACTTTAAACCTGATTCATTATTTATTCAATCACTTGTTCACCACAACATGTTATCGATTGACTTTGATTGGTGCCACTAACGTATGTTGCTCGGGAGGATGCTGTGGATAGATGTTGTTTAATAGTCTTATCCCCTGATGCTATTTTAAACCTTAAAAATTCCCTCATTGCTAGGTCCACTATCTTCTTCTTGAAGCAGAAGGACATCATCACGATGGCCTCTTAGAGGAACAATTTGTCAACCTAAGGACACTATAGACTCTACTATTGGTCGTAGTCTTTCTCTATTTGCTTGTATATGTCTAGAGTCTAGCCCTCTGACAGCCTATCTGTTTTTTTAATGGCATGGACTTTATGTCAATCAGCCAGTCACAACATGACTACTATATCAAGAAGAATGAATATTTAAAGACCTATCTGGTTAATATCTGACTTTTGCGGGTTGACAAACACACATTCTAACAAATGACACTTTGTAAAATTATCAAAATTTTTATTTACAAAAAATCCTATGTCATTCTTGAAGCTTCCGTTACTAGTCGAGGAAATGAAGCTGAAAAAATGGCAAAACCTCGCAATTTTTTCGTCCAGCATCGATTTGTACAAAATTTGGGATTAGGCTCACTTCACCCTCTAGTTAATTTTCTATATAGAGCCGTTGTATGCTCTTGGTTTTTTAAGGGTGAAAACTACCCCTAATTGTAAAAAATTATAAAATAACATTTTAAACTTTAATATTGTCAACATTTGGTTCTTATTAGTTACATAAGGATTGTTTTATGCTTTAAGATACACTACCATAATATTTCAATCCTTAAAACCACCCTTGTTGGAGCTATTTATAAAAAAATGACATCCTAAAAGAATAATTTCGGCTTGCATCGATTTCCATAAAAAATTAGGATTAGGATTATTTCACCCTGTACTTTAAATTCTATATCATTCTCAAGGGCGTTGATTATTTTTAGGGGTGTAAACTACCCCTTATTGTCAAAAATTATATAAAAACTTTGTAAACTTTAATATGGGTAAAATTTGGTGTTGAATGGTTAAATAATGATTGTTTTATGCTTTAGGATATATCATAATATTTAAACCCTTAAAAACCACCCTTAATAACATTACAATTTTTATACGTAGATAATTTAATTGATCTATATATATAAAAAAATAGTAGAATTAAAGGATTACAAAAACATTTATTTACAGAAAAATACGAATTTACAAATGTGCACAAATACAAATACAAATAGTTTTTTAGTCATCTTCCAGTATACGAACCGGTAATACATTGAAAATGCTCCATAAGCGGACTATTCGAATTTTTCGAAAAAAAATGATCGTTTTATAACCATAGCTCCTTAATTTTTGGCAATAAATCATGTTTTCAAAAATGATTTTGTAGGATTTTTAAAGAGCTATAAGACTTTTTACATTAAATTCCGTAAGATCCCTTAGTTTTTAATTGGGGTGGGTTTAAAGGCCTCGAATAAGGGGGTGTTTGCTCATAAATAGAGGTTTTAAACAGCTATATCTCGCTAACGGTACACTGTAATGAAAATCTATGTAAAACTGGATTTTAGTTATTACAAAAGATACAATTTAGTAGTCCATGATTTTTTTCGTAACTCCAATATTTTCGGAGATACTTTGAAGTAAAGGGTGTAAAATGCGAAATTGCAAAAAATCAATTTTCCTTTACACTCCAATTTTTCTAAAATTAGGCCTTTTAAATAGGTCAAACTTCTTGGATGTGTTGGTAATACAAATATACAAAGAATTACAGAAAGGTTAAGATTAATTTTCAATGAGGAGGGTAGTTAGGGGGTTGTTTTCACTGATTTTTTCGTAGAGAAAAGCAGGTACCGACCTTTTTTTTGATCACAAGTCGCTAAATTTTTATTTTAGAAACTTTTTATTATTTTTTTTGAAAGATCTAATTGTATACTTAAAAAAAGATTATTAAAAATTTCCTCAAAAAATGCAAAATTTTTCCGGTATTTGGCTTTGAATATTTAAAATTATACATTTGACGAAAAAAGCTAACCTTTAACGTACCTACCGTATCTCGGTTTGTGTTGGTCTTAAAGATATTGTAAAAAAAGAATTTGATTTGTGTTACTAAAAAATACAATTTTAATATCTACTGTTTTTTTTGATTATATGCATATTTTTCGAGGTATTCTCAAAAAACCCTCTAAAGGACTCGATCTTTTCGTCGAAAAACTGTTACTTTCAAGCGCGAATAACTGGAAAAATATTAGTTTTACGAAGAAAATGTAAAAATTATTTTTTTCTTAGAATTACTGTTTACATCGATTTCCATGGTTAAAATTTATTAAAAAATTCAAACCCCCCGAGATGGGGTGGCAACCTCCCCCAAGATTTTAGCGTACAGCGGTATGATATAGAAAATGATCCTTGGACTATTCCCTACCTTCTGTGAAAATTTCAAGTAAATCCATGATGTACGAAAAAATTGCGAGCCAAAATCCTTCATTTCCTCGACTATACTGCTTTTGTTCAATTATCGTTCAGAAGACATAATATGTATCCCCTGTTTTGTGCATATTATAAGTATGTGTATAAAACTAAAAATATTTGAACTGCAAATATTTAAACTTCTATTTTTTTAAATTCTCGGAGGAGGCCATGGCCCCCGTGGCCCGCTCCCTAGATCCGCCCTTGTCCCTCATACTATTTTTAGAACCTTGGAAATCCATTATAAGATTTTTTGGGCTTTTTTTTACTGGTCTAAACACTGTAGGGTTGATCGATTTATTTTTATTTTTTCTCTTCCAAGATTTAATTAGCTGCATACAAAATGACAAACCCGAAATAAGAAAAAATAAATTGGAATTCCTAGATATTATGATGCATGTCAAATATATACATTGATTATTATGGACATCTGGAATTCCCCATTTATCTTAGCCAAACAACTATAAGCTATAACTATTTACTTTCAAACTTCGATTCCGTGCTTATCATTGGCAATTCCGTTAAAACATCCAGCTATATGTGTTGAAAACAAACATGAACTCATTCAACACAACTCCGCTGGTCAACTATATTGAATTCATTGTTACTACGTCATATAGATTTGAGCATGCGTGAGATGTAGACTTGGCGTCAACGAATTCTCACTGTCTGTCGTGAGTTACATCTCGGGACAGCAATTATTTTAGGGTCCTGATCAAAAGACGTTTATAGCCGATGTCAACTAGGAGCGTTGTCGTGCTGCGATTAAAAAAGTACCTACCCGCTACAAAGTAACGTGTCCGTTACAAAGTAGGTAACGTGTATTTGTCTAATACCCAAAGTACCGATTCCTCGTTGTTAGAAATACTCATTACTTACTTTCGGTACTTTTGGTACAAGTAAACTAGCGAAATACCCTGATGTAGGTAACACAAAAGCCAAACAAATACTTTCTCGATTGGCATGTCGGTGTAGGTAGGTACTCGGTACTTCAACACTTCGAAAGATAAATCGAGGCGGCGACGGGGTGAAATGTACCTAAATACTAAAATACGGTAAATTAGTCCAGAGAAATAAGATTTTTCTCGTGACACATCCCCCTCCAGACCGAAACCAAATTTTTTGAGTAGAATGGCCATCTATATTAATAACCTTTATGTTTCCTGCAGCCGATTTTGATGATATACATAGTTATAAACAAATGAAGACCGAAAAACGGTAAATTTTCGCTTTTTTCGTCTATAACCAAAAAATTAAGCATTTTAAACAAATTTGAAAGTAAGAAACTCATAAATCGTCTAAAAAATTTCACTGAAATTTCACTGAAGAAACACAAGTTCGCTGAATATGTCTATCCTTATTGGTTGCTTAGAAAATTGCAAAATAAGTCATAAATTTTGAGTTTTTATAAATATTCATAACTTATGTAAAAATTAACTTAGAACCTTCTTATTACACGAATTGCTGAGACTTCTGGTGCTTAAATTATATTTTAAATTTCAAAGCAATTGGTCAAATAGTTTAAAAGGTGTTTAATTTGTTTATCCCAATTAATTTTTTTTGCAACACGTCAGAAAATTATGCGGTTACAGTAAGACTTCTGACAGTTTATGGAAGAAGAACATTTATACTATTGACTTAATTAAAAAAAATTACAAAAAGTAATTTTAAACAGTGTAAAATTATTTTGCAAAAACACGTCGATTTTTTGCTTACTTATAAACAATTAGAATAACTTTTTAACCGTTACCCGTAGAAAAATTATTTTTTCATATTTGGAAAGACTGAATTTTTATACACATTTAGAAAGAAATACAAGTGTCCTAGGACAATTAGGGACGAAGTTAGCCCCCCTTTTTTAATGCACATGTTTTTGCAAAATAATTTTGCAGTATTTAGAATTATTTTTTGTCATTTTTTTTAATTAAATTAATAGTATAAATTTTCTTCTTTCATAAACTATCCAAAGTATTAGCGTAACTTCATCATTTTCTGACTTATAGAGTTGCAAAAAAATTAATTTGGGATAAACAAATTAAATACCTTTTAAACTATTTGACCAATTGCTTTGAAATTTGGGGTATGATTTAAGCACCAGAAGTCTCACCAATCCATGTAATAAGAACGTTCTAAGTTAATTTTTACATAAGTTATGAATATTTATAAAAACTCAAAATGTATGATTTATTTTGCATTTTTCTAAGCAACCAATAAGGATAGACAGACATATTCAGCGAACGCCATATTGAAGTTTTTTATACGATTTATGAGCTTCTTACTCTCAAATTTGTTTAAAATACTTAACTTTTTGGTTATAGACGAAAAAACGAAAATTTACCGTTTTTGATCTTCATTTGTTTATAACTATCTGTAGTGGTGTATCATCAAGGTATCCCGAATAAAGTACGTGCCTCCTAGTGGCGGGATACGGGCAACAATACATTGGCTTATAGGGCAGTCCTTACAGTAGGGATCCTGGCCTATACAGAAAAATGCGGGCGGGTGTGGGGTAATACTGCACTTTGGTTGCATTGGTGGTGTATTGGCTAAACGTGTAAGGCAGGGTATGGTGCTGATAGAAAAGTCATTCAGGCATCAAATATCCAAAAAATCTTTTCAGGCCATAATAATGAAAAGACCTTATCCAACGCAATAAAAACTTATACTGAAATGATGGCATCTCCTGAGGTAAAATGTTCCGGAAGTAAAATGAGCCTCCGTTCGGATCTCCGGGTGAAAAATATCTCAGGGGGAACACCATTACAGGTTAGAAAAATCAGGATAGGGTCTTGGAATCTTGGTAGTCTTACAGGTAAGAGTCTGGAGTTAGTGGATGCGCTCAAACGAAGAAGAGTTCAAATTGCTTGTATTCAAGAAACTAGGTGGAAAGGACAAAGGGCGAAAGAACTAGGTGAAGGATACAAATTGTGGTATGTAGGGAGTAGTAACACTAGAAATGGAGTTGGTATAATTGCTGATAGTGAAATGAAAGATAACGTAGTAGAAGTTGTAAGAACGAGTGATAGAATGATGTTAGTGAAATTTGTAATTGATAAAGAGGTATTGAATGTTGTGTGTGTGTGTGCTCCCCAAACAGGTCTGGGTGAGAATGAAAGAAGAGCTTTCTATGATCAATTAGGAGACGTACTGAGTGATATTCCAGCAGAGGAGAAAGTTATAATAGCAGGTGATTTCAATGCACATGTGGGCCAAACCAAGACAGGATATGAAACAATACATGGGGGATTAGGCTTTGGAACTAGAAATGAAGCTGGAGATGACATGCTTGAATTAGCAACAGCATTGGATATGGCGATTGTTAACACATTCTTTAAAAAGAGAGAAAGTCAACTTATTACCTACAAAAGTGGACAACATCAATCCCAAATAGACTACTTCATGATAAGGAAAGAAGACATACGTGAATGCAAGGACTGCAAGGTAATAGTTAGTGAGACAGTAAGATAACAACATAAGCTGCTTGTTCTGGACATCGAAGTAAAAAGCGAAACTAAACAAAAATATCGGAGAGGACCACAAAAAATCAAGTGGTGGCTGCTAAAAGATGAGAAAGAAGGTCTATTCAGGAGAAGAATAGTAGAAAAAATATGTTGGAACATGAAAGGTAGCCCTAATACAATTTGGAGAAAAATGGCCAGTAATATTAGAGAGACTGCTATTGAAATATTGAAATACTTGGGAAAACGTCAGGAAAAAAGTTTGAGGATAAAGAGACTTGGTGGTGGTCAAACGAAGTACAAGGAAAAATAAAAGAGAAGAGAAAATTATATAAAAAGTCTCAAGAAACCAGATCCGACACAGATCTTCAAAACTATATGGTGGCGAAAAAGGAAGCGAAAGTAGCAGTAGCAAAAGCCAAAGCAGAAGCGTATTCAAACCTATACGATCAACTTGATACCAGGGAAGGCGAAACGAAGATATATAAAATAGCCAAACAGAGAGCAAAGAAAGCAAAAGATTTTAATCAGATTAGATGTATCCGAGATGAAAATAACAAAATAATAGTTCACGAAAGGGATGTCAAAAAGAGATGGAGAAAATACTTTGACAGCTTATTAAATGAAGAATTTGACAGACAGCCTGTAGAGCCAACGGAGACAGTAGCAGCAATGGTCACCAAAATAACAAACGAGGAAGTGGCTCAAGCTCTTCAAAAAATAAAGAAAGGAAAAGCGGTAGGACCAGATGATATTCCTGGGGAAGTATGAAGAGCATTGGGAGAGACAGGAACTAGGTGGCTAGCAGGTCTATTTAATAGAATTATGGAAGTTGGACAAATGCCAGACGAATGGAGAAGTAGTATACTGGTACCTGTTTACAAAAACAAGGGAGATATATAACAATGTACAAACTACAGGGCTATAAAACTGCTTAGCCACACCATGAAAATATGGGAAAGAGTAATTGCTGGACGGATACGTGAAGAGACCGAAATATCCGAGAATCAATTTGGCTTTATGCAGGGTAGATCAACAACAGATGCAATTTTCATTATAAGGCAGTTGATGGAAAAATACAGGAGTAAAGAAACAAACGCTCATATGGTATTCATTGATCTTGAGAAAGCATATGATAGAGTTCCTCGAGAGATTCTGTGGTGGGCACTCAATAAGAAAGGAGTCACTGGTGAATATGTAAAGATTGTGAGGGATATGTATGAGGGAGTAACGACTAGTGTTAGGACAGGTGTGGGAGAGACTGATAAATTTCATGTGAAAGTAGGATTGCACCAAGGCTCTGTGCTTAGTCCGTATTTATTCTCATTAGTTTGGGACCAGATAACAGCGAAACTACAGGGTAACATTCCATGGTGCTTAATGTATGCTGATGATGTCGTGTTAGTAGGAAATAGTGAAAGAGACTTAGAACAAAAACTGGAACAGTGGAGACAAGCTCTGGAGGAAAAAGGTTTAAAACTTAGTAGGACAAAAACAGAGTATTTGGAATGTTCATTTAAAGATGGAGTTACTACAAATAAAATGGTATCTTTGGATGGTGAAGTGATTGTGAAAAGCAATAGTTTTAAGTACCTAGGATCGGTATTGCAGAGTAATGGGGAAATAGATGGAGATGCATGCAGCAGAATTAGGGCTGGATGGATGAAGTGGAAAGAAGCAAGTGGTGTGTTGTGTGACAGAAAAATGCCAATGAAGCTGAAGGGAAAATTCTATAAAACAGCCATAAGACCGGCTATGATGTACGGAACTGAATGTTAAGCAGTGAAAAAGAAAGAGGAACAACGAATGCATGTGGCGGAAATGAGAATGCTTAGATGGATGAGTGGAGTGACAAAGAAGGATAAAATTAGAAATGAGTATATTAGGGGAAGTCTAGGTGTGGCACCAATTGATGCCAAAATGAGAGAGCATAGGTTAAGATGGTTTGGTCATGTTCAACGTCGAGACGTTCATCACCCAATGCGAAGAATAGCTGAAGTGCAGATTCCTGGAAGGAGTAGGAGAGGAAGACCAAAGAAGACCTGGGGGGACACGATAAAGCAGGACATGTTGGTAAAGGGGATTCACATTGATATGACCCAAGATAGAGTTGTGTGGAGAAATGCAATTAGGGAAGCCGACCCCGCATAGGGATAAGGCAAAGAGAATGATGATAATGATATGTATATCATCAAGATCGGCTGCAGGAAACATATAGGTTATTAATATAGATGTCCATACTACTCAAAAAATTTGGTTTCGGCCTGGGGGGGTTGTGTGATCAACAGGTTATTTTTTTCCTTATTTCTCTGAACTAAATACGGTTTCTTTGATATTACACTATTTATTACTTTGTTAGTTATTAAAAATTTAACAAATAGAAAATCACTATTTTTTAATATAAATGAAAAGAAATCTACAAAACGATGGTCCAGAAACCAGAGAAAGAATTCAATATTTAACTTTCTTAGTTTGAAATATTTGTTTGTCTTTGTCATAGTGAATGTACCTACGCTACCTGAAAACAAAAAGTACCGAAAGTAACGAGCATAAAGTACCGGATATTGATAGATACTTTGAGTGTTTCAGCCATTATTATTGTGAACTACATAAACATGTTTATCGAGTTTTGATATTGTTTGTGTATACATAATTTGTTTTTATTGCAATATGAATTCAGAAAAGGAAAGAATTTTTCCTGCCTTTTTTAAGTACAAATAAAAATAAATTCGTTTTAGATAGCGAAATAATTATACAATTTAGACACTGCTAAAAAAACGCATGAAACGTAATAAAGGGAATGTAAAAATGCTCTTAAAATTTCATATATTTCAAAGTAGCGCATATGAGAATTCGGCTGGTATCGGCTATAAACGCTTGTAGCCAGGACCCTGAACTGCTGCCCCGAGATGCAAGTCAGCGTGTCTGCATGTGAGGCGTGAGGGAAAAGGGAAAAGACTTTTAAAAGTTGTGTGAGTTTGAACATGGTTTGTGTTTATTTTGATTAATTTATAATGCTGTTATTTTTACCTGTAAAGTATGGTTTTGTGAGAAAAAACTGGCGATGTATTTCTTAATGTAAGTTTAGTTTCTTTTTATGTAAATTTAATTTAGTTTAGTTATAAAATAATGATGGCGATGGCTAAAATAACAAACTTTATTTACTTAACCTATCTTTCTGGTTATGTCTAATATGTACACCGACCACGGGAGGCATAAGCTGTTTTTTTTCAGCTTTAATGAATGATGAATAAATGTTGATCGGATGAAACAAATTATTTATTGATAGCTTTTTACAATGTGTAGTTACGTGTTAAGCCTTTAAGAGGAAACAGTAGCGACCAACAGGTAGCAAAAACGCGTTCCAAGATTGCGGCTGTAATTTTGAATATTTTTTCAAGATATTTGGCACACGTATTCGTAATATAATAAAGAATGGCGGTACAGAGCCCAATTTGAAAAATGTATTAATAGTGGAAATTACTCTGTAATTAAATACAGTATTAAAAAAACGAGCCTGTACCGCCATTAAGAAGAACAAAAAAATACACTTTCTTCAAATAAACTTTTTTATCCGATGCCTAGATTTTGTGTCATTTTGGAACTACTAAAATTTTTTATTTCATTAGTAGTTCCAAAATGACACAAAATCTAGGCATCGGATAAAAAAGTTTATTTGAAGAAAGTGTATTTTTTTGTTCTTCTTAATGGCGGTACAGGCTCGTTTTTTTAATATTGTATTTAATTACAGAGTAATTTCCACATATAAATATATTTTTCAAATTGGGCTCTGTACCGCCATTCTTTATTATATTACGAATACGTATGCCAAATATCTCGAAAAAATATTCAAAATTCCAGCCGCAATCTTGGAACGCGTTTTCGCTACCTGTTGATCGCTACTGTTTCCTCTTAAGGCTGTTCCTCACGATTCTGAGCATAGCTAAATTCCAATGTAAAAGTTTAAACAAAATAACGCAAAAACTATGGCAGATATTGAGATAATTCTTTTTTTATATGAAAGGTATTAAAAAGTTCTAGTGCACTATTTGCTTATCAATTATTAAATTGTTTAAACAATATGTTTTTTTTTAACTTTTTTGCTTAAAATTAACGTAAAAAAATTTAAATTTAAATACGGCACTAGAGAATTTTTCCCACTTTCCGAATCTGTTTTTGTTTTTAACATAAAGGGTAACACAAAGCAGCTGTTTTGTTTAAACTTTTTTAAAAATCTCAAAGTTTTGCTAAAAGGTATCTCTTTCGGCCGTCATTCTGTCCTTGTTGTCGATATCCAGCCCGCGGCCAGCCAGCAGGTAAAGGAACCCTGTCGGTAGGATTATCAATAATGTTATTACAGGTACAAAAACGAATTAGTGCTTATGAATGGACAAAGATTATTTAGGCTTTTGACAAAATTGTTATTATAATTTTTATTTCAAAACACCCTCTAAAGAAAGATTACACAATTCTATATTTATAAATGTAATTTCATTTTATCGATCTTGCTCATGATGCTACTCAAATTCTTATAATACGTGTTACTTGTATAAACTTTTTCATTATACAGGGTGTCCCGAAAAGAATGGTCATAAATTATACCACACATTCTGGGATCAAAAATAGTTCGATTGAACCTAACTTACCTTAGTACAAATGTGCTCATAAAAAAAGTTACAGCCCTTTGAAGTTACAAAATGAAAATCGATTTTTTTCAATATATCGAAAACTATTAGAGATTTTTTATTGAAAATGGACATGTTTCATTCTTATGGCAGGAGCATCTTAAAAATAAAATTGTAGTGAAATTTGTCCAACCCATAACAGTTTTATGGGAGCTTTGTTCCCTTAAACCCCCCCAAACTTTTGTGTACGTTCCAATTAATTCATTATTGTGGTACCATTAGTTAACCACAACGTTTTTAAAACTTTTTTGCCTCTTAATATTTTTTCGATAAGCCAGTTTTGATCGAGATGCGGCTTATTTTTTAATATATTTACATAAAAATTTTATGGGGGTTTTGTTCCTTTAAACCCCCCAAATGTTTGTGTACGTTCCAATTAAACTATTATTTTGGTACCATTAGTTAAACACAGTATTTTTAAAACTTTTTTGAGTCTTAGTCTTTTTTTGATAAGTTATGTTTTATCGAGATGTGGCTTCTTTTTCAAAATATACCTAAAAATGTAAATTACAAATAAATTTTCAGATCATTAACAGGTCTCTATAATCGTACTTAACCATATACCAATATGTGGTGGATTCGAGAAATATTCAAAATATTTCGATAAACAGTGGCTTATCGAAAAAGTACTGGGAGGCAAAAAAGTTTTAAAAACATTGTGTTTCACTAATGGTGTCACAATAATAATTTAATCGGAACGTACACAAAAGTTTGGGGGGTTTAAGGGAACAAAACTCCCATAAAATTTTTATGGGGTGCACAAATTTCACTTTAATTTTTATTTAAGATGTTGCTGCCATAATAATATCACATGTCAATTTTCAATAAAAAATCTCTAAGAGTTTTCGATATATGAAAAAAAATCGATTTTCATTTTGTAACTTCAAAGGGCTGTAACTTTTTTTGTGTGTACTATTGTATATAGGTAAGTGAGGTTCAATCAACCTATTTTTGACCCCAGAATCTGTGGTATAATTTATGACCAATCTTTTCGGGACACCCTGTATATATTATCATGTATAATATGATATGCATAATCCGTTTAGAATTTAGAACGTCTTTCGACGTTATCCGATCCCATTTTTCATTCAATTCGGCTGTTCCATTGATCTTCTCTAAGTTCTTTGGATTTGGAGCTCATTGAGTTTCTTATTCTTTTCATCCATGTGCCATGTTCTCTTAGGTATTTCTCTCTTCTGTATTCCTGTAGGTGACAATGCAATTACTTGTTTCGGAAGTCTACTGTTTTTCATTCGTTGGACATTTCCGAACCATTTGAGCTGCTTTCGTTGTCTGTCATCCATGACTGTACCTTGTATCCTCATGCGTGCTCTAATTTCTTCATTTCTTATCCTCTCCCGTTTCGAAATTACGGCACTACAGCCCAAATTGAGCCCTGGCCTCCTTTATTTTTTGCCTCCACCCTTGCCTGTCTGTGGCTGCTCTTCTCCATACACGGACTCCTAAAAGGACTTGTGCGTCGCTATTTACTATGTCTTCCCAGCGCTTTCTTGGCTTTTCAACCGGTCTCTTTCCCAGCATTTTAGCATTCTGTGCTCTTTTTGGTCGCCTATCCTCTCCCATTCTTATCACATGTCCGGCCCATTGCAATCTTTGTATTCTAATGAAGTCTGACAGGGGTGTTTCCTTATAAAGTTGAGAAAGCTCGTTGTTGTATCTACTTCTGAAGATTCCATTTTCCCTCACAGGTCCTAGTGTCCTCCTCAGTACTTTCCTTTCGAATGTGTCGAGCTTGTTTTTGGATGTTTCTTTCAGGACCCAGGTTTCACTTCCATAGCATGTTATTGGTCGAATTAAGGTTTTATAGATTCTCATCCTTGTATTTCGGTGGACACTTTTAGACCGAAATATATGGGAGAGGGCAAAATAAGCTCTGTTTGCCTGCGTTATTCTCTTCCGTATTTCTCCATCTTCTAATCCGTCGGCATATATTCAATTTCTACTCCCAGGTATGTAAACTTTTCAACCGTTTCAATGTCATCTTTATGTATAATGTTTTGTGGGATTATATTTCTTCTCCTCTGAGTCATTATTTTTGTTTTTTCTGTGTTAATTTCCAGACGTTAGCGAAGTACTTAGCGTTCGTCTTATTACATCCATTTCCGCGGCTTCTGTCTTTCTTATATTTCTCTCTGTTAATCGCCTCATTTCACAATCGTATAAAAGCATGCTTTTTACCAGTTTCATAGATATTAAATTATATATTTTCTGTTATTTTCTTGTTCCAGAGCAAGGCATCTTATAGCTTTTTTTGCTTTTCTTTGTTTTGTACATTGAGGAAATTTATGCCGCTTTCCATTAGCTGGGAACGGGGTATCCATTTATACACATATTAACAATCTTTGTAATCAGTCGAATTAGTTTTTTGGTGCCACATATATAAGGAGTTCAGTTCGTCGTCTATTGATTCAATGTAATCAATCACCTTGCTTAGCAGTTTTCTGTTTCCGTGAGAACATATATTTCATATGTTTTCATTCTGGTGAGATGTAGAGTAACATTATGTTGTTTTATATGCCATTAGATTAAAGTGAAAACTTAGTCTTTAACATATATTTAATATATTATATTCAATTTTACATTTTCCATATATTTAACTATCAGTTCATGTTTGTTATTGATTTCGTGTATATTTCATGTTCCTAAATTCATTATCCGTTTCAATTCGCCCAGCAGTTATGTAGGCAGAGATTTCAAATTAATTTTAATCATAATTATTATAGGCTATGCTTCATAGACATAATTTTGGGAGCATGTCAGCTGGAACCTGAAAGGAATGTGTGTATTCTACGGCAGAACCCATAGTAGAAGAATCTACAGTCGAAGAAGACTCTAGAGCTATCCATAAACATAAAAACCACAAAGCGCAGGAACCAACACTGTATCTGCAAAATGTTTGAAAAATAGAGGAGACACACATGCCTTTCGTAAGCTGATTTGCCAAACTGGAAAGAAGATCAATTACCAACCTCCTGGAAGGAGAGTGTTATCATTCCGATACTCAAAAAGGTGATAAATGATGAGATGGATTGCACAAACTATAGAGGTATAGTTTGTGCTATACCTCTAGGCAGTTAATGGATAAATACTGGGAATGCATCAAGACACTACACCAGCTTTTTATAGATTTTAAGCTGGCATATGATAATAGTATACGAGTGGAACTGTGGAATGCCATGGTAGAACTATGAATACCAAAGAAATTGATGAATATCACAAAAGCATATATATGTAGACGGAGTTATGAGTGCTGTAGAATTGAAGGAAAATAGTCGACATTCTTTACAATCAACGGTAGTCTCAAACAGGGAGATACCTTATCCTCACTTCCCTTCAGTATCGCTTTGGAGCGTATTGTGAGGAAAACGAGCACAGAAACACTCCTCGCATTATATTACATTATCCTCACATTATATACCTATAACAAAAGTGCTTCGCATTATACTAGCTTTCACCGATTAGGCGATTATATAGATATCGTAGTAGGAAATACAACGATCAGTGTCAAGGAAGACTTTATTAGACTGAGAAATTCCGCAAAATAATCCGAGGAATAAATGAGGATAAAACAAAATATATAGCTACAACATGAACGGGGCGCATATTTACAGATGCTTGCGTGTGTAGACACCAGGGTGTTGAAATCAGTTAGGGTTTGGAGAAACGGTACATTTACAGTTGCTAGCGCGTGATGACACCACGGTGTTGAAACCAGTTAGGGTTTGGAAAAACAGTACGTGTACAGACGCTAGCGTGTGTTGACACTAGGGTGTTGAAATCAGTTAGGGTTTGTAAAAACAGTACATTTACAAATACTAACAGATTTGGACACCAGAGTGTTGAAACCAGCTAGCTTTTTTAGTGGTTATACATGCATAGATGCTAACGGCTATTGACTTTGATTTTATATACCTACTGCTGTGGAAAAATATTTAAGTGATTTAGGTATTAGTAAATAATTAAACGTTGTTGGGATATAAACAATAATATATTAACACAAAAAACAACATAAAAAATAATGTTGTTCTGAAGCTATGTGCTTGTGGCATTTTTATAATTAACTATTTAGATGGGAAATAAGCCACAATTAAATTAAAAAAATAATTTTATTAGCGGTTCGACGCCCAAATCGGGTGTCGTTGTCAAAATACAAAATACGTACTACTAAATTAAACAAAAATGTTGTTGTTTAGTAAAAAATACTTTAAAATGTATAATAAATGTATGAATTGCCAATATAAATGAGTCAGATTAAAAAAATTATTAGTACAATTTTTTACTAAGCAACAACATTTTTGTTTAATATTCAGGGTGTTTGGTAAAGAATGGGCCATAGCTTAACCTCAGGTTCCCGAGGTTAAAATAGGCCGATTTAAGCTAACTTACCTTATTACAAAGTTTATAATAAGCGAGATACAGGGTGTCAAAGTTAAACTTTTTTTTTATTTATTATTGAATCTTTCCTGACAGATATGAGATAACAACATGAAATTTGGTATGTGGGGTTTTTTTGGGCCGAGAAAACTAAATTCCCTACCAAAAATTATATATTGCCCAGAGGGCGCCACATACACCTTTCAGAACTTATTTATTACGTTAAATTTTTTTTATCCCTCACTCTGTATAATTTTGACATTAAAATTTTTATTCTCCTATTAGTTTTACTTAAAAAAGCTATACTTCTTTCATCTCTCTAAACTCAACGGTTTTCGAGATAAACGCATTTTAAATCTGCGATACACCATCATTTTTAGCATAATCTCATTGTAGTTACACCCGAAAAATAACTTAAAACCATAATAATTGTGCCAGTTCTCAAATTTATGGCATTGCATCACAAATTTCATTTGAAGAAATTTGCGATACATTTTTGGATAATTTTATGGTTTTAAGTTATTTTTCCGATGTAACTACAATGATATTATGCTAAAAATTATGTTGCACCGCAGATTTAAAATGCGTTTATCTCGTAAACAGTTGGGTTAAGGGAGATGAAAGAGGTATACATTTTTTAAGTAAAACTAATAGGGGAATACAAATTTTAATGTCAAAATTATACGGAGTGACGGATAAAAAAAATGGAACGTATTAAATGAGTGCTGAAAGGCGTATGTGGCGCCCTCTGGGCAACACATAACTTTTGGTAGGGAATTTAGTTTTCTCGTCCCGAAAAACCTCCACATACCAAATTTCGTGTTGATGTCTAATGCCTGTCAGGAAATATTCAATAATAAATAAAAAAAAAGTTTAACTTTGACACCCTGTATCTCGGTTATTATAAACTTTGTACTAAGGTAAGTTAGCTTAAATCGGCCTATTTTAACCTCAGGAACCTGAGGTTAAGCTATGGCCTATTCTTTACCAAACATCCTGTAATAGTATTTTTTATTTTGACAACGACACCCGATTAGGGCATCGAAACGTTAATAAAATTATTTTTTTCAATTCAATTGTGGCTTATTTCTCATCTAAATAGTTAATTATACAAATTCCACAAGCAAATAGCTTCAGAGCAACATTATTTTTTATGTTGTTCTTTTGTGTTAATATATTATTGTTTATATCCCAACAACGTTTAATTATTTACTAATACCTGAATCACTTAAATATTTTTCCACAGCAGTAGGTATATAAAATCAAAGTCAATAGCCGTTAGCATTTATGCATGTATATTAATTACTAAAAAAGCTAGCTGGATTCAACACTCTGGTGTCCAAATCTGCTAGTATTTGTAACTGTACTGTTTTTCCAAACCCTAACTGGTTTCAACACCCTAGTGTCAACACACGCTAGCGTCTGTAAACGTACTGTTTTTCCAAACCCTAACTGATTTCAACACCGTGGTGTCAATACGCGATAGCATGTGTAAATGTACTGTTTTTCCAAACCCTAACTGATTTCAACACCCTGGTGTCTACACACGCAAGCATCTGTAAATATGCGAACGGGGCAGCGAGACAGAATAGGGCAAAACGTTACAATGCACCAGAACAACTTTGAAAGGAAAGGGTTCATCAGTTTAAACATTTGGGAGCTACGATCACATCTGATAATAACATTACTCATAAACAATGATTAACAACAAAATACAAAGTGCCAATCATTGTTGGTTTGCGTTACAAAAAAATATTGAAATTAGATTATGTATCCAGTTGTACGAAAATAAGCATCTACCATTCTGTAATAAGACCTAAATGACGAATGCCTGTGAAACATGGACAATAACAAAAATTAAAAATCGAAAAAAGAAGAATTCTTAGAGGAATATATGTAGCAGTTCAGGATGGCACCAGAGAACTTTAGACAGTGAGAACCAACCAAGAATTGAAAGAATTATATAACCAACCAGATCCTATATAGTTAAAATAATAAAGTCACAAAGACTTATATGTCAATAGGCAAGAGTATCGTGTCGCCACATTCTCAACATTTCACAAAAATGTATTACATTTCCAAGCCTTAATCAACGTTTAAATTAAGACAGCCAATTTGTCCTTAAAAAAAATGACCTAAAAACAAAAGAAAATATAAGACATTATATTTAAAAAAACCCAACTCAGCAATACCGTGACCTAAAAATATCATGCTGTACGCTGTACCTATCTAATTTTGTTTTATTTAAAAATTTGAAATCTAAATTAATATTGTTCTCGAAAATATAACTTTGCACGTTTCTACAATAATTTACAATGTACATTCTAATTACCTACCCATAATCCCACTGAAGAAAAGAATGACCACAAGTTAATCGTTTTATTGTTTAGCTTCTTAACTGCCACCCAGGGGGTGTCCGGTTTGTCTATCGGCTCGATAACAGGTGAACAGAATTTTTGATCTGGGCTTTCTGCACGTAAACGTTTACGTGTAGAAAGAAATTTTTGAGAGAGAGGATATTCACCGTTATGTTTTAGAAGGAATGGCCTTAAGCATAGGCATGTGTAGGATCTTTTCGTATGGGTGCCTAGGCTGTGAGTTTAAGTAAGGTGACCAACTATTTTTTGTTCAAAAAGAGAGTACACTTTGCAAGTACCTACAGTGATACAGATATTAGGAGGTTTCGCTTATAACGAGGTACATTAGGTGTCCCATGAAATTCCTATTGAACTATAACCCTCTATAACGAGGAATATTTGGTTATAACGAGGAAAAATGAAACCGAAGAATATGGTTTTTACCTGTTTTTAGGGCAGTAATGGCTATAAATAAACACCCCAACTGGCTGTATATAAAAATTCCTAACATCTGTGTTATTATCGAGGCAAGTGCTGTAATATGCTTCGCCGCCTGCAATAAACTTCTTCTTTATTAGGTGTTGATGGTCGACCTCAGCAATGAAAAAATTTGGTCATCGTAAATTGTAAAATTCCTACAATATTCAATATCGGTCGATAGCTAAACAAGAAGGAAAAAGTTTATTACCGGCGGTGGAATTCATTACGGCACTGGCCTCAATAAGCACACAGATGTTGGGCATTCCTGTATACAGGCAGTTATGGTATTTATTTATGGCCATCACCACGCCAAAAACAGGTAAAGAAACATATTCTTAGATTTCATTTTTCTTCATTAGGTATAACCAAAGATGCCTCGCTTCATTAGGTATAACACCAAAGAGGTGTTATCGTTCAATAGAAATTTCATGTGACATCTATTAGGTATAACCAAAGATGCCTCGATTCATTAGGTATAACACCAAAGAGGTGTTATCGTTCAATAGAAATTTCATGTGACATCTAGTGTACCTCTTTATAAGCGAAACCTCGTAATACCCGTATTCGTTATAGAGAGAGATACTGTATACCTATAGATTTTTAGAAGGTTCTAAAATGTATATGAGGGGTACTTAGCTGATGTACTTCAGGTACTTAGCTGATAAAGTACTTCCGGTTGAAACGCTAAAACCGAAAGTTCGAGGTCAAATTTCTCACTTTTAATACAATTTTTGGGTTATAACTTATAACTCGTTATCTCATTTGTCATTCTATCTGTTTTATTAACGGGGGAGTTATATTCACGGATATACGGACGGGCAGACAGGCATGAACCAGAAATATTTATTTGTTCTCGTCTTCCTAAGGCGCGTCGAATAATATATCGCTTGAACTATTTCAGCGACTTTAAAACAATACTTCTGGTTACAACTCTAAAACCGGAAGTCTTTAATACCATCCTTGGTTTATAAGCTTTCATTCGACACCTCATTTGTCATTATATCGCAATCGATTCTTTGAGGATTCAGTTTCAAGATATAGTTAAAAAAATTCCACATTTTATCAAACTTGTTATTAAAGAAACAGTTTGAAAAAGGGCTGCCTTTTTAGTTTATAAACATTTATAATAACTTTATTTGATTAATACTGTTTGATAAGACTTTTGTTCCTGATAAAATTCCTTTAGTTTTTTTTTATCTTAGTTATGCAAATTCGTTGTGGTTTTTCCATTCAATCATGAGAAATTATTATCTCATATGCTGTGTAAAATAACATGGGATTTTTTCAACGACAATATCAATAACGCATATAAATTGAACCAAAACAAATCGCACCTCCGCTCAAAGAGTGTATTAAGGGGATGGGTACGTAGTTTCTGCTCCAATGCTATTCAAATGGATTAATTTTTTTCGAATCCTGAGAAAACTAATAAGTATTTTTGAAAAATTTAAACACAATGAAATATCACGTTATTAGCGAGGGCCGAAAGTCCCTGAGAACTTCTATAATGTTTATTTTAATAAGTAACAGGGGTGAAAAACTAAGAAAAAATTTAGTGTGATTTTTAATTTCAAATGTCTCATTTTAAAATAAACTTTTTATTTATTCTAAAGCAGCGGTTCTCAATCTTTTTGTGTCATGTACCACCAAATACTTTTTATTATTTTTGGTACCACCTAACTGAAATACATATCTAACTAGGTGATCTAATTAACTATAATAGTGGTGCTGATTTTGGCTGTTTTTGCGTTTTGTGTACCACCTCAAAAAATGAAATGTACCACCAGTGGTACATGTAACCACAGATTGAGAACCGCTGTTTTAAAGGACTTTCGGCCCTCGGTAATAATTTAGTCTTCCATTCTGCGTTTAAATTTTTCAAAAATATTTATTGGTTTTTTCAGGATTCGAAAAAAATGAACACAATGTCCGTGGTAATATGTTCCAAATCTATCTTTGTCATACAACGCACTCAGTCGAATAGAATATTTATTGTCAGCTATCTATTGTCAGTCAGACAGTGACAATCAGTGACAATTTTAAATATTTGACGTGGCATCGGGAATATTTTGAGTTGTTGATTAAATAATATTGATAGTGTATTTGATAAATAATTGATTTAAGACGTGAACTTAATAAAAAGTTATTTATTGTTTATTATTTATGAAAGATCCAAAGCAGAGAATATACCTACCAGGATATATTTAGTGATCCAATTATTTTGTTGTTAAAGATGTTCAAAGTTGTAAGCGTTTCATAGTAACAATATATTATTAAAAAATCACTTGATCACTTTTCCTCTTTTCTCGATTGGTTATTAGTTTTTGTTGTACAGTAGATAAATGATTACAATCACTGAATACTTGGTTAGTGTATAAAATTATATTAATTAACTGAATTAATAATTAAGGCAATTAATTATACAAATAACAGTTATCCAAGAACTTTCAAAAGCCATTTTTAAAGTTAATGATGACATTGTCAAGTAAAGTTTACATATCCATACCAGTGAGAATTTTACTACACGTAATTTGCCGTGTAAAGACAGAAAAAGTAGGGATAGCCGTAAAATATTTGCGAATTATGTACCGATGGCCTTAAGTCAAAAAAGCAAAGTTTCGAGAAATCGATGTTTAAAGTTTCTCCTACAACATTTTCGGGTTTAATTCAAAAACTATTAAAATTAGTATAACTATTTTAGTCAGTTATATAGTATAGTATCGAGATGTGGGCCATAGAACAAGCTATTAATTATAATTGTAGAATAGATTCGAGATATAGACAACTAATACATAATATACATGCAAAAATATCTGGCAACACGGTAATTTCTCGGAAACCGCTAAAACGATTTTTATAGATTTTGGTGGATAGGGGCCTTCTAATGCGGTTGATATAATAGTGGTAATTACATTGTTGTCAGATCTTCCGTTTTTCTGGAAATCTAATGAACTTTTTTATTTTAAATGGAACAGTCTGTATATTTTGTGCGTTTTGAAGTCCTTAAGAAATACTAATTATTTTTCATGTTATATTGCCTATACCTAAATGCCATAATTTCGGAGTTATTGCTACATTTATTAAAAAAAAAAATTAAATTATAAAAATCAATTTTTTTCGGTTCGGGTAGAAATTATTTTAGGTTCGCTGGATCATTGGGAACAAAAAGGTCTTTGGTAATTTTTCTCTAAAATTTATCGTTTTCCGAGTTATAAACAATTTAGAACTGAAAAAAAAAATCGAAAAATGACGATTTTCTAGGTTAAAAAAAAACAAGTAAAAAATATTATTTTTAGAACTATAAAGTATCTAAATTCAAGCTCAAACCTTATTTTATTAGCTACCGATAATTAATTTTCTCTTATTTCATTTTAAAATATTGTTCTTTAGTTGTTAATGCAGCCCGATCACCCGTCCTCTCATATGCGCTTCATTAATAATAAAAAAAAACAATGTTTTAGAATAAAACGTGCCAAAAATTCATACAGGAAGCTGATAAGGATTGAGCTTGAATATAGGTACTTCGTGGTTTCAAAAATAATATATCTTACTTGTGTTTTTGAACCTAGAAAATCGTCATTTTTCGATTTTTTTCAGTATTAAATTGTTTATAACTCGGAAACTAATAACTTTACAGGAACATTACAACAGACCCTTTTTGTTCTCAATGATTCAAAGAACCTAAAATAATGTCTACCCAAGCCGAAAAAAAATTGTTTTTAATATTTTTGTTTAATTTTTTTTTTAAATGTGGCAATAACTCCGAAATTATGGCATTTAGGTATAGGAAATATAACATGAAAAATAGTCAGTATTTCTAAAGGACTTCAACAAAACTTAAAAAATATACAGGGTGTTCTATTTGAAATAACAAAGTTCATTAGATTTCGAGGAAAATGGAAGACTTGACAACAATGCAACTACCACTATAGTATCGGCCGCCTTAGAAGACTCTTACCGACCAAAATCTATAAAAATCTTTCTAGCAGTTTCCGAGAAATTACCGTGTTGCCAGACTTTTTCGCAACCCTGTATATGAAAATGCAACTATGATAGTCCAACTAGACGAAAATACAAATCCCATCCCCATTAAGAGAGGCGTGAAACAAGGAGACGTAATATCGCCAAAGCTTTTCAACCTAGCCCTAGAAGACGTCTTCAAAACGACAAATTGGTCAACCTATGGCAGTGGTCGGCAAACTTTTTAGCCAAAGAGCCAAATATGAACAGTACAACAATTTAAAAAAAAATTGGAGCCAAATCTGCTTGTTCAGCTAACTTTTATTACACTAAACAAAGCTAAAGGGTCTAGTCGATTAAGATAGTGAAAAATGTTCCCAGCGATATGCCAAAAAAACTACATTTTCTACATCAAAAATATTCGACCAAAAATTTTTTTAACCCCAAGCCCCATCCATAACCTTCCAAAAAATTAAAACGTGTTGTTTCGTTTTTTGGCAATATCTTACTATCTAATCATCGTAGAAATAGGGATGTTCACTAATTTTTAAATATAATTAAATTCAATAGATTACAAGGTATATAAAAACGTAACAATCATAAAACTGTTTAAAAATGTATATTTTTTAAGATAAATGAGTTCATAATGTTGATTTTCTTGGAGGCTAGAAAAACGGTACCCTGCAGCGAGGCTACGGTCTGTGACGTCAGCAGTCGTAACGTCTTTGATCGACGACCAGTTTTGTATACTTATTTACTCAGTGTATTTGAATGTGCGCAGTTTTTTACGTATTTAATTATTAAAAATAAAGCCAAATAAGTGATGTTTTGTTCCTGGGTGTGTAAATACGTCAAAAAACAGTTCTGACAAGATTTTTATTACCGTTCCACCCAATTTAAAACAGAAAAAGAAATGGTTTTTTTGCAGCTAGAACTTAAAATAACTAACTTAAAGAACTAACTTAAAGAACTAACTTAATAAAATATTATAGAAGTTTTCCATAGACTTTCGGCCCTTGGTAATAATGTAATTGTTCTTTCTGCATTTACATTTTTCAAAAATACTTATTAGTTTTCTCAGGATTCGAAAAAATGAATGAATTTAAATAGCATTGGACCAAGATTTTGCGCCTACCCCCTTAAAGAGTAAATGAAAAAGTTTCGGGACCTCAAATTTGTATTCCTTAAACTGGAATATTCCTAAAAACGGGATTCTAATAATACATACAGTAAAAGTAAACCTTGAAATAACTACATGTGGATGTAGGTATGAATTTATATTATATTAAAATCATTAATAATTTAGTAAAAAGATTGGTTGAAATGAAAATGTATAATACATAAGTTCAAAAATATTTTTTACCTTGGAACAGTTGTCAACTCGAAATACGAAACAACCGAAATAGTCCTGTCGCCAGGGGGGGTACAACGGCCTTCTTAATTCAGATGGACTTACCCAAGTTTTTTTTATGTATTTTGACCCGTAGAACACGAATTTTTTGGGTAACAGTTGATCCGGATGTCGATAAGATTGTTATAAACAAAGAAGTTGAGGAATTACATAACAGCGATTTCTCGCAAAACAAAACATTTTTTTGTATTTTTTGGGTCATTCTAACCAAAAAATGTTCCTACAAGTTTTTTCGTAGGATGCATAGTTTTCGAGATAAATGCGGTTGAACTTTCAAAAAATCGAAAAATTGCAATTTTTGAACCCGAATAACGTTTGAATAAAAAATAAAATAGCAATTCTGCTTACCGCCTTTAAAAGTTTAAGTAAAATTATATCTGTTTTGAATATTTGCATTGCTAAAAATTTATTTTTTGATTGTTAAAAAAAGCTGTAAACACATAGTGTTTCCCGTGCCTAATACATGCGTTTTAATGCATGTTACTTAGAAATAGCCCCGCTTGCACTTTTACCTCCTCTACGTACTCGTTCGATTTTAAATGAGAAATCATTGAAACATCACTCAAGCACTAGGTGTTTATAGCTTTGTTTTAACAATAACATAATACATTTTTAGCAATACAAATAATTAAAACCGATATAATTTGACTTGAACTTTCAAATGCGGTAAGCAGAATTGCTATTTTATTTTTTAATCAAAAGTTTTTCGGGTTCAAAAATTCCAATTTTTCGATTTTTTGAAAGTTCAACCGCGTTTATCTCGAAAACTATGCATCCTACGAAAAAATTTGTAGGAACATTTTTTGGTTAGAATAGCCCAAAAAATACAAAAAAATGTTTTGTTTTGCGAGAAATCGCTGTTATGTGATTCCTCAACTTCTTGGTTTATAACAATCTTATCGACATCCGGATCAACTGTTACCCAAAAAATTCGTGTTCTACAGGTCAAAATATATAAAAAAAACTTGGGTAAGTCCATCTGAATACAGGAGGCCGTTGTACCCCCCCTGGCGACAGGACTAAAATAATATCTAGAGTTGAAAAGGACATAGCAACATTTAACAACATGCATGAGAAATATTTTCACCCATTGCGACATAATATCTCTCCCACTAAAAATGCGGCTGCTAAATGTTATTACTTCCGGTCTTGCTATATGGCGCAGAGGCCTGGACAATAATGGAAACATTAATGAAAAAGCTAGAGGCATTCGAGATGTGGGTGTACCCACGTATCCTCAAAATATCCTGGGCGACCCACACCAACGTACAGGTATTGCGTCGAATGGGAAAACAAAAAGAAATCTCTTTTACAAGTAAGAAACGAAATCTTAAATATTTCGGTCATATCATGAGGCATGATAAATATCGTATACTCCAACTGATAACGCAAGGTAAAATAGAGAGCAAACGCGGACCCGGAAGAAAAGACACTCATGACTTAAAAACTTACGCCAATGATTTGGACAAAAATCGATCGAGTTATTCAGAAACGTCTCAAATGAAATTAAAATTGCCATAATGATAGCCAACGTCCACAACGGACAAGGCACATGAAGAAGAATAAAAATATTTTTAATACACCTAACCAAGGTAAAGTAATAACCAGCCAATGTATGTATACAATATGCATGCGTACAATGCATGCATACAACTTTCTCTATTTTTTTTTGTGGAGTATTAAGCATTTATTTTTTTAGCTTAAAGAAGACATGGAAAATTATATGTAATATACACTCAGTAAAGCTGTGATAGATTTATTTTTTTACAAGATGCCAATAAATCATATACCATTGTTACATCTACACTACAGTCGGTAGTTTATACGAATCGGCTTTCTGAAAACCTTCTTCCATTTTATTTGTTTATTTTTGTAAAACCCAAAATATGTCCTTACAAACAGTCTATCCACTTTAAACTAAACAAATTCACTATAAAACTCCACTTTAACCCTGATAAAACAAGAAGAGAACAAAATAAAATGACCTGAAACGTCAAACAGGTAAACAGTAACACTCTGAGAATGGCGCGCGCTTGGGGTATGCAACTAGTGACGTCAGGCCAATAGAGAAGCGTTCTTGAAATTTAAAATAATGCTAGATTTCTAATAAAGATTTTTTATAGAAAGGCTTTTTCAATTTTGTTGAAATTTTGGACAATTATTCCTAGGGTGTTTCTTAATCGTTTTACATGTTTGAAATGACTTTTTAATTTTTTGTGAACATCCCTATTTCTGCTTTCTTTCGTTTTGTAAGGTTTTATTTACTACAACACTGTATTTTTTACAAAATTTTTGGCGCAATATCCATTTTTTTTAAATGTTTATATGTATAGAAACGACAAGTAAAAGAACAGCAAACGTGAGCTTTTTCAGCTCATCATAAGAATCAGGAATGCTATTCCAAGCATTGAAAATGATCATGTCTTCATTCTCCAGGTGATACAAATCAGACCACTTGTGTTGTGAACATTTTTTTCTTGTCCAATATTACCAATTCAACACAAAGACGTTCGAATTTAGAGCACCATACCTCCTTGTTCTTAAATCCAGAAATTGTATTTCAAAGCTATTAATGCCAATTTCAAAAGGAGAAAATTTCAACTTGGTTATCGTAGCATTAAGAGGATTTTTGACAAATGCCATAGGGTGTAAGTTTGATAAAAGCTAATTTATCAGAATAAGATGTAGAGGTAATATTATTGCGCTTTCCGTGGATATTTCTGCCAGAGCCGCACCTACGGAGCCAAAGAGCCACATGTGGCTCCGGAGCCGCACTTTGCCGACCACTGACTATGGCATTAACGTTAATAGTGTTGCAAAATTCTCGAGCATGAAAAATCGGAGAATATTCTCAAGAATATTCTCGATATGGAGAATTTTCTGAGAATGAACCCTATGACGCGCTTAGGGATATTGTTATAGATGAAATTGGGTATTAAAAATCATGAAATTATAACAAAATTATTTAAAACAGTATTAAAAATCATGAAATTATAACAAAATTATTTAAAACACAACAGTGTTCTTTATATAAAAAAATACAAAAACAACAGAAAACACAAAATTTATTTGATAAAAAAATGAAATTTTCTTCTTAACAGCAAATAATGGATGTGGTGTCTAATCTGCAAAAAGATGAGGCCTCAGATTCAGAATCTATTTATATCATTAGCTCATCCTGGTCATCTACATTCTGCATTTCAATGTACTGATGAGAAGTTGTGGGATTTTGTTTTTCACGAGTCGCCAGCTCAGTCATGAATTAGTCTATGTATAATAATTTTAAATTGTAAGCAATAAAAGTTACCTTACCAGCCCGTTCAGCAGCAAGCCGGTTTCTTTTAGAGGAGTTTCAGTATTTAACCATTAAATACTGAAACTTCTTTTAGTCAATGCTCCATACTATCCACTTCCCCTCCGATAGCACTCTGATGCGCTATAGGGGCTCTCTATCAGTAAAGTGCTTATTATGTGGGAGTCCTGGATACAAGGACTCACAAACGAAATCCTACTCCAATCAATGCAGGTTAGTGACTCTAGTGACTTAGTCTATCGTATATCTAGTGACTTAGTATATCGTATATCTAGTGACTTATCATCGATCTGTACTGCTTGCTCAGGCTCGAGTCCCTGCTCCAGGCTTGGTTTCTTTAAACTTAAAAAGAAGAGTTCTATTCAAAATTGTTTTTATATTCCGATTTAGAATCACTTTCCACAACACACAACTTTCAACAATATGACACTTATTTACTTATACTTGAGTCCTATCCTCCTATCAACCAATGCAAATTCTTTATCGATAACATCGTCGTAAAATTTTGGATTTTCTGATAATTGTTTAATGCACTCTTTTTCAGTGGATAATAGGGCTAACTTGGAAAGTCCGTCTTCGCTTGTGAAATTTATTGTAAAACTTTTAATGCGTTTTAATACTGAAAAACTTCGTTTAACTGATGCACTTGTAGCTGGGATAGTTAGTACCTACTAATTCACACAACTTGACCACTTCACACAGAGACTTATTTAAACCAGTAGTATTCAAAAAATTCAACCGATTCCTAAGTATTTCTTTATCACTAATTTCAGGTGTTTTATAAATGACATTTAACTGAGAATGCAAAGCTAGGATATCAAAAAAATTTAATCGTACTGAATTAAATACCTCTGTGGGAGATTTTGATGAATGATAATTAGACATATTAAAATTACATAATTCTACATATTTTATTTATTTAAAATTTTCAAAGCGATAATTCATTTGTTGTAGAATGTTATCAAAAATTTCGATGTATAATCGTGGATAGGTCTCTCTTTCGCCGACTTTATCAATCATCATTATTTTTCTTTTAGGTTCGAAGCCCATATTTTCAGCTTTATCCGAATTATTTTTAAACAGCTCATTTTTTAATCATCATAAGTCATCAAATTTTCTTATACAAAATGCAATGTCACTTGACTTCGTCTGTAAAATGTCGTAGGTATTATAAAATATCAGTAAAAGGAAAAATCTTAAAATGTCAAATAAAATATTAGTAAAAATATTAAACAAAAAATTGAAATCGAAATTTTCTTTAAGCCATTGTACCTAAATACCTACCCCTTATAGCAGCAGTATGAATAACAGTCTCTGCATCTCGTTTTTGGGGTATCAAAATTCGCGTGAAAGGAACATGACTAACGGGTGAGGGTAGTAAACCCTGACCAAGTTTTGAACGGGACAAATGCATGACAAGCAGCGATTTTGAGATGCGCTTCCGTCAGGAGCGGACTGAGTCGTTGAATTGTGTGAATATTTGAGTCCGTTCGTATGCGATCAATTTTTAATAATATTTCAATGCCTATTGCCTACATAATATGTAGATTACTTAGATTAGAGAAACATTGTTGATAAAATAAATACTAATTAATAATATATGTATTTCCTTGTATGGAAGTATACGGAAGCGGTGCTTCCCCCGCTTCCATGGACTGCACGCCTCTGATACTGACACTGTAAACACCCTAGCTACTAGATGTTTGGGATGCAAAAATATACTAGGTGAATTGACAAAAACAATATACATATTTTTTAAATTATGATAATTTGACCCATATCTACTTTTTATTTTTATTTAGTTCTCACCGAGAATTTTCTGGCACACAATATTCTCTTCTTACATCACTAAACGTTAATGGCAATTAGCTAAACCACTTCATATTCGCTGCCGACATTGTGATTATAGCGAGCTCATTCGAGAAACTGCAAATTATGATGGAGGAACTCGCAAGCAGCTCCCAATACGTCGGCCTAAAAATGAACATGAGAAAACAAAAATAATGACAAACACATATGACCCCAGACGCATAAATGGCAGTGAGGTAGAAAAAGTCCAGGAATATATCTACCTAGGCCAAATCCTGAAACTTAACAGAGAGAACCAAAAAGCGGGAATTACTAGGAGAGCAAGACTAGCATGGGCAGGATTTGGAAAACTTAGTTGGATACTTAAGAACCGCAAAATACCCCAATACTAATAGAAATAGAGACCAAGAGACACTAATAGAAATGAACACCCACAAAATAGATGTATGCGCGCTCTCCGAAACCAGAAGGAGAGGAAAGGGAACTTCAAAATACCAAGATTTACTACTCATATACAGCGGAAAAGACAAGGGGGACTATGCTAGCTCAGGAGTGGGCCTTATAATCCACACGAAATTTGAAAACAGCATAGAGAACATCGAATATATCAACCATAGAATCCTGATGACGACTTTGAATATGGAAAACACTAAACTCCACATCATATCAGTCTACGCACCAGATATAAGTAAACCCGAGGGGGAGACCGAAGACTTCTATAATAAACTACAGGATGTAATCGATAAGATACAGAAGAACGAAAAAATAATTATTCTTGGAGATCTCAATGCAAGAATAGGAAACGACAGCATAGATAATATCAAACAACGATTTAACGAAGATACATTGAACCGTAATGGAGAATACCTGGTTGAATTCTGTACCCAAAATTTGTTGAGAATAAACAACACTTTTTTTCCACACAAACCCCAACACAAATACACGTGGCAAAACACGCAAGGCCAACAATCAACAATAGACTATATAATTACAAATAGAGAAACCATACCTAAACAAATACTAGACGTAAGAGCATTAACATCGCCCAATATCGGATCAGACCATAAAATGGTGCTTGGAAAAGTTTTGCTCAAAATACCACAAAACAAGAAAAAACCACCCAAGTACTTCGAAAAACTAAACATTGAGTCTCTGGAGAACCGAAACACAAAATGGCTGTATAAAAGACGTTTAGAACAAAGATTTGAGATAAACCCAGTAACAACAGGTGAAGGAGTAAATGAGACATGGGCAAAAATAGAATATAATATATTACAAGCCGCAAAGGAAAGCATAGGGGTCAGAAAAATTCACCTGAATGCAACAAAAATATCAAAGCCCTGGTTCAATACTGAAATAAGAGATCTAGCGTATGAGAAGAGGAAAGCATACCTACAATACTGCACTAACAAAACACCAAACAATTACCAACAATACAGAGACACAAGAAATTACATCAATTCTAAGATAAGAAATATAAAAAGGGAATATTGGACACGCTTTACCAAAGAAATGGAACATGATTTGCAAAGAAAAGTTTGGAAAATACTAAAAAACAGGAAAAAACCCATTAACGAATATAGAAGTTTAAATAAAATAGAAGCAGAACAATGGAGCGCCTATATAGAAGAACTATATAAGGAAGATACTATAGTACCTGAAGAAGAGCAAGAAACAGAAAATGAAGACGAATCCAACATAAACACACAACTAGAAATCACAAAAGAAGAAATAAGGAATAACATAAACGTAAATTAAAAAACAAAAAAGCACCAGGACCCGATGGGATACCAAATGAACTCCTGAAATACGGAGGAGAAACCTTAATCGAAAACATAGAGATCCTCTTTCAAGAAATAATATGTAGCCAGCGTGTACCAGACCAGTGGAGGACGAGTATAACAGTACCTATACACAAGAGAGGAAACAGCAAAGACCCTAGCAACTACCGTACCATCACCTTGCTGAGCACAACTCCTAAACTCTTAACAAAAATACTTGCCAATAAAATAAATGAAGAATACACAATTAGTGAGGAACAACAAGGTTTTCGGAAAAATAGGTCCACAATAGACGCCATATTCATAGCCAGACAAATTGCTGAGAAAGCACTGGAATATAATAAACCTGCATTTATGTGCTTTATAGATCTGACTAATGCCTTCGATTGTGTAAGATTGGAAGATGTGCTAAGATTGCTAAAGGAGAAAAATCAGCCCAACAAGTTGATAAGGATAATTAAAGACAATGGGTAGAATGCATAAAACGTAGTACCTGCTAATGCTTCAAGTATGTACTACATTTTTCAAGATTTTACTACACTTACAAAGCATAAAATGCTTTGTAAGTATAGTAAAACACTTACAAAGCATTTGTAAGCGTAATAATGCTTTGTAAGTGTAGTAAAATCTTCAAAAATGTAGTACATACTTGAAGCATTAGCAGGTACTACGTTTTATGTATTCCACCCATTAATACGAAGAACAAAACCAGAATAAAAGTCGAGAATGAACTAACATCGGAAGTAGAAATAAACTCGGGAATCAGACAAGGGGATAGCTTGAGCCCATTGCTTTTTAATTTAGTCATGGACAAAATCATAGAAAACATTAAGGGCCGGTTGTTCGAACGCTAATCAACAATGATCACTATCAAATATTTAATTATTGTCACAACTGTCAATGTCAACTTTGGTTGGGTTGCTGAAAACATAATTGATTATAATTATGAGATTAGTTAATCAATTAACATAACAAGTATTAACATAATTCATTAACTAATTTCATAATTGTAATCAATAATTATGTTTTCAGCAACCCAATCAAAGTTGACATTGACAGTTGTGACAGTAATTAAATATTTGATAATGATAATTTTTGATTAGCGTTCGAACAACCGGCCCTAAAGGTACTGGAAAAGGATATAAGATGGCGGAAAAACAAATAAAAATCCTCTGTTATGCTGACGACGCAATCTTAATCTCCGATAACGAGGATAACCTACAGCGAATGGCACAAACTTTCAATACAGTGGCGAAGAACTACAACATGAAAATATCAACGGCCAAGACAAAATCCCTGGTAGTGTCAAGGGAACCCATAAGATGCAAGTTAGTAATTAACAACGAACTAATTGAACAAGTCTCGAGATTCCAATATCTGGGAATCGAAATATGTAGTTATGGAGATGTTAAAGAGAGCGTCCGAAAGCAAGCAAATAAAGCCAATTACGTGTCAGGATGTCTGAGGGATGTCATCTGGAGAAACAAAGATATGAGGCTGGAAGGGAAAGTACGCATATACAAATCATGTGTAAGACCGATCATGACGTACGCGATAGAAACAAGATGTGACACAGCAGAAACCAAGAGGATACTGAGAACATCAGAAATGAGAACGCTGAGGTCAATAACTGGGAAAACACTGAGAGACAGAATACCGAACGACAGAATAAGAGATCTCTGTAACATACAAGATATAGTACGGTGGGGAAGACAGAGACGACGAGAGTGGAATCAGCATGTGACGAGAATGGACAGCGAGAGAATAGCCCGTATAGCCAGGGATTCGAAGCCAATACTCAAAAGACCATTAGGAAGGCCCTTTAAAAGGTGGCGAGATAGCTGGCAGTCAACATCACAGCTACGAATACGAGCTCAAAATCGGTAAGGAACAGGCCAAGAGGCCTATTATAAGAAGAAGAAGAAAATACCCCAATACTTGAGGAGCAAAGTGTTCAACCAGTGCATCCTTCCTATCATGACATATGGATGTCAAATCTGGACCCTAACAAAGGCAAATATGAATAAACTAGCCACAACAGAAAGAGCCATGGAAAGCGCAATGTTAGGTATACGACGGCCAGTAAAAAGAGGAACGACTGGGTAAGATCAAAAACACAAGTCGAGGACATAACAACAAAAGTTGCCAAACTTAAATGGAGCTTCACAGGCCACACTGCTAGACAAAAAGACCAACGTTGGAATGCAATAATACAACATTGGAGACCTTACCAAACTAAAAGACCGAGAGGAAGACCACAGCTGAGGTGGGTTCATGGTATTAAAAGAGTAGCCGGAACAAACTGGAAATATGTTGCTCAGGATAGAGACCGATTGACCGATGGAAGGAGTTGGGAGAGGCCTATGTCCAAACGTGGACGATAGAAGGCTAAGAAGAAGAAGAAGAGTCAGTTGCAATGGTTTTTGGAGCTCTATAAAATAGCGTATTAAGTATATTAAAATTTAAAAAAAAATTTTTATTTGTGACACTATACAGATAAAATATCGAAAAATTTACGAAATACTATTTATCGAAAGTGACACTTGCAGTACAGAATATAATATCTAGACCAGTAAGGATCTGTTTTTAGGTGGATGTGAGAGGTGGCATTCAGATTTTTGCGGATAAAGCTAGGTGATAACTTCGGTAATAATAATTGATTTATGCTCCTTCTCAAATATACCCGGAACATTAATAAAAAAAATAAAATATTTAAAAATTTTAAAAAAATTTCGTTTTTTTTGTATTTTTTTGCTTATAACTTAAAAAATCCAGGAGGAAAATAAACTTCCTGTAGCTGGCTGTATACCATAAATCACAAAAATACCAAGTTTCTTGTAAAAGGTATATATTAAAATACCCTAAATAAGGGTCACAATACAAAACGTTTTCGGATTAAGGAATCCATCATCAGTGTTTAAAAGCCAAAATTTGCATGCCTGAGCCACCAAAATGTATCGGGTAAAAACCCTTTAAATGTAAATAATAAGGATGTTTTACATATTTATATAAAATTCATTGGATGGTATAGATAAACCTGGATGTTACCCAGGGCAACACAGGACTCTCTCCACGTGGTTGGAACTTTTTTTGGAGAAAACCTCACATATTGGATTTCAATGGCCAACTGACAAATGAATTCAAGAGCAACCCAAAATGACATCAAGAACTGTCAATGTAACCTAGTTGTAATGTTACTTCAGCCACAACATTAAAGATTAATTTAAATGTTTTAAGATAAAAAACAGTATCAAATTTACAAATAGTAAAAATAAAAGATGTTCACACAATATGAAAGATTTTATTCTAAACATAATGCATTAATTAAGTATTCAAAATAGGGAAATGAAATGTTTACGTTACAGGAAGTTATGCAGTCAACAATACCAATAGGTGTTGTATTGGTGGTATAAAATTGTCAATACGATTAGACAAATAATGGTAAAGGTCTTATACTAGGAACACAAAATAGTATGTAATGTGTACATATTATGTGTATGATTTTAAGAGTATTGATGAAATGATAATTGTTTAATGACTGATAACTTTCTTGGTAGTCGACCCCACATAAATTGTATAATGATAGAAAAAGTGATATGATAATTGTAAAAATACTGTTTTGTTTTTATCTGATTTTTATCTGAAAATGAGACTAAAGTAACTTGATGAAACTGAGTCCTCCAGAGACCTGACATCAAATTGGTTAAAAATGAAATGGTTGTAAAGTACGGGGGGGAGTAGGACGGTATGAGAAGTCTGACAAAGTATGTTGAGATATTGGACCATGGAAGATGTGTAGTGTGTTGTTATGAAATAATAGTTGTCTAATGTATAAGCTATGAGATGAGGCTAAGAAGACAGGTGGCTGGAATGAGACTCAATTCTGATGGATGTGGTTGTATATGTGATGTAGGAGCTAAATTTTGGAAAATTAAAGCTGGTGTGAAATAATGAGGATGTAAGAGGATGAGGTACAAATGAATGTTAAAGAGTTAAAGTAAGATGTTGCTTATCGACAATTGGGAGTGAAATAGATGTATGTGGTCGCCATGAATGGTGTACCAGAGAAGAGGAAATTGTATCTGATGTGGTTTATGAAAAAAGTTGACGGTGTAGGGGTTGAAAATCTCGGTTAAATGACACATGGCGATTGACACAGTTAGGACTTCTCTGCTTCTCTTTAACTATTTCTAAGTCTTCATACAGGTCCAATTTTAGGAAGTTTTTTTGTGAAATATTATGTAATAACGAGACATCTTCTGGGATATTAAGGGTATGTTTGTTTTTTACAAGATGTTGAGAGAAAGTAGAAGTGTTTTCTCTTTTGGTGTGCTCTAAGGAGCGTGAAGATAAGGATCTACAGGTCCTACCTATATATGTAGCGTCACAATCAGAACATTGTAATCTATACACACCACTACGATCCATGTAGTTGATAGGGTCTTTGGAATTGGTAAGACACTGTCCCAGATTGTTGGGCACTTTGAAAGAAAAATGAGTATTATCAACTGCTCTTTTAAGAATATATCTAATGTCTCCAGAAAGACGTTCATGAAGATATGGTAAGGAAGCATATGAGGGTTTGAAGGCCAAGTCTCTAGGGAAAGCAGTCTCTCACAAGACTCTAAGGTGTCTCTTTTGAATAAGTTTGTAGACAATATTAGGATCGTAACCGTTGTTGAACGCTATTTGACGAAGAATATTAAGTTCTTTATCATAGTTTGATGGTGATAAAGGAATAGTTTCAAGTCTATGGATGTAACTATGGAAAGCTGCATATTTATGTGACATAGGGTGGTTAGAAGATAAAGGTATGACATGATCAGTCTGTGTTGGTTTCCTATAGATACTGAAATCGAAATGGTCATCTAATCTGGTAATAGTGAGATCAAGAAAGTTAATTGATTGGGAAGATTCTAGTTCCATAGTGAACTTGATGTTAGGGTGGATTTGATTGACTTTAGAAAGCAATAGGTCAGCTGAATTAGAATTACCGGAAATGAAAAGCAAAATATGCCCTCTCCCCTCTCCTAGCTGATATTTTCATGGATCATTTAGAATCCACTCATATCATGAAAAATCCGGAAATACTCCATTGGTTTAGATATGTAGATGATATTTTGCTTTTCATTTCCGGTAATTCTAATTCAGCTGACCTATTGCTTTCTAAAGTCAATCAAATCCACCCTAACATCAAGTTCACTATGGAACTAGAATCTTCCCAATCAATTAACTTTCTTGATCTCACTATTACCAGATTAGATGACCATTTCGATTTCAGTATCTATAGGAAACCAACAGATCATGTCATACCTTTATCTTCTAACCACCCTATGTCACATAAATATGCAGCTTTCCATAGTTACATCCATAGACTTGAAACTATTCCTTTATCACCATCAAACTATGATAAAGAACTTAATATTCTTCGTCAAATAGCGTTCAACAACGGTTACGATCCTAATATTGTCTACAAACTTATTCAAAAGAGACACCTTAGAGTCTTGAGAGAGACTGCTTTCCCTAGAGACTTGGCCTTCAAACCCTCATATGCTTCCTTACCATATCTTCATGAACGTCTTTCTGGAGACATTAGATATATTCTTAAAAGAGCAGTTGATAATACTCATTTTTCTTTCAAAGTGCCCAACAATCTGGGACAGTGTCTTACCAATTCCAAAGACCCTATCAACTACATGGATCGTAGTGGTGTGTATATATTACAATGTTCTGATTGTGACGCTACATATATAGGTAGGACCTGTAGATCCTTATCTTCACGCTCCTTAGAGCACACCAAAAGAGAAAACACTTCTACTTTCTCTCAACATCTTGTAAAAAACAAACATACCCTTAATATCCCAGAAGATGTCTCGTTATTACATAATATTTCACAAAAAAACTTCCTAAAATTGGACCTGTATGAAGACTTAGAAATAGTTAAAGAGAAGCAGAGAAGTCCTAACTGTGTCAATCGCCATGTGTCATTTAACCGAGATTTTCAACCCCTACACCGTCAACTTTTTTCATAAACCACATCAGATACAATTTCCTCTTCTCTGCTACACCATTCATGGCGACCACATACATCTATTTCACTCCCAATTGTCGATAAGCAACATCTTACTTTAACTCTTTAATATTCATTTGTACCTCATCCTCTTACATCCTCATTATTTCACACCAGCTTTAATTTTCCAAAATTTAGCTCCTACATCACATATACAACCACATCCATCAGAATTGAGTCTCATTCCAGCCGCCTGTCTTCTTAGCCTCATCTCATAGCTTATACATTAGATAACTATTATTTCATAACAACACACTACACATCTTCCATGGTCCAATATCTCAACATACTTTGTCAGACTTCTCATACCGTCCTACTCCCCCCCGTACTTTACAACCATTTCATTTTTAACCAATTTGATGTCAGGTCTCTGGAGGACTCAGTTTCATCAAGTTACTTTAGTCTCATTTTCAGATAAAAATCAGATAAAAACAAAACAGTATTTTTACAATTATCATATCACTTTTTCTATCATTATACAATTTATGTGGGGTCGACTACCAAGAAAGTTATCAGTCATTAAACAATTATCATTTCATAAATACTCTTAAAATCATACACATAATATGTACACATTACATACTATTTTGTGTTCCTAGTATAAGACCTTTACCATTATTTGTCTAATCGTATTGACAATTTTATACCACCAATACAACACCTATTGGTATTGTTGACTGCATAACTTCCTGTAACGTAAACATTTCATTTCCCTATTTTGAATACTTAATTAATGCATTATGTTTAGAATAAAATCTTTCATATTTTGTGAACATCTTTTATTTTTACTATTTGTAAATTTGATACTGTTTTTTATCTTAAAACATTTAAATTAATCTTTAATGTCGTGGCTGAAGTAACATTACAACTAGGTTACATTGACAGTTCTTGATGTCATTTTGGGTTGCTCTTGAATTCATTTGTCAGTTGGCCATTGAAATCCAATATGTGAGGTTTTCTCCAAAAAAAGTTCCAACCACGTGGAGAGAGTCCTGTGTTGCCCTGGGTAACATCCAGGTTTATCTATACCATCCAATGAATTTTATATAAATATGTAAAACATCCTTATTATTTACATTTAAAGGGTTTTTACCCGATACATTTTGGTGGCTCAGGCATGCAAATTTTGGCTTTTAAACACTGATGATGGATTCCTTAATCCGAAAACGTTTTGTATTGTGACCCTTATTTAGGGTATTTTAATATATACCTTTTACAAGAAACTTGGTATTTTTATAACTTAAAAACTATTCATTTTAGAACAAAGTCCTATATGAATAAAACAAAGATAATTAAATTTTCTTGCAGATTCGATTGGTTAAAAATGTCTTAATTTATCACCCTCGCTTCAAAATAGCAATAAATATAAAATAAGGGGGCAAAACAAGCCTGTCCTTATTCAATGATTTTCCATCACTTAGCTTACACTTGGAACCTTCCTGATTCGCTTAGAAAATTTTTGTAATGTGCTAAAACCGTACACCAAATTTCATTAAAATTGTGTGACTAGATTTTGCGTAATAATTTTGCAATCTAAACTATTTTTAAAAAATTAAAATTTTTTAAAATCTTGCACAACAAAAACTAGAGCATACAAAGATTTGGCAATTTTTGTACATATAAAGAAGTACTCCACCTATCTAATGCACTTTACAGAATTAAAATCGGATTATTTAAGCAGCCTCAGCAATGTTTTAAAATTATAAACAATTTTTTGGCTTATAAACAAATTAGTGCTGTGGCCAGGAGGGGGTGCTACGGGCTCCTTTATTTAGATGGACTTACCCAAGATTTTTATGTATTTTGACCCGTAGAACACGAATTTTTTGTGTAACGGTTGATCCGGATGTCGATAAGATTGTTATAAACAACTTGAGGAATTACATAAAATCGATTTTTCGCAAAATATTTTTTTGTATTTCTTGGGTTGTTCAGAAAAAAATGTTCTTACAAGTTTTTTCGTAGGATGCATAGTTTTCGAGATAAACGCGGTGGAACTTTAAAAAAATCGAAAAATTGCAATTTTTGAACGCGAATAAAGTTTGATTAAAAAATAAAATAGCAATTCTGCTGACAGCATTTGAAAGTTTAAGTCAAATAATACCGGTTTTAATTATTTGCATTGCTAAAAATTAATTTTTTTTTATTAAACAAAGCTATTTGTTTATAAGCCAAAAAATTGTTTCTAAGTTTAAAACATTGCTGAGGCCCCTTAAATAATCCGATTTTAATTCTGTAAAGTGTATTAGATAGGTAGAGCACCTCTTTATATGTAAAAAAATTAGCCAACTTCTAAATGGTCTACTTTTTGTTCAGAAAGATTTTAAAAAATTTGAACTTTTTTAAAAACATTTAGATTGCAAATTTATTATGCAAAATTTATTAGGTCGATTTTAATGAAATTTGGAACACGATTTAAGTATGTTACAAAGAATTTCCTAAACAAATTACTAAGGTTCTAAGTGCCACCAAAGTGGTTAAAAAATATCGAATAACAACAGACTTATTTTGCCCCCTTATTTTGTATTTATTGCTATATTGCAGAAAAGGTAATACCTTAAGAAATTGTTTACTAGTCGTATATCATACACAATTCAATTATCTTTATTTTATTTCTCTACGACTTTGTTCCAAAACGAATCGTTTTAAAGTTATAAGCAAAGAAAGCAGAAAAATATCGATGTTTTTCGAAATTTTTAAATATTTTAATTTTTTATTAATGTTCCGGGCATATTTGAGAAGGAGCATAAGTCAATTATTATTACTGAAGGTGTCACCTAACTTTATCTGCAAAAATCCGAATGCCACCTCTCACATCCAAAAATAGACGTTTTTTCGCAAATCCTTACTGGTCTTATGATACTCTTGGCTAATTAGCAAAATACATACAAGGAAAAGTTATTTACCAGCAATTTTATTGTTGGAATCAAATCTTATGATTGTATATACAGTGATGAGAGCGCTAATAACCGGCAAACTAAAGCAAAAGATGAAAATCGCATTAAATTGTGAGATAAAAAGAAATAAAACTAGTAGAGTTTTTAAATTTAGTTATAGTAACATATAAATTGGCATTATATTGATTGTTTCCCACCTTTAGACGTATCAGAGGAGTATGTCAACTAAAACTGTCACTGTGACAGTGGCATTTCTCAAACTCGTCCGATACGTTTAAAGGTGGGAAACAATCAATATAATGTCAATGTATAAGTTATTATCGCTAAATTTAACGCCTCCACTAGGTTCATCCCTTTTTATCTCACAAGTTGATATGTTTTCCATCTTTTGCGTTATTTTGCCGGTTATTAGTGCGCTCATCACTGTATATTATATATTAGTCCAGAAAGCCACTGCGCATCCGCTAGGGAAAATATTCTAATTCGGATTTTTTGCAAAATGTTACTCAAAAAGGACCCCTTTTAACAAATTTGCATGTTGCCAGGACCAAAAGTTGGTCAAAAATTTTTTAAACGTTTTTTTTGTTTTTTTCCTAAAATAATTTTTTTTGCATCGAAAAAATTTTTTTTAGGTATTTTGGATCATTCCAAACAGAAAAGGTCTTTAGTGACTTTTCTCTAAAGTTGATAGTTTTTGACATATAAGCGATTAAAAATTGAAAAATTGCGAAATCGGCCATTTTTAACCCTCAAAAACTATGTGAAAAACTAAAAATTTGAATGTTGCCAAGGTAGGTAGATATTCTTTAAACATCGATTGATGAAATCCCTAAGAGTTTTTTGCAATACAATATTCAAAACTCCTTTGTTTTTTAATTGCTAATCAAGCATGCGCGATACTATTTTCCACCGTTGCATGTGTATGCAGAATGGTGCAAATGAAAGGAATAAATTCGTTATTTCGTAAACCGACGACTTTAAGGAAAAATCCCGAAACAGGTCGATTTTTATTTTTAAGTTATGATATTGTGACATATATGGTATACTAGTGACTTCATCCATCTGGGCGTGATGACGTAATCGATGATTTTTTTAAATGAGAATAGGGGTCGTGTGCTAGCTCACTTGAAAGGTTCTTTAATTCTCTATTCAGTAATATAAACATTTACATAATTATTTATACAGGGTGTCCAATAATTGAATTTTTTTGTCAATTTGCCAAATGATTTAATTTAATAAAAATTTTTTTGGACACCCTGTATAAATAATTATGTACATGTTTATATTACTGAATAGAGAATTGAAGAACCTTTCAAATGAGCCAGCACACGACCCGTATTCTCATTAAAAAAATCATCGATTACGTCATCACGCCCAGATGGATGACGTCACTAGTATACTATAAATGCCACAATATCATAACTTAAAAATAAAAACCGACCTGTTTTGGGATTTTTCCTTAAAGTCACCGGTTTACGAAATAACGAATTTATTCCTTTCATTTGCACCATACTGTATACATATGCAACGGTGGAAAATAGTGTCGCGCAAGCTTGATTGGCAATTAACAAACAAAGGGGTTTTTGATATTGTATTGCAAAAAACGCTTCGAGATTTCATCAATCGATGTTTAAAGAATATCTACCTACCTTGGCAACATTCAAATTTTCAGTTTTTCACATAGTTTTTGAGGGTTAAAAATGGCCGATTCGCAATTTTTCAATTTTTAATCGCTTATATGTCAAAAACTATCAACTTTAGAGAAAAGTCACTAAAGACCTTTTCTGTTTGGACTGATCCAAAAAACCTAAAAAGAGTTTGTTCCATGCAAAAAAAAAAATTAAAGGAAAAAAACAAAAAAAAACGTTTAAAAAATGTTTGACCAACTTTTGGTCCTGGCAACATGCAAATTTGTTAAAAGGGGTCCTTTTTGAGTAAGATTGTGCAAAAAATCCGAATTAGAATATTTTTCCTAGCGGATGCGCAGTGGCTTCCTGGACTATATAGGTATGCAAAGTCCGCAGATAGTGTGCTACTTTTTTTATAAACAAAATAACGCCCGAAAATCGTGTTTTTTTTTTCAATTTTTGCTCTATAACTCCAACTATTTTAACTTTACACCAAAACCACCCAAATAAAAATTCACCGTAATTCTGCATAAAGACGTGTTTTTCCCGATTTACTTCGACGAAAATTTTCCCCGGAAAATGCGGGTCTTTCCAACAAAATCTTTAATTTTCAACTAAAATTTTAGATAAGTAATTGTTTATCAATAATTAAATAACAGCTCTTATATAAAAGCTCAATCAATATAGAAGCTCTTTTCGTATAGATTAAATTCCAGAAGCCGATGGAAATTCAATTGTTAATTAAAAATTTACGGTCGCTATATAGTCCGTTCTTTAACGGTAAAATATTGCAAAACCTCTAAGTTTTAAAGAACCGCTTGGATTGACATGAAATTTGGCATACACATAGCTAACAAGTCAAAGAAAAAAAGTGATATTGTGCCGATATGTGTTTTTGCCCTGGGGGTGGTTTTCACCCCCTCTTGGGGGTGAAAAAATATTCGTCCAAAGAAAGTCAGGAAATGGATAAACTGGCTAATTTTAAGTAACTTTTCTTCTATAGAGTTTTTTCACTAAGTCAATACTTTTCGAGTTATTTGGCAGTGAATATGTTCATTTTTTCAACAAAATAACAACGCTTTTAGACGGTTTTTCGCAAATAACTCAAATAGTAAGTATTTCGTCGAAGAAACATTGTTAGCAAAAATATAGCCTGTAAAAAATTTAAAATAATAGTGTATATATCACGTCTCTACACCTAGTAGAAGCAGAGTTATAGCTAATGAAAAATAGGTTCATATTCGTCAAATTCCAAATGGAATACTTTAACGTGAAATAACCAAAGATGAAGCACATTTCTGGGAAAACTTTTTACAACTTATTTAAAGTGTTTAAGAAAAGCTTCATTTTTGTTTTATAAAAAAAAATTCTAGCATCAAAATTAAACAAGTTACGCTCAAAATAAAGTTAGTCCCTTTTGGTATTGGTAAAAAATCGAGAAAATCACCCCCTAATTAGTATCTTAACTGAACTTAACCGTTATGGCTTCACAAGTTTCTTGACTCGTGTGTTGTTATTGTTTATATGATCTGTAAGTTTCATCGGTTCAAAGTCCTTATTATTGAAAGGGCTGTAGTTAAAAGGGGTTGAACGAGTCACTGATCACGAATGTATGCAAATTAGGGTGGGCTGAAAAAAATAAATGTTTTTTTTTTTCAAGTGCTATACCGCGAAAAACTTGCATATATACTTCATAAATAAAATGCAACTGAGAAAAAAATTATTTTTTCAATATCACGGTAGCGCAATGCAATTAAAATAGTTCGTTTTTTGAAAAAAACTTGGATTTTTAAAATTTTTTCTCCGGTGTAAAAACTTTAAATAATCAATCGCTATAGTGAAAAAACTGTATAATTTGACTTAGAAAACAGAAATACACAATGAACCAGTTTAAAAAACAATGTTTACGGTAGCGCAAACAGCTTTAAATAACGGATAATTACGCTAAAAGGCGCAGTTTACAACACTGCCGTCCCGCGCGGAATGATTCGTTTTGTATGTGACTGTACCGTTTCCCCCACCACTCGTACCCAACCCACAATTCCTTGTGTTGTGTACGCTTGCTTCGCCATTTTGTGAGCTCGCGTCAGTGACTCGGCAGTGTTTGTCAGTGTCAAAGCTTTTGTTGTGTTACTTTTACTGTTACGTTGAGTGTGTGTTGAGTGTCATGGCTTTGTCCAAGAAAATTACGCGTAGTGAGTTTGATTGTCCAATATTCGGTTACCCAAAGGAACTACCTGTAAGTAAACTGCCTTCCTATGAAAACGTTTTAAAGTGCTTCTTTCTTGAACATTACAATTTAGCTGTGGAAACCAACAACAAATTGTTGAACAACAACAGTTTTTCACAAATTTCTAATATTGTTGCACCGAAAGTTAAGCAATTATTTGATAAAGCCTCAATACCAACAGTCTCCCTTTACAGAATTGTTCAAATGATCAATGCCTACAATAACAGTTACAGAGGTCTTATGAAGTGCTACAAACGAGATAAGGAAAAAGACTCGTTCAAAAAAAAAGTTGAAGATTTCAAGCAAAAGTCCTTGCGACTGTTTGATATCTCCGCATGCAAATGCACAATAACATTAGATTGCAATTGCCGAAAGGCCGTTGACTTGTGTGAGTGTCCGGTATCGATTGTTTGTACATGTGAGAAGTCAAAAAAAGTACCAGTCATTGAACTTAAGTTTTTGTACCTTCAAAGAAAACATAGTTTAGGCAAAATTGGTAACGTAGATGTGAAGGAGTCAAAAAAAATTATTCAAAGACAAAAAAGAAAAAACACTGAGTACAGCAGATGTCAGTCGAACGTTGACTCATTGTCACAGCCATCGTGCTCAAAAACTATGGAACCTACACAAATAGAAGACTTTGACTCAACTGAAATAAATAGAAATGAGGATAGTAGCGATGAAGAAGAGTTTGAACCTGTTGTAAAGTCACCATGGCAGATGCGAATTAAATTGACTAATACTGCGCTAACAAGTGATCGTTTTGGAGTTTCTGATAGAGCAACAGCTGCTATTGCTTCTAGCCTTTTGCAAGATTTTGGTATTATAACTGAAACTGAACATTCTAATGTTATTGATAAAAATAAAATCCGAAGGGGGAAAAAGGTTATCCGCACAGAACTGCAGGTGCAGAATAAGGCTGAGCTCAACACATTTCAAGGATTGTATTTTGATGGAAGGAAAGATGACACCATTGTGATTGAGAAGGTAAATTCAAAGCATTTTCGGAGAGTGATTAAGGAAGAACATTATTCTATCATTCAAGAACCTGGATCTGTATATGTTGGTCATGTTACACCTTGTTCTGGATCTGCTCAAAACATTGCCGACAGTATAATTACTTATTTGAAAAAAACTGGACTTTCCCTTGATGATTTAGACGTCATTGGATGTGACGGCACCGTTACAAATACAGGGTGGAAAGGGGGCGTAATTCGAACAATTGAAGAAAAATTGAAAAGGCCAATGCAGTGGGCAGTTTGTCTCTTGCACTTCAACGAATTACCACTCCGACACCTGTTCCAGTTTTTGGATGGAGACACTACAGGGCCTACAACATTTAAAGGACCTATCGGAACAGAGCTCAATAACTGCGAAAAACTCCCCTTGGTGAAATTTGCTAGTGTGGAGTGTGAAATTCCAGATATTGACCGAAGCATATTGAGCAAGGACCAACAGTATTTACTGGACATAAGTTCTGCTGTACAATCAGGAATCTGTCCCATAGATTTATCTCACCGTGAACCTGGCCCACTCTCTCACGCAAGATGGCTAACAATGGCTAACAGGATTCTAAGATTGTATGTGAGTGTTGAATATCCATCAGACGAACATAAAATCGTAGTTCATTTTATTCTGAAGTCATACATGCCTGTTTGGTTCAATATCAAAAAAAGCAAGTACTTAACTGATGGACCAGAACACATATTTCAAACTGTAAAATCCTCAAGATTCCTGCCTGAAAATCTGCTTCAAGTAATAGACCCCGTTATTGAAAGGAACGCTTACTTTGCCCACCCAGAAAACTTGATGTTGAGTATGATAGTAGATAAAAGAACTCACATAAGAGAATTGGGATTGAGACGAATCATAAAGGCCAGGACATCAGCACCCAAAAGAAAGTCAATTAGAGCTTTCCATCCACCCAAATTAAATTTTCAAGCCACAGAGTACAGTGAACTGATTGACTGGACTGCCACCACATTGTCACCACCACCATTACTAAGAAGAATCAGCGACGAAGAAATTCGTGCAAAAATCTTCACTGGGGACACCGCAGCTGAATGGAGATTCGACAAATTTCCTTGTCATACGCAAGCGGTTGAACGATGCATCAAACTTGTAACCAGCGCTTCACAAAAAGTAGTTGGTTTTGAAGCAAGAGATGGGCTCATCCGAACTACACTACAGTCAAGAGCAGCTATGCCATGCTTTGAAAGCAAATCAGCCTTCAAACTTCCTAAACAAGAATGATTATGGACTTAGTGATGAAATATATTCTACTAATCAAAATTCCTTTTTGAATTTTCAATAACAATTTTCATGAAAGATTTGTAATGCTATGATTTAAGTTGATGCTAATAAACTATGTTAAAAGGAATTTGAATTATTAATTTGCAGTCCCCACACTTTAAACAACAAATAAATTAAAAGAAATCTTTTTATTAAAAGGCATTGTGAGTAAACTGTCGCAGGACGGCAGTGTTGTAAACTGCGCCTTTTAGCGTAATTATCCGTTATTTAAAGCTGTTTGCGCTACCGTAAACATTGTTTTTTAAACTGGTTCATTGTGTATTTCTGTTTTCTAAGTCAAATTATACAGTTTTTTCACTATAGCGATTGATTATTTAAAGTTTTTACACCGGAGAAAAAATTTTAAAAATCCAAGTTTTTTTCAAAAAACGAACTATTTTAATTGCATTGCGCTACCGTGATATTGAAAAAATAATTTTTTTCTCAGTTGCATTTTATTTATGAAGTATATATGCAAGTTTTTCGCGGTATAGCACTTGAAAAAAAAAACATTTATTTTTTTCAGCCCACCCTAATGCAAATTTAGAAACACCAAATCTCACTCAATTTTTGTCTAACAGACAAACAAAAAATACATGATATTCAGAAAAGCAAATCTGACTTTTTTTGTTTTTCGTGATTTTTGGTATCTCTAACAATTTTTAAGTTATTTTGAAAAAAAACATATTTTTCAAAATTTAAATTTTTAAAAATTTTACTTTGAAACCAAATTTTTTCAAAAATAAGCACTTTAAATCGATGAAACTTACAGATCATATAAACACAACATAAGTAAAATAATTGTGGAGCGGTAACGATTAATTTCATTTAAGTTGCTAATTATTGGGTGGTCTTCCCGATTTTTTTTTTTTACAAAAACAAAAGGGACCAACTTTATTTTGAGCGTAACTTGCTTAAATTTAACGCTAGAAACTTTTTGTAAAAACAGAAATAAAGCTTTTTTTAAACACTTTAAAAAAGTTAAAATGGGTTTTTCCCAAAAAGTGCTTAATTTTTTGGATATTTCACGTCGAAATATTCTATTTGAAATTTGGTGAATACAAATCTATTTTTCATTGGCTATAACTCTGGTTCTACGAGATCCAGAGACCTAACGTGTACACCATTTTTTACTTTCTTATAGGCTATATTTTTGCTAAGACGTTTTTTCGACAAAATACTTACTTTTTGAGTTATTTGCGAAAATTCGTCTGAAAATGTGGTTATTTTGTTGAAAAATGAACATATTCACTCGCAAATAACTCGAAATTAACTTAAAATTTAGAGCAAAAACCGTGAAAGAATGGACTAATAATAACCACAATAATTATGATACATAAGAATAACTATGATTTTTGTATAAAAAGACACTGTACCTATCTAATGTACTTTACAGAATTGAAATTGGACTATTTAAGCGACCTCAGGAATATTTTAAAATTATAAACAATTTTTTGGCTTATAAACAAATAGAATATCTCGGGAAATATTAAATTAAATTAAATGATTGGAACGGTATTGGAAAAAAAGCAGTAGGACGCTTCTTTTAAAAGAAAAAACGTTTAATTGTGATGAGTGGTTCTTGAGATACAACCGGTAAAAGTTGACCGACATTTACGGCAAAGATATACACAATAGGATCATAATTTTCGAACCATCACCTTTTTATGTTTGTCCTCTTTCTCCACACCAATTTTGATATCTTTAAAAAACACTCATAACATATATTATTATAATAAAAACTATCGATATTATGAGTGAAAATTGCTAAAAATAGCAAAATTCCAATCAAAAATTAGGTTGGAGAAAATGTAATCTCAAAAGTTCAAAATCGGTATACGTTAAAAAAATGCATTTTCTCGGCTTCCCATGGAGCAATTTTCTTCATTCTTTTTTTGTTCCTAAGTAACTCGAGTAGAGCCATCGAACTAACGCATTATTAAATGTCAAATTTGCTTTTGTTTTGTTATAATAGATTCAACAGTGGTAGCAACTTGCCACCATAAAGTCAACATGTGAACAAGTCAATTTTGGGCTCAAATGGTACCTGGAGCATAATACTTGGATACTTTATACATCCATGTTTAAGTTCACATATTTTATCTATGTTTCCATGACGGATCAATTGTAAAGGGTTCTTACCCACATATTTTTGTATTTTGGTGGTTAGCATGTTAGAATCACGTAAGCACTGATGATGATCGGTCATCCGATCGAAAACTATTTCTGTAATGTAGCCCTTTTTAGGGATTTTAACAAATATACCTTTTATAAAGGATTTTATTCGTTTTTACTACTATTTAAGGTATTTATTTTATGATATATTGATAATTCCCTTTTTTATGTTTTAGGATAAAGTGTTCCTTGTCCATATCCTGCCAATAAGCCAAAACACCGACTGAACAAAATGGGGGGATTTATCATATTTATGATAGTAGCCACGATTATTGGCGTATCTGCTGTGTTTATTAAAGCATGCATAGACTGTTTTAGTGATAAGAAACCACGTAAATCTCAAAACAACAACTTCGTTTCCGACAATTACGAAGACGGAGTGATCTTCACCAGTGAGCCCTATGGAACCAACTACAGTGTTGACTCTGTCAACGAAGTTACACATATTCATCACTTTGAAACCAGTGATAACATAGATACGACACCAGGTGACACAGACAACACTGGATCTGGAGTTGCCTCGGGTCTGGCGGGTGGTTTTGCAGAAACATTTACTTCTTCGTTCGCTGATCCAGGGGGGAGTTCCACGTACGATTCGGGTGGAGGTGGCTTCGACTCTGGAGGCGGAGGAGATTCTGGAGGAGGAGGAGATGGTGGCGGTTCATACGATTAAGACCATCCACACACACAGAAGCTAAAAAGAAACCAGTTAGTAACTTTAGTTACCAATCAGTTACTTAGTAGTCACTGCCCATGTATTTTAATGAGTGTCTGCACACAGCGCTACTAGTTAGCAGCCGGTCTATAATGTGGGAGTGATCAGTCGACAGCGGACTGTACATGCAGGTTGCTTGGGGACTAGTTTCAGTAGTTTCTAGCCTTTTGTGATATTTTATTAAAGTTTAACACGCGAAATTGGCGAAAGAGTCGTTTAATATAAAATTAGTGCAAGAATTTGAAAACATCCGTGCCTATATAAACTTGATTAACTAGTTTTGATGGGAAATAAGCCTCAATTTTACTAAAAAAAATGATTTTATTAACGTTTCGACGTCCAAATCGGATGCCGTTGTGAAAATAAAAAATAATAATGAATTAAACAAAAATGTTGTTGCTTAGTAAAAAATTCTTCTAATAATTTATTTAATCTGACTCATTTATATCGGCAATTCAGACGTAAATTATACATTTTAAAGAGCAGACTCTACCAATATTTATGAGTTGCGTTCCTTTGACGACTTGACTGAAAGATAGTTTATTCGATTACATGAAATCAACTCCAACTCAAGAATATCCGTCACAAAAAAATCATAACATGTGATATGTCTTTAAAAATACAACTATATGCAACGGTGACAATAAATAATAACAACAATATCATTTTAAAGTCTTCTACTTTAAAATGTAAAATATATGTCTAAATTGCCGATATAAATGAGTCAGATTAAATAAATTATTAGAAGAATTTTTTACTAAGCAACAACATTTTTGTTTAATTCATTAATACTTTTTGTATTTTGACAACGGTGATCCGATTTGGACGTCGAAACGTTAATAAAATCATTGTTTAGTAAAATTGTGGCTTATTTCCCATCAAACACTAGTTAATTACAAAAATTCCACAAGAAAATAGCTTCAGAACAACATATTATAAACTTAAACACCGCCTAACAAAGCTACTCAGTACAAAGTACAGTCAAGAAGTGACTCGTTTTATTAATTTTCAGTAGCATAGTGTGCGAGACAAGAATCTACAGGTCGAGCAAGTCTCGTAAATTTCACGATTGCGAGCCACGCTTCACGCAACCGTGTTTGCGTACTTGTGTTTCGAGTTGCGTGGTCGTGCGGAGTTATATTTACCAATTCGCGCAATCGTACTTGAGACAGGTGAGGTGTTTGAAAATTTGTGTAACTTGATTGCTTGATTCTGTGGTGTGAAGGTGGTTAAACTTTTGTTTTATTTTTTTTTGTTTTGTTTGTTTTTGTTGTTGCGAATATATCGCAGAAAGTTTTTAGATGAAGTAATTGTATGATGAAGATAACACAGAAAATACAAGAGGGCAGCATACTTTGCAAAACAACTGTTACAATTTGAAATCAACAATTTGTTAAGTTGTTGTCTTGCAGGTAAAAAAAGTGACTTTTTAAAAAAATTATATCTTGGAAACTAAAAATTATTTTTATTTATAATTGAAACATGTAAAAGTATAGTACTCTCAAAAAAATTTCAGCCAAAAATATTCATTTTTGTAGAGTTGACTGCAATTTTTCGACAACAGCCTTTTTTTGCGGTGAGCAGCATAACAAGTCCAGTCTCATCTGAAATCAAAGTTTCTTGTAGTTTATACCTCTGGCTAGTGAATGAACAAAGGATTTTTTATTAGATGAGGTCATTTTTGTTTTATAAAAAAAACTACTTTAAAAATGAGAAAAATTGGGGTCAAAAATGTGTTTAAACTTATGTAAAATCTTCAAATTTAATTTTTTTTAATTCCTTCGTTCATATTCTAGCCAGAGGTATAAACTACAAGAAACTTTTTGATTTCAGATGAGACTGGACTTAGTTATGCTGCCAACGCCAAAAACTTAAACTCTACAAAAATGAATATTTTTGGCTGAAACTTTTTTTGAGACTACCTTAAGTACTATACTTTTACATGTTCCAATTATAAATAAAAATAAATTTTAGTTTTCGAGATATAATTTTTTTAAAAAGTCACTTTTTTTACCCACAAGACCTATGTAACCCCTTAAAAAAATGTTTGGAAGAATATGTTTGATGGCCAAGATGCATACATATATTTAGAAGGAAAGTTCCTGATTTCTGTAGTATAATACATAATACCGAAGAGGAAGTAGCCCTAAGCGCCGGACTCCACTTGCGATTTGTAGTTGTGAAGATTGAACACATTCTTTCAAATAGAAGTCAATCCATGATTATTTAGTCACAAATGGATTGACTTGTATTTGAAACAATGTGTTCAATCTTCCTGATTACAAATCGCAAGTGGAGTGCGGCGGTAATAACACCAAAATATTCCATATAGGTCCATAGAAGGTACACAGACATTGAAAAATTCCTGGAATATCCCCGAAAACATGTTCCCTGAACATCCCAGGAAAATCCTGTGTCAGCATTTTAAACATTACCTGAATGTCTTATTGGAACATTCCATGAATGTCCACGAATGTTCTCTGGACATTCAAAATATATTTTGTAGACATTCCCTGGATATACCAGAAATACAGTGATGAGCGCTCTAATAACCGGCAAAATAGCACAAAAGATGTATTAAGTAGTGAGATAAAAAGACATGAAACTAGTCGAGCTGGGAAATTTAGCGATATTAACTTATACATTTAGATTGTATTGATTGTGTACCACCTTCAGACGTATCAGACGAGTTTGGAAACTACCATGCACTGTCACAGTGACAGTTTTAGTTGACATACTCCTCCGATATGTGTAAAGGTGGGATCAATATAACGTAAATTTAAAGGTTAATTTCGCTAAATTTCCCAGCTCGACTAGTTTCATTTCTTTTTATCTCACAACTAAATATGTTGCCCATATTTTGCCGGTTATTAGGGCACTCATCACTGTACATCCTTGCTGATGTGACAATACCTCCTATCTGTTTTTTCATGAGTTTTGTATGAGAGATGGAAAAACATGTTTTAAGGTCACCTCCTGTGTTCATATGTAAGTTTTGACTTGTTTTGTAGTTCATAGATAGTTTAATTTACTACAAAACAAGTCAAAAAATATCATATGAAAACAGGAGGTGACCCTAAGACAAGTTTTTAGTCTCTCTTACAAAACTCATGAAAAAACAGATAGGATGTATTATTACATCACTGACGATATGTGGCCATACCAAATAATACATCCTTGATAAATATAAACATTTTTATTGAACAAAATCTTTTCATACATTTTTTTAATGCAATTTACTGATATTCCTAAATATTTCAAAAAAATGTGTCACATTTGCTTTGTAAACCTTTCTTTTGCCTTTCGTAGCCACATATTCCGTTTCCTTCCTGGTTTTTTGTAGACCACTTCTCTCAGCTGATTCTAAAAAAAATAAAATAAATGGTAATTTTTCTATCCTTTACAATTAACAATCAGAAGAAATATTATTTACAGATAATGATATGCATAATAATAATAGGTTTGTTCTAGCATCAGTTTGAAACCATCAGCGAATAGTGGACCAGCGCGAGTAGAGGGGATCGCACTGGTGACTGTATTATGTTCTTTTACTGACCAACTGTTTGCTGATGGTTTTTGACTAGTTTGACTGTTTGCTAGAACAAACCTAATAATAATGAATATTTTGTATTTTGACAATGACATCTGATGTGGAAGTCAAAACATTAATAAAATTATTTTTTCAAGTTAACTTTCACATGCGCGTCTTAAAATTGTACTTTTAATACTTATATCATAAATAACTATTAAAACTATCTTAAGAGGAAACAGTATCGATCAACAGGTAGCGAAAATGTGTTCCAAGATTGCGGCTGTAATTTTGAATATTTTTTCAAGATATTTGGCACACATATTCGTAATATAATAAAGAATGGCGGTACAGAGCCCAATTTGAAAAATATATTAATATGTGGAAATTACTCTGTAATTAAATACAATATAAAAAAACGAGCTTGTAATGCAATTAAGAAGAACAAAAAAATACACTTTCTTCAAATACAACTTTTTTATCCGATTTTGTGTTATTTTGGAACTACTAAAATTTTTTATTTCATTAGTAGTTCCAAAATTACACAAAATCTGGGCATCGGATAAAAAAGTTTATTTGAAGAAAGTGTATTTTTTTGTTCTTCTTAATGGCGGTACAGGCTCGTTTTTTAAATATTGTATAATTACAGAGTAATTTCCACATATTAATATATTTTTCAAATTGGGCTCTGTACCGCCATTCTCTATTATTTTACGAATACGTGTGCCAAATGCCTCGAAAAAATATTCAAAATTACAGTGACAATCTTGGAATACGTTTTGGCTACCTGTTTATCGCTACTGTATTACCTTAAAACATTGTAATTTGCTAAACCAGTATATTTTACTCTACTACTACTCTACTAGCTACCTCATTTTCCACTGTTTCTAAAGACTTGTTTACATGGGTAGAGTTTTGAGGAGAGTAGAGTAGCGGTAGTACTCTACCAAAAATGGCTTGATACCATTCACATGAGGAGAGTACAAGTATAGTACTGATGTTAGTATAGTGAAACCAATTTTTGTATTTTTAAACACTCTTGATTATAAGTGCACCTTAAATTCTTAATTTTTTGCTTAAGCTCGTTTACTCCAAAGCCCCCTTTGCCATTCTTTCGACGATTTCATCCTCCGCAGCTTGCTGCAAACTTTTATTTCTGTAGTATACACTACCTAAATTCCATAAACACTGGTATTCGACGTATTATAGCTCTACAAGTTTTAAAGTTTCATCTTCGGTGAACTTCATTTTCACTATTTACACAAAACACAATTCCAGCCAGAATGACAGCGCCCCCATGTACTCTCCTACCTACTCTATTCTGCCATAATTGAGCGTGTTCCATGGGTAGAGTGTGTAGCCGAGTAGACATTTTGGCAGTAGTGGTGGTCATAGAGTAGTTACTTTGCCATAGGTTGCTAGTCACTCTACTTTAACTCCAACTATCACTCTACCAGCTATTCTACTGTGCTGAGCATTTTTACAGGTAGAGTTACCCTACTCTATCAAGTACTTGCATCATTACTCTACCCCTGTAAACAAGTCTTAAATCTACTGAATGAAAATCTACTTAATCTTAATTTACTCTTAATGAAAAATGTCTAAAATCATTTACCCACCTAGTATTATTGTAGAATTTAAGACAGTCCAGTGCCTTATAAATAATTTCAATATGAATATTTTTTCCTTTAATTCTCCTTTGATACCACTCCATTTTAGATTTTGGGGAACTTATTTCATTGTGTTTATAGCCCATATTTATTGAAGGAACCCAATCTGGAGATTGTTATTATCGATTAAGTCGGCTGGTTTTCCTATAAGATTAAAATGTTAACATCTTCAAAAATCGTTACTGTTGTAATTGTAACTTACCAGATATAAAATGATTACAGCAGACAGGACAGGAAAATTTTCATTTCGCTAGTAAAACCTGTACATTGTATTGCATTCAACCATTGTTGTCTCTCAGATACCTTATTTAGTTCAGTTTAAAAGTGAACTTTATCTTGACTTTATCACAATTACTTTGGATTTCACACTTCAAAACACAACACCAATGAAGCATATACATAATATTATTGAATCAGTAGAAACGATTATATTTAAATTTGGTAAATATAACTCCGCACGACCACGCAACTCGAAACACAAGTACGCAAACACGGTTGCGTGAAGCGTGGCTCGCAATCGTGAAATTTACGAGACTTGCTCGACCTGTAGATTCTTGTGTGTGCGAGCCATAGTTGATAACCAGTTGATAATTCTAGTTACCAACTAGTTTAGTTTTTTTTTAGTAGATGTGTGTGCGAACGGCCTAAATGTTCAAATAGTCCGGACTGTATGATCGCACCCGTTACATAAAATATTCCGATTCGTTTTTGTGCATAAATTTACTCAAAAAGAGTAAGTTTGTGCTTATATAACAAATCCACGGAGTGCCAGGTACCGCGGTCCGTAAAATTGTTTAAAAAAATTTTTTTAACAAATTCAAAAAATCAATTTTTTCACTTAGGACAGATTTTTTTTAGATTTGTTGGATCATTCTGAGTAAAAAAGTCTCTTGTGATTTTTCTCTAAAATTGATTGTTGTTGAGTTATACGCGATTTAAAATTTGAAAATCGCGAAAATGGCCATTTTCAAGGGTTAATAACTCGGTTAACTTCGAGAGAGATGCACTATTATACAGCATGTCTTTCTCGTACTCACGCCTCAATACGCGCTTAGCGCTCATTGTTAATAATTAAAAATAACGCTTTGTGATATAATAGCGACAAAAATTTCATCATAATCTTGTAGGGGGAGCTTTAAACTTTGATTTGGTCACTTTGTAACTTTCATAATAATAACTTTTAACCAGTGATGGGGGAGAGAGGGGATATGACATAAGAGATGCTCTTGTGTTTACTAAATGGGACCACTTGATTTGACACTTTTGGGGAAGAAAATATGGCGGCGGGCAGGTTTTTTATGTTATACGTGGAATATATGTTGTTAATTAATTATTAAAATTTTAATTATATATATATTTATATAATATAATACAATTTTATAATTATATACTTTATATAGAACAGAATATACTGCCAAAGAGTTGTTCCGCCATATTGCCTTCCCCATTTAGCCCGTGAAAGCGATCCCATCTACTTCACCTCATGTCACATCCCCTCCCTCCCACATCACTGCTTTTAACCGAGTTATTAAGCCTTGAAAATGCCCATTTTCGCGTTTTTCAAATTTTAAATCGCGTATTACTTGACAACAATCAATCTTAGAGAAAAATCACAAGAGACCTTGTTTGCTCAGAATGACCCAAAGAATCTAAAAAATTTGTCCGGGGTAAAAAAATTGATTTTTTGAATTTGTTCAAAAAAATTGGTTAAACAATTTTCCGACCGCGGTAACCCCTGGCACCCTGTGGATTTGTTATAAGGACCTCTTTTTGAGTAAGTTTGTGCAAAAAAATCGGAATAATTTACCTAACGGGGGCGAGCATAAAGGCTGCACTAAAGGTCCGTAAAGTTGGCTTGTCCACTTTTATATAACAATAAAATTTTCATGCCATAATTTAGTGCTCATTTAGTGCTAATTTTGTACCGCAGTCCCGAATTTTGTGCTCTTTATTTATTTAAAAAACAGGTGGACAAGCCAGCTTAACGTTAAGCTGGCTTGTCCACTCTTAGTACACAATGAAAAAATAAAATAATTCAGATTCTAAATAGGCTATAATTTAGTGCTCATTTAGTGCTAATTTTGTACCATAAACATTATAATGAAATATTTGTTTAAACAATTTGTTATAAACAACATTTTAAAAAATTAAAAAATAGAAAAAAAATTTATGCTAGAATTTAGTGCTCATTTAGTGCTAACAAAATATCCATATCCTGAATTTTGTGCTCTTTATTTATTTAAAAAAGCAGGTGGACAAGCCAGCTTAACGTTAAGCTGGCTTGTCCACTCTTAGTACACAATGAAAAAATAAAATTATTCAGATTCTAAATAGGCTATAATTTAGTGCTCATTTAGTGCTAATTTTGTACCATAAACATTATAATAAAATATTTGTTTAAACAAAACTTTTAAAAATTAAAATATCGAAAATTTTTTATGCAATAATTTAGTGCTCATTTGGTGCTAATTTTGTACCATAAAGATTATTATAAAACATTAAAATTTTAAACAGTAATAAAAACGAAAATTTATAGTGATCCAATTTAGCGCAAATTGTGTGCAAATAACTAAATAAGACATCGTGAGATCAAATTTGGTGCTCTTTATTAATGTAGAAAAGAATAACAGTCTAAATATAAAGGCATGGTGATACAGTTTTAATTGATTTTATTTATACGTTTTTTCAACTTTACTGTATATTAGAAATTCTATGTTGACTTTTTTGTCCACATCTTTGGTTAGAGTTCTTTGTGTTCCTGCATTGAGATCATTAAACTCGGTCCACAGATTATTTCTGCGACAGATTGTTGTGTAGTGTCCCATGGACAGTTTTCCTAATCCATTAGTCGACGTAAGGTCATTGTTAATGTAACGGATTACTCCTACCAGCAAATAATAATCAGAGGTCCCAAGTACATCGGGAAATTTTATCGGGATGTTATCCAGATGAGTTAATGTCCTGATGTCCGTTAATTGAATTAAGATAATTGGACCTGTAAAGAAATTATTTTAAGTGTATGGATTTTCTTTAATTTATGTGTACACGTGAAAAATAAAATACTTTTGTTGATTTTAATCATTTAAAACGTACCACTTGAATCATATTGCACTTCTGATTGTCCTAAGCATCCTCTTCTGCTACAATCTCTGTCAGCTGTTAATGCTTCTTGCATTTCCACTTCGCTTAAAGCTTCCTTAAAGAGTAAGTTATCCAAAAAATAATAATTCGTTTCTCGGGTTCTTTGAGGGCAACCATTATTACAGTTTATGACTATTCCGTTAATTGGTAATTTTTCAATTCATTTTAACATCATGTCAAAAGACATCATATAACAAATTATTAAAAAAGAATTTATTTTACTATTTTCAAATTTTTAAAAATTTTATTTATAACAAATTGTTTAAACAAATATGTTATTTTAATGTTTATAACTATCTGAGCACTAAATTATAGCCTACTTAGAATCTGAATAATTTTATGTTTTCATTGTTTATACTAAGAGTAGACAAGCCAGATTAACGTTAAGCTAGTTTGTCCACCTGATTTTTTAAATAAATAAAGAGCACAAAATTCGGGATATGGATATTTTGTTAGCACCAAATGAGCACTAAATTCCTGCATAACAAAATTTTCGATATTTTAATTTTTAAGAGTGGACAAGTCAGCTTAACGTTAATGATTTTTTATGATTTTTTAAATAAATAAAGAGCACAAAATTCAGGATATGGATATTCTGTTAGCACTAAATGAGCACTAAATTATGGTATACAAAAATTTTCGATTTTTTAATTCTTAAAAGTTTTGTTTATAACAAATTGTTTAAACAAATATTTTATTATAATGTTTATGGTACAAAATTAGCACTAAATGAGCACTAAATTATAGCCTATTTAGAATCTGAATAATTTTATTTTTTCATAGAGTGGACAAGCCATCTGAACGTAACTAGCTTGCCCACCTGATTTTTTAAATAAATAAAGAGCACAAAATTCAGGATATGGATATTTTGTTAGCACTAAATGAGCACTAAATTCTAGCATAAAAAAATTTTCGATTTTTTAATTTTTAAAAATTTTGTTAATAACAAATTGTTTAAACAAATATTTCATTATAATGTTTATGGTACAAAATTAGCACTAAATGAGCACTAAATTACAGCCTATTTAGAATCTGAATAATTTTATTTTTTCATTGTGTACTAAGAGTGGACAAGCCAGCTTAACGTTAAGCTGGCTTGTCCACCTGCTTTTTTAAATAAATAAAGAGCACAAAATTCAGGATATGGATATTTTGTTAGCACTAAATGAGCACTAAATTCTAGCATAAAATTTTTTTCGATTTTTTAATTTTTTTAAATTTTGTTTATAACAAATTGTTTAAACAAATATTTCATTATAATGTTTAGGGTACAAAATTAGCACTAAATGAGCACTAAATTATAGCCTATTTAGAATCTGAATAATTTTATTTTTTCATTGTGTACTAAGAGTGGACAAGCCAGCTTAACGTTAAGCTGGCTTGTCCACCTGCTTTTTTAAATAAATAAAGAGCACAAAATTCGGGACGGCGGTACAAAATTAGCACTAAATGAGCACTAAATTATGGCATGAAAATTTGATTGTTATATAAAAGTGGACAAGCCAACTTTACGGACCTCTGCACTAAAATATACTCAAATAATGTGTATCGGAGTATATAAGTGTCTCAAAAGTAGTGGAACGGTCGAATATTTCGCGAACTAAACATCGTATCAAAAAATTGAAAAATACGTCTTCAATCATTTTCAAAAATCTCTCCAATGACACCAAACACCAATCCCCACTACACCCCCTGAAGGTGGGGTGGGGGGTAACTTTAAAATCTTAAATGGAAACCCCCAGTTTTTCTTGCAAATTTGGATTCGTTACGTAAAAGTAGGCAACTTTTATTTAAGACATTTTTTCGAACTGTGGATAGATGGCGCTATAATTGGGAAAAACGATTTATCCTGATACCATAGGTAAATTATAGAAACGGTCTAATATCTCACGAAATACACTTCCAAATGAGAAACCAAAAAACAGATTTTTAATATTTTTTGAAAACCTATCGAATAACATGAAATATGACCCTCCAACCCACCCCCTGGATGTGGGGTGGGGTAACTTTAAAATCTTAAATAGACTTTTATTGCAGATCCCACTTTTTATTGCAGATTCTGATTCGTCATAAAAAATTAAGCAACATTTATTCGAAACATTTTTTAAAATTTCTGATAGATGGCGCTAATAAATCGAATTTTTCCAATTAAGGCGCCATCTATTAACAATTCTAAAAAATGTTACTTAATTTTTCATGACGGATCCGAATCTGTAATAAAAAGTGGAGGTTGTTATTTAAGATTTTAAAGTTACCCCCACCCCACATTCAGGGGGTGGGTTGGAGGGTCATGTTTGGTGTTATTCGATAGGTTTTCGAAAAAGATTAAAAATCTGTTTTTTAGTTTCTCATTTGGAAGTGTATTTCGTGAGATATTAGACCGTTTCTATAATTTACCTATGGTATCAGGATAAATCGTTTTTCCCAATTATAGCGCCATCTATCCACAGTTCGAAAAAATGTCTTGAATAAAAGTTGCTTACTTTTATGTAACAAATTAAAATCTGTAAGAAAAACCCACCTCCAGGGGGTGTAGTGGGGATTGGTGTTTGGTGCCATTGGATAGATTTTTGAAAATGATTGAACACGTATTTTTCAATTTTTTGATACGATGTTTAGTTCGCGAAATATTCGACCGTTCCACTACTTTTGGGACACTCTGTATATTGTATTGATTACCTTAAGAAATAATATGTCTAGGCTGTGCTTATAAACTTAATATGTATGCAATGTGTATGTTGAAACATAAACTATTTCATCTTTATTTATTTTACGGAATACTGAAACTACAAGATATTTATGAGTAAATCGATAAAACAATATTTTTGTGTCATATTGTCCAATGTTTAAGTATGTACTGTAATTATAATTTATTTTAATTTTTTTTTATTTAAATATCAAAGTCGCCTCAACCCGAAGGTTGTTAGCGACAATCCTGTGACCTTTATGTAACAATTTTTTAAGTAACCCAATAAATTTTTTTCAACAAAATTTTTATCATAGATAATGTTTTCATCTTATTTGGAAAATTGAAGAAAGTCTTTGAGTTTCATATTTAGGACAATCTATCAGGCAGTGGTGTTAATTGTCTGTCGATCGCATTACAAGTTTCGCATTTGGCATTTGGAGGTTCGCTACTTGAGAAGAGATAGGCAAGGTTCTACCTACAATGTTCAAGACGTAGACGTGTCACAGTATGTATGATATAATTCTTCAATTTGGAAGAGTGATATCATCGTTTAAAGGGAGAATATCTCAAATTTAAATGTACACGGCGGCCCCCGGAAACTACCTGTTTAATTTGCGTTTTTCCCATAAGAAATCACAGAATGTGTAAGTACTAAATTTATTTGTGCTTCTCTATAGCAGAATTGGTCTGCTATTGTCATAAAAAGCTTGAATTTTGTCGACCCAGCGATTGTTACCGTCATAAAAATGTCAAAAAACATGTTTTTTTTCAATAGTAAAAATTAGTAAAACCTGAGGCAATAAATCATGCATCCATAGATAATAGGGTTAGGTTACAAAAAAACCAGTTATTCTTTACCACGTTCCTATACGAGTAGCAAGACACGTTCATTTACATGGGCGGTTCTATGGGAGTTGCATTTTATGATTATTTGTAGTGAATTTTTAATTATATTCTGTAATTATAAATAAATATAAATACTGTATGTAAATTATAAATACAATGGACGAACAACCGAATAGTTCTAAGAGCAGCACTGCATCTTCAGATTTAGACAGCGATTAGTGTTTTCTAATAGTTTAGTAAGTTTATAGTGTTTGGTTTTTGCAAAATAGGAAGTGGTTAAATGCTCAAATGTTTTAAATTTACGGAAATAAAAGGCAGATATCGAGCACTGAGTTTTATTAAATCTTACCCAAGTATACTTTCGCTCCTAGAGCATCTTCAGGGGCATTTCGTTAAAAAGGAAGGTATCCTCGAATGTTATTAACATTTGTTTGAATTATGGTGGCATCTTATAACATATACTTAACATACACTAGACAAAGGATTCAATATGCAGAAGTACCCAAGTACCGGCAATCAATTTTTATCCGTTTGTCATTCGTCTCGTGTATGTTAAGTTAAGTTCCCACCATAATTCAGACTAAATGTTAATAACATTCGAGGATACCTTCCATTTTTGACGAAATGCCCCTGAAGATACTCTAGGAGTGAAAGTATACTTGGACAAGATTTAATAAAACTCAGTGCTCGATATCTGCCTTTTATTTCCGTAAATTTAGTGTTTGTGTTTAAATAATTAGAATAGTAGAATATTTTGTTACATTAGAAATTATTTTTATTTTGTTTTTATGTGATTTTATTTTGTTTTATATTGCTTTGAAATTTTTGTACTTAGTACTTAGGAAACTCATTTTTCAACTGTGTGCAGAACGTACTGCACAATTTTATTTACAAAAACACGGAAGGGAACTTAAACCCAAAGTAACTCATGAAGAAATAAAAAAAAATTTTGGGATCCATGCAGTGATGGGTTGTTTAAAATTTCCTCGAATTCATTTATATTAGAGCAGTCGCTTTAAACTTCCTGTAATTGCGGATGCAATTCCAAGAGATAGGTTGTACCTCTTGAGAGTCAATCTTCATATTGTGGATGTATGCACGGTAACAGAAGAAATTTAAAACAATAATCGTCTGTGGAGAGTTCAGCCAATGATCGATTTAGTCAGAAGCCGATGTCGGGAATTAAAGAGAGAATCTGAAGCTGCATTCTCAATAGACGAATAGATGATTCCGTTTCATGGTCGATGAGTTTTTCGGCAATATGTAAAAAATAAACCTAGACCTGTGGGTTTAAAAAATTTCGTTTTATCAAAAAGTGATAGTACTGTCCTAGATTTTTAAATATATCAAGGAACAAGTACCAATTTTAAGAAATAAAGAACTGGGACTCGGACCGTCAGTCATCCTTAGGCTAGTGGAAACGTTACCGGTTTAGCTTTGTATTCTTCGACAGATATTTTTCGACGATACCTTTGTTGCTCAAATTATCTGAGCTACAAATACATGGCACAGGAACTAATATGAACTATTATGAGCAATCGTTTTAAAGGATTTACATTTAAAACAGATAATCAGATGAAAAGAGGCGATTCTGAGCAGGTTGTTAGCAGTGCTCAAAAGATATGTATCACTAAATGGAAAGATAATAAATCCGTTTTAATGGCATCTACGGTTTTTGGTCAAGAACCCACACATTTGGTCAAACGATGGGATAAAGCTAGTGCTAGTCGTGTAGAGGTTCAAATCAAAAGATATTAAAGATTTATTATCCTTTCGCTTAGAACTAGCAGATTATTTGTTATGTGGAACGAAAAGTCCAAATACAGAAAACGGGGACACAGAAGATGAACATGAAGACCCTCGTCCAAAGAAAATGAGACCGTCACCTTTACCTTGCACTGACAAAAGATATGATGGTTTTAATCACTGGCCTGTCTTGGAAGATATAAAAAACCTTTATGTTGCAGATTAGAATCCTGTAAGAGTAGGTCAAGAGTTTCATGCAGCATATGTAAAGTTTATCTCTATATGAGCCAAAATTAAAATTGTTTTTTTAACTTTCGCAACAAATAATGTGTTAAAAATATACTAGTTATTAACGTTTGTAATAAATGACAAAATGTGTACTTAATATTACTAATAAAGGTTGTAAAATGTTGCAATTTATTTGTTTTGTTTTCTAGAGGGAGTAGTCATACACTTCCAATACTCACAAATGTGTCAGTCACACAATTGTGCATGTCATGCATATACTCCTGGGAAACACAATCGTGAGTATCAATAAAATCTGTCAAAGTGACAGAAAAATTCTGAAAAAAAATAGTATATCTGTTTGTTCCCATATAAATTAAAAATAGACTGAACAACTTTATATGTCAACTTACATTGTTTCGGGAGTGTAAGGGTTAACTCGAGGGCGATAAACTGGCCAAACTGTGCACGCTCGAGACAATTCGAGAGGCGTTGAACTTTATGTTACTATAATTTTTCACACTCGAATGCAATCTAAAATTGAAAATAATAATGTGAAAGCAAAAAAACAATTGTTTTATTGATATTTATCATTTACATGAATAGACTATACCGTATTACAGTGACCATATCTTTTTAAAGAAAAAAAAGTACAAAAAACAAAAATGTATTAAAAACGCAAAATGTATCTTGTTATTTGACAAATATAACTTTTTGGCATTAAAAATAATGCATAAATAAACTATGTAGCTAAACATAAAAAAATATATCAATTAAACTAAACATAACACATTATATTAATTTAAAAGTTATAAGCATGGAATAGCCTCATCTTCTTCCGGTTTTTTTGCATCATTCATATTTTTCTGAACTTAAAATTAATTTAAGAAGGTCCGGCTTCGACTAAAGTAAATGAAACATTTTTCATACACATTGCGTAATACACCAGTACCGCTGCCAATAATTATTTATTACAGAAAATAAACGCTCGATAGCCGCACCAGTACCCGAAAGACAAAAAAAATTCGCATAATATTTGTAAGTTTTTCAGTTTCAATTGATCTACACACTTAAAAACTTCAAGCCATCGATCTTGACCATTTTTTTCTTCTCTGTTCCACTCAGCAATGTTTTCACTTGTAGCCACGTCTTTCAAAATTCCCAGTTCGTCAAAGAGTTGATTTTCATTTAACATGGTTGCCTTGATATACAATTTAAAAGTTTCGAGAGAATAACAAACATCGTTCCATGTTATTTCACTTCTTAGATCTATCCTTTTGAATAGTTTAAATTCATGAAAATTTGTACTCCAGTTTTCTAGGTAGGTTACACGTTTTGTGTAAAAATGTTTCACTTGTGCAGTGAAGTTTTGTGCACAACCACCGCACCATAAGCCTGATGTCTCATACACTTAAAATGTTTTTAAAGATCATTCATAAACGCATTTACCAAACACTTGATATGTATATTGAAGAAACCCACTTTGGATTCCGTAGAGGCGTAGGTACCCGTGAAGCTCTGTTTGCATTCAACGTACTAATCCAGAGATGCTTGGATGTGAACCAGGATATGTACGTCTGTTTCATAGATTACAACAAGGCTTTCGATAAAGTCCGCCACAAAGAGCTAATGGACGTCCTCAAAGCAAAACAACTACAATACAATGACCTTTGAATTATAACAAATCTATATTATAAACAGCAGGCACATATACGCATTAACGAACACACATCAGAAGAGTTCGAAATTAAAAGAGGAGTGCGACAGGGGTGTGTATTGTCACTACTACTATTCAGTGCATACTCTGAAGAAATTATGAAAAAAGCTCTTGAGGGAGGAACAGCAGGAATAAAGGTAAATGAAACGCCAATTAACAACATTAGATATGCGGACAATACTATCATAATAGCGGACAACCTCCAAGACCTCCAAAACACAAGATAGTTGAGTATGGAGAAGAATATGAATTATCAGTACACATCAAGAAAACTAAATTTATGAGGATATCAAAATCCCAAAATGATGATAAAAGCCTGACAATTAAAGGTAAAACTGAAGCTATTTTCTTGTGGCATTTTTACAATTTTAAATATTTATAATGTGAAATAAGCCACAATATTATTAAAAAATGATTTTTATTAACGTTTCGACGCCCAAATCGGATGCCGTTGTCAAAATACAAAATACAGTAGTATTTTGTATTAATACTATTGTATTTTACGTTAATAAAAATCATTTTTTAATAATATTGTGGCTTATTTCCCATTATAAATAGTTAAAGTTAAAACTTTAGAACAAGTTAAAAACTACAACTATCTTGGCACAATAATTAATCACACAAACGATTACTCCAAAGAAATCAAAGTTCGAACAGAGAAGGCAAGAAGAAACTTCAATAAAATGAGAAAGGTAGTTTGTGCAAGAGAACTGAAATAATTAAGACTTGAGAGTTAGGCTGGCAAGGTGTAATATTTTCTCGACTCTGCTTTACGGGATAGAAGCATGGTCAATTAACGCGTCGACTACTAAAAAGTTGGAAGCATTTGAACTGTGGGTGAAGGTACCTGAAGATAGCATGAACCGAGCCTGTAACACACAACGAAGTCATGAGAAGAGTCAACAAAAGAATGGAAATATTGGAAACCATCAAGACACAAAAGCTGCAATACCTGGAACAGTATACAAAGAAATTTGTTTAAAAGTAGTAAAAGATAAATATATTCATTTTTTAGAAAAAATAAGTACATTTGCGTGTCCTTAGAAAGGTTTTAAAGTACATTAGGACAATATTTAAAAATAAGTACTGTCCTACTTAAATAAGTACATATGGTCACCGTAACCACTTATTCAAGTATAAAATATAATCTTTTTTTTTTCTACTTATCACTTACGACTTATCTCTTCCTTGTGAGCCGCTTTCTGACAAATTTACGGATTCTTATTCTGATTCGCTCATTTTTCAATAAAAATTCAATGTATAAATCACGCTCCTGTGTAGTAAACAAAATACGCTCCAACAAAAAAATGATCGTTCATCGCATCGTCCTTCCTATTATTCCAACAAAAATTGTGATTGTCCAGTGACGGTTTCGTGACGATTATTTGAGTAATCGGATAAATGAAAGTACTAGTTAGGCTGACATGCGCGCTAGGATGACTTTTTGCGTTGATTTTTTTTGGCCGGCTTTTTTCAAAAAATTGTGCATTAAGGGGTTTCAGGGCGTTAATTGCAATTAAAGTTTAGCGAAATGCGAAATTACATTTTTGGAGTCCCTAAAAGTGTCATTCATAAATAGTCCAGAGAAATAAGATTGTTCTCGTGACACATCCCCCTCCAGGCCGAAACCAAATTTTTTGAGTAGTATGGACATCTATATTATTAATACTCTGGGCTAATTAGCAAAATACAAGGAAAAGTTATTTACCAGCAATTTTATTGCTGGAATCGAATCTTATGATTGTATATATTAATACTATAGATATGCAAAGTCCGCAGATAGTGTGCTACTTTTTTTATAAACAAAATGGCGCCCGAAAATCGTGTTTTTTTCAATTTTTGCTCTATAACTCCAAAGATTTTAAATTTAGACCAAAAACACCCAAATAAAAATTCACCGCAATTAAATTCTGCATAGAGACGTGTTTCTTCCGATTTACTTCGACGAAAACTTTCCCCGGAAAAAGCGGGGTTTTCCAACAAAATCTTTAATTTTCAACTAAACTTTTAGATAAGTAGTTGTTAATCAATAATTAAATAGCTTAGTAACGTAAAAGCTCTTTCCGTATATATTATAATTCCAGAAGCCGATGGAAATTGAATGAACAGTTTAGCAACAATTGAAATGTTAATTAAAAATTTACGGTCGCTATAATAACGACAATAACTATGATGCATAAAAATAACTGATTTTGCATAAAACTTGCATAAAAATAACTGACATAAAAAGACACTATACCTATCTAATGTACTTTACAGAATTGAAATTGGGCTATTTAAGCGGCCTCAGGAATATTTTAAAATTATAAACAATTTTTTGGCTTATAATCAAATAGAATATCTCGGGAAATATTAAACTAAATTAAATCGTGAAAACAGTACTCGAAACACAGCAGCAGGACGCTTCTTTTAAAAGAAAAGACATTTAATTATGACGAGTGGTTCCTGAGATATAACCGGTCAAAGTTGACCGAAATTTACGGCAAAGATATAAACAATAGGATCATAATTTTCAAACCATCACCTTTTTATTTTTGTCCTCTTTCTCCACACCAATTTTTATATCTTTAAAATCCTCATAACATATATTATTATAATAAAAACTATCGATAATACGTGTGAAAATTGCCAAAAATAGCAAAATTCCAATCAACAATTAGGTTGGAGAAAATGTAACCCTCAAAGTTCAAAATCGGTATACGTTAACAAAATGCATTTACTCGGCTTCCCATGGAGCAATTTCCTTCATTCTTTTTTTGTTCCCTAATAACTCGAGTAGAGCCATCGAACTAACGCATTATTAAATGTCAAACTTGCTTGTGTTTTGTTATAATATATTAATTTATTTATAAGAACAGAAAATTACATATTTTTTCCAGATAAATTTACTACAAGTGTACCTTTTAAAGTTAAAAACATAAATATTCTCATTTGAAAGCTGTATAATTATTTAAACAATTTTTATTTAAACAAATTAAAATATTGTGTTATAATAAATAAATTTATTTATTATAACAAAACAAAAGCAAGTTTGACATTTAATAATGCGTTAGTTCGATGGCTCTACTCGAGTTATTAGGGAACAAAAAAAGAATGAAGGAAATTGCTCCATGGGAAGCCGAGTAAATGTATTTTGTTAACGTATACCGATTCTGAACTTTGAGGGTTACATTTTCTCCAACCTAATTTTTGATTGGAATTTTGCTATTTTTGGCAATTTTCACACGTATTATCGATAGTTTTTATTATAATAATATATGTTATGAGGATTTTAAAGATATGAAAATTGGTGTGGAGAAAGAGGACAAAAATAAAAAGGTGATGGTTTGAAAATGATCCTATTGTTTATATCTTTGCCGTAAATTTCGGTCAACTTTGACCAGTTGTATCTCAGGAACCACTGGTCATAATGAAACGTTTTTTCTTTTGAAAGAAGCGTCCTGCCACTGCGTTTCGAATACTGTTTTCACAATTTAATTTAGTTTAATATTTTCGAGATATTCTATTTCAGGGGTGGCCAAACTGCGGCTCGCGAGCCACATGCGGCTCTTTGAAGGATTACTTGTGGCTCTCCATTGTACCCGAGTTATTTTTCAATTTTGTATTAGATATGATTTAAAAAAATTATTATCGTTCCATAATATGTGTTTCAAAATGTCTTTTAATTTACTGACAACAAACATGAAAGACTTTGTAACAAATTCCATTTCCATCCAAGATAAGAATGATATGACACATCGAAAACTGCGCTAACGAACATTACATAATAGTGGCGCAATGTAAAAGTCAGTAATCAACCGAATCCAGACCGATTTTTGTATAACTCTTGCTACAGATGTAATTTGTATTAGGTACACATTTTGCATTTAAGTCATTTTACTCGACTAAAAAAAAATTTTTACCATATTATACTAGAAAAACTTAACGAGTAGGTATATAAAAAAGCCGGAAGGAATATTGACCGAACTCCAAAATAGATTTGAAGACTTAAAATATGTTAAATCGTCTCTTCATTTTTTTTTTCGAATTCATTTGAAATGAACATAGTTCATAAGGTGAATTTTTTATTATTACCAATATATGGCCCAAACAACATCTGGAGAATTAAAATTAATAGAGACGCAAGAAGATCAAGCTCGAAAATAAAACTATAAGTCGACGCCGAGTACCGAATTTTGGAAATTTGTAGGGGAAGGTGGGGGAATACCGCGCGCGGGGGAATACCGCGCACCATGTTTCTCGCTCTCTGAGAATTATTTTAAAATTTCGGCTAGTGCTGATCTCTAGCGGTCAACCAACCAAATATTGTCAGTTATTGCAGATTCTGTAAAGTTCACACCCGTCGCGCTAATATGCATTTATCTGTTTGCAACGTGGCCGTTATAATATTTTGCTAAGACAAAATAAGCAAAGTAATCCAAAGTGTTTAACTTATTTAGTTGTTTTTGAGTTTGTGTAAATCTATGGTGTTTTAGCCTTGTGTTTAACCATAATGTATCTTACATTAATTACCCCACTTTTTTATATTTATAATTGTTTAGAAAATATACGTGAGGGGTAATACCGCGCAGTTTTTACCCGTGTTGACTTATGTGGTAAAATATTTATAATACTTTATTTTTTTATTTTTTTTACTTTACATAGATTTTGTTGATTAATGGTTTTTATTTGGGTCTTTTTTAGCTTGTTATTAATTTATTTTTTAAAATAACCAATAATTGTTTATCAAAGTAGACAATGAGTTTGTTGCGCAGTTTTAATTAAAGATTTAAATTTTTGTTTGTTTAAAAAATTTGTTTAAACAGTTTGCAAATATTTTGTGTTTTGTTAATACGTATTGACATAAATATCATAGAATCTATCATAAATTTTTAACGCGCGATATTACCCCTCTCTGTGCGCGAAATTACCCCACGGGGTGGGGAATATCGCGCAAATGCACTAGTGTAGAAAAAATATTATTATTATTAAACTGTTTGAATAGAACGAAATTGAGCATAGCCAATTTTTGGCCAATACCATAGCCAACAGGCCAATGCAAATTTTATTTTCAAAATCAGTTTTAGTTGCTCGTAATCACCTTTTTCGCTTAAGGGCGCGGTATTCCCCCACCTTCCCCTACCAGAATCCAAGAAGGTATCCTAAAAAAGAATGCTTGTCGAATTATTTCCATATTAGGAACAACGTACTTGTGTGTACCATTTTATTCCATTTTATAATTAGTGAAATCCTAACACCGATCAATATTTCCTAACCAGCATCTAAAAGAATTACTGAGAAGTCACATATTAATCACCAAATTCTAAAGAGTTATCAAAAGAAGGAAAACAAAAATGTAATTAAGTTTAAATATTTCGTAATTGTATTTCGGTTTTCAGTAAGTAAAAGTTCTGTTAAAAAATTGTAAATACCTTCTATACATAGATACTTTTTGAATAAGTATTTTATTGCGGCTCACGAAAAACTTCAACTTGTGAAAAGTGGCTCGGACTATTAAGAAGCTTGGCCACCCCTGTTCTATTTGTTTATAAGCCAAAAAATTGTTTATAATTTTAAAATATTCCTGAGGCCGCTTAAATAGTCCAATTTCAATTCTGTAAAGTACATTAGATAGGTATAGTGTCTTTTTATGAAAAAATCATTGTTATTCTTATGTATCATAATTATTGTCGTTATTATAGCGACCGTAAATTTTTAATTAACATTTCAATTGTTGCTAAACTGTTCATTCAATTTCCATCGGCTTCTGGAATTATAATATATACGGAAAGGGCTTTTACGTTACTAAGTTATTTAATTATTGATTAAAAACTACTTATCTAAAAGTTTAGTTAAAAATTAAAGATTTTGTTGGAAAAACCCGCTTTTTCCGGGGAAAGTTTTCGTCGAAGTAAATCGGAAAAAACACGTCTCTATGCAGAATTTAATTGCGGTGAATTTTTATTTGAGTATTTTTGGTCTAAAGTTAAAATCTTTGGAGTTATAGAGCAAAAATTGAAAAAAACACGATTTTCGGGCGCCATTTTGTTTATAAAAAAAGTAGCACACTATCTGCGGACTTTGCATATCTATATTATTAATATATACAATCATAAGATTCGATTCCAGCAATAAAATTGCTGGTAAATAACTTTTCCCAAAAATGGCCTATTCTCCGATAATCAGCCCAGACTATAACCTATATGTTTCCTGCAGCCGATTTTGATGATATACGTAGTTATAAACAAATGAAGATCAAAAAACGGTAGATTATCGCTTTTTTCGTCTATTACCAAAAAGTTAAGCAATTTAAACAAATTTGAGAGTAAGAAACTCATAAATCGTATAAAAAACTTCAATATGGCGTTCGCTGAATACGTCCATCCTTATTGGTTGCTTAGAAAATTGCAAAATAAATTATAAATTTTGAGTTTTTAGAAATATTCATAACTTAGGTAAAAATTAACTTAGAATCTTCTTATTACACGGAATGCCGAGACTTCTTGTACTTAAATTATATTTTAAATTTCAAAGCAATTGGTCAAATAGTTTAAAAGTTGTTTAATTTGTTTATCCCAAATTCATTTTTTTGCAACACTATAAGTCAGAAAATTATGAGGTTACAATAATACTTCGGACAGTTTATGAAAGAAGAACATTTATACTACATATTACCTTAATTAAAAATAAATGACAAAAAATAATTCTAAACAGTGTAAAATTATTTTGCAAAAACATGTCGATTTTTTGCTTACTTATAAATAATTAGAATAACTTTTTAACCGTTATCCGTAGAAAAATTATTTTTTCATATTCAGAAAGACTGAATTTTTTAGAGACAACCAAACATGCGAATTATCTAAAAGAATAGCTTTAGGATGGGCAGTGTATGGCACACTAAGAGACAAGGAAAACATCCCAATAAAGCTAAAAAGAAAAGCATTTAACCAGTGTGTACTTCCGGTGCTTACTTATGGAGCTGAAACACTGACATTGACTAAAGCATCAATACGAAAATTACAAATAGCACAACGAAAAATGGAAAGATCCATGCTTGGCCTAACTTTGAGAGACAGAATACGAAATGATGAGTTACGGCGAAGAACTTTCGTGGAAGACATCATAAAACGCATTACGAAGTTGAAGTGGAAATGGTCAGGACACGTCGCAAGACAGATAGACAACAGATGGACAAAGAAGATTTTAGAGTGGCGGCCAAGGGCTGACAAGCGAAGTCGTGGAAGACCACCTACCAGATAGACCGACGACATTAAAAGAATAGCGCCAAACTGGATTGCAGTCTCCTTAAAAAATTGTGAAATTAAATGTTGATAATCTCCTTTTGTAATAAAATAAGGAGATTTCGCCTGAAGGCGTCGGTAATAATGATTGTAAATCGAAACAAACAGTCATGCAAGTGTTGGATTTTGCAGATTTTAAGTCATTTTCATTCTCTTTCATCAATATAACAGCATAGATGACAATAGAAATATGATCATCAACGTAGCGTCATTTCCGAACACCGAACCTTTTTCTTTGCAAAATTTTATATAATCGGCATCAATATCAGCAAGAGTTTTGTCACCGCTGACGAATTATCTGGTAGTTTGTTTCCTTAGCCAAGCCGCACACCAAAGAAACATGAAACGAAAAACATGAAACATGAAACGAAAAACATGTTTTATGAAAAGAAAACACTGCTAAACAAATCTCAAAGTCCGCCTACCAATGAAACGAGTGTGATTCATGCTCATGACACATTTTTATTTTCGGAGAGTTTCATAAATGACCGGATATATATTTGTTTAGCAGTGGTTTATTTCCATGAAACGTAATTTACGTTTCATGTTTCTTTGATGTGCAGCCTGCCTTAGGTAGTGAGATTCCAGTCAAGGAATGGACTCTTGTATATCATTATGTTTTGTTTCACTACTTCGTTGATTCTTTTTCCATTCTTATGAGTTCCTCGCTTTTCTTTTGGGATAAACCTATCTACAGTATGACGTTGTATATTAATTTGTTATAGTCTTGTCGCTTATTTCCTGTGTTGCAATGAAACTGTGATTACACGCTCTATGTTTTTTTTTGCATTCAAAGCATTTTTCCTCAGTATATCTTGCTTTTATTTTACGAGCGTTGGTCACATTTTGCACATGTTGCCATATCAGAGCTGGGTAGTATCCGGATACTTCTGTATCCGGATACAATATCCGGATACTTTTTATGTATCCGAAAGCTGTATCCCTATACTTTTTAAATTCTGTATCCGGTATCCGTATCCGTGATCAAATTTTAAAGTATCCGGCATCCGGATACATTTTTTGATATTCGGATACTTTTAAATACACACACCGGCAAAATTAGCCGAACACCTTAAAAATGGGACATGTTTGATGTCTTGAATTTCCTAAACCACTGGTCCGATTTGAGTGATTCTTTTAGTATGTTATAGCCCTATTATTTAAGAATATCGTTGTAATAATATTGTTGATAGGCAGGTAAGTATCATTTTATACCGGGTGTACCAAGCATACTGTGTTTTTTTCTTAAAGTTTGGAACACCATGTGGAATATTCTAGCATATGTAAAATATTAAAGTCAATACTCGACTGTAGACTTAGGCTTTCTTAACATTCTCCTATTTGATTCATTTACTTATGTAAGATAATATAAAAGTTATGTGCGTTAACAACTATCCATGTTTTTCATCAATAAATCCTCATAGTAGAGGAGGAAAGTATACTAAATTTGCAGTTACTCGAGCGTTATGGGAACCTATTGGATTGTGAAAAGTATGTGCTAAAATCAGAAAAAGGTAGTGGGGGACATTTTATTTTTTAATTTAATTTTCCATTTTAAACAGTCATTTTTCTCCGATTATAGCGCTATCTATCCATAATTTGAAAAAATGTGTCGCATAAAAGTTGCTTAATTTTACGTAAAGAATCCAAATCTGAAATAAAAATTGGGGGCTCCTATTTAAGATTTTAAATTAAATCCCCTCCCCACCTCCGTGGGGGCTCGTGACACTCCACGGAGGGGGGTGGGGGTAAATTAAATATTTTAAATACGAACCCTGCGACATTTGGCGAAATCAACATCAGATCGTAAAACTGCAAAATACACCTATTCAATATTTTTTAAAAATCTACCGAATGGCACCAAACACGACCCCCCACGGAGGTGGGGTGGGGGGTTACTTTAAAATCTTAAATAGAAGCCCCCAATTTTTATTGTAGATTTGGATCCTTGACGTAAAAATAAGCAACTTTTATTGGCAACATTTTTTCCAATTATGGATAGATATAGCCTATATTTCTTATAATCGGAAAAAACGATTGGCGGAAATGGAAAATTAAATTAAAAAATGGAGATGGAGAGTCCCACACTTTATGATAAACTTAACTTAACTTTTTTTGGTTTTAGCACCCATTCTTCACAATCCAATAGCTCCCCATAACGCTCAAGTAACTGCAAATTTAGCATACTTTTCTCCCCTACTATGAGGATTTATTGATAAAAAGCATGGCTAGTTGTTAAAGCACATAACTTTTTTATTTTCCAACATAAGCAAATAAATCAAAAATGAAAATGTTAAGAAAGCCTAAGTCTACAATCGAGTTTTAATTTGTATATGCTAGAATATTCCACAGGGTGTTCCGAACTTTAAGAAAAAAACACAGTATGATTGTAACACCCGGTATAAAATGACATTTACCTGTCTAGCAACAATATTATTACACCGATATTTTTAACTAATAAGGCTATAACATACTAAAAGAATCACTCAAATCGGACAACAGGATTAGGAGATTCGAGGTATCAAACATGTCCCATTTTTAAGGTGTTCGGCTAATTTTGCCGGTGTGTGTATTTATCGCCCGATCCAGATGTGTCTAATATGTTAAATCACATTTTTCGTACTCGTCACCGTTATATATATTATTATATAGCTAATGGAGCTTTGTTTTTACCTAATCAGTTATAAATCTTTATAATTACGTTGTAATTAATTACTTACATTTATTTTTTATATTTTCTATATCTCTCTTTTCAAGAACCCCTTTTTGTACCCTGTATAATTAGAGTTACTAGGATATTTGGAGGACAATAGAACCAATTTGAACATCTTAAATGAATACCCAATCTTAAAAAGGGTGTCAATAAAGTACAACACATTCTTACCTTCGACAGCTCCAGTTGAAAGACTTTTCTCTTTTTCAACTATGATTGATACGCCTAAAAGAAAAGCTTTAAGCGATGAACACTTTGAGGTATTGGTACTTACAAAGGCGAATTCAAAGGCACTTCACTTCTGACTTCATCAGCAATTGGAATACTTTCTGTATTAGTACGTTTTTACTTTAGTTTAACGTTTCTTTATGAGTTTATGTTCTAGTTTTATTATTCATAAGCACATCACTTAGTTCTAATACTAATAATTTATGTTCTTCTTAAAAAAGTATCCTTCAAAGTATCCTAGGAAGTATCCGAAAAAAGTATCCGGATACTTGTATCCGAATACATTTTTAAATGAAAGTATTCATACTTTTTTAAAAAGTATCCGGATACATTTTGAGTATCCGTATCCGGTATCCGGATACTTTTTTTCAGTATCCGACCCAACTCTGTGCCATATAGATCTGAGTTTTTGTTCCTATTTTTGAACCGTTGAGCAACAACTGCAAATAATGCCTGATGGTATAAAATGAAGAATCGATTTTTTACAAAAGCCATAGGAACGTATCTTTCTAGTGCCGAACTTAAAATTCAGTACAGATGCTGCTATATAGCATTAAAAAATAGATTTTTTTTCCTATTAGGCTGCATTCAAAGGTCATTTCATGAAAAAATTGCAGATATTTCCATATGGTTTTCAAGGTGCGATATACGTTTTTGTTAAACAAGTTGCATTCAGTAATTTTTTAAAGGGGGCCCCATTTCCAATTCTGAGGGGGGCCCCGGCGGAGTTTGTTACGCCACTGTAACGCGTTCAGGACAAAGTAGTTTCTCGTTATCGAGAAAAGCGTTATCTCTATAAATATTTCTAAACACACAAATAACCGATTGTCGACTAAAAGAATTATTTCTGTATTTTATTGTTATAGATGCACCTCTCTGAAATTAACCCTAGCCGCCTAGCGGCGCCCTTGTCTCAATTTTCTATTGAGGCAATAGAAATACACTAGTTAATACTAGTTGACTAGTTCATCAGAATTGTAAATATTACTCACTGGACTGTTATTTTGCTGGTCAACTATATTGAATCGGTTCTTAAGGGTCGTTTAAACACAGCGATAAATCAAACAACTTATCAAGGTCAATCGAGTTGTTGCAACTTATCACTGTGTGTAAACGGTGCATCGCACAACTTATCAAAGTTGGAGTTGGGTTGAAGGTGGTATCGCATTGAATCGCAGCGTCTAAACAGCGTTTCAACTTGTCATCACAACTAGTTGCTGTGACTTATCGTTGTGTTTAAACGACGCTTTAGGAAACGCAAAATATGCAACGCTGCACAAGTTTGACTTGACCATCTGTGGTGATAACAGGAATTTGGAACCACAGAAAACTGTGCGAGAGAGTGAGAATGATAAGGTCCAGATGCGGTCGTTGCATATGCGGTCAAGGTAATTTTCGTTGCAAAAGCGGTCAATCCAAAATATTTTGGCAGGTAACGTTGCACTTGCGATCAGACATTTTACTTAAAAGCTAGAAATGTAAGAAGGTCGTAAATTAGTCACCACCCGAGTTATTAGCAGCCCCGGTCGATCCTATTGAAATATTTTAATCCGCTTATATATATTTCGAACAATAGGTAATGAAAACAGTAATGACTAAACCACAATAATCCCCTCATTACGGATTTTTGGAAAGTTTGTATTTGCCTAATTATAAAGGTTGGGGGGAGAATTGCCAAAATCTAAATAAAAAAACAAATGCATATTATTTGTATATTGTTAGTTTGAGAGATTGTTTAGTGCAGTACGTAACAACTTTTAATAATGGAAAATTTTGAAGTGATTGAAACCACCAAGGGAAAACCTTCTGCTCTTCACGCTGGATATGAGTATCGAAAAAATAGAAAGAATAAGGAAGATGTTGTAACTTGGGTATGTGTAATAGAACGTCATGTCACCACAACTGTAAAGGGAGGATGAAGACAAAACTGACGGAATTACTCGAAGACAACCAACACACTTGTGTCCCCGATGTAGCTCTCTTAGAAGTAAAAAAGGCTACGTACATTTCAAAAAAGAGAGCTCGAGAAGAAGACACTCCAACCCCAGACATTTACAGGGAAGAGTTCGAAAAACTATTTACAAAAGGACTCGATTTTGTAAGTGAAATTCCTTTGTATGCCTCACGTAATTCTACACTTTGTCGTTCAAGACATTTACAAACTGGTGTCGGACCAGAACCAGCGTCGTCTATTGAAATAGATATCCCACTGGAAATGTTGACATTAGAAGATGGTCAGAGTTTTTTGTGTTTTGACGGCACTGAAGAAGGAGACAGAATTTTATGTTTTTCGACTTCGAATGCAAAGGAAACGTTAGCAACAAAAACAGATTTTTTGTCGACGGTACATTTAAGAGCTCCTCCAAACAGTTTACACAAATATATATCATGCATGTTGATATCGGCCGCACTAACGACGAAACAAGAATTGTTCCTGTGTTGTATGCGCTTCTACCGAACAAAACAATGAAAACGTATAGAAGGCTGTTTACAATACTAACAAAAAAACTAGGCGGATGGAAACCAACAACAGTGACGCTTGATTTTGAAGATGCTGTTATTCAAGATCTCAAAACTGTTTTCCCAGATGTTAGACTGCATGATGCAACTACCATTTTAATCAGTCGCTTTGGAGGAACATTCAGTCGATCGGACTGACAACACAATACATTAACGACGATAACGTTAGACTTTATTTAAGAATGTGTTCTGCATTGGCATGTAGCAACCTATGCCTTTGGAGCAAATAGAAGACGGGTGGCTAATTATTCAATCTGATTCTCCGGAAGATGAAAATTTGACAAAATTTTATGATTACTTCGTTAACGAATGGCTAGAAAATCCAGTGATTAGCATGAATATGTGGAACTGCCATGGCCTCCGACACCGAACAAATAATGCCGTGGAAGGATGGAACAACCGGTTAAACAGAACGTTAAAGAAACTTCATCCAAACATATAGATTCTCATAAAAAATTTAAGAAAAGAAGCAGAATATTTCGATTTCATATTAAATAGAATGTATATTCATTTTCCACCTAGAAAATAATAAACGAAAGAAAATGTATATTCAACTGGATAATAGGATAAAGAGTGCAACAGAACTATTGCAGCGCTCTTGTGTTTCATTGAGAAAGTAACACACGTTAACTGTAGAAAGAGGACACTTAGACAGTCTCAAAAATACCATACTTAATGGGTCTTATTCCATTCATAACAAAGATACTGGGTGTTTAATCTATTTTGCCATTTTTTTAATTGGTTCATAACTTTTTAACCACAGTGTATATTTATTTTATATTTGGCACGCAAATATCAATTAAGGTGTACAAAAAACTAATTTATTTACAATTGTAAAAAATCCAGGTCCGGAATAAAAAATATTGGAAAAATGTTCCGACCCAAAAACAACACCCTGAACATTGAATTTTTTAAAATGGATTTTTCAGTTGAAAAGAGGATGAAAAACTAAATTTAGTGGTATACTTTAAATTTTCGGCAAAATGATTTTTCTGGTCAAATTTTGAATTTGGTTTCTGAAATTATGTGAATTGCGAGAGCACCGAGTAAAAAAAATTGAAATCCAGCTTACAACTTATCAACCGCACTGTATATTGACTTTATATTTAACACGCGAATATACTTTTAGGTGGCCAATCAATTAGTTTATTTACAATTATAAAGAATCCAGGTCCGGATTAAAAAATATTGTATAAATGTTCCGACCCAAAAAACACCATGTATATTAAATTTTTTAAAATGAAATTTTTAAAAATTTTTGCATTTGAAAACATTATGAAAAACTAAATTTAGTGGTATACTTTAAATTTTCGGCAAAATGATTTTTCTGGTCAAATTTTGAATTTGGTTTCTGAAATTATGTGAATTGCGAGAGCTCCGAGTAAAAAAAATTGAAATCCAGCTTACAACTTATCAACCGCACTGTATATTGACTTTATATTTAACACGCGAATATTCTTTTAGGTGGCCAATAAATTAGTTTATTTACAATTATAAAAAATCCAGGTCCGGATTAAAAAATATTGTATAAATGTTCCGACCCAAAAAACACACTATATATTAAATTTTTTAAAATGGATTTTGCATTTTTTGGTGACCATTGCTGCTACTGTCTCCGTTGACTCTACAGGCTGTCTGTCAAATTGACATCTTATTAAATGAAGAATTTGACAGACAGCCTGTAGAGTCAACGGAGACAGTAGCAGCAATGGTCACCAAAATAACCAACGAGGAAGTGGCTCAATCGCTTCAAAAAATAAAGAAAGGAAAAGCGGTAGGACCAGATGATATTCCTAGGGAAGTATGGAGAGCATTGGGAGAGACAGGAACAAGGTGGCTAGCAGGTCTATTTAATAGAATTATGGAAGTTGGACAAATGCCAGACGAATGGAGAAGCAGTATACTGGTACCTGTTTACAAAAACAAGGGAGATATACAACAATGTACAAACTACAGGGCTATAAAACTGCTTAGCCACACCATGAAAATATGGGAAAGAGTAATTGATAGACGGATACGTGAAGAGACCGAAATATCCGAGAATCAATTTGGCTTTATGCAGGGTAAATCAACAACAGATGCAATTTTCATTATAAGGCAGTTGATAAAAAAATACAGGAAGTAAAGAAACAAACGCTCATATGGTATTCATTGATCTTGAGAAAGCATATGATAGAGTTCCTCGAGAGATTCTGTGGTGGGCACTCAATAAGAAAGGAGTCCCTGGTGAATATGTAAAGATTGTGAGGGATATGTATGAGGGAGTAACGACTAGTGTTAGGACAGGTGTAGGAGAGACTGATAAATTTCATGTGAAAGTAGGATTGCATCAAGGTTCTGTGCTTAGTCTGTATTTATTCTCATTAGTTTTGGACCAGATAACAGCGAAAATACAGGGTAACATTCCATGGTGCTTAATGTATGCTGATGATGTCGTGTTAGTAGGAAATAGTGAAAGAGACTTAAAACAAAAACTGGAACAGTGGAGACAAGCTCTGGAGGAAAAAGGTTTAAAACTTAGTAGGACAAAAACAGAGTATTTGGAATGTTCATTTAAAGATGGAGCTACTACAAATAAAATGGTATCTTTGGATGGTGAAATGATTGTAAAAAGTAATAGTTTTAAGTACCTAGGATCGGTATTACAGAGTAATGGAGAAATAGATGGAGATGCATGCAGTAGAATTAGGGCTGGATGGATGAAGTGGAAAGAAGCGAGTGGTGTGTTGTGTGACAGAAAAATTCCAATGAAGCTGAAGGGAAAATTCTATAAAACAGCCATAAGACCAGCTATGATGTACGGAACTGAATGTTGGGCAGTGAAAAAGGAAGAGGAACAGCGAATGCATGTGGCGGAAATGAGAATGCTTAGATGGATGAGTGGAGTGACAAAGAAGGATAAAATTAGAAATGAGTATATTAGGGGAAGTCTAGGTGTGGCACCAATTGATGCCAAAATGAGAGAGCATAGGTTAAGATGGTTTGGTCATGTTCAACGTCGAGACGTTAACCACCCAATACGAAGAATAGCTGAAGTGCAGATTCCTGGAAGGAGTAGGAGAGTAAGACCAAAGAAGACCTGGGGGGAG